>NC_140594.1:189509572-190117905 GCF_964204655.1 Triturus cristatus
ACCACGGCTTTGGCAGTGTGGCAGCGGGGTGGACCAGGTGCTGCACCGCTAAAGTCACAATCCGGCCCTTAGGGCTCCATTACATTGTAGCCTATGAAGACATTTTTTAGTTACTCCTAAGTAAAGAGCATTTCCATAGTCCAGTTGAAATGTTACCAAGGCGTGTGCCAGGGTTTTCCTAGCTGGGGTAGGAAGAACTTCCAGAGTTTTCAGCAACATTCTCAGAATTCCGAAGCACTTCCCTGCCACCTTTTGGGTCTGTGCCTCAAGCGATAGATTGGCGTCTAACCATATTCCTAGGTTCTTGACCTGTTTACTTGGAGTAGGGGTTGGGCCCAATATTTGCGGCCACCTTGCCGATGACCAAATGGAGGGGGATTTCCCCACCACCAAAATCTTCGTTTTACTGCCATTCAATTTAAGGCAGAAGTTAGTCATCCAGGAGGCCAAGTCCTTCGTGCACGAGGAGAACTTCATGACTGCTCCTTCAGCGGTGTGTGATAATGGCACCACCAATTGCGTGTTGTCTGCATATGACACAATGGAGATGCACTGTTGTTCCATAATCTCTGCCAGGGGTGCGACATACAGATTAAAAAGGGTAGGGCTCAAGATGGAGCCCTGAGGGACCCCCTAAGGCAGAGCTATGCATTTGGAAATATGTGGACGCTGTGCACCTGAAAGATCCTATCCTGCAGAAACGAAGCCATCCATTTAAGTGCCACATTATATAGCCCTCCTACTCTGAGACGTTGTAAAAGTAGGTGGTGGGATACCGTGTCAAAGGCCACGCTTAGGTCCAAAAGGACCAAGATCAAGATCTTCCCCTCATCTACTCGCTTTCGTATAGTCGCAGTTGCAAGGAGCAACACTGACTCCGTAGAGTATGTAGCTCTAAAGCCCGATTGTGACGGGTGAAGTAAGTTTTGCTAGTTCATATGTGTGACTAATTGTATATTCACCACCTTTTCTGCTATTTTTGAGAAATAGGGCAGAAGTGAAATCGGGCGCAGGTTCTCCAGCTGACTTGAGTCAGCTCCCGGCTTTTTCAGTAAGGGGAGGACAACTGCGGGTTTCCAAGATTTAGGGACCACACCCTCGGAGAAGGAGAGCTCGAGAAGTTGCCGTATATACGGCAATAAAATCTCCAGGCCCGCTCTCATGATCTTAGGTATCGTTGGATCTGTTGGAGAGCCAGATTTAATACTTAAAGCTATGGCTTTGAGATCTGCAAGTTAGGGTGGGTCAAATTTAGAGAGAGAGTTGGCCACGTCCAGGTAGTCCTCCCAGATTGGCAGCACATCCCATTGCAAGACTCATCCGGAAAGGTATCATATATTTTGGCTACCTTCTCCGCAAAGTAATCTGCAATTCGATTACACGACTCAGATGAACTTGTCACCGGAGTCTCAGTTCTCGCCAGTGACAATAGATCTTTAAGAATGGAAAATTATTCCTTAGAAGAGCTATCCGCCTGTTCTATTCTTTCCTTATAGTAGTCAGCACAGGTTTTTTTGATGAAGGAAAAATAGTACTTTAAATTCAGTTTATAGGTAGTCTTATTGTACTCTGAAAAATCAGTACTCCATAAGCGCTCCAGGCGCTTACAAGATTTTTTCTGCTGATCTTAGTGCTTCATTGAACCATGGTGCGGATTTAGTCTGTCTGCATGGAGCGCTGGAGGTCCAGGGTGCCACCACATCCAAGGCTTCCGTAATCCACCTATCCACAGAGCCACAAGCCACATTAATATCCTTTCCCAGCAAAGGGCGATTCTGCTGGAGGGCATGCATGAAGTTTGCCGGGGTAAATCTGGACCATCTTCTATGTGGAGTGCATAGTCCTTTAGTAGCTATAGGGAGGATATTAGCAAAAAATATAGAGAAAGCAACGAGATAGTGGTCGGACCATGGAACTGCAGTAGGGGTTCAATTTCTAACTCTGCACAATTAGTAAAAATAGGGTCTAATATATGCCCTTGTTGGTGTGTAGTGAGAGTGGATTTGTGTATTAGCTGCAGGGCATCTAGTTCCTGACGTAGAGATTGGGCTTCATTGTTAGCTTGGTCATCAAAGTGTAAATTAAAATTCCCTAAGACTATCAGTTTCTTGTAGCGTAGTGCAGGTTGTATAATTTGCTCAACTAAGCTGCAAATAAATTTGGTGGCAGGACCGGGAGGTCGATATATCAAGACACCCTTCACAGTGTGATTACCAGCTGCTGAGATAGAAAAAAGGCTGCTTCACTTCTATCTATGTTGGCAATGTCCAGAGTGCAGTGTAGAGATACCTTATAGACTATGGCTATACCTCCCACGCGTTTAATCTGGCGATCCAGACTGAGGATGCCATAATCCTGTGGGTAGGCTTCCAATATCTCAGGAGCAGAGTCCTCATTCACCCAAGTTTCTGTGAGGAACAAGGCATCAACGTGGTTATCTAAAATGTAGTCGTGAATTTCAGGCTTGTGTTTGCTTAGGGACCTGCAGTTAATGAGCATTAAGTTTAGCTTATTCCTTCCCCCCTGTCCTACCTTGTGAGCTTTGGCTTTATATGTACAGTGAGTGCAATTCAAAAGCGCTGTATATGAGGTGTTGATTTACCCCCAAACAGCCAGGTGTTCTGGCCCCTAGCCCCGACCGGCCACGGAAGGGCACAGACTGGCTTGCCTGGCGCGCAAGCGGCACCCGCTGCATGCGTCTGCTGCGCGTCCACTCCTGCATGCGTCACAGATCGATGCCAAGCCAGCACAACTGGACTGCTAACTTCCTTGGCCTCAGCCCTCTGCTCAAACGGCACAGCAGCAGCGGCGGAACAGGGCGGGAGCAACAGTGAAGATCGAGAGAGTAGGTAAGCAGGGTAGCAGCGGGGTCACAAGACTAGCCCAGCATATAATGTTAAAAACCAGTTAAAAACAATTAAGAGTGCAAAGCAATGGCAGAGCTGGCTTAAAATACATTGTCCGTAAGCCCCAAGCAGACACTGCCACTGTCTGCTTCAAATCCTTCCACCTAACTCTACGATCCATGAAAGCAAGATATGGACTTGTGCACCCATGTTTCTTTAAAGTCACATATAAGGATCGCACGTATTCATTTGACTGTCCTGAAGACCTGCGAAAGTTTGTTCTCCAACACAAGGGTAAAGCAATGGATCTTGGGAAAGTGTACATTTTTTGTTTAAGTGTTATTTCATTTGTCATAGGCTTGCGTTTTTGGCCCTTGTGTCTGAACTAAGTATATATCTTACTTTAGTAATTGGAATGCCGTTGTTGATGGTAGCATGCTCAATTGTTAATGATGTTTGTTTATGACTGTTGTTGTTATCTCATTGATTTATTTGTTTAACCCTTGCTATTCATCTATTCCTCCTTGCAGTTGTCTGTTGTCTGATATGGATCTCTCTGGCGTGTTGTTTCCCACATATCTCCCTTCCTAGACCTACTGTTTCCATATTATCCTCGTGTTTGGTATGTTGTATTTATTGATAAATTATGTCTCATGCACTTCTTTTGTTGACTTATTTGTTGTGTTGTCTTATTAGTCCTAGCCATTTAAATTGGTGCAGTATTCTTATCTCTTTTCTTTTTCTTTTTGTTCTTTCTTTATATTATCTGCTTCTTCCTTATTACAATTATTGTCTCAGTTTCTGCTGTTATTCAATCTTAATGGATTTGTGTCTGTTGTCTGAACCTTGTCTTGCACTTTTCTACCCCTCCACCATATTCTTCTCACATTGTATGTGTCTTACTTTCTACATGACTAAAGCTTCTTGGCTTTCTGCCATCTCTATTGTCTTTATCAAAGTTACTCTTCCTTTCTTTCATTTCATTTCCTTTCTCTCCTTTTCTTTTCTGTCTCTTTTCCTTTTTTCGTCCTTTTCTTTTCTCTCAGTATTCAATATAGTTCTTCGTTGAATATGACAGTTACATTATTTCATGTTTAATATATATTTAGTTGTTCTGAAGTTCTGATTTCTTGCTATGGATACACTGGTTCAGTATATATATTAATGTACTACAATGGTAAACTCTCTTAAGATTTTTTCTTGGAATGTCAAGGGCTTGCGTAATCCCATTAAGAAACAGAGAGTCCTGACCCATTTAGCTTGGTTTAAATGTGATATTGCTTCATTACAGGAAACACACTTATTTGACAAAAATTTTAACTCATTGCCTAACAATTGGGTCGGTCAAATGTTTTGCTCTCCAGCCCTTGAACATAAACAAGGGGTTATTATTCTGGTTCACAAATCCCTTCCCATGGTAATTGAGAAAGAATAAAGAGATGAGGGAGGCCGATGGGTATCCCATGTCATCCTTCTCAACCGTTTGGAGGCCTCTGGAATAACTGATCATGCCTTGAACTGGTTCAGATCTTTCCTCGAAAACAGATCCTTTCGAGTTTCCGCCCCTCCCTTCCTATCCAAACCCCACCCCATTGCACAGGGAGTTCCGCAGGGCTCTGCACTGAGCCCATCCCTTTTTAATCTCTACGTCCAGCCTTTGGCGGCAGTGGCCAAAGAATGGGGATTGACAATAGTATCATACGCCGATGATACACAGCTGGCCATCGCTCTCTCAGAAGGTCCTTCCAACCTCTCCTCTAATTTCAAAAACGGACTTTCTGCAGTCGCCCAGTGGATGACAATGAACTGTCTCCAGCTTAACGGCGGAAAGACAGAGGTTCTTCTCCTGGGAAATAACACCAACCTTTGGAATGAACACTGGTGGCCGTCTTCCCTGGGCACCATCCCCCCCCCAAAAAAACTAGTGAAAAACCTGGGCGTCTGGATGGACGACTCACTCAATTTCCGGTCCGACACCAAGAAAGTGGCCGGCACCTGCATTGGCCTACTGAGAAGCCTCAGCCACATACTAGGCTTTTTCAACGCCAAAACTCGACAACTAATTATTCAAGCCACTATCCTCTCGCGACTAGACTACGCCAATGTACTCCTTCTTGGTGCCAACAAATGTGAGATAGCACGTCTCCAACGTGTGCAGAACTCTGCGGCTAGAACTCTGGTCGGCCTCCCCCGCAGATGCTCAGCCAGAGCGACCATCAAAAAATTACACTGCCTACCCGTTGATTCTAGAATCAAATTCAAGACCCTTGTTATGTCCTTCAAAATTCTCAGACTCAACACCCCTCCCTTGCTTCAACCCCTCCTCACTCCCTACGCCCCGGCACGGATCCTTAGATCCTCCAACCAAAATCTTCTATGCGTTCCTCGCATAAAACTCAGCCGCATGGGCTGCCGCTCCTTTAGGTTCCTCGGAGCCAAGATGTGGAATGACCTGCCACAACATATCCGTTCTATAGACAGCCTACCAGCATTCCGAAAAGCTGTGAAAACGTTTCTATTCCCTTGCCTGTAACCCCCCTTGTCCTGCCCTCCTCTCAGACTAGGATCTGGGTTTCTAGCGCCGGGACGCCTCATTGCTGGGGTAGCTGTTGCGCTCTACCAAAACTATAGAATAGAATAGAATAATACATGCCACCATCCATCACAAACCTATTTCTATGCTGAATATTTACTGGTATAGATGTACAATTTTGGGAACAAATGTCAGTTGTTTTACGTTCCTGTTCAGATAAAAATCTAATAGTTGGCAGTGATTTTAATCAAATTGTTGAAAATTTTCTATATAGAAAGTCTCAAGTTAAATATGTTCCTAATAAGATGCAAAAATCATTTACACATTGTATTCACTCCAGTGGATTAGTTGATGCCTGGAGACCATACTCTCCGGACACATTGGAATATAAATTTTACTCACAATCCCAAAAGATCCAATCCAGAATTGACTATTTCTTTCTTTCACCTCCCCTATTAGCTACTCTTGCTGAAATTGGGTCAATGTTAATTTCAGATCATGCACCTGTTATAATAGATTTGGATCTATTACCTGGGACCTCTAGACCTAATAGATGGCGATTTAATAATAGCCTATTGAGGATAAAGAATTTGTACAAAATGTTTAATGTTTTATACAAGAATATTTTTTGCATAATATTACACCTGATATTCCATTCTATATGAGTTTGGGATGCTTTCAAATCATCAGCCTGAGGGCATCTAATTAACTTTGTCTCGGCTAGAAGGAAAAAGGCTATTAAGGAATCCTCATTACTGTTTCAGTCCATCAAGTAATTAGAACATGAGTTTTTCACCACAAAGAATGACATTGTGTTACAGTGTCTAATAAATGCTAAATTTGAGTTTAATAAAAGATCAACAGAGGAAGCTGCTGGAACACTATTAAAAATTAATTCCAAGTTTTACTGTAGACAAAATAAGGCAGGCAAACTACTTGCCAACTACCTGAAATCTTTACACACCAGACCATTCCCCTACAGATGGGGCACTAGATTCCTATTTTTATTCTCTCCCACCAAGGCAGCAACAGATACAGGATCTTTCTTTTCTAGAAGAGAATATTTCAATTACTAAGCTAAAATCCGCACTTAAGGCACTACCCAAGGAAAAGGCACCAGGTCAGGATGGTTTTTCCGTTGAATTTTACTCCTGTTTTGCACATCTTTTTACTCCTGCACTTACTTACTTTATATCAGTGTTTTATCTCGCAAGATGAAGCTAAGGGGACTTTTTTGGAAGCTATGATTTGTTTGATTCCTAAAAAGGATAAAGATCCCTCTTATTGTGCCAATTATGGAGCCATTTCACTTAATATTCTAGATTTCAATCTTTTCGCCAAGATTCTGTCAATTAGGATTTCTCCTTTGATTCCTGATATGGTTGGGCTTGAGCAGACTGGATTTGTTAAGGGAAGACATATGACTGATAATTCTAGATTGTTTCTGGATATTCTACATGAGGCGTCCTTTGATAATAAACCTATGGCTGCCGTAACTTTGGATGCCGAAAACGCTTTTGATCGTGTCCACTGGAAGTTTATGATGTGGGCCTTAAAATGGCATGGCTTTAGCCCAACTTTTCTCAAATATATAGCTATATTATTATTTTTTAAATGGATCCCAGTCTTCTTATTTTCCCCTCATAAGGAGTACCAGACAAGGATGTCCTTGATCTCCTTTGCTTTTTATTCTATCCCTAGAACCCTTTTTGCATGCACTACGAAATTCCTCATCATTTCATGGCTTTCAACATAAAGATATTGAGATTAAGTTCTCAGCTTATGCCGATGATGTGATCCTTTATGTCTCTAAACTGGAAACATCAATCTATCTTATCGTATCTTGTTATATAAATTGAACTTTTCAAAATCAGAGGTACTCCATCTCAATAAGTTATGTCTGCAGGCTATGTTTGATGGCACAGGGATTAAATATTCTACTTTCATGGAAAAGATAATTCATATAAACTTAGAATATGTTCATCATAGGATGCTTCAAATGATGGAGAGATGGTCCCAACTATATTTGTCCCGGTGGGGTAGGTTGGCTACTATAAAGATGATGTTTTACCTGTCATGAATTATTATCTGTCCATGTTGCCTATTAAGTTACCTTTAACATATTTTAAGCTATTGAATAAACCGATTGCTACGTTTTTATGCAATGGAAAATGGGTGCGCATTTCTTTAGCATCTCTTTGTAAACCTAAAGAGTTGGGGGGGTCATTCTTCCAAATTTTCAGCAATATCATAACTCCTCTGTTTTAAAACAGGTTGGTTTTGCCATGCATGGGGGCACTGATTCTCCACCAAATACTATTTGGCGTAGACTAGAGAATTCACTTGTATCACCTTTTTCTTTTTCTTCTTTACCATATTTTTCGAAACCTCCCCGAGCCTTTTCTGCTCCACCTAATATATTCTAGCATAGTTTCTTCTCATATTTTCACAAAGCCCTTATCCCCAATACAAGAATTTTTGGAATCCTCTATATCGCATAACAAAGCTCTCAAAATCTCGAATCTAACCATTTTTTGGAAACAATAGATTCTGAAAGGTGTAATTCAAGTTAAACAATTATTGTGTGAAATGACTCTGCTTCCTTATTCTGCAATTCAAACCAAATTTGCTCTTCCTTTGACTTATGTCATTAAATATGAGTCCCTTAAAATGCTCTTTTGTAAGCTATCTCTACACTCACTCAATCGCAACCTCATATATGTTCTTCACCTCCTGATCCAATTGCACCTTCGTCATCACTTAAACCATCACATATATATATATATATATTTGCATTATATCACCCCTTACCATTTTAAGTCTAAAACTGAAGCATTGTGGAAATCTGATCTTCAGCAGTCCTTGTCTTTAAGGGTTTGGGGTTTAATTTGGAGAAAAATACACCACACTTCGGCAAGTGCCAGCACCACACAAATCCTATATTATTTTTACAATAGGTTATACATTACCCCACTTTCTTTGCAAAAATACAACCCTAGTCTTTCAATTATGTGTTGGTCTTGTAGAACCCTTCCTGGTACATATCTACATATGTTTTTTCACTGTCCACCAGCCAATGCTTTTTGGTTCCAGGTTTGTAGAACTATTTCCACTATCTGTTCTATTGAATTCCCCTTTGATATCAAATGTAGTTTTCTGGGAAGTTCCTCACGCTCTTGGCTAATGCACTCTAAATTAGGAAAATGTCTTAATCTGTCACTTGCAATTGCTTTTCAAGTCATCACATCAAATTGGAAGAATGACAAGAATATCAATGTTACTAGTTGGTGAAATCTTCTTTGTTTTCATCATAGGCTTGATGCAGCTTCTGCTACCTCTACATTGCAGATGATAAACAAGGACATCTTTTTGTCTCCGCTTGTTGGTTACCTAAATAAAAAACCTAAACCCTCCAAGGATCCAACGATGGTTTGCCAGCTCCCATGATGGTTTTTTCTCTCCTTATTTAATTACATACATAGTTATTCTGCCAATGTTATTGTATAAGGTGAATTGTTCTTCGACAGGATGTTACTATACATAACAAGTTATTATATGATATGAAGTTTACTATGTGATACATGTACAAAATTGTGTAATATGTATTGTTTTATTCTTTTTTTTCCTATCCTTTCCTTTTCTTCTCTTCTCTAGCTTTTCTGTTTCTTCTTTCTTTTTCTTTTTTCTCAAATTGCAAAATACAAAAAATGCAATATCCTAATATGTTTGCTGTCCAATTTCCTCTTTGTATTTTTAGTAATTATTTACTGTTGCCTTTTTTACTTTAAGCATTAGATAATTCTGTACATTTGTACTTTACTTTATTAAAACCTTTATTAAACACAAAAACCAAGCATTTGCAATGCAATAGGTCTCGCATTCGCGAGAAATTGAGCTGTTGGCATTGTAAATGACAATGCCTTTTATTTATGTGTTTTGATAACCTGCAAGTGATGCGTAAACATGCCCTTTGTACTTATAGTCCTTGCTTATGAGAAGCAAGGCTGGCAGTAAAAGAGGCGCAATTACTGTCAGCCTTGCTTCTCGTAAGCAACGACTATTAGTACAAAGTGCGTGTTTATTCACCCTTTGCAGGTTTTCAAAACAAATAAATAAAAAGCATTGTCATTTACAATGCCAATAGCTCAAGCTCTCGCAAATTTGATTTGATATGATGATTTTGATTTACGAGACCTATTGCATTGCAAATGGGAAACATCCTTTACCACGCAACCATTACAACGCGGAATGGTTACATCGGGGTTTTAACAACGCAAGTCGTTACACCGACTTGCACTGGAGGGCGCTGTAGGCTAAGGAATAGTGTGAATTACTTTCCAACACCTTCCCTACTGTACGTAGACTGGAGTTGGAATAGTAATTCACACTATTCCTATGTCCAGCGCCCTCCAACGCAAGTCGATGTAACGACTTGCATTGTTAAAACCGCGATGTAACATACCGCGTTGTAATGGTACGCGTTGTTACATCATACATCCATATCACCCCCCCCTTTTTTTTTATCCATCTGCTTCGCTGATGAGGACTATTTTCATTTTGGTGCCCAAGACTATATTTTGTCCCAATCCAACTCTGGACAGGAAGTCAGTACCACGAACATGTTTGCAAACAGCTCCTCATTTATCAGCTATAACCAATATTTCAATCTCTTATATAATTGAATACAACACGTCGAGAAAAACTTGACCTTTCACCTGCTTTGCCTCAAATTAGATATCCTGTATTTCAGGATGAGGCAGCTGCATTGTATTTGGTAAATTAACTTAAATCTTTACAAGCGCGTTATGTTAGGAGGAGGAGTTTTACATTAGTCCCATTCTTAATTGATGTAACAGAATTTTGTTCTTCGCTCATTTAGCCAAGGATCACACTTGGTGGCTAAATGGAGAAGGCATGAATGCTTCACTGTGCTTTGTTTAGCTCTTAAATGTAAGTTATTCCTACTTTAGGTGTTGTCTTCATGTCTCACAAAACCTATAATGGTCTTTATTAATAAGTTACTTCAGTTAGCTACATTTTAAGTTAATGTTTTAAATCGTTAAGGCTTGGAATTGCAGTCCACCTTTCCCCTTTGCGCAGCAATTGTAGCTGTTCATCCAACAACAGTCTTTTCAGTGCGCATATAGAAGAAATGCTGCATTCTTAAATATTACTAACTGCCAAATACCCATATCTTGTGTGCGAGACCTTTGGCAAATTGCTTACGGGGAACCCTCGTTAAGCTTGATACCTTCGGTCACTTCATACTTTGTATCTAGCAGCCTTTGAATTCTGGGTCTTGTAGTTTCCAGTTAATGATTACAAGTGCAAGTTTAAAAGTCCCATGATTTTTTTTATTTCTTCGGTGTATTCTGGAAGCTCCATTGATGTGCTTAAACTTGAGTGAATTTCTGTTCCACACCAGTGTAGAATTCCACAGAAAGGCCTGCCAGCTACTTCTGTCTTATTTTTCTGTCCATTGGCTTAGATAAATCATGTATTGCTTTTACATTTGCTTTTCTTTTAGGCATCACATCAAAGAAGGGCCCATAGTGATAGGTTGGCTAGAAAGGGTGAACTTCTCTGGATGAAAGATGCTACAAGATGTTAACATGATCTTGCTAGTACATCTGCAGAGATGAGTGTGTAGTAACCTGCCATACACAATTTGAATCCTGGTAGTAAGTGCTTATTGCATAAATCACGAATCTATGTTCAAGAATGCATGGCCAGATTGGATTTTGTGTCTTCTGAGTATTGGTCTAAAAGGTTTCCTTAAAGTATTCGGTTTTTTTGTTTGAAGTACTGGGCAAATTGTAAAATATAAGCCGATACCATAAACCTCACTCTTTGCCACAAAGGAAACCAGTGTAGTCCTTACGTTTTTGTGATATATGCAGTCTTGTGCTTATTTTTATTACACAAGCATAATCTTACGTAGATCCGGGTTATTAGGCAACTGATAGCTTCCATCATTTTCTCTTTTCCTTATGCATATGAAACCGCACAAGTTCTTTCCTGCAACATTTGCTTCAAGAATAAATGTCATGTGGGAACTAAAGCCAGATGTGTACTCCTTGCGCTGCCCTAGTAAGGTTTCCGGCGAAATGCATATTCCTGGGCCATTTGAGATCATTCATACCGTAAACAGAAGGTACAAATGGATATCTCTAGACTAAAAGCATCACAAAGTCCCTCATATTCACACAGACACCCAAGTAGGACACATACAATAAAATCCGTAGTTCTTATGAGAAAAAATGCAAACTAGAATAAGAAAACAATTACACATCATCACATAACCATAAATGTATGCACCTTGTTAAAGAATGGAGCCTTCAGCAAACAGTGACGTTATTGCTCTAGGGCTAAGGATAGGATAGCAGATTAGGAGCTGAGTCGGTTCGAAATACATTGTGAAACTTCCCCTTAAATTTTTGACATCTACGTGGGAAGGGGGTTCTGGCGATGGATGTCCTGTATGTGGCTCAGGTAAAGAAACCATTGGTCATTTTTTATTTGTTTGCAAGCTTTACGCAGTCCCTAGGCGTAACTGGTTGACCCCGATGTGTAAAAATTTAGGTACAACCAGTGGTACCGTGGCCCTGCGTATTATACGAACTAATACTTTGCCATGGATATCTGTAGCCACTGCAAAATATCTAGGCTGGGCGTGGTCAATCAGACAGAGACTGCTAGTCGTTTGACTATTCTCACGATTCAGGAGAGACTGCTAGTCTTTTGATTATTCTCTCCTATGTTTTATGTCATTTTCTCTGCTATATTTAATTGGTTTTTAAATATCCCTATTTTATCATTTAGTTGAGTTTTAAAAACTTTTTATTTACCGCCAAAGTTCAACATGCCGCGGGGTTATGCTTATGATAAAAATTTCATGTGTATGCTTCGTATCTGATCCTTTGATCACAGTTTAATACTTTTTTAACTATGTATGTAATTGTCTATGCAAATGTATTATTTTTTTTTTTGCTTTTATGAATGATATTCGAATAAAGCATACTTTGACTGACTTGACTGACATTGTGAAACTGTACTGCCGGACACAAGCGGGTGTGTTGCTGTCATTTTGTTCTTCACAGCTTGCTGCCACGTGCTTGTGTTTATTCAGACTGTGGTCAACAGTGAACATGGAGCTGGCAGAATGGGCCATCACTGAAATGGAGGTAACAAAACCCCACCCGTGACTCGGAAAATAGCTTCGCTGCCGTTGAGCCGGTTTAACCAAATTTACAGATGGTCTAATGCTGTTAAAGTGTGTCTAGTAATTTCACATTTTAATAAAAAATTAATAAAAAAACATATCCTGTATAAAAATAAACCTGTGTATTTCCGTTATTTATTTTTATTTTATTTTTAAAATAAGGAGCAACAACATAAACTTCATTCTAACCTTATATATGTTCTACCAGGGACTAGTGAAATAATGTGGGCGACCATGTATACTTGCTTATTACGCTTGTGGGAATTGATTTTGTCCTGTTACCGAATGTTGCAAATTAACTGATAATTTTCAAAGTCGTACCTTTATTGAAAAATATGAATTGGTGTGACAAAAATAAGCAGTCCGTACCAAAATAACGAATCGCTCCAGTCAAAATGATTTGTGACAAAATTAACCGACTTTGATTCCACAATTTGAAATTTGGCAAAAATACTCCTCTGATCGTATTTCAGTAACTGGATGTATTCCTTGCTTTGCATTCTGTTAAAACAAAATCACATTTTTCAATGAAAAAGGGCACATTGTACATGTGCATGTTTGTGCCGTATCATCTACTAAGGTGCCTTCCTAGAACACTTTGGGACAGATTTACATGCCCCTTGCGCCACTTCAATTTCGTTTTTATTGTTTGACTACTTAAAATCATTACAAACCCCCACCCCCCCCGAGCAAATAAATATTACAGTGAGCTAAAGTCTTGTTGTTCAGAATAAAATCCACATCTCTTATCAGTAAAAATTGGGTTTAAAAAACGCTTACATTGGTAACTTTTACTTGGAGCTATTAAAAACTAAAAATCCAAGGAGGCTGCTGGTGATCTCGTTAGGCTCATGTTATTTAGGATCTCCCTCCGTTTGCCGTAAAAGTCTGCTGACTAGATTCATGAATTTAGTTCCACGGCATGCTAATATAGACAATGTACCCTCTAGCCAGCGAATCACCGCTTGCCTACTGGAACGAATGTTCAGCTCGTTGAAAATAGATTTTAAATACTGTCTCCTTTGGTCTAAAACGGCTGTACAGGCACATATTAGATGTATTAAAGTTTCCTTTTTAGTACCACATAGTCTGCAGGACTCTGTTTTAAATGGCGTTTTCCACTGAGGGTATAAGTCCTTTGCCTCGTGCACACCCATTCGATACTTTAAAAAGCTCGTTTTTAACTGTGAGCTGAAATGGGCGGACAGATATGGTTGTGGCCTCAAAAATCTATAGGAATTTAAAACTGTCCACCCGTGCTGCCGCTTGGAGAGCTCTTGTTTGTCTGCCCACAAGGATTTCTTTTTGGCAGCGCTATTTACTATTTTGCAAAAGCTTCCTCTGTCCAACCTGTTGGCCCATGCTGTTTGTAAGTCCATCTCAGCCAGGGTCTCTCTCAGAAAGCTTCCCCAGGAATTCGAAGTTACTAGATCCCCCTGGAGCTTAATTTCTTTCCAGCATAATCTATTTAAGGTTTCCAGGTCAGAAGAGCGGAGCGTGTGGCACAGTTTAATAAAACAGCTCATTCCTCGAAATTTCTGGTGCTGGAGGCCAAATTCCAATCTGACCTGTGCGGGCGAGGCAGATTTGGGCAAGTCGAAGACTGCTTTAAAGATCTTTGTCTGCAGTATATTCAGTATATGCGCTTCATTGCCGCACCATGGAGCCAAGCCGTAGGACAAACTAGGTTGTATTTGGGCGGCCATTACTTTAAGTAAGTGAGAGAAGTTAGGGCAGTCCATCTTTTTACGAAGTAGTTTATATGCATAGATTAATGAGTGTGCCTTTGCTGTTAGAGCCAGTTTGTGTTCTTTGTGGGTTGCACCCTGCCCAATTATTACACCCAGATATTTATATGAACTTACTTCTTCAACAGTTGCCCCCTTAGCCGTCCACTTGAACTTGAGTTTCTTGCGATCCACTAGGTGCACTATTTTTGTTTTCTCTTTATTTAACTCCAGTTGTTCCTTATCCAGGTAGGCCACGAGGTTGTTTATTGATCTCTGAAGGCCGATAGGAGTTTGGCTCAACAGAACAATATCGTCCGCATATTGTAATATGGCGATTGGCTCGTCAACAATTTTTGGGGGGTGTGACTCTGATTTTTTAATGTAAGATGCAATATCAGATAAAAACAGATTGAATAGACTGGGGGCTAAAACGCAGCCTTGTTTTAAACCGCTTTGCGTCTGGATTCTTGCAGTTGTGCTCAACCCGTTGCCTAGCTTAACTCTTGCCCAAGTATCCGTGTATAAGGCAATTATAGCATTGAGCATTGTGGTTGGCAGGCCCCAATTGTTGAGTTTCTTCCATAGCTGGCTCCTGCTTACTCTGTCGAATGCAGATTTGATGTCGACAAAGCAGGCAAACAGTCGGGAATCCCTTTTTTGGGCTTTTTCTGTTAAAAGAGCAAGGGTTACAAGGTTAGTTATGGTACCCATACCTTGCCTGAATCCTGTCTGAAACTTGGGGATTATGTTTTTTTCCTCCATCCAACATTTCAACTGAGTTAACAGGCATGAGGCATACAATTTTGCTTCCACATCTATCAGTGAAATTAGTCTATAATTTCCGGGCTTACTATGGTCTCCCTATTTGAATATAGGGTGAATGATGTTCCCCCTCCAAGAAGCCGGGATATTAGACTGATTGTAAATCCCATTGAAGAGTGGAGCAAAGTAGGAGGACCAAAACTCTGGGTCATTCTTGAAAAAGGCGTTGGGGAGGGCCAGCCGCTCCCTCGGGTTTAAGTTTCTGTATAAGCCCTCTTAGTTCATTCCCGGTTGTCAAGATGTTTATCCCACAAGGGATTGATGCTGGTTGTAATGAGCTGTCTTCCACATATGCTGGGATAGTAGAGTCTTGTGTTACTTTTTCGTCTTGGACTTCCCCAAGGGACCTTCCAACGGGTCCAGTTCCTGCCTTGTTGTTCAGTGATTGCACATGTATGGTCCAAATGTCTGATCCGATTCCTGCTTCTTGCAGCAGTTTTGGGCCGCTGTCAGACCAAGGATTGTGCTGGTTGGAACTTCTTCTTGGGACTACTAACTCTTCCACAAAAGGACCCTGCTTGTACTTTGGGAGCTTGTGTGCGTGGACATTCTGCCGGCGGGACTGCGAGGACCAGTGTGCATAGCGAGGTAATCACCGCTGCACCTGAGGCCTCTTCCCGCCAGCTCCTCCCATCATCTCCATTTAAGACTCGCGGCACCCGCTTCGCGGGAGCCGCTCGCCGCTGTCAGACCGAGGATTGTGCTGGTTGGAACTTCTTCTTGGGACTACTAACTCCACCACAAAAGGACCCTGCTTGTACTTTGGGAGCTTGTGTGCGTGGACATTCTGCCGGCGGGACTGCGAGGACCAGTGTGCATAGCGAGGTAATCACCGCTGCACCTGGGGCCTCTTCCCGCTAGCTCCTCCTCCGCACCTTCTCCCTATTTAACACACCCTGTGCTCACGCGCTAGCGGGACGCGCGCGGGTCGACGCTCGGGGCGAAGACCGGGCAAAGAGTGGGCCGTTTGAGGCCGTTCGAGAACGGTCGAGATCGGGCTCGGGCCACTCCCCCTGTTTCACGATCGCCCTTGTTCCTCTGCATACACCCAAATACCACGCTTGGAGAATGACCTCAAGAGAGACAAGAAGTAAGACTATGTTGGCTGCTGGGAAGCCACAAGGTACCTTGGAAACTTATTTTGCTAAGGCTGGCTCATTACTTATCGATGATATTACCACACTAGAACGACGTGTTTGCCAAGAAATTGAGTGGGCAAGGAGGTCGTCTCTGGGCCCCCTTGCTACTGTAACTACCCCTGAACAGAGACTGGAATGTATATCAGCATCAGTTGGGGTTAGGGGAATGGATGATATGCCCGTTATAGCTGGACCGAGTGGTTCCACTGCATCTGACATTGACTGTGTGATCTCGTCCCCGATAGATTTCACCATAATATCCTTACCTTCACTAAAGCCTCCCCTACCCCTAATTGCACCCAATACTATCCTGCCCCTTATGGAGGGAATCAATACTGGGGTTCACAAGTCTTTATTGCCAAGGCAGGGGGAGAGGGAGGGAGCTATTCCAAAAAGTAAGAGGAGGGCGCAGAGTCCTCGAGGGAGAAAGCGTAATACTGCTAAAAATCCAATCCCGAATGAGGGAAATAAAAATGGTACAACTAATAAAAGGCAAACTTCGCCACAAAAAAAAAGGCCACCACCCTCCCACACATTAAATCAGAAATCCCCCAGTACTAGTCTAACCTCTGGGGAGGAGGATATTACCCTCTCTGGTATTCGTAGTCTGATGAGGATAATGCTCAAACCGCTGGAAGTGCGATTGGTAAAAATGGAAAGTTGTCTGCAGAATATTGAAAAGGAAATGGCACACCTATCAGCAGCCCGTACTAAAGACAGCCAATTACCAGGAATAGGGTTGAGCCATAGCAGTGAGATGGCTAAAATAGCCCCCCCAGCTAAAGAAACGGGCGTTGCGACTAATCCCACACAAATTCAACCCCCCTTGTTACAACTTAATCCGCCAGCCCCAGATTATGCAACAAGTACAAGCTCGAAGGAGAAGTTGACTGTGACTGGAAATGAGGGTCAGAATAATGGTAATGACAGTAAGCATAGGATAATCAACTTACCACCAGAGGCAAGCCCATATACAATCATTTTGGCAGGTATTCCCAAATTAAAACATTCTGTGCAGGAACCAGTGGAAGCCCTTAAAAATAAGGTTATCAATTGGCTTTCCACAAATAGACCCCTCCCTGAAGGAATAAGGAGTGAGGTCCTTATGGTAAGAAGAGCTCCGTGGCTTGGTGGTACTAGGAAATCTATCGCCGGAGACTCTGTCCTGGTCAATTTTAGGGCCCCTCTGACTGTTTCCTACATATGCAACTGGCCATACTGTGATAAGGGGACTCTAATCCAAGTGCTACCACTATCTTTTTTCTATCCACCACTAAGACAAGATCAGGATGAAGAAGGCTGGGAACTAGTACAGAGAAGAAGGGGTAGATGGGGTAACAGAGAAAGTAGAATCCCCTACCCAACTAGAACACAGCATCTTGACTACTTCCCCACTCAGAACAGATACAGTAATTTAGACATGGTAGACTGACAGAGCAAGAAGGGGACGGGGGAGGATATTGGAAACTACGGCTCCAAGGTTCTTAAACTCTGCTCACCTATCCCCGGAGTGAAAGTTAACCTCGAGGAGAACGTCATTATTGGTGAGATACCCAACTGGCCTGTTCCCCCCCCAGTCCTTGCAAGGGAGGTGGAGATGCCACAAGATACTAATACACATACCAACACACTATTGGGGCCGCAACTAAGCAGGGGTCCGTGCTCAAGTGTCACCACCCCCTCATTAAAATTACTATCCTGGAATGTGGCGGGCTTAACTAACAAATTGCATTGCCCAGAATGGAACTTATACATTGAGGGCAAAGACATATGCATGTTCCAGGAAACCTGGGTGCGAGAAGAGGTGATACACCGTGGCTATGCTACATTCTCCGTACATGCGAAATGGGGGGGTAAGGGACGTCCCTCGGGAGGACTTGCAACCTGGGTGGCTGTTGATTTGGGATGCAGGGCCGCTCTACTCCCACTCAGTAAGGAGGACATTCTTGTTGTACTACTGGAATGGCCAAATTCAAACAGGCTTTTGTTGGTAAATGTTTATTCCAGACCAGTAATTAGCGGGCAAGAATCCCATACCATAGAGGAGCTCGCGGATGTTTTAAGCGAAATTCCCGATGGTATCCCTTTCTTAATTGGAGGTGATTTAAATTGCCACTACGAGCCGCTTCTCGGCTCATTGGATGGCTTGGCTCATGAGGAAGACGCGCTTTGGTCCATACCCCCTTTGGAGGCACCGGGCTCAAGAGCATGGACACCTTTGGCTGTCCAAATCACATCTTTAACTTTAAAATATGGTGTCCGGGCCTGCAATGGCAGGATAAAATCTGACATCCCACCAAAACACACATATAATAGACGCGGTAGGGAATCACGACTGGATTACATTCTTGTTCCTCTGGCCTCGTGGTCACTTATTAGAGACTTTCGGGTATTCCCAAGGGCGGACAGTGACCACGACGCTTTGGAAATGGAATATAACCTCCCCGGTCATGAGGCTAGGAGGGAACAGAGGTCGACACCTGAGATGGGTTTAGTGCTTACGAGCAACAGACGAAGAGTGAAGTGGGAGAGATTAGTTTCCAATCCAGAGAATTTACCCAGGCTTTATGCCCGGGTTATCCCCACACTCGCAAAAGCCCTCGTATTATTAGAACAAGATAGCACCCACGACATCCCTAAATTGTGGGGTATGCTACACGAGGATCTTATCCAAGCAGTGTCTGATATCCTTTTCTCCACCCCAAAAGGGGTTAATGGATGTTTCCTTTGTCCCTCCTGGTACAACACCACATGCCGCAAGGCAAAAACTGATCTCTTGGCCGCAATAAAGGAGGGGAAGGGGATTGATGAGATTAGGGCCAGGAGATCGGCCTACAAACGCCTGATCGGTCATGCAAAAAAGGAATGGGAGTATGACAAATGGGAGAAACTTACAATTACTTTGGCAAGTGGAGATTCCCGTGTATTTTGGCGTTTTGTGAATACAGGATCTGAATCGCAGACCAACGCAATTGAGCCTAATATTTCAGCCATGGTATGGCAAAATCACTTCAAGTCCTTATACAGCGCATCTAATGGTGTTCGATCTAATTCCATTCACTTTAATAGGGATGAATCGAAAGGGGCCCCATTTACATTAATTGAGGTCCGAGATGCCATAGGACGGCTGGCACCTGGTAAGGCACCCGGTTTAGATGGCCTGCCGGGCGATTTATTTAAACATGAACCCGATGTCTGGGCTCCCTACCTACTGATTTTATTCAACTCTATCCTTGGCGGTATGGAGGTGCCAAATACTTGGTTGGGAGCGGAGATCGTCCTAATATTTAAAAAGGGATCGCATCTGCTCCCATCCAACTATAGACCTATCAGTCTTATCGATGTTCCTCAAAAGCTTTTCGGTAGACTGATACTAAATCGCCTTCAGGATTGGATTGAGGAACGGGAGATACTGAGCCCGTACCAAGCTGGGTTCAGAGAGGGTGTCTCAACTACAGACCAGATCTTCCGTCTTAATCTTTTATATTGGAAGACCGCGTTAATTGAGGGCGGCACCCTGTATACGGTCTTCGTGGACTTACGAGCGGCGTTTGACTTAGTACCAAGGGATAAATTATGGATGGTTCTAATGGACCTAGGTGTCCCTGCTGATATTTTATCAATGTTGATGAGATTACACCAGGGCAAATTTGCCAAGGTGAGGTGCGGCAGAGGGGGTGTCCTTTCTGATGGCTTCCCCGTAGACACGGGGGTCAGACAGGGCTGTGTGCTCGCACCGACCCTGTTCTGCCTCTTTGTGGATGGGGTCATAAATTATCTTACGGGGTTAAATAACACTGATGCCCCCAAGTTAAATGGCAGCAGGGTGCCTGCAATTATGTTTGCAGATGACACCCTGCTGCTCTCTAAATCCCCTATGGGCATACAACGGGTGTTGGATGGGTTTTCAAATTTTTGTGAGAGGCGTGGATTGGAAATCAATGCGACCAAAACTAAGTATATGATTTTCAACCCACCCCTCTCAACCCGCCCAAGCCCCATGATAGGGCATGTCAGACTAGAGCGGGTTACTATGTTTGACTACCTGGGGGTAACCCTTAACCAAACTATGACCTGGGAGTCGCACAAAACCAAGGCAAGCATGAAATTGGCGCAGCTAACGGGCGGTATATGCAGGATGTTATCCAGGTCGACCTACAAACCATTTGGTCCACCCCTCCAAATTTATAAAACTCAGGCTAGAGGGGCAGTAACCTATGGGGGTGAGATATGGGGGCACACAGCCGACCAGAAATTACAGGTAATTGAGAATAATTTCATAAGACAACTGGCAGCTTTACCATCTAGCACCCCACTTCTCCCGTTAAGATTCGACCTGGGCCTAAGACCGATCACGGAGGAGTTGGGACTTAAACCTTTGACTTTTTGGCGTAAAATCTGGAGCTCGCCAGAGCTATCTAGTTATAGGGCTGAACTCGTAGAGATCTTGCGCCTACCTAAAGTGTCACAAATACCATGGTTTAAATACATCAAGTACACCTTTGAAATTCTAGGAAGACCAGACCTGTGGCTTAATCCGGAAAATGTTTGTTGCAGGATATCCCGCAGATCTCTAGCAAAGGCTTATTATGAGTATAAGTTAGGGGTTACAATTGAGTCTATACGCCAGGGATCTTTATCCAATCATTTCCTTGCTATTAAAGATTCTTACTGCTTTGAGCCCGTCTTTGATGATGTAGGCCCTCCAATAACAAGGAAGCTATACATGCAGTGGCGTTATGGCACTCTTCCCCTGAGGGCACACACTGAACACTGGTCAAAAATACATTCTACAGTGAACTGCCCAGCTTGTGCACATTTGTGAGAGAATGACCTGCATATCATATTTTTCTGCCCAGCTTATAACATACCCCGGAATTATTGGCTTATCCCACTCCTTAAAAATCTAGGCTTTAGGAATTACTACCCAGCATATAGAATTCTAAAGACAGATTTATCTGCCCCAACTGTATTTGCAGTCGCTAAATTTCTAACAGCTATGTGGTTCATTCGAAATCGTTATATTAAGTCTAACAAGATTATATGAAAACCTTGAATGATTTTTATACGACTGTTTTATGGTTTCTTTTTTATCCACCTAATTGTAATCCTTTTATTGTATAATTCATAATTGTATATGGCTGTATTCTTTTATGGTCCAAGTGACCGAAATAAATATTATGATGATGATGATGATGAATTATACCCCAAAACTCGCTGCTATTTGGCTTTGAGCTGGCGGATAATAGTTTGAGCCAAATATGTCCTCTGTGCGCTGTTTTTGCCTTCCACAGGTTCCTCCTGAAGATGCGTCTAAGTGCATGCAACTTCGTTTGATCTGTTTTAAGTCTCGTTTTTTCTGCTTGTAATAGCAATTTCACTTCTCTTGCAATTGGTCTTTTTTGATTCCTGAGGACTTGATTGAACCATGGATCATTTCTGGTCACCGCACTTGGGGTACATCTCAAGGAAGCCGGGAATTAGTGAACTAGAAAATAAGCCAAATGCTCCCAAGCTTTAACGCGATCCTTCTCTGCTATGCAGCCCTGCTTCGCCAAAAAAACCTTAGCTGTCTCTTGAATGGTTTGGGGTACCACGCCCCGCCATTTTAGCTTTCGGAGATTGTGTTTTTCGGGCAGTTGCACAATAGATTTAATTTTTGGAGCATAATTGACATTTTTGGTCATATTTAAAACAAGAGGCAGATGATCGCTTTCGGCTCTTGGGATAATACTGAGATTGTTAGTTTGTGGGAGCAGGTTATTACTGCTGATTATAAAGTCTATCGTTGAGAAAGTTTTTCCACTTAAATATGTTGCGGCTGCTGGATTGTCCCCCATAACTTTTCCGTTCAGAATTGTCAGGTCAAGTGTTTCAAGTTTATTCACGAATGCTCTTGTTCCCTGGGTGGTTTTTCTTTTACTTCCCCACTGATTGATTAAAAGGTTACTGTTAAAGTCTCCTGAGATCAGTAATTGACAGTTCTCGTGACTTCTCTGCGTTGATTTTATTAATTTGGTTAAAATTGTGTATTTTCCCTTCTGTTTTTTTCTCTCTGGGTGGATGTAGACATTGATTAATAGAAGTTGGCAGTTTGTTTCATTGGACGTCTGGTTACTACTTACTTTGGTCATTTGGATCCAGTTGACCCCGGTGTCTAATTTTTCCATTACCCAGTTCTGTTTATGTGAAATGAATGTTGATAGGCCCCCTCTCGGGTGTCCGAAGCGTGAATATCTTTCTGCCATACAGTGATGATCTGTAAATCCTGAGATTGAACTTGCAGCCAGGTTCCAGGTTTCCTGGAGCAGGATGATATCGTGTTGAGTCAGAAATGATTTTGTTTCTTGGTCTTGCCCCGTATCGTTAAGTCCGTGGATATTCCACGAGCAAAGCGAGATGTTGACTGTACATGCGGTTTCCGCTTTGTTGGTCATCCTCCTCTCTATTTTTTTGCTTGACTCTACTTGGTTAGGGGTGCTTATTGTTTAATATTCTAGGCACCCAAGACCAGTCCCTAAGTTCCAGTGGGCTGTCCTCGATAATGTCGGGGCTTCCTCTTGTTTCATTTCTGTTAGTGCTGGGAGGAGCTGTTGGTGAGCTGGCACGTGCTCCACGTACACGTTAGGTAGCTTTTTCCTGGTCTATCTGCTTTGTTTGTATTTTTGAGAAGGGGGTGCGGGTACCTTGGGCGTTCGTAAGCCTTTAACGTAATTCCCCATGCTCCGAACCTTCCGCTGGATGATACAATTTTTTCCACCAGGTCCTTTGAGGACCAGGTTGTCAGAGTCTCTTCTATTTCTGACCCAGTTGTTTTAATAAATTCAACCGTGGTTAGGTCGCTGGAACGGGTACCTTTTAATTCTGGGATTTCGTTAAACAGCCTCAAGAGATTTCCTCTGTTTAGCGTGTCTTGTAATCCCTTTGATAAGTATTCTGGTATGAATGATAATTTCAGTTCGAACTCGTCCGGTTGAATATGCTCGGTATGCACGCGGGGATCATTATCCTTTCTACCGCCTTCCGTTATGGTAGATTGGATGTTTTTATCTTGTTGCGGGGCAAGCACGGAGGGGTCCGAAAATGTAGCCCTTGTACTCAGATTCGATGTTCCGGGGCTTTTTTGAGGTGTTTTCCTTTTTTGCGTCTCTCGTTGGTCCTGGTTGAGAAGATTACATAGGTGGGACTTTCCCCTACTAAGGTGCCTTCCTAGAACACTTTGGGACAGATTTACAAGCCCCTTGCGCCACTTATGCGTCACTTTTCCCATGTTAGAAGTGACGCAAAAGTGGCGCAAGGGGCTTGTTTGTATATCTGCCCCTTTGTGTGCCCCCTACGTCAGTCTTCCTGCTGTTCTTTTCTAGTTTTCAACACCACGTTGGATGTGCATTTGTCCTGGTCGCGAGGAGGAGTGCTCTACGTTTGTTGAGTGTACGTTCCTCTAGTCAGAGGTAACTTTGAATCATGTACTGTTCAATAGATGTACCTTTATTCTATACACTCTGCCTGAACGCCCCTACGCAGCGTATTTGATCCGATTTTGTCACGTGACCATTTGTGAGTTTACGCGGGATGAAAGCCAAGAACGGGCATGTTATTTAATTTTAGATTAAGGCTTGAGGTAGATTTCATTTTAGCTTCAGCTATCAGACCTGAAAAGAGGAACAGCATGAAAAAACTGTCAGTGACCTTTTCATAAAGCAGTTAGCGGCTCATCTGATGTGCAGCTGGCGCACGGCGAAGGCTCCGCGTCTGTCCGGCAGAGTGGGAAAGAGAAAAGAGTTTACTTTGTTTTTATTTAAAAGGTGGTGTGCCTGGGAGTACATATGAGCAGAGGGTGGCGGGGAGAGGAGCAGGAAATGAAAGAGACAGCCAGGGAGAGAGGGGTCACTGGCAGAGAACGGCTTTCAAGATGGCTTCCTTTGATCTGGAACAAATTGATTCTTTATCTTCCCCTTTCAGCAAACAAAACAGGCCAGATAAAATGTAATGGATTTGCACTTGTGAGTGGCCATGAGGAAAAAAATGAACTGTGTGCCTTTAAGAATTCGTAAGGTTAAGAAGATATGGCCATCCCAGAGCTCCATAATTCAAAACAAAGGGTGGCGAGCAACACGACCATGTGAGTGCGAGAGTTGTAACACAACACGCTTGGGTAAGAGTGATGTAAAATATATTGGAGACACTATAGCATAAGTAACACAATCCTCGTGGAATATACCTTGTTCCTAGTGAGACCCTCATATTCCAGAAGTCTAGCCATGTGCAACATAACTAAAATACAGCTCATCTGGGTAGAAGTGAGATAAACTTAGTAAAACAAGTATTGGCCGCGCGCGCGAGACGCCATATGTGGTGGGGGAGGGGGAGCTGCGAGAGTTGTGAGCGCGCGCGGCCAAAGCTTGGAAAACAAGCATTGGCCGCGTGACGCGGGCGGATAAAGTGAAAGCTCCAGATGGCGCCTCGGGGCGCTGAAAGCTGCCGGCTGCACGCGTGAACGCAAGCGCTAGGCCGTGTGGCAGCACTTTCAAAACCCGTACACTAAATGTCTCGGCCAGACCAGCGCATGCGCTGGATCAGGCGAGACCTAAAAATACTACGTTTATGCAAATACAGCGAGGGTGCGCCCTCCCATTAAATTCAAAGCACAGTATGGGGGCACTTTAACAAAACAAACAAACCAAGCATTGTTAGCATCCTGGTGTCCAAAGCATGAAGGGGACGGGGGTGTCGGAGAACAAAACATGAAGCGCGGTGTTGGAGTTTACTGGGCTTCATGTTTTAGACAGCACAGCGCCAACAATGCTTGTTTATTTTACTACGGTTTTGCTCAAATAAACAAGCATTGTTAGCACCCTCCTGTCCAAAACATGAGGCGCGGGAGATATATATAGTGAATTGAGGAAAAGAAAACAAAGAGTGCGCAGTAAGGAACATATACTGAAGAAGTGTATGTACACTGTACTTTACCGGTGCGCTGCTGCCTTGAAAGAAAATTAGGTATCGGCTGCGGGAAACAAGACAGGAGGCAGGAAAGAAGAGCGACGGTTGACTGCACCAATGGTAAGTAGGAGACGGGACTAGTGGTTTAATTGATTACAGCAGGTTTTGCAAAAAGCGCATGTGCGCTGTAGCTCGACCTAAAAACCTGATGGATGCTTCCGCATGCGAAAATGATAAAACAGGCCTTACACTCTGCAGTGATTTGGATGGCGCGTCAAAGAAACTTCAGACTCAAACATAAACCCCAAATTTCAAACTATTTCTGAGGGTGCAGGAAAATGTTCCATCCATTGTTTCATTAAACTTTTATTTTTCAACCTTTCCAATAATGCGAGCTGCTGCTGATCATTAAAAACCACACTGAGCTACTGCCTAATCTAGGGACTGGCTAAAGACACACAAAGGCCAAGACAGTCACATACCAGCCCTGGTTTACCCTAGTCCTGCACCATATATAGATATATATATAAGGGGTGTATTGCAAAAGGCTTGTTTAATTTTTGGGTTCCTATGGATCAATGTTATCCCTATGCTCTTTTTATGGATTATCTCTAAGACTTGAGTGTCTTACAGGGTCTTGCAGTCTCATTGTCACTGTCATGCAATTCATAAAAATACACTAATTTTGAGAGATAGGGTCCGAGAATCTTTCATTATCTTGTTAATTGAACTGTAGCTCATTGGTTGATGTCCACAAACAAGCAAATCAGAAAGTTATGTTTTTACATATACACTGCATCCTTAACTAGGACTATTATCAAAGATACATTTTGCAACAGGCAGACTTCATAGATCTCTACAGGTAAACATGCCTCAGCAATCTTCTCCCCCTCCCCCACACAGGTATATCTTTCAGGCAATTGTGTCATGCAAATTAGTGTATGTATGCATTGGTATTTGCATATCGTGAACCTAGGTAGGAAGCAATGGAGAAAGACAGGAAGGAAGAAAAGGAAGAAAAAAAATGAAAAAAGGAAGTGAAAAGAAAGACTATAAAAGAAAGAACAATTGAGATAAAGAACTAAAAAAAGAACGAAAGAAAGCAAAAGAGCTAAAGGAAAAGGGACAGAGAGAGAAAGACAAAGACAAGGAAATAGAAAAGGGCAAAACATACATGCATACAAAGAAAAGGAGAAAGAGAGAAGTAGATAGAGGAAATGATAGAGTGAAAGACAACAGTGAGAAAGGAGAGAAAGAAAAAGAGAGAAAGAAAGGAAAGGAAAAACAAAGAAATCGCAAAAAGAAATGATAGTCGGAAAAAATGACAAGGAGGAACAAACAGAATAGAGAGAATGGGAAAAAGAAAATACAGGAGAGAATGAAAGGAGAAGAAGAAAGAAAGAAGCAAGGAAAGACAGAATGAAAGAAAGAAGAAACTGAAACATCGGGAAAGGAGCAAAAGAGAGCTAAAATAGAAAGAAGGTTAAAAAGAAATAGGAAGACAAAAGAAAACCAAAAAGGAATAAAAAGGAAAAGGTGGAAAGAAAGAACAACAATAGCAGAAAACTAAAGAAAGAGCAAAAGATTAAGGCGGAAATATAGAACAAAAAGAGAAATAAGGAGACAGAAAGAAGCTGAGAAATTAAAAAGAACGAAAGGAAAGTAAGGAAAAGAGTGAGAAGGAAACAGAACAAAGAAGAGTAAAGGAAAACAAGCAGAACTAGTAGAGAAGTAAGGAAGAAAAAAGTCAAAAAAGAAGCAAGAAAGACAAAGGGGAAGAAAAAACAGAAAAAAACACTATGGATTTAAAGAGAAAGTTAGATAAAGAATGACAGGAATAAAGAGGAAATAAAGAGAAAGAAGAACAAGAAAGAAAGTGATGAGAAAAGTCTAATGAAGAATGAAGAGAATGAAAGGAATGAGAGGGAAAATGAAGAAATTAAACAGACAGTGGGAGTGTGCAAAAAAAAAAAGAAAAGTAGAGAAAGAAAGAAATAAATAACTCTTCAAAAGAAGGTCGGCTACATGGTCTTCACTGTGTCAGCTTCCTAGTTCTAAGAGTACTGGCACACAGAGCTTGATTCACAAAGGTAAGTTACACGTTTGAGTAAGCTTACAATTTGTAGTAAGTTTACTACTTTCAGTATTCATAAACTCCCAGTCTAATCTTGCTACAAAAGTGCATGTTACATGTCTCACCCCCAGAGTAATGCAATTGGCTTACTCTTGTCTTGTGTTGGAGGGTGAAGTCTCTCCCTAAAACTCTCACTGAACCTCCCTAAACCCCTTTTACTCCTTCCTAATCCCATACCCTTTAGTAGTAAGTCTGCCCTTTTCCCTCCCACTCCCTTGTGTCCCTCTCACATTTACTACTAAAATCTATACTTTTTTGTTCAGAGACTTCACACATATAAGTATAGGCAAAACTTACACTTTGTAGTATGTTTCATAGTATTAAAAAATTTACCACTAAGCGTAGTTTGAGAATCAGGCCCTCTATGTTTAAAGTGTTGCATTGCAAACACAAGGCGATGATGGACGGAGCGCTGAAACTTTTCAGACACTCACCCCCAGTCACAGATCTGGGTTGAATCCATCATCGTTCTTTAGCTCACTTTGTCACCCCAGTTCAGACACAGCTATATGCAAATCAGTCTTGACCCTGTGCCTCATGGGAACAGTCCGGCCCAAACTGCCAAGCCATATCTTCCCTGGACCGGAAACAAGCATCCTGAGACCGGTTTCGGGCTTACAGCCCTCATCAGCTTTTCAGACACTCACCCCCAGTCACAGATCTGGGTTGAATCCATCATCGTTCTTTAGCTCACTTCCCCACCCCAGTTCAGACACAGCTATATGCAAATCAGTCTTGACCCTGTGCCTCATGGGAACAGTCCGGGCCAAACTGCCAAGCCATGTCTTCCCTGGACCGGAAACAAGTATCCTGAGACCGGTTTCAGGCTAACAGCCCTCATCAGCCAGGCTAGCTTGAATCCAGAGGCAAAGTGAGCAAGGGACCCAAGTCTGGGCATACCCTGCCGACTTAGGGCAAGCAAAGTAAACACAAGGATTTGTTGGACGGAGCGCTGAAACTTTTCAGACACTCACCCCCAGTCACAGATCTGGGTTGAATCAATCATCATTCTATAGCCCACTTTGCCACCCCAGTTCAGACACAGCTATATGCAAATCATTCTTGACCCTGTGCCTCATGGGAACTGCCAAGCCATGTCTTCCCTGGACCGGAAACAAGCATCCTGGGACAGGTTTCTGAACTGGGTGGCAAAGTGAGCTAAAGAATGATAATGGATTCCACCCAGATCTGTGACTGGGGGTGTGTCTAAAATGTTTCAGCACTCCGTCCATCATCTCCTTGTGTTTGCTTTAAAGTGTTGTATTAACAGGTGGGCTTCTGTATATTCTCAAACCTCCTAATAGGCATGTCATCCCCTGTGTTCCATTCAAAGGAAGCCTGTAAGTAGGGCCACTGAAATTATCTGATTATGCAGCTGTTGCATTTTTCACATAATTATGGATTTGACGCATTCGCCACATAATCCATCATCTACTGTATAATCTGCAGATTGTGACAAACAAAAATTGTTCTAGCTCAAATGGTTCAAAGTTGGTAAAAACGCTGCAACATATTTTGCCATGCAGTGTAAGGCCCTTTGCAAAGATTGACAGGTCACCTTTATGTTGCTTATGCCTACATTTAGGTGTTAAATTGGTACCAATGAGGTGCAACCCATGCCCAGACAGAGTTATCAAGTTTAACAAGCATTGGTAATGTTGAGTGTCCCGGTATGAGTCTCAGCTGGGCTACATTCTGTGCTCCTGGGCGAATCACTTAATCTCTCCTGGTGATTAGTTGCGCTATATAAATCTGTTGCAAGACGAAAAAGCAGAAAGAGGCAAAACTTTATGAAAAACATTGTTCCACCAAAACGGATGTTAACAGTATTTCGGCTACAGGAAACTGATAAGAGAAGCAGACGAGCATTGGTAAATGCATGCTACAGCCAATAGAAATGGAGGAAAGATAAGTGGCACGCACAGGAACTAATGAAAAGCCAGAAAAGAGAGGGGGTGGGATGTAAACCCCTTTTAAGTTTATTTTTAAAACAATAGATTTCACAAGCACTGTTCATGCAAATCCTAACAAGGCTTTAGCACCCCACATCCTATGAGGTGGAGAATGAGCCCATTTGAGGAACATTCAAAGAACCAAAACAGCGAGTAACAGAGAGCAGAATAGATTACTGCTGGTGGCACCATGCTGTAGTCTAAAGGCTACCCTAGAATCACTGCAGGGTAGCCCTGAAATAAAGAAGCCTGGGCTACTGGCACTATTACAATTAATAGAGAAGCGTCTGTGTTCAGATGCATTTCTTCTCCAGTATTAAAGGCAGGCATTCAAACTTAATCCATGAGGTTGAGTGCACACCTATTGGGATAATTTGCACCATTTTATTCTACAGATTTTGTATCAGTGATTTTTTTGCCTTGTAGCTGAGGAGCGATCAGTTTGTTGGATGCTGTTTAGTCAAAACCAATGATATTACGCCAGTCCATGGTTGCAAGGTTTCTCGCATAATTGTCACCACACGTTCCGCATGATTCAACATCTGTTGCATAATTTGCAATTTCATCAGTAAAACGTTTAGTGCAAAGAGATAAACAGTTAGAAAAAAATAGCAAAGCATGTGGTACTGTGCAGTGTTCAATC
Organism: Triturus cristatus; assembly: GCF_964204655.1. Classification (NCBI taxonomy): domain Eukaryota; kingdom Metazoa; phylum Chordata; class Amphibia; order Caudata; family Salamandridae; genus Triturus; species Triturus cristatus. The sequence goes on from NC_140594.1 coordinate 189,539,537, forward strand.
TTTGCAAAAGTTAAGTGGTCAACTATTAGTTTGCTGGCTGCTATATATACGCATTGGACTGGGACGAAGAAGGTGAAACCTTTACCCAGACCGCATTGATGTGTGCTAAAATGAAAAAATAATATTTTCACAGAATGTGCTGCATATTTGCCCATTTCTTTCGCACAGTTGATTCCTCCATTGCCACATAATTCCAGTGGTGGTGCTGTAAATTGTCAGCCACTCTTATTTTAAGGGGTCCCGTTTACTGTCAGCAACTTCGGAATACTGCTGGTTTCTTTTACTGGATTGTTAACAGCATTCCACAACCTTCCAGTTTCTAAATCCAATCTTCTGCAGCACAAAAGCTAAAAGGCTAATTTGGGCATAACAAAGTCAAGTTCCTTATAGAGGCCATTTTTATCCAAATAAGAAAGCTAAATATTTTCAAATGTCAGCAGACTGAACAGAAATTAAATTATGTGGCAAACCTCCAATCTGGGCTTTTAGCCATGGTGGTGCGTGGTTCCAGGAGCCATCTGCTGCAGGAAGAGTTAATAAACAAGCACCCCCCCCACTCCAGTTTAATTTGAGTTGATGTTACATCAATATTAACAAAACTGCACCAACCTTCACATCTAGTCTTAACAAGTGTTACTTGTACTGGAATGTTACTCGTGTGAAAATATTTTCCCTTTACGAAAAGGAACAATTGGTATGTTGTAGCAAGGAAGGACACCCGTATGAATACAGTATGCCGAAGGGACTTCTCAGACAATATATACTTAAGATGTCTAACTAAACATCCCCTCTCTCCACTGACCGGCCTTGCGAATGTACATGAGCAGGGAACAATAGAGTGCGAATAGTCTGAGTAAATATTCCCAACACAAGCATTGGTAATGCATCGGTTTCGCCTATGTAATAAATAAAGAGCTGTTTTCATCAATCATCGTCTGGGAGAAGGAAAGAGCTCCCTGACTGATAACACAGGAGTGGAGAGGATGTGGTGCAGTGGCCAGAGCTGCTGATTCGAGGGCTGGGGATCCCGGTTCGAGTCTCGGCAGCGCTGCACAACATCCTGTGATTCTATGCAAATCACTTAATCTCTACTGGTGATAAATTGTTATATAAATATGCTGCAAGAGTAAAAGGCAAAACGGTATGAAAATATAGTTCCACCAAAGCGGATGTTAACAGTATTATGGAGGCAGAAAACTGATAAGAGAAGCAGATGAGGAACAAGCATTGGTAAATGCAGGAAAATATGCTACAGCAAATAGAAATGAAGGAAAGGTAAGTGGCACGCACAGGAAGCAAGGAGAAGCCTTTTAAGTTTATATTAAAAACAATAGATTTGTCACGCACAGTGCAAGCGCTATACAGGCAAAACCTAAAAATTACAAAATAATGAAATAATACTATCATAAAATGTGCTGCATTATGCTGCATAATTTGCCTTTTCTTGACACATAATTTATTCAAACCTGCTGCATAATTTGGCCCTCCTATGCTGTATAATTGGCTTTAGGAAAGGCCACAGTACAGAAACTGTACTCATGAAAGCCACTGAAATTAGGTTTGTGTTAGACAAAGGAGGTGCAGCCGTACTTGTGCTATTGGACTTATCAGCAGCATTTGACACGGTTGATCATGCCACGCTGATCAATAGTGTCTCTGCACTAGGCATTGGTAACAAGGCAAAATCCCTTCTGTCATCATTCTTAGCTAATCGTACCCAGCTAGTTAGTCCGGGTGATTTCAATTCCCCAGTTTTTTTACTTCCATATGGATTCCCACAAGGATCTTCGATAAGTCCGACACTGTTTAACATTTACGTCATCGACTTAACACGAGTGATCAAGTCGTTTGGACTAGCTCTCACATCATATGCAGATGACAACTAATTAGTGCTCGCCGTGCATAAAAACGGCGACCCTAGCTTCCACGATGGCATGTTGGCCTTCAGTACCTGGATGTCAAGACATTGCCTTGAATTGAATTCATCCAAGACAGAAGTAATGGTCTTTGGAAATGTATCTCCTGGGTGGTCTGCTGGCTGGTTGCTGGATAAATTGGAATCTCCCCAACCCCGGTCACTAAAGCCAAGAACCTGGGTGTCATTCTTGACGATAAGCTGTCTTTTAAACATCATGCTAGCTAAAATGGTAAAGAAACTGCTTCTGTTTATCCCGGTTGGTGCTAGGAGAAAGTTAATATCCGCTCTGGTTATGTCCAAAGTTGATTACTGTAACAGCCTTCTAATCAATGCACAGGAAATGATTCTTAGTAAGCTGTAGTTGGTGCAGAATGCGGCTGCTAAAATTCTGTCGGGTACTCCGAAATTCAAGTCCATCTCTAACATAGGTAGACAGCTCCATTGGCTGCCCATAAGAAGCAGAACAAATGTTAAAGCACTCTGCATTGCCTACAAGGCCATTCATAATACAGGGCTGGAATTTTTGAAGAATTCTTTTCATGTATACACTCTAATCAGATCCCTGAGCTCAGCAGGTGCCAACCTACTTGTCGTCCCTAGAACCTACAAAGCCAACTGGGGAGACAGAAGTTTCAAAGTTGCCATGGCTAAGCTGTGGAACTCTCTTCCCTCGCAGATCAAGGCCAGCCCTACTCTTCTGTCATTCAGGAAACAAATAAAAACATGGCTTTTCAATTAATAGGTTTTTTTCCATCTTAAGCCTTACCTTCTGGAGCACATAGTGCCAAGAAATCTATGGGTATTTGCACGCATTATAAGTTGTTTAAATAAAATAAATAAATAATTCCAGTGTCCCTGCCCATGAGCTGCTGTTAGCTTATGACCACACTGTTGGAGACCGCTATTTTATTCGGTAGGATTTTTCTATTTATTTTTAAACAGTCTATCACCATCCAGCTACTTACCAGATAACCTGCAGCAAGAGCTGCTGGTAAATCATGGTGTCTCCCCCCCAATTTAGTAAAATGTGGGTATCATCTGCCTGCATCATTGTGGTAGGAAATATTGAAAGTAACATATCAAAGAATCACGACCACAATATCGAGGGACAAAATACCTAAGGGGTAAGTGCAAAGAGGGAGGTATGGTGAATTTACTTTCCTTAACTTCACATCTATGCTTCTTCAAGATATATATGTATCACTAATGTAAGTATAGGTGGAGCTAGGTATAGAAATCTATGCAATCTTACTTTTCAATATTTTGTCCCTTGATAATCTGTTAATGATACTATGACCCTTCGATATTGTGTCTTCAATATTACCGACTCACATCTGCCTACAGGTAGAATGACAAACCTATGCCATGTATCAGATGAGCAAGGGGGACGCATAAAGACTGAGGGCCTGTTTACGAGAGGCTTGTGTCACGTTCACACCACACGACATGGTCATGCAAAGCCCCTTTGTGTGGCACTGAGTAGCTTCAAAAATCTCAAGTAATGCAATGCAACACAAATTACTGTGTTGCGTTACTCTGCCATAGGTCGTCGTTGCATGGGTGTTCCCAAGCAACTCCCAAGGATTAAGATGTTCCCCCAGATTTACAAGAACTTGTAAACCTGTGTATATGACAAAAACGTACACCTTCCGAGGGGAGGCGTAACGAAGAGAAATATCTCTATTTCTCCTTGTTTCTTCCTCTTTCTATGTGTGCTACTGGAGCAGCGTAAATTTGTCGCCACCCTTTTTTCGTTTTTACAATGCCATATACACGTACACATGGTCCCATGTATTTGTGTTAATATCATTAACGTAATGTGGTGCACTTGAACAGATACAGAAGGTGCATTTACTGTATAATCTCGAATTTATATGAATGTGCATTCTAATGTTTTCCTTACAGTGTCACAAGAATTGAAGTTCTCATGTATATCTGCATTTGGGCAATTTGAATAATATTGCTAACTCCTGTATAATCATGGTTTCATTTAAATGGCAATCAGCATTTGTATTATGACTGTATATGTATCCATAAACAAGCATCTAAACGTGTACTGAATGATTGCCACTTTAATTTGATCAAAGGCCTTCAGCATTTGGATTTTAGTGTTTAACCTTCAACGCAAAAATTGCTTGGGTTGCAATATTTTCCTCTCCTATGCAAGTGCATTCGTATGATCTCACAGTTAGTGAAAGGCACATTGTGTATGAGAGATAGTGAGATTCGAGACTAATATTATTGGCAAGGACGAGAATGAACAACGGTAGGACCCCTGCCCGTGCTTCATCTGGACATGGAAGGAATCCAAAACGTTCTAATATTTGGATCAGAAGAAGGGTGTTTTTAAGTGTGCTTGCCAAACTTTTACGGTGAAAAGGTGTAAGAGCCCTGAGACATGTGATATGGGATTCTCGAATGCTCTTCTGCGTGTTAATTTGGTGATCACACCATAGCTTTACACAGATTCCTTTTAGACTTTGAGGGGTAAATACCTCTTTGCTTTTTCTCTGTTTTGTGGCTTTATGCTATACAATACCTTTGATTTGACAGAACTTCTACAGAAGGTCTCCACAATGCTGACATCTTTCTGCTTTATTGGATCAACTTAGGGTTTCCCCAGTCATACTAACTAGGTTAGACTTAGTTAGATAATCAGGCTTTACTCATGCATAGACAAGGAGAATGTAAACCATATTCTGATCATCAAATTATGTTCTTAATTTTCTGCATTGCCATTACTGAATTAATTGTTTGTTTCATGTTGTTAAGGCTTTATTTTGTCAGGCGGTTTGGTCGCCAGTAGTGATTTTGTATTTTTACAGGTATTCCTAAGACTGGTGCATATCAACTTGGCTCTGAATGTGTAATAAGTCTATACTTAATCTCATCCACCAAATTTGAGTCCTCACTATTTGGCCAAATGGGTTACACTGTAAATTGAACTTATGATTGATGCGAATTCTACTTTATTCTTCAGGCACCTAGAAAGTTCTGTTGCAGGGAGATCTGAACAAAGGGGCAAAGTGCCCTGCACAAAAACAATACTGCATTCAACAAGGAGTACCCTTGCACCATGGTGCGAGGGTGCCTGCACTGGTGCTAGGCTGCCAAAAGGGAGCAAGCACTAGGGAAAGGACTGGAATGCCCCGTATTGCCTTAAATATGGCGCATTCCTGCAGATTTCCTGTCATGCAGTGCAGCGCAGCATGGTGACTTGCCGTGCTGCACTCAGAGCCGGACTGGTCGTAGCGGGCACCGTGCATTTCCCCGGTGGGCCGCCAGGGTCGGAGCCAGTTTTGGGCCCCTGGGGGCCAATTTTGTTACAGGCCCATTTTTGCAGCATATCGGACGCTGTAAAAAAATCACCCAAAACCGGCTGTGGCAAACAGCTCGGCAGCACCCTAACCCCCGGGGGGAGAGGGGGGGGGGGGGGGTTGGCGAGCACTTTGCCAGGGCCGGTTTTGGTTTCCAGTCCCGCCCTGGCTGCACTGTATGACATCCTCATAAATGAGGCCCTTAGTAGCCGGGTTCAGCACAGGGCTTGGAGGTACCAACCTCTGAAAAGGACTAGGCAACTAACTGAATGTTTTCAGTTGTACAGACTGTGATCTGCCTGGCAAAAAAGATGCACGCCATTCTCTGTATTGCCTCTAATGTGGAGGTCATGGAGGTGCTGCAGATGAATCTGATGACCAACAGAATCAGTGTCCCTTTCCCAAAATGCTGTCATCAGTTCTGGCCTTTGCTAAGATAGCGCCCTGGGCGGAGAGAAATGTGGCGCCCTTGCTGGTGATAGTGAATTAAATGAGGTAGAGGGGGGGTTCACTGGTTAGTATCTGGATGAGCAGGCACTGGCCCCCGAAAACAAACATCCCCGAACCTCCCCTGCTCACCTAAAACGTCGATGGCGCAGCTGCCTTACGCAGATGATGGTTTTGTTGATGTGTGCCAGCAGGGGTCAGAGGGTGAAGGAAGGGCAAGGAAGGGGGCTAAAGTGGTGTTAAAATCATAGCCCACCATATTATACTGAAGAACTAAAACCACTTTAAACTGGCAAATAAGACAGAAACGAACAGGCAGGGACAAGGATAAGGCTGGAGCAAGATAAGAAGGGCGCTGTTTTTGGAATAACCTTAATGCACACAGCTCCATGTACCCCTCAGAAAATTGGCGCCCTGGGCCTTTGGCCAGCTCACCCAGGATAAAGGCCGGCCCTGGCTGTCATGCATGTTCCTCCTGAGGCCATCCAAATTTGCGGCTACCCCCATTTCTGTTCCATGTTAGCCCCACCCAGAAAAATAGGCAACTATATTTGAATTGCACACTTACCATTGATATATTCAGCGATTATATCTTCTAGAGTCACTTACACCGTGATAGGTGCAACAGTTGTGGGACATTTTTTTTAACCATTTAGAGCAATTTTGCGTCGTCATCACGGGGGGGCTGGTAAGTTTTGGAGGGAGGGGGTCGGACGGGACACGCCCACATACACATAACACTCACAACCATGCATCCACACACACACAAAAACATTAATTCAAAACACTCTTTCCGGGGGCGTGGTCTGGCCACGCAGGAAGATGGCCGCCTGACGAGTGAGCTCCGCCGCGGGATGGGTTCTTAACGGAAATATTTTACCCCATATCGGCTTTGGAGTCCTCTTCACGTGCCCTGCGGTTGCCGGAAGGTGGTGGGCACGATTTGAGCGTGTTCCAGAGATGTGACGGCGTAGTCTTCCTGGTGTTAATCGTCTTGACGAGATTGTGTGGCGCTGCATGCCCGACGCAGCCCGACTGACGTACTTCCTTCGGCTGCCTCATCCTCCCCCTGAAGCCTCGCCTCTGTTGCTCATGGAGTGCGCCTGCCCCCTCATGAGGCCGCGCCTTTGTTGCTGTTGAGGAGCGCTTGCTTCCTTATGAGGTCGAGCCTTTCTTGTGGATGTCGAGCGCCCGCCTCCTCATGAGGCCGCGCCTTCGCTGCTGCTGTCAAGCGCCTTCCTCATGAAGTCACGCCTTCGCTATTACTGTTGAATACCTGCCTCCTCATGAAGCCGCGCCTCCTTCAATTTTGTCTGCTGCATTATTCTCCTCAGAAATATTACCTGACAGGAGTCACGGTTCTTGTTGTGCTGATGGTCTGCTACTGGTAGGATTAACTCCTTTTACAATTTCATTGTGGCGCTTTTGTCACTCACCTCAGCCAGTCATTTTGCGCCTCACCCTCTGCAAAGTTAGCGATCTTCTTGCAAGACCAATTCACGATTTGTCACTCAAAACTGAACTTCCAAATTTAACTTTTTCACCCTTCTATGAGTGGCCTCACCTTTGTGACAGTTGCAGTTTTGCGCCCTTCGACTTTGATAACGACTGGTGCTGCATGGAAATGACTCTTGTTAGCGCAATTTGGGTGACTCACATAATAGCGTGCCTTAATTCAATGTCATTATATTGTTTTCGTCAACCTTTTCAGTCAGGTTGTGTATTCTTTGCTCTGATATGGCTCATGATTTCCCTGCATTTTGCAGTTCTGTTCATTCTGCAAATACAACTGTGGTTATTAATGTCATAAGCCCGCATATGTTGTTTCATCTTATCTCAGTTCTATTTATGCGCCTTTGAGCATTGCGACAGTAACACTATCTTCACCATTGCAATAATCCTATGCTTATGGTTTTGGGGACCACTTAGCAGTGATTTCCCCTTCATGTGATGTACTTTTGCATTTTAGTGTCTGGAATTGCGATATATTATTACCATACACTAACTGCTATTATAGTGCTTTTGTATGTCCTGGTATTCCACTGTATTTTTTTTGTGATCATATATAAGCATTGTCTACCGGCAAGACGCCTTCACGCATTTTCTTTTTTTTTTTTTTTGTTGAAACCGTTTATTACAAAATTCAAAGAATATACAAAGATGGGCCTACAACCTTCAGGCCGGCCGCTAGCAAACAAGAGGAGCATAAGATACACACAGTGGAGCGCAGGCAGCGGCAAAGGGAAACATACAGGAGTCAGCCGCGTTGATGGCCACACCATACGGACCCCACATGACAGTTTCTTTTAAACATAAATAACAACAAACAAAATCCAACCACAAGGCAACCCACGATCGAAAACAGCAGCATGTGCTCCCCTAGAAGGGGGACCCTACCAAACCATAGGAGTATCAAGGGGGGGAGAAGGTCAGAACAGGGACTGGGTGAACTCAGTGCCCGGTACCAGAGAGCTAAACCGGCTAAGGGGACGGGGCAGGCGATGGATCGGGCAATAACGGCGGGGCGCAGATTCCACCACGGTAGGCGTTCCAGGGACCCCACACTTTCACCCATGTCCCAGGCTTACCTCTCGCTACATACACCACCTTTTCCCGAAACATGCACCAGTCCATATTTTCCATCCAGGCTGAAACAGTCGGGGGCCTCTGGGAACCCCACAGTTGAGGCCTTCACGCATTTTCAAAGTTTCTGTCAAATATTCTCCTCAAATGCCTGCTCCTAAGCAAGGAAATAAGTCTTCTAAGCCACTTCTTTTTGCAGAAGCTCTTAAGCAGACCATCAACATGCCAACAAAAGGTACTGCCTCCTCCCCTCCCGTTTCACCCCCGGCTTCGGCCTCTAACGGGGGGCAGGCGTCGGCGGCAACTCTACAACGTATTCTGCACGAAATATCTGAGGTTAGTCGTCGATTAGATGACATGAACCTTACAATTACATCATTAGCTGAGGAGACTAAATCAATTAAAACAGAATTCACCAGCTTTCATGCGAAGATTGAATCTCTTGACTCTAGAGTTCAGACGGTGGAGAACCGTTTGGACTCCCTTCCCAACAAAGACCGAGACCTCTTATTCTTTCATAGCAAACTTATTGATTTGGAGGACAGAAGTAGGAGGGATAACGTTCGTTTTTTTGGTTTTCCAGAGCGCATTGAAGGACAGAGTTCCAGTGCATTTCTGTGTCGTATACTTCCTAAGATGACTGGTATTTCTTTCACTCCACCTCTGGAGATACAGCGGGCTCATAGAATTGGTCCTCCACGTGGTGATCCTGCTGCGCGTCCACGGCCGATTATTGCCTGTTTTCTTCGACATGAACAAACTAGACAACTACTGTCTGCTGCTCGGCTTCAAGGTTCCTTCTCTTTTGAAGGCCATCGCATCCATATGGCAGCCGATTTCTCCAAGGAAACCAATGAACGGCGGAAGGCCTTTCTCTCCATGCGACCTCAATTACGTCAGTTAGACATCAAGTATGGTCTATTTGAACCTGCACGTTTTCGTGTTACCAAAGATGGAGTCTCTAAGGACTTTTTTGATCCAGAACATCTTCAGCAATTTTTGGACTGCCTACAACCTCAAGATATGGAGGTTCTCACTGCATCTTCGCAGCAAATACCGTCCCAATCACCCTCTAAATCTTCTACTCCAATGTCAGATCGTAGCAGGCGCCCTCCCAGTAGCCCTAGACCTCGGGGTAGGGATCTTGAACGACTTCATCGCTCACAGGAAGATAGGAAATCTGCATTACAATCGGTTTCGGCCGCTACATTCCCACAAGACTTGCAAAGAGACAAGTCCCGCTCTCCTCTTAAAACCCCTTCAGATGCGGACTGAATAATGCTTCCTCCTGTGGAAATAGTTATCTCCAGTCCTATTGGCAGTTAACTGTAGACTCCTTTTCCTTGCGAGTCTTGTTTCTATTGTTAATTCATCATTATATTTTTGACATATTTTACTGTTCTTATAATATTTGATTGCCTTTTTTCATCTCTTTCTCACTAGCTTCCTACCTTATTTCCTTTCCCTTTCACTTTGCCTTCTGTTATTTCTTTGCTTTATAATGCTATTCCTTTTTCTCCCTGCATTTATTACTCTCCATGTTACAATTTTATTGCATATTTCTAACTGGTTTTGCAGTTACCTGGGTGCCTTGGCGCCTAATTGCTTGATTATAGCTGTATTATTCTATTTGCTCGCATGCATATTGGTATAGGCTCTTTTGATATGCGTATGATATGTCTTATACTCTTAGGTTACCTCACATTTAATTATTGTTAGATTTCTCTTTTTACGTAATGTCGCTTATCAATTTCTATTTTGCTTTCTCTACTTTTCTTCTGTTCTCTTTTACAATGCTCTTCTGGGCTTCCCTTCTATATTATTAATACATTCCTAACTGTCTCTCTCTTTCTGTGGGGCCTTTCCCCGCGGCGGCGCTCTAGTGCGCCCAGACCCGCGGGTAACAGTCTACGGTTTCTTGTTCTTTACTTGCTACTATTTAATATTTTATAGTTTCTTTATTACTGTACTGCTTTTCTAAATCTCATCTCCTTTCGTCATTACTTCTTTTACTGTTTCCTTTATGTATCTCATCTAAATTAGAGTATCGTTTCCACTTATTTTCTTTCTGTTTCCCCCTCCTTTTGTCATTTCTTTTCCTTTTTTCTTTGTCTGGTTCAACACGTTGTTTTGTGCTTCACTCTCCTGTTTCTGATTTTTGCTCTATTCTACTATGGCACAGGCACATTCTCCTAATGCAATTACTTGGAATGTACATGGCCTCACCCATTACATAAAACGGAAGAAAGTACTCTCCTATCTCCAGACTAAACATGTAGATGTGGCCTTGCTTCAAGAGACCCATTTGGATGCTCTAGAATCAGATAAACTTTGTAGAGACTGGGTGGGTAAGGTTATCCATAGTAGTGTCCAATAAGACGATTCCACAGACACAGGCCCCCTCCGCAAGTGTGGAGTAGCAATCCTCCTTCGCAAATCCCTTCCGGTCACTGTCTCTAAAACATGGTCAGATGTAAATGGCCGTTATGTATTTGCTAAACTTAAAATTGGAGAGTCTCACATTTGTGTAGGGTCTGTTTATGCCCCTACGGGTACCAAAAAAACATTCTTTCTTCAATTATCCCGCCTGCTGCTCGAAATTAATGCGTCGCAATATTTGATTGGCGGAGACTGGAATGTAACGCAAGACTCCATTCTAGACAAAACTGGCCCATTAGATAGGGGCAATGCGTCAGACAGAGCTTTGTTAGGGGACATCATATCAGATATTGGATTGGTTGATCATTGGCGTTTCAGCCATCCAACGGATAAGGAATATACTTTCTTTTCATCGGCTCATGGTACGTTTTCTCGTCTTGATTATTTCCTCATCTCTCATAGCACAGTTCAATTGGTTACAGACTCCTGCATCCTGGAAGCGGCCCTGTCTGAGCACTCTCCGGTTCTCCTTTCCCTTGATCTGGGTCTTTCTAGGCCTGGACGTAAGCCATGGCGAATGAATATCCAACGCCACAGGACTCCTACTGGTAAGTCCCAACTGCAATCTCACCTTCAAAATTATCTTTCTACTAATCAGGGGTCTGTCACCTCCAGCAGGACTCTTTGGGCTGCGGCGAAGGCTACTTTGAGGGGGCAATTAATGCGCGATGCAGCAATTGCTAATAAGCAAAATGCAAAGAGACAAGGTGAGCTCGAATACGACATACAAACTTATTCCCGCCTATACACCACATCTCCGTCTTTACAAAATCGTAAATTACTCGAGCAAGCTCGAATGGCCTTAAATAGTCTTTTTACATCTAAAGCAGAATACGCTTTACAGAAAATGAAAGGTCGACATTACGAGCAAGGGGAAAAGGCGGGAAGGCTATTAGCCGCGCAGCTGCGTCAGAGGGAGGCGTCTATGGCCATTCCGGCCATCAGATCTGCGCAAGGACACTTGTGCACAAAACCTCAAGACATTGTTAATGAGTTCGCCTCCTTTTACGAATCTCTCTATACTTCCGATAATCGAATGGACTCGGATAAAATGACAGCATTTCTTGCAAAAGTGCATCTTCCTTCTCTTTCGGCGGAGGGTAGAGCCATTCTCGAGGGTGAAATAACCAGAGATGAGGTTTCTGGTGCGATTGCTGCCCTGCCTTACCACAAGGCCCCTGGAGAGGATGGATTTCCTCCTGAATTTTATCGCTGGACAGGTCACAATATTATTGACACCCTACATGCCGCATTCCAGGAGGCGGACAGTGCATCTTCACTAGGACCCCTTTCTAACAAGGCTATTATTGTTGTGCTTCCAAAGCCAGGTAAAGATCCCCAGCTTTGCAGTAGTTATCGTCCCATTTCTCTATTGAACTCTGATATTAAAATCTTGGCCAGCATTCTTGCTTCGCGTTTGCGTAAAGTCTTGCCTTCTTTGATACACCATTCCCAAGTAGGCTTTGTACCGGGCCGTTCCTCCCGGAATCATCTGCGTTCTCTGGCCTATGCACTATGGTCGGCTCAACATCTTACGGACGATGCGTTAGCCCTTTCACTTGACGCAGAAAAAGCGTTCGACCGCATCGAATGGAACTATCTCTTCAAAGTCATGGATAGATTCGGTTTAGGTACGAAATTTATTGATAAGGTACGCTTACTATACGATCACCCTTCTGCTCAGGTAAATTGTGGTGGGTTTCTATCTGACACCTTTACGATTAAGAGAAGGACACGCCAAGGGTGTCCACTATCCCCCCTTCTGTTTCTTCTGGCTATGGAGCCTTTGGCTGCTACCATTCGTCAATCTGATGAGGTCTCTGGTGTCCCCCTCCCAATTGGACATTCTAAAATATACCTGTATGCTGATGATATTTTACTCACCCTTACTCGTCTTCCCCGGTCGATTCCGTCTCTTCTTCACATTATTAATGATTTCTCTTCTTTTTCAGGTTAAAAGATTAATTGGGACAAGAGTGAGGCTTTGCCCATCTCTAACGGTACCACAAAAGCAGCCATTTTTGGATTTCCTTTTCACTGGCAGTCTTCACACCTTAAATACTTGGGTGTCCTCGTTAATAAAGGATTGCAAGACATGGTTGTAGATAATTTATCTCCTCTTATATCCCAAATGCAACGGGATTTTGATAAATGGAAGGCTTTGGGTCTTTCTCTTTGGGGCAGAACTCAGGCGGTTAAAATGGTTACCCTTCTGAGATTTATATACATTTTAGGTATGCTTCCTCTGCAGATCCCCTTATCTTTACTTCGATCAGTAGATGCCCAGATTAAAACTTTCATTTGGGGTACTGCTAAGCCTCGCCTTGCTATCACTAAGTTAAAGGCTCACCAGTTATCTGGCGGAATTGGCCTTCCATCTATTGAACACTACTCTTTGGCGTTACATGTTTCCCAAATCTCATATTTTTTACCTGGCATCAAAGATTTACCACAATGGGTTCAAATAGAAAGACATCTCCTATCCTCAGAATCGAACCTCTTTCCTCTGTATGGTAGTGGCACTAGTCGTCTTGACCCAAAAAACCCGATATTATCTGCCATGCATAAATCCTGGCAGAGAAGTCATAGATTATTAGGCTCAAACTCAAGAATCCATGCTAAGGCTCCCCTATGGAATAACTCGGGGATCCGTATTAATGGTCGTATGTTATCCTGGCCTGAATGGCGAGCTGCAGGTATTCTCTGTCCGGATCAACTTCTGCATGATGGGGATTTTAAGTCATTCTCTCAGCTTAGGGTAGAATTTGATCTTCCCCTTCATCATTCTTCCAAATATCTTCAGCTTCAACAATGTTTGAAGACCCATATGGGATCATCACCATGGCTCCTGCAAGATTCCCCTATATTATCCTATTTGCACATTTGGGGGAAATTTAAGGGTGTTACTTCTGGTATATACACAATTTTTTCGTCTCATCTTTTTTCTAAATCTCTTTCACATGATCTTCAGCGTAAATGGCAATCTCGCCTCTCGGTATCCTTTTCCGATAATGAATGGGATTTGCTTCTGGAGAGTTTAAATAAGGGAGCTCGAGAATCAAGGCTCAAATTTTGTCTTTTCAAAATTCTGCATGATTGGCATTGGTCTCCTGACAAATTACACCAAGCTGGCCTTCTCTCTCATTCTAATTGCTGGAGATGCTCCAATTCAGGTTGTGATATTACTCATATCATTTGTGAATGTCCTAGTATCCGATCCTATTGGACTTTTATTGGTGCTACTTTGAATTCCACTATGCCCCTAAAATTGCCACTTACATCAACTAACACTCTCTTGCATGATTTACGTCACTCCCCAAAGCTCACGAAACCACAACTCCGCCTTTTCCATACCTCAATTGCTACTGCCAAAATATGTATACTGCGTCATTGGAAATCAACTTTACCTCCCTCTCAGGAAGATTGGTTGGTGGCAATGATGCAAACTGCCTCCCATGAACGCACAATCTATAATCTTCAGGATCAAGCTGACACTTTTCTCCGAATTTGGTCTCCATTTCTTAAATCAAATGCTGCTGATTCTCCGGCCTCCACTTCTACCCAAACACATTAATCAGCTTTCACTCTTTCTGTCCTTTGTTTTTTCTCTTCTCTTTGTTTTTCTCCATCCTTTGCTTCCTCCGTTGTTGTGTTCTTCTGCCTTGATCCAATTACCTTTTCTTCATTTTATTTCTTTATATTTTCAGCACTTTTTATTCTTCTAGGTCTTTCCCCTCTTCTTTCCCTACAGCTCATTTTTTATTACATTTCATTCTGTGTTCTGATCTCATTGTTGCATTAACTAGTATTTATTTATTTAAATGCATATTTATATCGTATTTATTCATCAATATCTTATTCCACGATTCCTTTCAACATGAATTTATTTTCTCTTTATTTATTGCTGTATATGCTCTAATGTATTCGCCTTATAAAAACTAACCCCGGGCGTAGCACTACGCTTCGCCCACGTAGTGTACGTAGCGCTGCCTGCTTCGCACTTTCCGAAGTAGGCGAAGCAGGGCAGCGCTACGCACACGCCGAGGGCGAAGCGTAGCTGCTTGCCACCCGCCACCCACCTCCCGCCTGCCCTCCTTTTAATAATATAAGCAATGAAAAATAAATTAAAGTAAGTCGACTTACCCGTAAGCGCGGCGTCTCCGGGGCTCCCTCTTTCTGTTTCTAATTTCTTCTGGCAAATGCGCATGCGCGGACACCCGCGCATGCGCATTTCTCGCAAGAAATGCGCATGCGCGGGCGTCCGTGCATGCGCATTTGCCAGAAGAAATTAGAAACAGAAAGAGGGAGCCCCGGAGACGCCGCGCTTACGGGTAAGTCGACTTACTTTACTTTATTTTTCATTGCTTATATTATTTAAAAGAAGGGCGGGCGGGAGGTGGGTGGCACGTAGTGGGGCTACGCGAAGCGCGTAGTGTGCGTAGATTTGGGCACACTACGTGCTGCTTCACGTAGCCCCACTACGCCCACTACGCCCACCCTTAATAAAAACTCAATAAAAAATTTAAACACAAAACACTCTTTCCCAAACATGCATACATACACGCACGCACCAAACAATAATTGAAAAACAAAACAAAACAAAACACACACTTACCTGCAGCCAGCTCTGCGCTGCCTCGGCGGTTCTGAAAGGCTTGGAACTGCTGCCTTCCCTCAAGGCAGTTCAAATGGACAATGGTCTGGTGAGGTCAAAGATCCTCAAGTAGCGAGGCTACAGTTAGTAATTTCAGAAAAAATTAAATTATAGTTGTTATTATGTGGAACTCAATTAGATCCAGATAGGAGAAGTATACAAGGACACAAAAGATTAGAGGAAGACATCACATTTTATTAAACATCATAAAATGGAATAGCTTCCGTTTCTGCCATTTTTGCATTCATAAAAAATATATTGTATATAAAAGGTGCTCACACATACATAAGTGAGGGTGCGTGAAGTGAAGTGCTTAGTGACAATAAAAACATTTCATCGCATTGAGAACAGGTCAAAAGAACCCAATTGGTTTAAACAATGTTAGGGAACTTTGAAATTGTAGTCAACGGCGTTTCGATCTTAGTGAATCAAGATCATCATCAGGACAAAGTAAGTGCGAGCACGTAGGATTACCTGTGATCGTAGCAGACAAGGTCGGCAGAGTTGGCCGAGGAATCCAGATGAACGGGGATGTGCCCGTGTAGAAGACGGGAATTGAGGAGGAATAATTCGTCCCACGAGTCTTGTATGGATCAGTTGAATGAGTGAAAGTTGCAGTGAAGAACGATCGCTGGCAGCGGTCGGTGTTCTGCGGCGTGTTCCTCAACAAGGGCGTGTGAATGACCCCAAAGTCATTGGAAAAGGGCTGGTTTGGAGGTGAATGAATCACATCACGGGCGCGCTGGCAGCAGTCCAAGGGGAGTGGCCCCTCCACCCAAATGGACTGGCCACGCATGGTCGTCATATCCACCATTGCAGCACATTTTGCAGCGCTCGGTTGTTGTAGTTCAGTGATACTCAAAGTACGCCCGGGGGGGTAGGGGGGGCACTTGCGGCCCTCTTGACCTTCATGTGCGGCCCCCTGGTGAACCCTCAACTGTTGTTTTTGCATTTGTCACCCCGAGTGGGACGGGTATGCTCAGACGTGAGTCCCGTGCTCTCCATGCCACTGGAATCAAGCTATCCTGGCTGAAGAGGGGTGAAACCCCGAAACCAGTCCTAGGATGCTTGGTTCCACTCCAGGGAGGACCTGGCTTGGCAGTTTGGGCTGGCCTGTTCCCATGAGGCACAGGGTCAAGACTGATTTGCATATGGCTGGGTTCAAACTGGAATGGCATGGTGAGCAAAAAAACGATGGATTTAGGCCCAGATCTCTGTACTGGGGTGAATGTATGACATTGTTCTGCATTCTGTCCATCAACTGTTGTTTTTGCATTTGTCACCCCGAGTGGGACGGGTATGCTCCGACGTGAGTCCCGTGCTCTCCATGCCACTGGAATCAAGCTATTCTGGCTGAAGAGGGGTGAAACCCCGAAACCGGTCCTAGGATGCTTGGTTCCAGTCCAGGGAGGACCTGTCTTGGCAGTTCGGGCTGGACTCTTCCCATGAGGCACAGGGTCAAGACTGATTTGCATATGGCTGGGTTCAAACTGGAATGGCATGGTGAGCACAAAAACGATGGATTTAGGCCCAGATCTCTGTACTGGGGTGAATGTATGACATTGTTCTGCATTCTGTCCATCAACTATTGTTTTTGCATTTGTCACCCCTGGTGAACAGCAGCACAAGCATCTGAACACTAATATTCAGAAAAAAATGTTAAACAAACAGGCAAGCATTTATTAACCTGCAAATAAATGCTTGCCCATTTATTTAAATTTTTTTTTTAGAACTCCTTCCACAATCACTGACCCACCCAAACCCCCTACCGCCACCCTGCTGGCATCAATGCGGCCCTTGGTCACACCACAGACCGTACTTTGTGGCCCCTTCGGCAAATGTTTGCGAGTACCCATATTGTAGTCAGACCAGTGCACAAGCCTGACACCGGCAAACTTAGGGTGACCAACCGTCCGTAAATTTCACGGACCGTCCGTAATTTGGACCTCACGTCCGTTGTCCGTGAGGATCCTTTTTACGGACGCCTTTTGTCCGTAATTTGGGGTATTGCAGGGAACAGCACTGTTCCCTGCATGAAGCCTCAGCCCCCTGATGGGGCCGCCTCGCACTCCTCCTGGGAGCACAAGAGCATCCCCACCCGCCCATTGTCATTCTGTATGGGGCTGATTGTCACATACAGAATGACAATGGGCCCGTTTGGAGTGTTACTGCATGTGGTGGCCTCCTCCTGCGATGGGCTAGGGCAGATGGAAGGAATGTGCAAACACACCAATGCTGCTACAGAATCCAGTTAATTCAAAGAAGCTGGTGAGACAAGTTGAAAAGAAGGGGCTAGAGTTCTTTCAGTCTCATCATTTTAGAAAAGTGCAGTTTCAATATTATATTCAAGTAAACCATGGTTGCTGCATTTTTATTTTATGCAACTAACAACCATTGACAAAGCAAATAGTTCTGGTTTGTTGTAGGTGTAACGTTACTTGTTGTGATATATATCTGGATGCAATGACAGAAGAGGCAAAATACCAGTCCGGCGACACACAATGCTAAGCACAGATTTTTAGCTTAGTTGTTTTAAGCAACACCCTTAATTACATCAGACACGCTCCTTCGAGAGACCCCCAGTTTTTTCATCCCACTTAAAGCCCGGAAACAACACCATATCACAATCACCTTATGGCCTGGCACTGTGCATCGTGCATGGATCATGACTTCCACTTTTTCAGATTGCCTATGTGCAGGTGCATAGTGAACCCCCACCCCCCCCCCCCCCCCCCCCCCGACCCCTTGCATTAGGAACTACAGCAAGGGCGAAATTCTTGATGGGCCTCTTCTGTCTGCAACTCTGCAGACAAAGGCTCAGCTCATAATTAAGATGAAAAGGTGGGCGAGTGAGTATGTGAAGGGATGGGTGGATTTCTGGTTGGATTAGTGAAAGGGTGAATGGATGAATGAAAGGGTGAATAGATGGATAATGAGCGAAAGGATGGATGGATGAGTGAAAGGGTGGCTGATTGGTGAGTGAATGGGTGGATGGATGAGTGAAAGGATGCATGAGTGATAGGGTCAATGGATGGATTCATGAGTGGATGAGTTGAAGGATGGGTGGATGGATGGAAGGAAGGATGGCTAAGTGAAAGAGTCAATGAAGAGAGAAAGGGAAGATGGATGACTGAAAAGGGGAATGGGTGGAAGTATGAGTGACTGGGTGGATGGATGAGTAAGTGAAAGGATGGCTGGATGGGTGAGTGGATAAATGGCTGGATGGATGAGTAGATGGCTGGGTGGAAGAGTGGATTGATGAGTGTCTGGATGGATAGGGTGAAAGGGTAAAAGGGTGGATGGATGGATGAGTGAAAGTGTGGGTGGAGGGATGGATGAGTGAATTGATGGATGGAAAGATACATAAGTTTTCAAATGGATGAATATGTTTGGATATAGATGGAATTACTTATATACTATTACGCGACCTCCTTTGATGTGTCTTTAAAACGTACCTTTTGTCCCGAAGTTTTGTCCTGAATTTTGACCTCCTGTCCTGATTTTTTACACTCACCATCCTGAATTTGCACCCATGCCAGTTCGTCACCCTAGGCAAACTGTGTAATCCGGCCCCAGACTACGTCACGCTTTGCGTTTTGCTTCCGCAGTGCTTTTTTTCTGTCAAGGTTCACTGCGCGCTGTTTTGAAGGCTGGCATCCGCTGATTAAAAAGAGGCAGGCTGCTCTGTCTGACTATGCATTTCAATTAGACACCTTTTCATTAATTTCTCATCAAATGCGCCTGATGATGTTCCACTTTTTTTTCCACAGACTGTCTTCGAGCAAGAAAGTAAGTAATTGTTAACGAAAAGGATTCGATCAGTAAGTATCGGGTTAAACACTAATTCTTTCTTATTGATTGAAACATTTAATTAAGACTTGCAGAGCTGATAGAAGCAATGCGTTGCAGGAAAAATAATTTAATTCCGCTGCATTTTCTTTTAATGAAAACAACACTTATGTTCTAGGGAAAAACTGGGTTTGAACAGAAGTGCATGCCATGTTATGTTAGCCGCAAAGTTACGGAGACATGTTACACTCTGTCGCCATTTTGACAGCACAATCGCAACATAAAAGCAGATTTAGGCCTTTTAAATTCTTATTCAACAGATACGACCCCAATATTTATGTTCTCTAGTCTCTTCTTTGATCTCTCATTGAAGGATGGCTATCACATTGGGCTGGTTGGAGGATTGGTGAAGAAAGTTCTTTGGAACTTTGCAGATTCCTTCAGAATTTTAGGACATTATCTAAGCCTTCTGTCCTGGAGAAATCTTCTGAAGTATTTTCTCACTTTTTATGAAAGAGGTCTCGTGTTGTTTTGTAGATCTGACTGGGACCTTTGCGCCAGTCAGATCTGCCAGCGTCGGAGAATACAAGTCCGTCATCACACTGGGAGTAGATATTGTGCCGACTTCGAGTTTTTCAGGTGGTGGCATAGGTTTTGTCTCCATTGTGCCTATCTCTGCCACAGGAGGAGCCATTTTGGAATGGCAGACGTCTTGTGGATGTTTTGGCAATTCCCTGTTACATGGTGGAAATGCTGCCACCCAAATGGCCACCGAACATGTAACCCTGACGCGGGACTATATTGTCACTGCCCAGGTGGCTTTCTATCAAAGAGGCATAAGGTGTTTTCCATCATGTTTGGGAGACAATTCTCACTTCTCCATGAAAGTCTGAAGTACTTTTCATTGGGCTAATTCTGGGTACCTGGTGTCAGACCAATCACCAAAGACTGAGCAGCCATCTTTGGTGGATTGAAAAATAAAGACCAGGGGGTCTATTCCTGCTGGGCTGTTTCAACAGGGGTGCCCCTAAATACTCAATGTGGGGGCGTTAAAGGGACTGGCAGGTAGTAGCAAATGAGCTACTTACATTTAGGGTGACTACACCCTTTGCATGCACACTCCCTTTGAGGAGTGGGCATACCCCTAATCCTATTGGTCTGCTGGATGTGAACATGGGTTTTTGCAGAATCAACTTCCCTTCTCCCATTCTTATTAGAGCCTTTCCTAAGAATCTATGACAAATGGATGAAGCTCCCACTTCACGCACTTGACACAACTTCCTGTACCCAAAGGACACCTATGCAGTGCTTAATATGTTAAAAATAAATGCAGGGTCTTAAAGTTTTTCTTATGAGCTAGCCGCTGCCTAATTTAATGGCTGCCACATAACAAGGCTGCCTAGTCTTAATTCCACCTCATGATTCTTTCCCCATCACCCTACGTGTACTCTCTCTTTATCTCACTCTAGTAGGTCCTTGTTCATCCTCGCTTTTTCCCCTTTGTCACTGTTTGCCTCTCTTTCTCTCCCTTCCTCCTCCCCCCTTTTTTGCCCTTATCATTCTCTGGGTGAACGTTTTATGAGGAATAGTAAGTGCTCTTCCCCAAAAATGAGTGCTAGTGCCTACCACCTACACAAATTATACACTGACTTTATGTAGGCGGGGACAAAGGGATCACTTCACAAATACACAAATAGATTCACAATTGTTAGAAAGATAGAAGCTTATGAAGAAACTTTTTAGAACCTTGAGGTCTAGATGCCCTTTCTGTACACAACTACAAAACAATATCAAATAAAAGAGCACCTCTGAGAAGAGGAAGAGGCGGCCTTCTGATCCGCAATAAAAAGGAAGTGATTGAAGGAAGCTATGTTAGTTGTCTGGTCCATCTAGCGGCAGCCAAGCTTCTAAGTAGTCAGGTGCAATGTCGTGCATTTAGGGCCCTGACCTACTGGGGACCAGCTCGCCGGCTATCTACATCATGGACAGTGTTGGCACAGGAGAGTGTGGGGGCATGTGAGGAAGAATAGGAACATAAACAAGCATTTGCAATGCAATAGGTCTCGCATTTACGGAAGTTTGAGCTATTGGCATTGTAAATGACAATGCCTTTTATTTATGTTTTGGTTTTTAAAACATAAAATAAAAGGTATTGTCATTTACAATGCCAATAGCTTCCTCGCGTAAATGCGAGACCTGTTGCATTTTCAATGCTTGTTAGATGAGCTTCAAAGACTTTTGAATGGAAGCATTAAAAAAAAAAACTCTCATAACTGTACGCACAAATAGGTCCTTTTTCTCACCATACACATGGCATGCATGATTAGAAGCGAGACCTAAAAATACGTGGTGGTTCTTGGTTTACAGGGTAGCCTTCAGTGGCGTAAACAAAGTCCCCGCAGCCCTCGCGGTACGGGTGTGGCGGACGGGGGGGGGGGGGGGGTCTCGGCAAAAGTGATAGGCTGTGGGCCCAGGGGAGGGAGGGAGGGCCCTGTACTTTGCAGGGACCGCTCCAGTCTTGTTACGCCACTAGTGCCTTGCAGTAAAAAACATATTTTAAAAACTCCAATATGGTGGGACTCGACCCCAGTGCAATAAGCTCTGCCCATATGGCAGTTCTTTGTGATATATATTCGGATGCAGCTGGAGCTGAAGATCGCAAAATCTAATGTTAAGGAGCTAATGTCAAGAAAAGGGCTTAGAGGTTTTTAAGGGTGTATCCTCCAACTAAAAACCAAATCGCATAAAGACATTGCGGTGCTATCAGCCACGTTTTAAATTATTTTATCCCGGTGTCTTATTTTGCTGTTCCTTTCGCTGCACCATTTTGCACTAAAGTTAAACGGGGTACTTCAGTCCTTTTGTCACCGAGTGGTAAACAGGTGAATTGATGCTTTCTCTGGT
This sequence comes from Triturus cristatus, assembly GCF_964204655.1. Lineage (NCBI taxonomy): Eukaryota > Metazoa > Chordata > Amphibia > Caudata > Salamandridae > Triturus > Triturus cristatus. The sequence goes on from NC_140594.1 coordinate 189,561,588, forward strand.
GCCAGGACCTTGCTTTTCAGTCTTAGTGCCCAGTTTCGCGATAGCTCCAGCTACACCATGGGCACGGCTTTTGACGTGAGGGTCTGACTGCAGGGGATATGTGCGTGCTTGCCATCGGCATCAAACCTTCTTTGCTGGAAGCTGGGCCCACTCCTGTTCGCATTTGCAACTAACTATGGAAGATTATACCTATTTTGCCAAGCCCCTGTGTGCGTGAACCGGACTAGAATCGTTCTCTGTTGATCTAGTGGCTAAGTGGACTAATGCGTCCACTGTTGGGGCCTGTGTGTCGGCATCATGGTCACAGGTTGAAATCCCGTGAACTTGCGCTTTACAAATGCACATGTTATAGACATGCACCTAGACACCCTCGACTTTGAGATCTGCTGTGATTTGCAGATCACAAGTTTGACCCTACCATGGGAAATGAGTTATTGCGAGCCACGCACCCACTCCGAAGGCCTTACACATCAGCGTGTGGTTTGGCCGTACGTGTTCAAGACCAGAGTCTGCAGCTGTGTGTTTCTTCTTCTGGCGGACGGTCTGCTCGGCAGTCTGACCTCCCCTGGTGCTGTGAGCAGAGTAAACACTGCCCTCTCTCAGCACACCCTCGGACTCCTAGGGGCCGGGGCTTCGTGTGCGACCATCGCTGATGCTCATCCCAGCCTACACCAGGCGGGATCCGGCCGTTTTTCTTTCAGCACCAAATGGGCGACTGCTGCCCTCGCCCTGAGCTCAGGTCACACGGGGCGCCCTTTGCTGCCTGGCAACTCGTCTCCTACTGCTACATGTGTGCATCCTACTGCCCACCATACCGGCAACACCGCACTCAGCTCTGCCACCCACACTGAGTACAGCGCGACCCCACAAACTCGGACTGCAGCGTTATCGCGTCATATCCTCCAGCGAGCCTTCGGTGTACGTCTTTGTGTTTCTTCATCGTTCCTACGCGAATGTATGTTTTTCATTCAATAAACAGAAACACAGCTACCCTTCTAACCACACACAGCCGAAAACAGACTGACTCACGCGAACTCGCAGGGAGGCATGCACTTAAACACACGGACGCACAATGTACACAGGCCCACACTCACATGCACACAGAGTCTCACCCACCCTCACATACACATTGTATACATACATGATGTATGCATACATACATACCTACATGCATGCATTCACCGATATAGCGAATTTAGTTGATTATGTTAAGTAGTCTCGGCGTAGATAATGAAAGAGAGACAAAGGGGTGAAAATATTATGAACGCCCTCATTGAATATACCCTGATTCCTCTCTTCTCTAGCATCACAACGGACCTGCGCCAGAGCAAATGTTCAGGGTAGAGGCATGGCTTTCAATTATATTTGTTTAATTACTTATGTGATAAAAAAAAAAAGATTGCGCGATGTTCTACCATCACCAATACTCATGATGCATTTTTTTTGTCTTTCAGTACGAAGTAGCAATATTTGAGCGTTGCAACCATTATCTAATTTCATTGAAATCACCTAAAGCAGGGTATTTTTTAACATTTATGGTCCGTAACTCGCATCGGGTTGGCTGCATAGCTGTGCGTGGAAATGTTCACTCTGCGCGTGGGCCTCCTTTGTCCCCGTTTAGATTTTATATTCTCTGAAGATGTGCTTTCAGGTGTGCACAGTGACCCCAGCCCCCTCTCCCAAGTAACACCGGAGGTGCACTTTATGACGCTAGGAGTGCATACTTCATTCCACGATTCCGTTTTAAAAATGCAGAAAACAGTGAATATAAATACAACTTAAATCTGCGAATTACACAGAGATAATAAAAACTGTAGGTGACGCGGTCATCGATGTTGCAGGCTGTGAATACAAATAAGTACAAATGAATGCAAAAAGCATGACGTGTGTGAATGTATCTAAGACCAGTGTAAGCTGCTGGGAACGGCGTCTGACCATCGACAACTGGGCTCTGCCTCACTGACGTTTTTGTGTCAGAAGGCATAGGGGTGTGAATAATGTATACGTCCATTGCTGTAGATAAAATTGCAAACATGTGAGATCAGCTCAAGCAGGACACAGGACAAAAATAAGCATTATTTATACCACATTTGTATGTAGCAAAAACTACACTTTCGTGTTACGCGGAAATGTAGGACAATAAAACGGTCTCAGCCTGATGAGATGGACCCTGGGATGTGTGCACTCAGACTGGTAAAGAAAAGAGGCCGAAATAGGCCAGTCACAGACAATAGACACACATACATTGGAGACCACATGGAAACCAGAGGCGTCCTACTGGGCAACACAAGCTGCAAGCGGCCCACGTGCAGCTGATTAATATTTTACTGATGTATAGAATAATTCAAATATAGGGTTCGAGCCTCCGATTCGGTTCAATATCCTGTGATTCCGGAAAAATCACGTAACTGTGTAAATAGAGTGCATGTAAGATGACACAATTCCTTCCGGTCGAGTTCGCCTTATATATATATATATATATATATATATATATATATATATATATATATATCCCTTAATGTCAGACAAGCTGTTTGAAAAGCAATGCAAGTGATGTTCAAGGCTGGCGCCTTTACATGCCGGTGCACCACATATTTGCACCCGGCTGATACAAAAGGTTGCCGTTTAAAAACGAAGTATATAGTAATCGAACATTTCAATGGGATAAAAGGGCTAGGGCCCGCCCTCTCTCACCTGTATCTCTTATTGTCCACGGGCACAATGTCCATCGCTATGTAGTATTGTTGGTGTGGATCCAGACCGGAAATCTTCACTCTCATGGCAGGAAACATCCGTCTGGAAACAGAGAAATAATTTTATTAGCAAACTGCAGAGTAGGGAAGGGATAAGGGACTGGGCTCAGAGAGCTGCATGCGCACATCAGCTGTGTCTGTTAAGAGCGGCAAACAGGCCTCAGGGCGCTACCCTGAGTGAGCACTGAGCATGCTTCAGAGCGTTGTCCACAGAGAGCTTTAAACACACCTCAGAATATGGGCTGTGTTTATTTATTTGTGCCTTTTTATATAGCGCGGACATTACCCAAACACAAAACATAGGTTGCTACGTAGGGTCCAAAATTACTAAATATCTGAAAGTCGCTACACCGAGTCGATGTATAAAGTGCCTCACAGTTAAACATAGGTCGCTTCGAAGGTCCACAATTACGAAGCATTCGGTTATTTCTTAAGGTCCTTACATGAGGTCCAAAATTAGGAACTAGCCTGTTATTGCATAGAGTTGTTGGAGGATGCGGGTATGAGTTGTGGCAGCAGACCGGTTTTAAAAGCTGGAAGTTGAGCTGTTAATCTCAAGACCATGGGCAGAGGCTAGGCCAGAGCAGCGAGAGAGGGTGTGCCCAGTGGAGAGGTTAGTTGTCTAGTTGAGATGACGTAAAGAAACCAAACTACAGATCCAGAGATCACCAAATCACCCCAGAGCTCTGAAGAACACCTCGGGACGGTAGCCACAATAAGAGGTAAACACACCTCAGAGTGTGTTCCAGTAATTGCAAGTAAGAGAAGAGGCCGCAGAGCGCATAAAGGTGTGCGGAATAGAGCCCCGAAACGATTGGTGGCTGGTGGGTTTTGAAAGTGGTTGGGGGTACTACTAGCTCAAATTCCAAGAGCCCGACTTCTAATAGGGCGCGGGGAGAGATTTGCCTCCAAGAACATTTAGAACAAGCGACGAGCAGAAGCACCAAAGACACAAGCTCTTCTTGTAGAGCAGGGAAGGGCAGCAGTAGAAAAACAAGCTTTCGCCACGCGGCCGCGGCCGCGGCCGCGAAAGTGAAAGTGATCGCGATTGCGATCGCCGCGAAAGTGAAAGTGATCGCGATTGCTTGCGATCGCGTGCTGCGGAGGAAAGACACATGGCGCTGCGCGCGTGCACGTTCACGTGCACTGAAGCTTTAGGCCACGGCAGCACTTTGAAAATCCCAACTATAAAATGTCTCTCCGAGCCAGCGCAAGCGCTGGGGCTCAGCGAGACCTAAAAAGGAGATTGTCTTCCCACTTGGTTTCACTGAGTGGAAGAAACCTCTCTTGGAACTCAGCACACTGTCTTCTCAACTAGTCTTTCGGTAAAAGTGAAAACTTTGTTTTTTAATCAAAAAAGTTGTTCTAGGATATTGATTCTGTTTTGAGCTCTTGTTGTGTTATTGTCCTCGATAGCGCCAAGAAGCTTTTGTATAGATGTTGAGTAGATGGTCTCCCTCGTGTTTTTGTTTGTACTGTCATAGCCTCCGCGGCCATTGTCCGCTTCACCTGTAGACTTCTGAATGTGGTAGAAGTGCATGATGTCTAGTGGTCCCAGTCACATTAAAACCGATTTACTTGATAAAGTTTGCAGTGCTCACAGAGAGTGTCATGGCAGGAAGTACTGGCTAAGGCTGTGATTAATATTGTCTCTCTCTCTTTCCAAAACAGAGAGATTAAATGGGTCAAGTACCCTAACAGTTTGTATGTTTGGCATGCAGGAGTGAATGCCATGAAGGTTATTAAACCTAATCAGTCACAACAATGAAGAGGCAATCACCTCAAAACACCTATGGGGTCTGGCATTTGGTCTCGATGAAAGCCACTAGACCCACTGGGCTGTAATAGGTGGCTGAAACATGAAGACCCCATTTCAGATCTAGGGGAACATTAATTCTCAATAACATCACCTGTGTATTTAACCAGGCCCCGGGGCTCAGAAATCAAGCACGTCAGGATAAGGGACCACAAGGCAATTTTATATTCTAAGACCCCACCAGCAGATTAGTTTGAGCTCCCTTGGTTTGCAAGGTTGAGCGACCCAGACACAGTAGATGTCTAGGTGAGGACTCGATGATGAAGCATGCCACTGACAAGTCCTAGTGGGTGAGAGTCCTTTTAAAAGAAGAGTAAGGGTTCCCCTTGTGGACAGGTTGCGGGATGAGCTTTAATAGTCGATGGCAAGTGACTCGACTCAGTAGTAGGTTCTCTCTCCCCTTTGTTGAATTTACAAGTAGAAAGTCCTTTTTTAATTTCAATTTTTTTTTATTGGGGCTTTAATACAGAACAAGCAGTTGGCAGGCATACATGAGGTAAGAGTGTTACCAATGGTGCTCTTGATCAAGTATTACATGATGATAGTACAAACGAAAGTAAACGGCTACCAAGTGGCCCAATAAAGAAAATAAAAAGGAGCAGAGAGAGAAGGTGGGTCAAGGAAAGATTGCCACAGTGAACAAACTGGGGGTATATACACTGTCAGCATATGAACGAGGTAGTCTTCATAGACCCAGCGACTGCTGCACGTAACAGCGTATCACAGGAGTTGGCTAGGAGACATCACAGATGAAGAGGATTGGGGAGGTTGACTAATTCTAGGTATCGGTCCATATTATTCCATAGAGCTTTATTGGCCAAGTTCCAGGGGTACTGGGTAAAAAACATTGAGTTTGCACCCCTGCAATATTGTAGCCATTCCCACCAAGTGTTACTTGAGGTATTCCCCAGTGATTTCCAAGAAGATCAGATAGTTTTGTGGGCCAGAGTGAACATTATGTCCAGCAGTAGTTAACCCTCTATCTGAAGTCCAACTGTGTGTAAGGAGCTGAAAGGACCACAACGGAAAACAAGTAGGTCCTAGGGAGTTTAGTGTGAAAGATTTTGTTGGTGATTTTATGTATGTTAGTGCAGAATGAATAAAATAAGGGGCAATCATATAGCAGATGGCGTAGGTCTGCATTCTCAGAGTTGCAACTCCAACAGTTACTTTTATCCATAAGACCCAGGGTGGCCAAATGGTGCGAGGGCCAGAAGGTTCTGTGTAGGATATGTAGTTTAGTTTGGACTAGATTGGGTGTTATCTTATTATTAAATCTTGGCCAGTCAGTGGGCAGTGGATCAAATAGTCTGTCTTGGGACCTGTCAGAACACCACCTCTGTTGAGCAGAGTTGCACGAGGTGGCCAGAGGCCTGAGTTTACTGTATATTTTAGAGATACATGTCTGCCTTTCTTAATTAATGCACGGAGGATCGGTAGTGCGGCATCCTTCAATGGGAACGCTTTGTGTTTGGTAATGGCTGCTTTTAGTTTGAGAAAATCACAAATTTCGGTGTAGGCAATGTTATATTTTTGTTTGAGGTCGGAAGACAAAAGGGGGTGTTGCTTAGAGTCAAGGTAACTGACAGCAGAAGTTATCTTCTCCTAAATATACTTCAGAACTAGGGCCGACAGTAACATTGTAATAACACATGAGGGACACCAAGCACTTTACTCCGCCACTTTGCACACTGCTTTTGTGGGCAGCACATCCCAACTTCTGCAAAATGCACTCCTTTCAGTCAGCAACCCTTAGGGCTCTATTACAATGGCGGGCGGACAAAGTCCACCCGCCACCGCAACGGCAAAATGGACCGCCTGCCATAGGTGCAGCGGTCCCGCCATTCAAATTAGGATGCGCCCGCCAAACTGGTGGGCCATCACGCATTTTTTACATTGCGGCGGGCGGTGCTGTAAGCGGCACCCGCAGCAATGTAAACAAGCATTGGCATAGCCAATAGGTCTCGCCTTTGGGACCTTATAAGTGTTTAGCCATGCAATAGTTGCATAACTAAATACTTATAAGGTCCCAAAAGCGAGACCTATTGGCTATGGAAAGTGAAAGTAATCGTGGTAAAAGCGACGCGCACTGCACTGTAGCTCTAGGCTGGCCTGGTAGCACTTTTTGGAGCCCTCTCAATAAGTCTTGCCAGACCAGCGCATGCGCTGGGTCAGGCGAGACCTAAAAATGCATACCCCTAACAGACCGTTAAGGTCTGTCAGGGAAAAACAAGTTTTTAATCGCTCTATGCATGACTTGCACAGTGTCAGTAAAGAGGACTTGTTCTATAAGCCAATGTCTTACACACCTTGATAACACAACACCACAGCTTTATACAACTAACCGCACATGGAATGGGAATAAATCGCAGGAAAGCGCAGCATCATGTTGGCTCTACTTACACCTCTTACTTGTAACAGTCATTTCGGTGATTGCAAATTGGATGATATCTCTACAAAATGTTGTTTTGTATTTAATTTTATCTTTTTCCATTGAGATTGTTCTAATTGGTAACTTATTTTAAGTAATCGCAGAATAGAAGTTCATTCGTTCATTCCCTTCGCCACCACGACCCTCCTATGGAGAGTTAGGGTCGAGTTTGATATCTTTATCATACCAGATGGAAGCCTTTAGGGAGGGCCTCAGGTTCACTTCAGAGAAGCGGAAGTCTATGTATGGCAGAGCATTCCTAGTATGACTCAAACTAGGGTTATTAAGAACGTGGTGGTCCTTTGATATAGTTAACAGAGATGGCAGGGAAAGGTTTTCCGCAAGAGACTCTTCAAAGGATAGCCATTAAGGGTGTAAAGTCAAGAGCATTATCAAGCCATTTTGCAACCTGCAGCCAGGAAGTGAATTGGTAGGTTTGAAGTCGGTCAGATTGGCGCCAACTTGATGCTTGGGTGGACTGAGGCTTTTTCAAGGAAATGCGTGTTTATTTAGAATACCAAATACTGCTAAAAACTCTGGGACAGGAGGTTCTGGTTTAGTACTTTTCGTACCTGGCTTGGGGTCTTTTTCGGCCATCTTGTCGTTTTAAGGTCCCCAAAGCAAGAAAAGGTGGCAGCGCAAAAGGAGGGCTGCCCATACAGGGTTACTACAGGTGCTTGGAAGGGTCACCACAGCGTTAAACTTGTAGAGTTTGTTTCTGCCGTCTCTGGCAGAGGTTATGCGATAGCTGTAGAGGCAATCAGGTGTTCAAAGAACCGTTATGCCAGGAAGCGCAGTATGTGAGAGGCCTTTTCTGTTTGACCCCAGCCACGTATTACGGGGAATGTTTCTTTAGATGCGTCTCGGCATTCGGCTGCTTTGCGCCGCGGTTGGATGAGGGGAGTTCACTGCTTAAGAGGAACGAAGGCTGGGGCTCAAGAAGCAGTAAAAGACTGCCTGGGGAGCTCTTGACGGGGGTCAGGCCGCATAATCTGGTTAGAGCTTCCAATCACTCTTCTTACCCCCCATCGTCTGCGGGGAGATGCCACATATTGTGTATGAGTGGGTGGAGGAGGCGAAAGTAACCCCTTCGTGCAAGAATGAGCCAATTACGAGCAGGTGCGAGAGTAACCATGAGGCCTGCCCAGTTGCATGGGGTAAGCTAGGCTGAACAGGCTGGTTAGAGCCACAGTCACCTTTCCAATCGCCCTGTGTGTGCAGGGATGTGACTCTCGTGTGATTAGGAGCGGGTGAAGGAGGTCAGCGTGAATGCTCTCTCTGGTGTGCTCCACTCTGCTCGAAAGGGCGAAAAATGACTCTTGCGCTTTTAGTATCAGGCGAGGGACGTGAATCACATCATTCCGCCTATAAAAGCGGATTACAGCCCATTCAGTCAATTATGCGGAGGTAAGGACACAGCACACATGAAACCTGCCTGTCATGGAACCTGGCCCAGTGGCAGAGGCGCCGTGGGATAGACCCTTCGAGGCTTCCAACCATTGATGCATTGGCTCCACCAGTAAGAACAAGATTTGCAATGCCCCGGTCTCGCCTTTGGGACCTTATATGTATTTAGCTATGCAGCACATTAGCCGGGGTGCTGAAACATCTACTGTTCACTGCGTGACACGCCAGGTATGGGAACACATGGAGAGAAATATTGCCTTTCAGCGGGAAATGGTATGGTCCAAAGCTCTGTTTTTAATATAAAATCAGGGCCTACGGTATCACTTCACTGAAAATACAAGATTTGAAAAAAATATTATTGTCTACAGGTGCTGGTGGAAGACAATTTCTATGGACTGGAATCTAGAGAATGCTAAAGTGATTCTGGTATTTTACTGACCTCTGCTGGTCGTTTTCTATCAAGAAAGTTAAATAGAGGCAGTTGTCAGAAAAATTAAAAAAAGAAAGTCCCTCAGCAGAAAGCAATTCTGGTATTTTACTGACCTCTTCTGGTCGTTTTGTATCATGCCAGTTAAATGCCAGTTAAATGGTTCCCTGCCCATGTCAGAGAGACGAACAGGCTATCCAGCTTGCGAAAAAACCTAGCTTCCTGCTGGGAAAAGTGAGTTTTGAACAAGGTACAGGCAGGGCGGGAGAAAAACCATTTTCGCTATGGCCGCTCAACCCATCATGGAAAGAGTGAGCTTATTCCTGAACTTAATTGAATTCTTGAGTCCGTTCATCATCTTGTCTACATTCCTGAGCTTGTGTTCTGCATCGGTGTGTGTAACCCACATATCCGAGTATCTAGACCCGTCCGTCTCCCAACAGAGTACGATCAACTGCAGTTGATCTGGGTGTTTTTCAATCCACCCTCCCAAAGGGAACAAGAGTGATTTGTGAGAATTAACTTTAAGGTTGGAAACCCCACCAAAAGCTTCTAACAGCCGCAACAATAGACTGACTACCCGGGGGATCATACATAAACTAGTGCATCACCCGCATGCAATGAAACAATATGGGTGGAACAGCCCACCCGAATCACCCAAGGCTCCATTTCTCTATGCAACAATAGACGAAAGAAGGGGCGAAAGAGGACACCCCTGTCTGGTTCCACTCCTGACCGTCCAAGGGTCAGACAGGTGACCGCTCAACCTGATACAAACAGAGGGTCAGGTGTACAGAGACCAAGCCCAATTCAGCCTCACCTCTTTTGGTTTCATGGGGTACACGGGTCAGTCTTCGAAGATTGTGGGATTATACAGTGTTAATATTAACTGAATGTTAAATCACTTCAGTGCACCATAACATGCCACTCCCTCAGCACTGGTGAGGTCACTTGCAAGAATCTAACACATCAATTCCTTTCAAGTGTGATGTAAATCTAATACCGTCTTCCCCTGTGAACTTCGCTAGATTTCTCATCTCCAACACATGACTTATCACTTCGCTCCAAGGACATAGACCTTTAAAAAGTTTGACATCTTACGAACAACGTGCTGTCCTTTAAACATGCATTGAATGGCTGCTCTGGGACACTATAATACAATATGTTAACACAGCAAAGCAGCGTCATAGTACCAAGGCTGGACAACTGGTGGTCTGCAACGTGTATGTCACATGCTACAACTAGGAAGTGTCCGAGATGCAGCTATCTGCAACAGATTGCTGCAACTTGAATAACAAAACAAAAAGGCCAAAGAGAAGGCAAGTCAAAGAGCATTTTGATAGATTAATGCTCATTATTACTCACACTCTCTGCTGAGTATGGCTTTGGTCTCAAATGAATAAGTAACCTAATTTTCAGATGCAACCATGGTCAGAGAAGGATATTATACTCCTTGATGGTGGCCATTTATCAATGCACGCAAAAACACCTAGCGCAGCGCGTTTCGGAGAAGATATGAACAAGGCCTTCTTTCGGAGCCAAAACGCCCCCCATCCGCTTTACAGCACAGGGATATATATCTTACCACCCAATAAGGATGATTAGGAAGGCGGGGCGTCTGCTCGTAATATGGATATGTCTGTGTATGTTGTTTGTTACCAATCAGAAAGATGGCAGATTGTCTATTACTTGTTTACCAGTATTACCAACCACAGAAAAAAGGATTTATTTTCGCAGATAAATTATGTATCGCAAGCAGGCGGGTACAGCACTATACAAAGACTACATTAAAACAAAAGTTGGTTCGCTAAATGACAAAAGTAAATTTCAAATTAGGGACAAGTGAGACGCAATTTAATGGTAAATTTTCAGAACACCAACCGTGTCAAGGAAAAGACAACCCACTACATGTTACATCTATTTCCCCACTCAGTTATGCACTGTGCAAATAAGAAATGTACATCACATAACCCTAAATGCTCTTTACTGGACTGAAACCGACCTGTTTATAGTGCTTTGGTAACCTGCCTGATCATTACTGAGTTGCACCACAAGCCCTTTTGTGTAGCCTGGGTTTACGCTGCACGGAGATGAGCCCTTGAAACATCGGGTGAATGTTTTTTATTTATTTAATTCGGCACATCATTCTGAATGGCAGTAAGAAAGGGAAATGGAGGGGTACGGCGCTTGCACTTTGCGTTTCCATCATACAAAGGACTGGCACAAACAGGTATCAATAGAGGTATGCTTATAATACCCAGCTGAAGCCACGTTTGCTTCCGCACAAAACGACCCAGTTCCAGGAACCATATAAGTCTTTCAGCACACTAGCTCACCCATCCGGTTTTATTTACTATAGAGGAAATAGAGTTGAGCAGGATTTTGAAGAGGTTGCAGAGAAAGACTGACCTGAGCACCAGCAGCCAGGCGCAGCTCTCCGCCATGTTGCAGGCTACCCTCACAGCGCACGCTCTCAGTGGCTGTTAGTAAACCCCACCCCTCCAGACAACGGCATCCCGAACTCCATTCTAAGTACACGCCAGGCATTGCAAAAAACACCACAATGAACATAAAGCTCTGCTCCCACCAGCTTCAACATATTTTTATTATTATTAATTACAAGTACGCCAGCTGCGCCAACAAACTGGTGAAGGAGCCAGAGCTGAGGCTCAGCACCACCGTGAGGCGTGCAGATGATAACACTGGTCATGTGACAATGCCGGGCCCAATCAGGGAGGGAGGCTTTATTTACCACTACTTCCAGCAAACATTTTATTGGACTCGCATTTATGCGAGACCTATTGCATTTGGAAACGATAGTGCGGGTGGGCGTGAGAAGGCATGGATGGGAGTGTGCGGGAAGGGGCTGGGGGGGCCCAAGAAGTCACGGACTGCAGGGGAGTCGAGGGGGGAAGAAAATAGTGTTGGGAGTAAAGGGGCCAGTTGCCATGGAAGGATACTAATGACAACATGGCCGTCATGAGGAGGGACTAACAAGCCTACAACCAATCGGAAGGCAGCATTTAGGACCTAAGCCAATGAAAAAAATGGGCGGAGAGTGGGCGGAGCTTCCATGAAGCTTCCAGCTATACTGAATACTGCATACCTCGCAAAGCGAGCAGCGCATGCGCTGCAACGCTAGGCTCGACCTACAAAATGTCACTCATCCCGTTCCGGGATATGTGGAGGGACGCAGTCAGTGCCCCATATTGAAAATATGCAAGCGTCCATTGCGATCTCTCTGGATCGTTATATGCGGCCTCACTGCATGTCGGAGTCTGGATTGGGTGTGAAGGGTGCCACGTGTAGTACTTTCTGGCAGCATGTCCCCTACGGTAATGCGAAGGTGAACAGCAGCTCGGGCCGCTATCTAATCCCCAGTGGTTCCAGAGCCTTTCCTCATACCTGAAGTGCTGCTAGTGCTTTCGGCTCGTAGTAGGGCCGAGCTTCAGGTGCCGAGGAGACGGAGCTCTCACTCAGGTGGCCAGTTTCCTTTTCATCATACCACGCCCCAATTTACTAGTAGAAATTCTAATAATATAACACAACACTGCACTGTAACGTGGCCACATCTGGAATATTGAGTCCCATTCTGTGGGATACATTTCCAGAATTGAAGGAAAGTGGATTGAATGACCCCATAAGGAAATTCTAAAGGATTTACCCATGTATGCACAGGACAAAGAAGATATCTGCATTTAATGTTATTTTTACTACTAATATTACACTACTACTTCTCCCTAAACTAACAATATTGTGGGGACCTTCTCCCAACAGGAGAGTGTGTCGGTGTGTCTGGTGGGCATGTCTGATGTGTCTATGTGAATGTGGTGGGTACTGTTCCCCTGTAAGCTCTTCAGGGGGTGCCGAAGTTAATGTGCCCATGGAGGGGGGTCATTGTCATTGTTGAGTGACAGAAATAATCTGTGGTTTGCAGTGGCAGAGCCTAGTGGTTCTGACAGCACCTGCAGAGGACTGATTGGATGTGTGGCAGCAGTTGTGTATGTTTGAGCTGAAAATATTTGAGTAATTTATTGCCAGTTTATTGTTGACGAACCACCAAGTGGACTACTGTCCTGGTGCAGTGCTTCAGCCTTGTGTTACTGAAGGTTGTGGAGTGGTAGTATCAAATTATTTCTACCCAATAGTGCTTGTACAGTAGGGAGTGAGCTCCTCAGGGCTCAAAGTTTGAATAAGACATGTTCAGCCTGGTTCAAGGGGTTTTCATTGGGGAGGCTCCCTGGTCCCATACTGTATCTACAGCAGACGACGTGAGAGGAGATTGAGAGTTGTTCTGATAACACAGATTTGCCAGTCTCTGATGCAAAGTGGTGACGACTGGCAAGGATACCAACCTTGGGGGGTAGAGGGGAGAACAGGTTAGGTTGAGTTCCATTTCTTTGACTCAGGAATGGGAGCTTTGTTTTCAGTGGTGCTGGAACAATTTTCAGAGTGGTGGTGCTGCCATCTAAAGTCATTGAGATTGTGAAAAATCCAAGAGTCGCACAAAGTACAAGTGTAGTAAGTAACCATACCCATTCAGCAGGAGACCGATAAGGGTAGTGTGATGTCATTGGTGCATTTTGGAGCTCCCTGTCACAAATATCTTACTAAAGCATGGCATGGTATTCATTTACAGATAGCACATCTTCCTTTGGAATGACCACTAAATTTACAACAACATGAAGTTGTACAGATAGAACTATATAACACACAAATAATAATATGTAGGAATAAGGTTTCAGCAAATATTTATCATTTTTGCATCACCAAGATAGGTGTGTTAATTTGTTTTCATCCTATTAGAATCTTTGTTTCAATCACACTTCAGAATTACAAGAAAAATGTGATTACTTTGTGCTTTCCAACCTGCTTATGTATATTGAAATATTTATACAGATTATTTACAAGTATTACATTTTGTTGTGTGTTAGAAAGAAATTGACATTGTTGGACTGTCACCCCTCCTATTTATGCTGAATTCGTTTTTGTTTGCCTCAGGACTCTGTGCACTTTATCACTGATAACAAGGGCTAAAGTGCTTTTGCTCTCACCCTTAAACATGGTAAAATTGGCTTACACCTGACTGACATATTTAATTTACTTATAGGTCCCTTGTAGAGTGGTATTCCGTATATCCAGGGCCTGTAATTTAAATGCTACTAGTGGGCCTGCAACACTTACTGTGCCACCCACTTAAGTGGCCCCTTAAAACATGCCCCAGACCTGCTTTTCCAGCCTGAATGCAGTTTTAACTGCCAATTCGACTTGGCAATATAACCCTCTTGCCAAGTCTTTAACTCTCCTTTGATTGCATGTAAGTCATCCCTAAGGTAGGCCCTATGTAGCCCATAGGGGAAGGACGGTGAGTTGTTGTGAAAAGGTTGGACATGTACTTTTAAGTTTTGCATGTCCTGGTTGTGAAAAACTCCTAAATTCGTTTTTCACTACTGTGAGGCCTACCTGTCCCATAGGATAACATTGGGTTTTCTTAATACATTTAATAAATGCGAACTTTTGATTGGGAACAGGCAAACACTTCGTGTTTGGGTCTTAGAAATTGTAATTAAAATCCTCTTTAAATATAAAGTTGGATTTTAAGTTACAGTTTTGAAAATGCCACTTTTAGAAAGTTCAAGAAACAAAATCGAAAGGTGGTTGCATAGATTCACGTCACATTACTTAAGGAGAAGAACACGTTAATCAATAAACAAGGCCTATATATTCATGGTGCTAACAAAAGGGGTTTCAAAATCATCTAATATGGATGGATTCGTGATATCACAATGTCCTAATCACTGTCCATACTGATGCAAATAAGGAGAAATCCACAATGGACATCGCCGACGTGTTTCGAACCACTGCTTACTGGGGGTTCTCATCATGACGAAGGCTGGTGGTGTTCTTGTGTTTTTTTCATCTTTATCGGCAGGCCCATTCCAAATTTGGAAACATAGTGCACAAGTGGAACTTCTGCTCAATCCTTTGTTCAATTTCAAGGGTGTCCTAAATCTGAAAGCAGAGGGGGAAATGTAATCCTGGGTTAGTTATAACTTCATCCATATTAGATGATCTTGAAACCCATTTTGTTAGCACCAAGAGAGTCATGGTTAAAAACATCCCTCTGGCTAAAAAACATTGGACTGGTTGAAACAGTTGTTTTTAAATGGGTGTTTCTAAATGCACCAGCACTTTCACACTTATTTGTTATATATGTTGAGGGCTTTCATTTTATTTGTTATATATGTTGAGGGCTTTCATTTTTGTTAGGAATGAACCTTTAACAATCATTGTACCGTGTCTACTGCGCCACTCTAACTACCAAGAGTAGAAATCCCCTGCCATCGTTTTCTTTGTTTTTGGTGTGCTACACTTGAATAATGTCAAAAATGAGTGTTTTTTCCTTTTTGGAAATGTTAAAATGTAACAACGTTGTTTAATGAATTGTGAAATTAATACACAGGCCTTGTTTATTGATTAACTTGTCCTTGCCCTTAAGTAAAGTGACTTGAATATATGCAGCCACCTTTGCATTTTTTTCTTGTACTTTGGTAGAGACCCAAGGTGGCTGTTGACAAGTGCCCAACCCCACATTGCTCCAACTTTTAGAAAGTTGGCATTTTCCTGTCCTAGCCATTTGGTGCCTGTAGCCTGTTCCTTGGTCACATGATGGGTACAGTTATCAGTTAGACTTTGCTTATTCCTCCAATACAGCCATACAATTGAGGGATTAGGTATGTCTGGATGGGCCATTAACTGGCAGGACTGGGGGCGGAGCTGGGCACAGTCCCATTTGCAACTGAATAGGCTGTGCTCTTCCTCCACACAAAAGACTAGTCACCCCTGAATTGTTCATGCAGTCAGCTTGGAATCAGGGCAGGTGAAGCAGGAAACTTCAAGCACTTCAAAGTGAATTCCCTAGAAACTTCTCCTACTTCAAAGGGTGCACCAGGTATATTAATTGGACTCTCAGACCCACTCTTCAGCTCATTTTCTGGACCTGCAGAAGGACCTTCAGAGGACTTGCTGCTGCTGTGGCCTGCTGTGTACTCCACAAGATGACTTTGCAGCACCTGGATGGACTGCTTTTCTGCCTGGAGCCTCCCTTGAACCCTTAGAGGCCTGCCCTGCTGCTTGAGCCCTGTTTCATCATTTGAACCCATGATTACCAGAGTGACTCCAAGGGCTCATTGGCAGGCTTCTTGATCAGAACCTCAGGGACAGAAAAGGATTCAGCCACCTGGACTCAACCTGAGTGAGTCTTAACACCACAACTGGTACCCCTCCAGTACTAGACCCTTGGTGGTGGTGCTAAAGGTGCCCAGACAGTCAAAGTCCCAAACTTGGGACTTTGCAAATAATTGGCAAGAAACTGCTCTGAGAACCAAGACGGGGACCAAGCTGCTCGTCTATCCGCCCAAGGAATATCGCCGGTCGGCCTGACTTCTCGGCAGCTCACGCTACGTTTTTCTCTACAGCAGCAAATCCTGTTTCGCGGTCCTACGCCAAAGAGGTATCTGGCCTCATGAAACTTTTGTCATGTACAGCCTCCAGACTTGTCGCGCTGGAGATTTTCAAGTTCCAAAAAAAGAGACTAAGTCCGAATGTAGAAATCTTCACAGTGACTTCGTCCAGCGACTCCCCGACGATGACCCTCCCTTCTCGGACACCGCCTGCAGCCTTGCCACTCTGAACTTTACCTCTCAGAGCACTTTTCTTTAACATTTCTTCTAAGTCAGAAGGTAATTGACGACCGGGCCCAATCCACTTTTTGGATCCGACTTACACTCCATCGCGGTTGGCTGTATGTTTTTTACTTTGACCTGGTCTCGCGCAACTTGATGCCTGTGGTTGGCTCTTAGACCTTTTAGATGCTATTTTTTAGCATAAACTTAAAAAAATCATAACTTTGGTTCTACTAATTGGATTGTTGCTGTTTTAGTGTCAATTAATTTAATAAATGTTACTTTATTTGTATTGTGTTTATTACTGTTTGTATGCTGAATAAATACTTTATACATTTCCTCTAAGTTAAGCCTGACTGGTTTTGTGCCAAGCTACCAGAGGCAGAGGGTTAAGCACAGGATAATTTAGTGACTTTTGTGGTTCATCCTGTCATGGATTGTGGCTGTTGCTTGAACAAGGGTCACCCCCGATTCAATCAACAACCCAGTTTATGACAGACATTTTACAGCGTTTCCTTTCACACCTCCTGTACTCCAGCAAGATTGTCACATAATTCACTTTAAAAAATCCTCTCACTGTATAGTCAGAGCAAGAAAACTAAACATTAGTCTCCATGTGAAAAGAATACGCAGCAATTTTTCAGAATATCTGGCCTAACATTTGACTTCTGTTTTTGAAGGCACAGCAAATGTGACAAGACAAAAACAAGACAAGGTTTTCTATGTAAAACACACAACAAACATCACCTAATATAATAAAGTTGCTTCAAAGTTCAATAAAGTGTATTTCTTTAACATGTGAAGCTTTGAAGTTGATGCATCAAATTATAGCTCTGCACTGAGAAGTACTTAAAAATGATACTTTTAAACATAAACCATTAGTGAACGAAGAGGCAAGACAGTTGCCATGTGAACCCTGTGTGTGGCCCAGATTATTGTAGATTAATATTATAGTCTATAAATCAAGCACAATAGGTTTAGTAGAACTGGTATTCTGAACTCACATATTTGAAACTGCTTTCATATGTGACAATGAAGAAAAAGGAGTTTTAATGAAATGAAATATTTGCCTAAGATCGAGCAATTTAAGCGGTGAAGCCGCAATGTATCCAGGTTTTGTGATTTCCCTTTTACAAATCAACCACTAAATGGGTATCAAAATGTTTTTCCTTATGTTAAGACTTTGTTTTTACCTCTTTGTGCATTTTTCTGCAGTTTTTTTATATAGCGTGAATTCAAATCACACGCATAATGCTTATAGGTATTGGGAGATAAAATGATTTCCTCAGAGTCACAGGATGTTGAGCCAACTCATGCACTGGAACTAGGTTCCCCAGTTCCAACTTCGGCAGCCCTGGCTGTAACTCCTCATCCTGGGTAAATGGAGGGAGGAAAGTAGAACCCACATGAAAACTCTTGTTATGGGATCGAGGTTCCAACAGGAGCTCCAGCTGAGCCTGAGCCAGGCTTCAGGCTCGAGCTCGACTCAAGCCATCAGTGGATCACCCAACTCTCAAGTTCTGGGTTAATAGTGATAATCCAGTATCTAAGTATTTTTGTTTTTGTTCTGCCATTTTCCAGCAGAACTTTGAGTCAAAAACTAATGCCTCCTTGAGACAGGTCATAAGTAGGGGAAATGTTTTTATTTGTCCTAACCTTTCACATATTGCATTGTACAGCACATATCCAACGTGTGAAATGTTTTAATGTCTGTCCTGGCATAGGATTTTGTGCTGGAAAGTACTCTTTCAGTTCAAACCTATGCTAGACATCACACACACCCCTTTGCACTATGGTGCAAAGCTGCGAGCATCGTGCTAGGCAATCTTTTTGTGTACCAGCGCAGAGTAACAGAGCAGCAGCAGGTTATATTTAGTAAATATGGCTCTGCACTGCTCTCTCCTAGTGCAATGTAATGCAGCAATTTTGGTTGCTGCCTTGCGTTGCTCTATTTTTTAATACATCTATCCCTGAGTTAGAATTAAACTCACTGGCCTTCTGTTCCAAAATTTTCTCTCCCTTTCATTTAATCTTTTTTTTCAAACATGTTTGTTTATTGAATCTTTATCAACACATATACATTGGAACTAAGCATGTAACGGTTCACATTAAAATTTGCAGTTTGATAATCATATTATCTGGTCAGGTATGAATACACACGAAAAGTATATACAAATGTAAACTCAAACTCTCTGATATGGGTGGGTGGGTATGAGGCAGAGGATCAAGGGAGAATATAAAGGGGGAAGGGGAACGATTCTCATTGGGGGGGGGGCACTAGAGCCCATATCATATGTCTCAGGCCCACCCCGTGTGATACCTCTAGTGCAGATATCCAATGCCCCTGGGAACATACGGGCCGGTCATTTAGGGGAAAGATGTGCCCTGTGATGGATGTAAAAATGAATCAATTCTAAGTGGGCATTACGGGAAACCCTCCGTGGGTATGCCAGCGCCTTTTCCCATTCCCTATCATGAAGTGGCCAGCCAAAGTTGGTCTCCCATGTGTCTCGCAGGGGTTGCAGTGAAGCCGGTATGTGTATATGTGATAAGCGCCTTAGTGAGCCAGCGAATTAGTCAATGTCGAGTGACCAGCTCTGTGTCTTAAGATGCCCAAATGTCCCCTATAGCTCCCTTCAAGGAGGCGTAGAGGAAAAATTGGCCTTCGGGAAGTGCATACTGCTTGTACAACATCTTGAATGCCATTAACTGTCCATTCTGATAAAGATCTCCCACAATTGTTAACCCAGTCCCCTCCCAAATGTGGATTTGTGGACTCGAGAGGTGGCCCCTTCGAGTTGGGAGTCCAAGCAAGGGGACCCTCGAGGCATCTATGGGAAGGTGTCTGGTGAGATGAATCGCTTTCATCAGGCAGGAAAGTGTGACCCTCAGGAGAAGAGGCAAATCTTAGGGTTGTCGGGCAGTGGGTTGTGAAAGTCAGAGAAGAGCTGCCTGGAACAGCGGGGGCCAACTGAACCCATGTCCTCCAGGAACTGGCCTGCCAACCAATAAGAGCGCCAATGTAATTGGGATGCCAGATAGTAGTATTCAAAGTTAGGGGCCCCAAGGTCCCCTTGATCCGAGGGAAAGTGGAGCTTGGGCAGGGCAAGTCATCTGCAGGAGTTGTGCCAACAGAGTTTCCCCCAATAGGATGTGTCGGCTCACCACAGATAGAGGAAGGGATTTCCAGAATGGCAGGTGGAAGCTAATCGAGGCAACCACTGCCAAAGTTTACCATCAAAGAGGTCTGAGGTTGCATGGAATATACAGATTGTATATATGCCCAGGTAGCATATGGCAGAGGGTTCCCAATGGACAAGGCCACTGCCCAGATCTACGGTCTGCGGTGGCAACTTGGGCAGCAAAGAGAACAGACAGGTTACAACCCAGCTAACTACAAGTCCTGGCACTCGGCTGAACTCCAACAGGACCAAGATCCGAGGTGACGTCCCTCAAGTAAAGTAGGATGTCATCGGCATAGAGTGAAATTGCATGTGTTTTGTACGATAAGGGGATACTACATTTCACCTCACCCACCCATGCCCTGGCTACTAATGGCTCCAATGCCAGGGCAAACAGAAGAGGTGAGTGAGGGCACCCTGCCTGGTACCTCACTCAACCAGAAAAGAGTTAGATAGCCAACCCCCAAAGTGAGTCCATGTGGTGAGGGAGGTGTACAGAAGACAGTTCTGCCGGGTAATATAAGGTCCGAAACCTAACTGAGCTAGGACTTTGAATAAATAATCCCAGTGAAGGGAGTTTATTGTAATCAAATGATTAATACAATAAAGTATTTTATTCATTCATTCATTCATTTAGTGAAGGGAGTCAAACGCTTTATGAATATCGAGTATCAGCGTTGATGAGTGCAGCCATCTGTTACGTATAGCCTCCATTATCCAGTATAGTAGGCAAATACACACAGAGATATTCCTTCCCGGGAATAAAACATCTTGATCCGTATGGACCAGTTGCAGATACAGCTGTTGCACTCTTTAGGCTAGTATTGTGCTCAAAATTTTATAATGCAAGTTCAGTATTGCAATGGGGTGGTAAAGGCTATGTCAAGAGTGTCCTTTACCGGTGTTGGTAACAACACCACGGAGGCTTCCCGTAGGGTAGCGGGGAGGGTCCTCATAGTGAGAGCCAACTCATAGAGCTGAATTCGTTTGGGTGCAAGCTTGTTTTAGAAAACATTATAAAATTCAGCTGGGAGGATTTTGGTCCCCAGTGATTTGCCGGAGGACAAAGCCAGAATTGTGGCCTTCACCTCCTGGGCCATGAGAGGAGTATCAAGGTCCTCTATTTCCGTGAGAGAGAGTCTGAGAAGACGTATCGTGCCGTGGAGGGCAGAAGGAGAAATGCCAGAGGATGGATTTAGAGGTCTGCAAAATTGGAGGTAAAGGCACTATCTACGGCCTGTTGTGAGTAAACAAGTCTGTCACTCAGTTCCTGGTCACTGGTGGTTGTTTAGTGTCCTGGTTAGCCAGCCAGGCCAATATCTGCCTGATTTATCCCCTTCCGAGTGAGGTCCCTATGTGGCGTCATCCAGACAATGGAGCCATTCCAAAAGCTGAGCCTCTGTCTCTCGGAGTTGGCCCAAGGAGGGCAGGAGTAGAGGGTCCATGGTCGCCTGTCTTTCTATATCTATATATTCGCACTCCGCTTCCTCCAGGTCACAGAGGATTGTGGACCTGACTCCTACCAGTGTTTGTATGCACTCTGCCCTAATCACCACTTTGAAGGCTTCCCATTCCATAGACGAGGAGGCTGTGCTCTCATTGTGCTGGCAGAAGTCCTGTATTTTACTAATTATAGTGGCTCGAAAAGGCTGGTCTTCAAGGGAAGAAGATTGCAGTCACCAGCTAGGTATTGCGGAGGAAGTCCTTCCCCACTGCAGACCCAGTAATAAAGGGTTATGAGCATATAGTTCCCTACCCAGATAGTCATACATGGAGATAGTGGGACTAATAGAGTGAGAGCAGACAATACGGTCCAACCACGCATACATCTTGTGTACTGGGGAATAAAAAGAGTACAATCTAGTGTCTGGATTTTGGTTGTCCAGGCATCCGTCAGGGTCCATTGCTGTAGCCAAAGCTGCAAGCTCCTAGCATTGGCCACAGTAGGGGCTCCCGGGAGTGGCAGGTGTGATCGATCCAGGGTGGAATCAAGAACGTAGTTGAAACCTCCCCCCAGTAGTCACAGAATATGTGCCCACTTAACTAAACTAAAGGATAGTCATTGCAGGAATTTAGGTTCTTCTGTGTTTGGAGCATATAAACTACCAATGAGTATGGGGTTGCCACTCAGGTGCGACTTTCGGAGGACAAATCTACAGTCCAAATCTTCCTTATGTGGTGAAACCTCGAAGGGGGTCCCAGCCCTCACCCAGATAAATGCGCCCCCGGCATGAGTGGATTAATTAGTAATATGAACTTGGCTCCTCTATCTGTTTTGTAGTCAGGCCCTCTTGGCCTGGGTGAACAATGATTACTGCAGGAGTGCTATGTTTACCCCTTTCACATGAGGAATGTGTGGATTTAATTGCGCTTGGTTGTGGTTTGCATTCCCCGCATGTTCCAGGATAAGATGTTATATGCCCAAATAGTCATAGGTCCCACAAGATATCCCCTACTGTTGGAAAGTGGATTATTAGTAGTGGTAAATATATATCTACCACTGGCAATAAGGCAACTAACCCAATATAGGGCTCAGTACAGGTATTTGAAAATTATTTCCATGCTCAACCCTTGGTAGCTTGGCTGCGAGCAGGCAGGCTTAACTTCAAAGAAAGGTATGTAAAGCATTTAAAAACACAAATTCAGTAACTAATTAAGACACAACACACAATAAAAATTCCAACACCAATTTATAAAAATAGGAAATATTTTTATCTTTACGATGACACCAAAACAAAAAAAATCCAATGTAGGGAATCGGAGATATGAATTTTTAAATATTTAGCACTATATAGCACATAGAAACCTTTTGGGTCTATTGGGACATCTGGTCGCGCTCGACCGGGACAAAGTCAAAGTTTCAGGCTGACTACTATGGGGCCCTGTGCAGCTACCGCTCGCGGTAGGTCTCAGTCAAAGTTTTTACCTTCGGACTTACAAACTTTTCCGGAGCTTTTCTTCCAGGGGTCCCTCGAAGCTCTCATTCAGTTCAGATTCGGTGAGGGTTTGCCAACTTGACTTGCAAAGAGTTCACTGTGAAACTTGTGGAAGTCTGCCCTCTGGACCTTGGCAGAAGGATGAACCAGGGATCCAGGCTGGCTCGTGGTTGAAGGTGGTCAACTTGATTCTCGCATTTGGTTCTGGTCCGGTCTCCTATATTTGGACTTAGAAACTTTTATGGAGCTTTTTCTTCAGGGGTCCCTCGCTGGTCTTCACCAGGCTGGATTCGGTGAGCGTTCGCTGCC
This sequence comes from Triturus cristatus, assembly GCF_964204655.1. NCBI lineage: Eukaryota > Metazoa > Chordata > Amphibia > Caudata > Salamandridae > Triturus > Triturus cristatus. Next base: position 189,584,534 of record NC_140594.1, read on the forward strand.
CTGGGTTTCAGCTTACTCCCGGTCAAACTCTCGATGTCGGACCTCCGGAGCTTTTCAGCGGGATGAATCTGGATTCAAAGAGTAGAGGTGTAAATTAAACTGGCTTCTCTTGCCTGTCACCTCCTTCCATTGAAGAATATTGTTAACACCCCCTCCCCCTGCTCTGGCCTTCATATAAAGCAGACCCCTGCCCTGCCAGAAGAGCTTTCTAACCCCGGGTGCTATTTATCTGTTATGTTATGTTATGTTATGTTATGTTATGTTAATAACTTTTATTAGGCGCACAGCTGCCCCAGCAAAGGGGCGTCCTGGCGCCTGATCAGGTACACAACACAACAGGTCAAGGCTAAGAAAGAGAAAGATCAAATAGCAGAGGCAAACTGATGTGTTTTAATGGCGCATCTAAAAAGAGTCAAGCTATTTAGGGCGCAAATGTGTAAAGGAAGGGAATTCCATAGATCAGCCGCTAGGACACGAAAAGAGCGACCTCCCATCCTACTCAGCCTGAACCTAGGCTTGGTCGCCAGATGGTAAGATTCAGACCTGAGAGACCGCGTGGGGACGTATGGAGAAATAAGGCCCGCCAAAGCAGGGGGAGAGGAAAGCTTCAGGATCTTGAATGTCAGACAGAGAGCCTTAAATTTGATTCTCTGTCTGACCGGAAGCCAGTGCAGGGAGGTCAGAACAGCAGAGACAGAGCCTCGACTTGGAAGGCCAACAATGGCCCGTGCAGCAGCGTTCTGCACCCTCTGAAGCCTAGTCGCCTCAGCCTGGTTGACTCCAAGTAGCAAGGCACTCCCGTAATCCAGCCGGGAAAGAATAGAGGCCTGAACCACCAGTTGCCGAGTGGGGGGTCAAAGAATTTGAGGACTGGCCTCAGCCCTCGCAGAATACCAAAACAGGTAGCTGCTATCTTCTTTGTATGGCTGGTATAAGAAAGATTGGAATCCAGCCAAACCCCCAGATTTTTAACTTCGGCCGCTGGGATGGGGGACACCCCCAGATCAGAAGGCCACCACTGGTCTCCCCAAAGTTCCGCCTGCTTCCCCACAACCAGGACCTCGGTTTTCTTAGCATTAAGCTGTAGGCAGTTGCTACGCATCCAACTAGCCACAGCTATAAGTCCTGCACGGAACCTGGGCGCAGTCACCTCAGGGTCCCCACTGAGTGTCACCGCCAGCTGCGTGTCGTCGGCATACGATGTCATAGTAAGGCCACATTGCCTGACGACAGCGGCCAACGGTTTCACATACAAGTTGAACAATGTGGGGCTTAAAGCAGAGCCCTGAGGGACTCCCAGTTCCAAAGAATGGAAAGAGGACTTGCCAGGTGGAATGGCTACTTTGAAAAACCGGTCCGAGAGGAAGGAGCGGAACCACTGAAGAGCCTTCCCCTCAATACCCACTTCCTCCAAACGCCGCATCAAAATGTCATGTGACACCGTGTCAAACGCGGCGCTCAGGTCTAATAGTAGGAGCGCCGCAGTCTGCCCCGCATCCAGCACTGACCGCAAATGCTCGGTCATGAAGAGCAAAGCAGTTTCGGTGCTGTGTTGGGCGCGGAAACCATTTTGGCTCTCGTCAAGAATGTTATTACGAGAGAGATGGGCAGACAGGATAGAATTCACGTGTGCCTCAGTGACCTTGGCGGTCCAAGGCAGGAGGGAGATGGGCCGGTAATTCTCCGGGAGCAAGGGGTCAGCGTTGGGTTTCTTCAGAATGGGGCTGACCACAGCTTGCTTCCAGGATGGCGGGACCACGCCCTCACTGAGGGAAAGATTAATCACGTCCAGAATGGGTTCACGACAGAGAGGCGGGAGACGGATAAGGAACTCCGGCTTCAGTGGGTCTAAGGGGGAGCCAGATTTAATTTTAAGGCTCAGAGTGTCAAATGCCTCGTTAGACATGGCCGGCAGGATGGACAGAGTTTCGGACACCGAGACCTTCATATCACTAAGAGCATCCCCGGAAACAGAAGGTATAAATCCTCGATAGATTGTCTGCACCTTCCCCATGAAAAAGGATGCCAGACTTTCACAGTGAGAGTCCGTGCAGATTTCTTGCGAGGTGGCCCGTTTCCCCATCAGGTCTTTGAGTACCTTGAAGATTAACTTAGAAGGGTTAGGGCTGTTGGAAAACTCAGCTGCATAATAGGCAGCCCGGGTTTGACAGATAGCTCTGTGATAGGTCTTAAGCTGGGCAAAGTACAGTGATTTTAACGTGGGATCAAAGGATTTTCGCCAGGCCCTCTCAGCTTGCCTGCAAGTTCTCTTGAGTTCGGCAAGAGTCTCATTATACCAAGGGCTGCGATTTTTAACGTGACATTTAGCCCAGCGCAGAGGTATAAGAGAGTCGAGGGCAGTAAGGACCCAGTTACAATACTGTTCATATCCCTGTTCCACATTCTGCAGTTTGCCCAGAGGTTGTGCCTCCAATATCCTGACAAACTCCTCCAACTTGAGTTTACGCCAGTTGCGCTTTAAGATCTGTTTATCCACAGGTTTAAATTGCGGATTTTCTAGGGGACATGACACCTTAACCAGCAGATGGTCAGTCCAACCCACCACCATCGGGTCAGATGATCTAGCCCGAACTAAGGTGGTAAAAAAGGGGTCAAGTATATGACCTCCTATATGGGTGGGGGAGGTGACTAGTTGGTTAAATTGCATCGCTTCCAGGTCCGCTAACAAGGAGCTGATGGATGGAGATGACGTCTGATCAAGATGTATATTTAAGTCACCTACTATGCTAAAGTTAGCACACCTAGGAGCCAGCGAGCCAACCACATCCGCAAGGGCGGCCTTAAAAACAGTGTCGTTCCCAGGTGGACGATAGATAAGCACACCACTGAAGGTAAATTGATGACTGATCCTTACCTTAAACAAGGCGCTCTCACACATTGGAAGATCCAAAGCCTTCCACTCAGCTGGGAAGCAGGATTTAGTCGCCATAGCTATACCACCTCCCCTAGTCGAGCGGTTCAAAGTAAACACTGTGTAGGTAGAGGGGAAAGCCAGATTTATAATGGCAGTGTCAGCGTCCTGTAACCAAGTTTCGGTAAGTAAGATGATGTCAGGAAGGTCCATATCTATCATGTCCCGTAATGACTGATAGTGCTTGACCAAAGATCTAACATTCAAGCTCCATATGTTGAGTTTCTGCTCGGTGCAATCCGTGTGAATGCTACGGGCAGTCCCTTCAGCAGATCGTACCCCAATGGGAGTGGCCAGGGAAAAACTACCGCAAGAGCAATCATAAGGTCCCGATAGAGGAGGTACAGGGACAGGGTTACACGCCAAAAGGCTGTCTCTTATGGAAAAGAGATCAGCACGATCGTACTTGAATGTCGCTATATTACACATGATGGTGCAATGGCAGGAGGCCAGAGTCCATAGCCCGCACCCGCTACCTCGACGCGGACGAGCGCAGACGGGCAGGACTCTGGCACGACTCCGGCGACGCGACGGCGTCCCACTGCGCGTTCCCGCTGCGCGGGAGAGGACGACTATAAATAGGCGTCTCCCAAACCAGCTCGAGCGTCGGGACGCTCCAAGATGGCGCCCACGCAAGGACACACTCACCCCAAACCAAGATGGCCCCCACAGCTATCCAGCCCCAGGACCCGGACCCGCCAATGGCGGTGCGTTTTCAACAAATTAAATGCGCGTGAGGGGACAGAAGCCCAGCAGAGCGGTGGATAAAATCAGAGGATAACAAAAGAAAAGCAAACAAGATAAGCTAAAGGTATTTAAAAATATCACAGCCCGCTGGCAGCGCGACCTGCGCTAGTGCAGCAATGATCAGAACACTAGCAGTGTAAGTCCGCCTTAAATAGGCGTCTCCCAAACCAGCTCGAGCGTCGGGACGCTCCAAGATGGCGCCCGCGCAAGGACACACTCACCCCAAACCAAGATGGCCCCCACAGCTATCCAGCCCCAGGACCCGGACCCGCCAATGGCAGTGCGTTTTCAACAAATTAAATGCGGGTGAGGGGACAGAAGCCCAGCAGAGCGGTGGATAAAATCAGGGGATAATAAAAGAAAAGCAAACAAGATAAGCTAAAGGTATTTAAAAATATCACAGCCCGCTGGCAGCGCGACCTGCGCTAGTGCAGCAATGATCCTCATCAAAGGAGCCTGGCTAATGCACTTAACTCTGTCCAATCAGGACAGACCACTGGAAGGCTGAATTGTGGTTTATAACTTCTTGTCTGTACACTTTAAGAGAAATTCAACAATACCATATTGTTGAATTTATCAATACCATTCTAGGAAGTCCTTAAATGGTATTTTTATGATTCTCCTAGCGGGAATTATTAGTTAATAACTTCTTGCTATGTTAACCTATGTGGCAGACAGAGGATTTGCAATGGGAAAAATTATTTGGGCAATTTATTCAACACCAGGACTTATAAAACTTATTTTATAAGGACCCTGCCTATATCTACAGGACTCCCACCCCTGGAACACCTAGGGGAGACTTTAGGGAGTCTGAATATGTAAAAACTGCAGATCCTCGCTCCATAGTGCTCCCAGCACACAAGTCGATTTTGGGAAGCACTTTACCACCATGTTGGGAGTGAAATGTGCAATTTCACTTAACCCAGAGCATCTAAAACTCACTCTATAAGGGTCCTCCTTAGAAATTCCTGACCCCCCCACCTCTGGGACACCCAGGGGAGATTCTGGGGGAACCTAATATGCCCAAACATTGTAGTTTTCAGTTTTTACGTGCCCCAAACACTAAAGTTGAGTTTGGACACAATTTGCATTTTAAAAGGGGTCCTGCAACCCAGGGCTGCTTTTAAACTGACCTCTGGCAATAGCAGTGACCATTGCTGGCCTCTAAACTGCCATGCCCTATTATATACTAGTGACTTAAAGGTAGTTTCAATCCCCTGCCCTATTATCTACTAGGGCCTAATAGGGGAGGTCATGCCAGTCATAGGGGCACCCTAACCCATAGAGTACCCTAGTGCATGTAGGTGTTTTCACTGTATTCTCAGGGGCATATTATCAAGAACGGCGTTAATGTTATCGCCGCTTTAGCGGCAGGAAACTGCCGCTAAAGCGGCGATAATGGGCTTGATAATATGCCTCTTGAGAATTCCAATAGAAGCCCATGTTCACACCATAACATGGGCTTCTATTGGAATTCTCAAGGGCATATTATCAAGGCCATTAAAATTTTAACGCCGTTCTTGATAATATGCCCCTAAGTGTCTCTTTCAGCATAGCACTGCCACTGGGCCTGGTTAGGCAGAGCCCAGGGTCAGTCAAAGTGAGTTACCACTAGTATCGGTCAGCATACATATGGGGGTGCCCAGTGCACAGGATGACTTTGCAACACGCACCCTCTGTTCCCATTCTGTGGTGTGCATGAAGTAGGTCAGGGGACAGGAGGGGAAGCAGGGATTGAACCCACCAGGGAACAGGCAGAATAGTAACACCAACTGCAACACCTGTGGATCAGAGGAACTAAAAACTACATTCAACAAAGAACAGCAATTCTGCGGGCAGAATGGCAATGGCCTGTCACCCAATCCAAATAATCAGTGAATACTGAGGGGTGAGATGAAACGAGGAATGTCTTGGTGCTACCCATGATCAGGTGAACACAGGAAAGGGGCAATCCCAGGCCCATGTCTAGAAATACCTAGGCTCAAGAGCAAGTGGGGCCAGAATACCATAGTTGAGTTGCAGCAGAGGGGACCATTCAGGTATCGTCCATTGTCCTACATGATCTCATCCACCGTCTGGTGGGGTCACTCACTGAGGTGTACCCAGGTTCAACAGGGAGAGGGAGATGGGGCTTCCAGTCCCTGACAAGACATGCAAGCAATCAGAATGATCTCACTGAAGTTCACGAAAAGATGCCGCTGCCTCCAGATCCGCTTGGCAGCTGTCCTGGGCCTGCTCTGGAGAAGGTGTCCCGGGGCCAGTGCCTGTCCAGTGCTGCACTCTCGCTAGCGACGAAGGCATTCCCTTTGGCACCTGGAGGGTCCCTGCCGGTCAGCCAGCTCGACCCAGTTAGGTATTCAAATTTCCAGCCAGTGCCGAGTATCAGACGGCTCCTCAAAAAAGAAAGTTTTATTATCTCGGTTCACTTTCAGCTTACAGGGAAAGAGGAGGGCATATTTGAGGCCCATGTCTCTCAGTTTACATTTGACCCCCAGGATAAAGGCCCATCGATACTGGACCGCCAGGGCGTAGTCCGGACAAAGAAGAATACGGTGGTCATCCAGGAGGACCAGGTTCAGGTATCGGACAACCTTGAGAATTGCGTTCTGATTTTTAAAGTGTAGGAGCTTGGCAACAGTTGGGGGCTTAGGGGCCCTAGTGGTGGGTGCTTCACAGGGATTTGTGTGCCCTTTTGATGGAGAAGAACCGGGTGAAGTCATGGCTGGCACCAGGTCTTAAATCCATTTTTCCAAATAGTCCACCATGTTGGGACCCTCAGTATCCTTGGGAAGGCCAACTATGTGAATATTGCTGTGTCTAAATCTTCCCTCATCATCCTCGGCTCCCGCCTCCAGGAATTGCATTTGGTCCTTCAGGTCCCACAGCTGTTTTTGGAAATCTGACGCTTGAGGTTGGAGGTCAGCTAGGGACCTCTCAGTGAGACCGCTTTCTATGGCCTTGACGAAGGAGGTTGATATCTTCAGCAACCGCATCTACCTTAGTTTGCAGACAGACCCTGGAGGTCTCGATGGAGGATAAGATAGCGTCCACTTTATCCTGATGAAAGATTGGTTCCAATGCCTCCAGGTTCCAGTCCAGGGACATCGTGGCACACAGCTTTGGTTTGGTTTGGTGGAGAAGTGTGGCTCACTGGTTAGAGTAGGCAGACCTGGAAGCAGAGGTCAGCCCGGGACCAGGGTTCAATTCCCAGCTCGGCTGGGTCTTGAGTCCATAAAAATTGTCCATGGACTCGATAATTCTCGCTCCAGTGCATACTCGATTCATGGGTTCACACTCTGCGACTCTGGGCAATAGCTTGCTTAATCTCCACAATGGCCCCTCGCGGCGGGATGCCTGGCTTTCACCTTGTGGATGTCCTGCTGGGTTATCTCACAGGGGAATACCAGGACGGGTTCCCTAAGCAAGCGCTTAGAGCCCGGTTGGTGATTTGCGCTATATAAATATCTGTACATTTACATTTACATTTACATTTACATTTAGCCGGCTTCCTGAACCCCATCTTGTGATGTGGGGTAGTAGTGAGGAGGCTTATAGACCCTTCAGCACACTAGCGTCCAGACAGGGTAAATGGCGCAGCCTGGCTCAGTGTCCATATCTAGAGCTGCCCAGGAAGAAATCCAGGAAGAACACTATCCACAACTCTCCTCCTGGGGTGCTTACTGGTCAACCAATAGTGTTCCTGTCGGGTATGTGGGTCTTCCCTCGAAGAAGGGTCCAATTATCCCGGTGTGGGGCAGCACAAGCAGCCCCAGCAGGTCAAATCGGATACGTGAAGACAGACAAAGTCCTGTCTGTGGGACCCCCGCAGCATAGACGGCAACACTTAACATGAGATCACAAAGGCAGATGGGCAGACCCCTCCTACCACATCAGGGCCTGCTAACCCCACTACTGGTGTGGTCCTGCAGGGTGAGGAAGCACGAGCAGCACTGTCACAATCCCAGGAGAGTTGGGCCCAGGCTCTTGAATCCCCCACTCGTGTTACTGCTTACCAGCGTGCTCTAACTGGCCCAAGTCTCCTCTATTTTACTTCGGGGCAACTCTCAGTCCTAGGATATGTCCTAGTCACCACAACGTTTCCTGGTCGCTGCGGGCAAACTCCAAGCCCTCTCTGGACTGCCCCAGAAACCAAGTCCACCTTGGGGGCCCCACGTACACAGGGTGCATCTCCGACACCATTACATGCCCCAGCGAGGGGAGGACCTGTTTCGCTGAGCTCACCCGGGCCCTCTGCTGTCTTTGCTGGTGCTGGCCTCTCCAGAAACCAGGGCGTCACGTGGCTGGGCTGCGCCCCTTCAAATTATGTCTTGCTGGAACCCCCCTGCCCATCACTCACCATTGGGGGACGCCACATTGTGGAACTGGGTCTGAGGAGTGTGCAGCGCCACCCCGACCACCTGCTCTACTGCAGGGCTCTCCCTGATATCTCCCAGCGGGGGCCCTCCTGAAACGTTCTGAGCCCCAAAATGGGTCCCCAGGACACCCCTCTTAAGGATGTTGGCCTGGGTTGCCCTGCACTCAAGGATGGTGACGGATTACAGGACCAGAGCGGGGTGCCCTATTCCTACGCATCCACCATGTTCCTCATCTCGGCCACACCCCATTTCATTTAATCTGTTATATAAAAATTCATTTGTGATTGAGAAAAGCATGAGAACTAAACAGACAGATTTCGAACCCACATATCAAATTTAATAGGATGACCTGTTCTGAGAGAGCCAGGTTTATTTTTTGCAATTAATCTTTTAATTGATTTTTAAGTAACTATAACAACTCAAAATATATAAGAATGCAAGCGGTACCCTCTGGTTTTCTTTCTCTTCAGTGATATACTCTGCATAACATTTGTATTATTACAGAATGCATGTTGGTGACAGGACCGGATTGCATCGGATCTGACTCCCTCCCCTCTTCCCATTAAACGAGTGGACGTTGAGTGTTTGGCTCATTTTCCCAATCAAATTATGAGGACAAAGAATTTACCTTAAGTTTTGTGAACGGCGCAAATGTACCCACTTGAATTATTTTACTTCTCAGCTAAATCTAATGACAGAAGAGCTCTCCGCCCAATGCCGGTTCGGATCTGCCTTCTATCACTGAGCTCAATCTGCAGGAAGTGCCCCAGGCCTGGGAGGGTGCAGTCTGTTCTGCACTCTGACAGCCTCATGGCTTAATGATGCTCTCCGGGAAGCACACCGCAGCACTTCCGGAGCAGCAAACACTTTACAACAATCAATACCGTCAGATTCATCAACATGATGCAATCATTTCCATGAATCTGGGTTCTGCTGCATTCGCACGCGCGCACTTCCACCCATCACTCCTGGTTCCAAAATGGATGCTGTCCCCTTTCCCTCACCATTATTTCACCGGGTTATGCTTTATAATACAGAAAATGTCGGATGCGCTGCAATGCCTGCACCAGTAAAGCATGCGTTGCTCATTGGTTAGTCGAAGCCGGCACTGAGCAAATCCGCGCAGCACTGTGGCTAAAGGGTTTTAAAAGAGCTGGGGGCGGAGAATGCTTTCCCTGTCTATTCACCTATGTGCTGCAGGGCTTAGTCAGTTGTGGTGGGACATTCAGAGCTCCAGCATGGAGTCTGCTGACACACATCTAGGGACCCTAAGTAAGGAAGAAAAACCGGATGCATTTATAAAAAAATCCTTTTTTTTTTCAAAAACAGTTACAGACCTGGAGGTCTGCTATTGCCAGCAGGCCACCATCCCTGTGATTGTGGTCAATAGCAGTGAGTGCATGCAATTTACAACCTACCTCATGAATATTGATGAGGTAAGTCGAATTGTGACTCACTACGATTCTGTAGCTTGTGAACCCACCTATTATTGGATAGGTCTGTATGCAAAGCCGAAACCGAGTCGTTAAAAGTCTGTGCGCAATTTGTGATGACTTTTACCGAATCAAATCTATGTAGATGAGGCCCCAGGTCCTCTGACAGCACCTGAGAAACATAGTATGAGCAACTCCGGAAATTGATCCTGGGCCGCTCACCAGTGGACAGCATTCTGGATCATGTGTCCCTAGCAAGGAAAGGTATCAATAACGGCCCTGCGCAGTGGCTGTGCCAAATTACAAGCATAGGCCTGAAAAAGGGAGGCATGGCCGGCGCTGCACCATGCAAAAGGCTCTTTTGTCTGGACCACTGAAGACACTCACACCATTCCCACCTGCTGCCTGTTTCACCTCCATTTCCTGAATCCTAGACTTGGAATGTGTGAATGACCACCTCTCTGCCTGCTGTAGAACCCTGTGCTGCACTGCAGGGCTGGACTGGCCGTAGCGGGCACCAGGCGTTTTGCCGGTGGGCCGGAGGGGTGGGGGGCAGTTTTGTGCTCGTGGGGGGTGGTTTTGTCACTGGGGGCCAGTTTTGCAGCAGTGCTGCAATATCACCCCCCTGTTACAAAAGCGCCCCTTGCTACACTGTTGCACAGAAATCACACAGAATGTGAGGAGAGAAGGCTTGCAAAGACTAAGGACTGGCAATGTTTCTGGGTAGCATTCCAATCCATAATGTTTCACCCACTGTGCCACTCTAGACAAAGGCCCTCCTTATGCAAATCAGTACTGCCCTGCTGCTCCTGGGAACAGTCCATCCCTGACTGCCAGCCGAGGCCCCCTCCAGAAGGGAACACAAGCAATTCCAGGCTGGTTTCGGCCTTGTCAGGCCTCGTCAGTGAGGTATAGCTTGGATCGTGTGGCATAGTGATCCCTGTTCCATAGGGTTACTGATATAATTAAATTCCTTTGGATGCTTCAGCAGCAGAAGTCTGGTACTGGGGTATTGTGTATATGGTTGTTTTCTGATATATTTCTATAAAGCAGACACACTCAATTTTGCTGGAATGGACACAATAGGAATGTTGTACAATTACTTTATGATTTTTAAAACGTTTATACACAACTGATGTTTTTACGTTTTTTTGTAAATATTAGGTTGGTCAATATGTTTCTGTTCAGTATTGCTCTCACAAATAATTCATAACACACTTTAATTGATTGATTATATTTGTAGTAGATACAACCGTCAATGACAAGGCAACGGATTGACATCGCCAAAGTGGGAGGGTGACTGGATGACAATAAAGAAGTAAAATATATTTTGTAATGTACATAGCTTTCAAGCATGTATTACTACAGAAATTGGAATGTTCTGAAACAGGCAGAGAACAGAGAGACTCAGGAACAGGTAGGCAATAAATCATGTTCTTGCAAGTAGTGCCATCTGGGAGTTTTTCTGTGATGCACATGTTTAGGGACATACTCTTTACAGTTCTAAGCATCAAATGCTTGGAGCTAACAATAAACTGAGTAAGTAGTAGGGCCAAGTTCCAATATCTCCACCAACCACTTTAGGTATTAAATTGTGAGTGTTACCTGTTGTCTGTGTAGTTAAAGGGGCAGGCTACTACAATAAATATTACAGAGTTTTAGTTATTTGTGCCACATAGGTACACAGTGGATACTTCATAATTATGATTACTACCAGCATCAAAGGCTGAGAGTTATCACTTGGGGTGTAGAGGACTAGAGCTAGATTCCATTGTATCTTCTAAAATAAGGGTTAAAGGGTGGATATTATCATTGGACTGTGGAGGCTCAGGGCTATATTCTAATTTAGCTGCTGCTAAAATACTACATTTTGAGAGTTATCACTGTGTTATATGCGCACAGGGCTTGGTTCCATTGTATCTACTACAATAAGTATTAAAGGGTTCAAGTTATGTATTGAAAATGTTCAGTTGCTATGCTAATTGTAGACTGTCTTATTTCTAACCCGCTAACGATGTTTCAGCAACTGTATGATTGGTGTGGGATCAACACCTGTTTCACCAGTGTGTGTTTCATGCTCAATTTGCTGTTGTATGTCACTGACTGGCAGTGTTAAATCACATATATTGCATAGGAAATGTATAAGAATGTAATCAACTGATGTATAAGAATGTAATCAACTGTGTATTCAGGGATCCCGGGACAATGTTTGCTACTGAGTGCCCCCAATGATCACTGTTGTTTTATTGAATCTTTATAATGATACTGATAGAGCAAGGGCTCGTATTGAAGAGTCTTGCTCGGAAGCAATCCTCTCATTTAACCTCTAATATTGTATTAACCACGTATTGTGTAAATTAATATGCACAACATTGAACAGAAGCTTTCTTATGTGTTTCACTAATAAGTAACTCGAGTGAAATTCTAAAATGGCTGCTAATGGGAAATCTTCATTGTGCATGCGTCAACTGCATCTACGCAGTATGATGAGCTGTCGCTTGGAGGGAATTTCTTGCGCAGACTCTATTAAACTGGTGGCTTGAAAGCTCACATGCTTGGCATCTGCTTTGCTGAAACTAAACCATGCTATTTTTACTAATGCTAATGCGGGGAAAGCATGAATGAGTAAATGGGGTTAGAGTAGAGATAGGTGGTATTTAGTGAAACTATTTATATTTTTATATTTTTAAATGACATTTGTCTTTCTGACTTTCCTGCGCATTTGGGCCTTTCGTATGTTAATCATGTGATCTCCGCGCATGCCTGGTGAGACCGAGCCGGAACAATGACAATACCTCTTGAACGATGTCCAAGGACGCATAAGTTACATACCCTGGGAACCAGCACTACAGACCTCTGGATGAATAAGATGTTCATAACAGAAATACACAAATGTTGCTAATAAGATGTGAATACGGGTCGGAATAACATTTTTGAATAAAAATTAAGAGGTTAGATCTTTGAACAATGAAATGATAGACTAAGAGGAGGTATAAGCATGGTGTGATGATCATCTCCCCCTTGCCTGTCCAATCATAGTTAGTAGTTTCACGATATTGAAACATTAATGGGTGGTACATTAATATTGTAGGGTATAATTGAGGTAGTCTTAGTTAGTTAGTCAGATGGAGATTTGCTGAATGCTGCAGAGCTTGGGATGCTGTCGGAGTGACTGATGAAGAATCGAATGCAGAACCATCAATCCTAAATTTATTCATTAGAAGAAGATCACAGAAGAATCTCGAGGAGGAAGAGAGTGTCAGAGAGGGGTGCTACGTAAGCGTCGGTGTTAAAGAGGTCAACTATCCTGTCCTGATTCCTGTCCTGAAGCCTTTGTCGCCTGATCTTTCCCGGGGGACCCATACCAGCCCTTTGGCCAGGGGGTTGGTTTTCACACCATTCTAGGTAATATCATTTTCCGTGAATGTATAGATGTTCTTTTCTCTCTGTCCTCTTCTTTCTGAGCATAAGTCATTGCAACGTTTACAGTATGTGTTTGATGAATGATAATTGAATTTTCCTTCCTATGAGTGACGGAGACTGTACTGTACTTTGAGATGGTTCACATGAAATTAATTTAGATAAAGTTTTAAAATTTCCCTGAGTCTGTGGTTATTTCATTGCAATAAGAGAATTAATTTATGACATTTCACCATCAACTTGTTCAACTAATGGTCCATTGACCAGAGGAAAGAACTTTTTGATCAGTGAAAGATTAGTTGAGAGCCAGAGATGACTAATCTTTCAAAGTTAGAAATCATAAACTTTGACTCCAGCGGTTTTACTGGACGAGGTGTGTGTGTGTGTGTGTGTGTGTGTATGGGCCCAGGTGAGTATATGATATTGGAGTACCTGTTGCTGGTGAACCGCTGGATCAATACCAGTCTCCCGAAATGTACTCAGGAGTGGATGGCCATTTTAATTTCACAATCATTTGGAGGCACTGCTGAGGTAGGTTTGGAGGAACTATAGTTCGGAGCAAAAGTCCTATTGGGATAGATAATCAAAGTACTATATTGGATGCCAAACCCAGGCGCGCCATATTGAGATAAGGGAGGGGGCCCCCCTTAGGGTTTTGACATAGGCACCAGGTTGTCTTCACCTAAAGTCAGTGTTCTAATGCCTGATATTTTGTTGCTCTTTACCATAGTATCAGTCTGAAATGGTGTATGAATTGTCTGCGTATGTTTTCCTTGCGTGTGTATGCTCCCTGGAAAGAATGAATATAGATCTGTGCATGATTTGCATGCAATTAACATATTATTCTCCCTTAGTTTCCTATAGTTCCCAAACCTACTACTATATTATTTTCCATTACTCCCGATTTCACTTATTTTAGTGTTATTGATTTGTAAGCAACTTTCTTCTCCACACCATTACACTCAGATAGTCAGTATTTAGTCTCCTTTAACAAACAAGACCCCCCCAAAAATCCAAATATTGCCTACAAGGGTACTGCAGGGTACACATAATTCCCTACAACCTATTCCCAAGATCTTAAAAAACCTGTTTTAGGCTTTGGTAGACAGTACTCTGTCAGTACTCTGTCAGTCAAGGTGGTGGAGGACATTACCTCCTTCACTCTGATGGCCCAGCGGTCCCCTTTGTACCTTCACGAAGCCACCATCATGGTGGTTATCTTCAAGGTACAAACATTTTGTGGATGGTTGCAGTTGGTTTTGATGGCCATTCAAACTTTTATTCTTTTTTGTTTTCCAGAAACAAACTCCCAAAATGGGAGTTTGTTTCTGGTGAACAAAAAACAAATACCACTTAACCCTGGGAGTTTTCTCCCAGGGTGTCCGGGTCATTATATTTTTTTCTGTCTTTCACCACCAGGTTTTGACAGACAGGAAAAGAGGACATTACACCGTCCAGCCTAAACAGGGCAAGCGGTGTTTTGCCCTTCCTTTGATGGGAACTACTCTCTTAAGCTGACTGTTAGCTCCATCGACGGAAAGCGTATGGTCCACCCATCTCAAAAAAGAGGCAGGCAAACAGAATTTGACAGACAAGGGACAATGCTGAGTTTGTGACGGATTACCCTGCCTGCCGAACTCCAATCAGGCCCAAGGTCTCACAAGATAAGCTGCAATGTTGTCAATCTCGAGTGCACTGTTTAGGTCACGTTTTTTCCCCAGGGGTCAGGCATATTTCAGCAGAAAGAATTAATGGTGTAAAAGCAGTCCCTTGTCTTATGACTCAATCTCAAGTTGGCACCTTTTTTGGAATGACTTGGTATTGTCACCACTGGATTCCAGGTTATGCTGAACTTATAAATTCTTTGCAGCATCTTACTAAGCACAAGATGAAAAAAATCGAATAGTCTTTTATTGCACTTAAGCGACCCTTAGCTTCTGTTCCCTCACCAGGGCTCCTGGATTACACCAAACCTTTTACCCTTTAGTGTCATGAAAAAGAGTCTTTTGCTCTGGTATTTCCTACACAGAAGCATGGGGATCACCCATTTGGTAGACCCTGTAGCCGCCAGCTCGCATCAGTGTTTAAGGTCTATGACAGCTACCGCGCTTATGCAGCCTACAGAAAACATTGTCCCTGGTGCTCCTTCAACAGTGGCAGTTCCCCATGCAGTGGTATGTTTGCTGTTAAAAACGTAAAACATAACATATCACCAATGCCCAAGTAACATTAGAGCTGATTTGTTTGACACCTCCTAGCATTACGTGGGTGCCTGATGAGCATTTAAAGCCTGCATCACTGTTACCAAGCCCAGCAGAGGGGCGCGGGCTCCCAAGACTGTTTGAGCAATAATGCTCTCATTGCTAAAACCTGTGTTCAATTGTTTGATGTGCCAATTCCTAACAGTGATTGTGTTTCTTGTGTAGATGCCTCTTGTTTCCGAAATGAAGGTCTCTTGGTGGCATTGTGTGCCATGTGTACTGTATCTTGTGTCATTGAAAGTAATGTAGTGAAAAGAATATAATCTCCTTAGATCATTAAAGTGATTGCCTTTATAAATGTGCTATGAGAGCACAGAAAAAAAATTTAACCAATATTTATCAGCAGTTATTAACATCGTATGTATATACGTCACATCATTGTCAAGATACATTATACAATAACGGAGATCCAATCACAGAGCAAGTATTTACATTACATTGTTGAAATATCAGCAGGAGCCTTGGTCCATACCTCAAACATGAAAAACAGAACATAGCAGGTCATGCGGCGACATTAGTTCAGTCAATAGTACCACTATGACTGGTATGATTCCTTCCCATCTCGGATCTACACTGTTCTCGCCAGAGCCTAATACTGTATCGGGAACACCGACAGGATTCATTATAGCAGAACATAGGAGGATCAATATCCGTGATAAGGAGGTGTTGGTGCGTAGATAGAGCGAGGTGAAAATACCAACTATTTATAGAGATTCGAAGTATGTCTTTGGAGTTTCCCATGATTTTGGGTAACTGGGCTTGTAGAGGTTTCTTTACATTAGCTGGAACGCCTAATAAAACTGGAATGTGGGTGTGTCATTTACTCACTGCTGTTCAACTACCTTCTAAGTTAGCATTGATCAAGCGTGCTGCTCATCAGAAGGTTGTGCATGATGTCACCAGAGGGGATGCTTGTGCAGATGAAGCAGCATGGTCAGTTGTGATGTCTTATTTGCCACAGTCTCAAATTGCATCCAAGAATCTCACTTGCTTTTCCTCACATGCCCTGTTTCACCTCCCATTGATTTGCTAACTCTCCAAGACAATTCCCCAAGGGTGAAAAGGACAGATGAGTAAAATCTCACTACTTTAAGGGTTTGTTAAGGTAACTCCCACGGGTCAAGTAGTGGCACCATACTCATTACTACCCTACCTTGCTCTAGTGTATCACAATGTGGCTCACACCAGTAAAGGGGGAATGGTTTCCTCCTTCCAGCAACATTAGGGTTCACCCGTGTTTTCACCTCTAGTTGTGCAGCACTGTAGTTCCTGTGCCCTTAGCCAGTCATACAATGGAGGGAAGACAGTTAAAGAAGAACAGGGAGCCCAACCCATGCCATCAGATCCATTTGTGCAAATTTTATACAGAGGCCTAAAGATATGAGTATGTGTTGATTATTGTCTGTTATTTCTCGGGGTGAATTAAGGCTTACCCTTCACCCAGGCTGATGCAAGAACAGTTGTGAATGCCTGTTGAAGGAATTCATCCTGAAATATGGAATATTATTGGTAATTGACTCTGGTCGAGGCAGTAAGGTCTTGGGGGAAACGATCCTAGCAGTATGCAAGGCCCATAATATTGTGCAACAGTTCCCCTTCCACCACCACCCGCAATCCAAAAGCCAATTTTAATGAACAAAGGTGCTAAAATATTTGTGGGAGCAAATCTGAAGTGGTTGGATGGTTTGCTACTTGATCTTATGAGTATGAGGATCACAACAAAGAGGAAGACAGAATTGAGTCTTTATCAAGTCTTGATGAGAAGAACCATGAAAGGTCCAGCAAGCTCTGTTTTAACAAATTTACATTTGGCTGATGATGTGATCTTGGTCGATTGCTCAACACTAATGAAAACTTTTAAACCATTCATTTACAGGGTTCACAGGTCTATGACAACCACCAACAGAGTCTGCCACGACCTGCAGCTTGGTGACTGGTGCACACAAGTGCAGAGCTGAATGCTGTGCTAACTTTTGGTTACAGAAGCTAGACTGCCCGAGATATGGGTGACTGCTTCCTGAAGCCGCAATGGAATCCCACACCATTGGAGAAACAGGTGCTCACAAGAAGTTGTCACAGTCTCAGGAGCAAAAAGACCTAGGCAAAAAAAAATAACTCCTTGCAGGATGAAGAACTTCAAACGGCTAATGGTGGATCAGAGCGCAGGGCTGAATACTAGAAGAAACATATCCTAACAGTAGAAAAAGGAACCAGTAGGTTGCAAAAATGTAGAGCTGCTGAAGGAACATGGCTGCTCTACAACACACCCTCCAACCAGACTGAAGCCCTTATATATGAAATAAACAAGAACAGTAAATGATTATACACCCCATGTGAGAATTCCCATGATCGACTGGAAAGCCTAATAAAAACTAAAGGAAGAAACGGCCGTACTGGAAAGAGAACAAAAGTAATGCCAAAACCAGGACTGGACTCCCTGCGGAGTCATTCAAGCCCACCTGCAAACTTTCAGTCAAGCGATAGCCCTCTTGGAGTCAAGCGTGCCAGAAGAAGGCAAGCACGCTTAGAAGAAGCAAGGAGCTCGGAACATGGGTCTGTAAGCATTCCAGGTAAGCATTCCACTCAGGTAAGCATTCCCTCATGCCTGCGGCTGTAGGCTTATGAACATCGAACATTAAAATACACGATTGAACGTTAAGTCTTCGGTCTCACCGGAAGGGACCATGCCAAGTGTTGTTGGTAACTTGCATAGCAGTGAAGTGTCAAGTGTATAACACCAGGGCACATGCCAGCCACTGCAAAACGACCTCTGAGCCTGTAGAAAGAGGGCTGGAGCAGTGGAGAAAAGTGCCAGAAAATCTCTCTTCAGCCAACCTTAGCAGTAGAGAAAAGGGATCACACCTACGATCTCCACCCACGGAAGGCAACTGGAGGCAGGAAAAGAGTAGAGATGAACAATGGAAGAGATCTTGAAAAAGGAAACCAGAATTAGAAAAAGGATGAACATTATTTTCTTTGGCGCGGTGTTGGGAGCTGCACTGCTTAGCGTAGCAATATGGTCGTGGTTTTAGGCATCTCACTTTTGCATCTGTGGCCGGTCTCGAAGAGCTTTGCACCCCATGAAAGGAAAGAAGATGGCAGATATCAAGACAATTTATTCGCACATCCATGGGAGTACAACATGGGGAATGCCCATGTTACACACTCACCTTTCACCATGCTTGGCCTCCCAGGTCACGAAGAATATATTTATTTGTCAAGAAAAAACGACTTATTAGTTAGTAAAGGACTGCAAATGGCATATTGAGACTAGGTTGGCTGCTGACTGTACTGTATTGTGAAATACAACTTTAATGGGTCATTGGTTTAATATCGTGCATGTTCTCAGTGTTATGAATGCTACTGAGAAGATGGTTCCCTTTTCAAAACTATCATATATCGCAAAAGGATCTCTTTGTATAATGAATAAGGAGCATAAAATAATAGGATATAGTAAGTGTGACTATTTTTTAGCTTAGAAAATAATACAGATAAGAAGATGCTGGTGCCATTGAAGGCATTACATTTTGTTTGGGGCACTAGGGAATGCTTTTGTTTACTAGTAAATTGGGATAGATCGTGTTATTCAGCTTATGTGTATCCTGACATCTTTATATTGAAATATAACATGAACATATATAAATTAAGATATTATTTTAAACTATTTTAAGAACCATAGTGTTATCTATACTTTATTTTTAACACTGATCTTAATGGAAAAAGAAAAAAACATGATATATTTCGATTCCACACCATCTTTGCAGCCACAACATTTTCTTCACAATCTTTCAATCCAACACTATTTAAAACTCGATTTTTAGGTACCACACCCTTACATTGTTGGTCATTGCTGGCCTTGATCACTTATGTCTCTCAGGGAGTGGCAGGGGTGGTGGGGTTTGTTTCTTGGATGAAATTCAGTTTCTATTATCTGATTGGAAAACCAGAGTTGTGATGGGGCAAAACTGAGCAAAAACGAATGAACGAATATTGTGCACTGTTGAGTGCCACAGGCATCTTGTCTTTCATTGCTTCATTTGAATATACAACGGGTGCTCTCGTATTCAACAGCTACAAGATATGAAGCTCACCTTTCCAAAAGATGGAGTTAGCCAGTATTTGGTAATGATCATTACTGTTAGAGACTGTAAAAAAAAATAAAAAAAATTATATATAGACACCTGCATCACCTTTTCCAGAAGGACGCACACACACACACACAATAAATCCACATTGTTATTTTAAAAGGCTTTAATAATACTTTGAAGCCCGATTTTAATGCAGAATATATGAATAATGAATAATTGCAAAATCAGATATAAGCACTATGGTAAGGAAAATAAAGCACTGTATGTAAATATGATGAAAATTGGCAACATATAAGTATATTAGATTTCAATCTTTGTATGCAATCAATGATGGAAGCCCATCCTCTTGCCCTAGCTAATTTCTACAGTAGCACCCAAGTCTGTCCGGTAATAGGTGCTCCCTAAATGGCCCAGAGCATACATACCTGCTCACAATTCAGTGTTGTTCCAGTTTGCCGACAGACCCAAAGTTAATGTTCATTTATGTTATATCGCTTTTCTTTTGAGAAACAAAATGGATAGTGCAAGTAAGCACCAGCGTGTGACCTTGACACAAAGCTGTTGTGTTTCCATTCCAATTGCTATTGGAATGGTTGCTGGAATGCGGGGCTGGAATGCACTGTAGGTTCCAGCTGAAGGTTCGGGTCGGGCAGTTTTGTGGAGACCTCTGAAGCTGGCTGATGTTCTGGAGATGTGCTGTGTGCTGTAAAGAATAAAGAAGACTACATCTACTTCTTTCTACGTGCTTCATTTACGAAGGACCCATTTAACATTTGGCGATGAATGGGATCTCTACAGCACTCTAGACGGCACTTCCCCATTAATTTTCCTGTGTACAGATGGGTTTATAAACGTATCCACTGTCACCCTGATTGAAGACCACCACCTTGCCAAGTCCGGAGACTCCTTGCGGCAGGTTGTATGACTAAATACTCATTTTTGCTCATTTTGACTTTAAATTGAGACTTGGTTATCTTTGACTTTCAAAGAACACAGAGAATCCACCCACGAATGATAGGCGAAGGAGAAAGGGAACAGGTTCTAGAATGGCAGGTGTTTCCTACAATGGTGGGAAGCACTTAGTGTTTTTTAAATACCCCTCACGCACCAAAACGCCCCTTGGTGTCATGCTTCATCATAGGGGTCTTCGCGTCCCTCTACGGAACGCGGCGTGCTACTAACCAACGAATACGCGGGAGCACTGATGTAATCACTATGGTGCATATGCATCAACAATGCCATTTGCGATTCCTTATTAGCGAAAAATAAGGATTCGCTAATAAGGAATAGCAAAAGGCTATGCATGTAGGAATCGCTATTCAAATAGCGATTCCTCAACTTTCCTTAATTGCGACTAGCAAATAGCGAGTAGCAATTAAGGAATGCCGTCCCAATCATTCCTATGGGCCTCCAGGCCCATAGGAATGAATTGGAGATTGCATGAGTAAATTGCGAGTACCAGTAGGTTCTCGCAAATTGCTCATGCAATTTCAAGGGTGCAAGGGTGTCAAAATGACACCCTATTTCACCCCTGAAATTGATATGTGCACATATGTTGCACACACACATGCTCTAAGGGCATGTGTGTGCGCAACATGAAACTTTGAGAAATGCACAAAAGTGCATTTTTCAAAGTTTTTGCAAATTACCATGAAGTTCATCTTCATGGTAATTTGCTCCCCCTATTAGCGAAATCGCTAATTTTTTAACTTTGATGCATTGCATTTAAGGAATCTCACTTTGGGATTCCTTAAATGCAATCGCTATTTAAGGAATCGCTATTTAAGGAATCCCTATTTAAAGAATCGCTATTTAAGGATTCCTTTAATAGCGATTTTTGCTTTTGGGTTGATGCATTGGGATTGGGTATTTTTAACTAGCTAACGGGAGTTATTAACGAATCGGTATTTTACCGACGGTTTTTTGGCTTGATGCATGAGGCTGTATGTGTGGTGTGTGAGGTTGGTGAGTGGTAGGGTCAGATGTGAATGGATTAGTGAGTATTTAAAAAAATTCCTGGCAGGTGAGGACTAAAAAACTTTTAATATGCCTCGGTGCTGGTATTGTTAAAAAGGTGTGATGGAGGTTTTATGTGTATTTAATGTACATAACGTCCTGTGTGTGCGTCGACATGTTTCGAAGCGTAAAGCTTCTTCTTCAGGACGGGTGCACAGATCCCTACCTTACTCACATGTGACAGACTTATGCTGTCTTAACATAAATAATATTATGTGTGGAAAATAGCCAAATGTACCTATTATGATAGAAATGGCCTGAAGCAAGGTACTGCCTTCGGTGTCAATCTGAAAAAGAACACAGGGGTTCAAAAGGGTATTGAAAACAGACATCCTGGTGTGGAAATGATGACCTGTAAAGGTGAAAGTTACACAGTGTGATGGTTGACCTATCAATTTCCGTGTAGTGCTCTGTAAAAAAGACACATACAAAACAGACCAAACACTTAACATAAAACACACTCTCTATATAAATTCCAGCGTTTGCCGTAGTCCTCCGCTAATGAGATCAGAAATAAATACCATGTGAGGGGAAGAGAGGGATGCATACTTGCTAAGATGAAGTCAAAGGCATCATAAGCCTGCGAGGACGTTGTGCTGACTAGCACTCTGCAAGGGTAAGAAGAGTACAACATTCAGCATCAAAGGTGGTACTCACTGGATCGTAGCGGTGATGATCCTGTGACCCTGACATCGGCTATGCCGTACTTACAAATGTAGAGGTACTCCATGCTACCAACGATCATATCGCGGCTCCGTGGTGTAAATGGAGTCCACAATAGTCGCTTTTAATCCTGCCACTGATTGAAACAAATTCCTGCCGAGCAAGGAGGACGTGCCAAACACCGCGTCCGTATCGGGGCAGGGCTTGACTATGTTCACTGCAACTGCGCTAGGGAAGGCAGAGTACTTTACTGGTCATGCGCAATACTAAGGTGGTCCAGCGGTAACAGAAAGCTGTACCGCTAACTCATTGTTGATCTGCGTATGACACTGCGTGTGCGCAGAGAGAGGAGCTTGCCATTATAGGAGAAAAATGTCGATTTGTGACAGCGCGTTTCAATATTAAAGTCGCTACGTATTTGGCGAATGAATAAAGCTAAACAAAAAAACAAAAAAACAGGAGAGGCTTAATTAAAGAGTTATGAAGAAAAATGCAGATCAAACATTCCTAAGTATTTACAATATCGTTGATGAAAGGCTCCATAAGCTGGCTGCAAGGGTATTTACAATAAAAACATTGTTAAAGTGGGTGTCAAATTCCAATATGGTTATAAGTACTTGTTATAAAAAAGGGGGTACATACCCGCTTCTGAAAAAACGGCATTCTTTCTAAAAGGAGGTTCAAAAAGCAGGGGGTGCTCAGGAGAAAAGTGCAGTGGCCTTTGTAGGAGGAGCCCATTGGTTAAAACAGAAGCCACTGCCAACCACTGTTGGCAGGCTGGTTGTATGCCCCAAGAGATTCATTCTGTTTAGAGTCTCTAATGCTCTTAATATCATAGACCATTTCAAGTGAATTGATTCCAGGGGATATTGTCGTTAAGCCCTGTAACACTCGTCCCAAGACGGAATACCCAATGCTTTTCTTTTTCCAGTAAACCAGTCTCTAATGGCAGTTGTTCAACGATCGTCCAATGTAGATCATTCTCATTTTAAAGATGACACCAGTGTGGTGGTTGAGAGACACAAGTTCTACACCAGACGACAATATGAATTTGAAACTGTTGACAGCTTTCTAGCTGAATTGAGAGTTTTAATTGCCACTTACGAATTTGATGGCAACATTGAGTCCTATAAAAAAGTTCAAGAAAGGTTACTCTGCTGTAGAAATCCTTCTCTTAAAGAAACCCTCAAAATAGCTAGAGGAATCGAGAGATCAGTTGTAGCACAAAGAGAATTGAACAAGGCAAAACTGATCCTATTGCTGAACCTGTCAACGCTATTGGCACCAAACCTAAAACCAACATTAATAAAGCAAATGATAACAAGAAGCAAAGTGTTTATTACAGATGTGGCTCCTACACACATTTAGCCAATGCAAAAAACTGTCCAGCCCTGGGCAAACCCTGCACTAAATGCAACAAGATCAGTCATTTTTATAACATATGCAAGAATCATCGCAAGATTGCTACCCTTAAAAATATAGAAGTTTTAAAAAGATTGTGCTTTCTATTGACTCTGATGCAAAGGATGGTGGTCCTCTGTGCAATGTCTCTATTGATGATGTTGAGATTCAGACAACTGTAGACTCTGGCTCTCCCATTACCATTGTTACTGATGAATTATTCTATAATCATAGGAACTCTTTCCAATTCTTACCACCGTTCATTCCCACTATAGCCTTAGGTGGTCACAATATCGACATGATGTTTTTTTTTCTTAGCAATATTAAATTTAAAGACAGAATAATTTTCACCAACATTTATGTAGCAAAGAAAGGCTAGGATGGAGAGATCAAGGTAAATTTGGGATGGTGTTAAGACCAGGCACCTCTTGCCCCATTTCATTAGTGGACATACCAGAAGTCACTTTTTCATTGGAACAGTTGTTACTTAAGCATAATGCTTTATTTGACAACAAATTAGGTCTAGTGCATGGTTTTGGGCACAAAATCATCTTAAAAAAGAATGCAGTACCGATCATCCACAGAGTTAGGAATGTCCCACTGTGCATCAGAGACCAATTGAAGCAGCATTTGGAGAATTTATGCACTGATAACGTTATAGAACTGATTGATTCATCAGAATGGATTTCTTCGATCGTCGTCGCGAAGAAGAAAGCCACAAAAGATATCAGACTTTGTATTGACTTAAGATCTCTGAATAAGAACATTTTAGTTGATTGCTTCCCTTCGCCTAAAATCCAAGAAATGCTAGCTCATCTGGCAGGTGCCAAAGTTTTCTCCTGTCTTGATTTAAAATTTGCCTACCATCAGGTGGAGCTTTCTGAAGACTCGCGCTCCATTACGGCTTTCAACACAGTTTGCCGACAGACCCAAAGTCAATGTTCATTTATGTTATATCGCTTTTCTTTTCAGAAACAGATGGATAGGCAAGTAAGCACCAGCGTGTGACCTTGACACAAAGTGTTATGGGCAGTCTTTTAAATGGGAATTAGGAAGTGCAGGTACTCACTATTAGAGTACCCCTTTGCTCCTGAGAAGTGCTGGTACTCTCCTATTAAATGTATAGCAGCAGTGCTGAGAAGTGCCGATACTCTCCCTCTTAAATCAAAGAAGTGCAGGTGCTGAGTACCGGCCCATTTAAAGCATTATCCCATAACTTATGGGATAAATGCGCTTTTTGGAATGCGTCAAGCTTCACTCTTCCTGCTGGGACTTTGTATTCTCATCATTATTATGAGAAAACTTGAGCCTTGTGATTTGGGATCTGAAGTATGAATAGTAACATGTGAATTATCTTGCACATTTGTCTGAGGCTACTATGTTTCTCTCTAAATATCATGATATATCGATATATGGCATATGAACTTATTGAACCCCTATCAGCCTATAAAAAATATAATTATACTGTGAGTATATGCAAACGAAATGACAAAGAAACCAATCATTGTAAAATATATGTAAATGATAATAAGTCCATGAATATATGTATGCTTTGAGGGGACTCAAAAGCAGAAAGTAGGAAAGACACCTGCCACAATGAGAGGTCCTCATGTGGACTAACACACCCAATAGCCATTAATTCACAGAGAGACTGAAGCACTTCTCTGTTCCAATACAAGATTAGAATGACACTGTCTTCAAGCAGTGGTCGAAGAGGGCTGAACGGAGCAGAAGCCCCTGTCTTCGTATGTGTGGGGGCTGATGAAATGTGCTTCGATAGACAGGCAAAGTTGCCTGCAGCCAGAACTAAAAACGTTAAAGAATAAACATGTTTTGCACCTAAATCTGGTCTGGAAATGTAAAATGTGTGAAGGGCTTTGCTGAAGAGATATACATGTTCTGTGTGCACCAGCCTCTGACTGCTGATGCAGCAACCTCTCTGGTCTCATAACGAGGACCATGATGGTGGTGTTTCGGGTGTTCCCCTCCTCAGTTCAGCGCTCCTGTCCATGCTGTGCTCATGTACATGCGTCTGTGTTCACATTCCAGTACATACACAGGACCTATCAGGCTCATTTTCAAAGCCTCTTTCAGAAGGGCTTTCTTCAAACATTCCAGAACTTCAGTTAGAGTTGTAATCTGCTCAGTCCCAGAATACTGAGGGGAAATGTTTGTAATCTACCATGTGAAACGTAATACCAAATATTACATATGTCTTGAAAATGCAATTCGTTGTAAAATTGGTGTTATATTATCAGCTGTAAACAAAACAGGAAAAATATAATACCAAAAAGATAATGTACATGCATTTAGCAGAGATACCGAATAGATCTCAGTAGGAGGTATCAAAGGCTTAGGTTTACTAAAGTATTCATAAATTATGCCAATAGTAAATTATGCCTATGTCTTTTTGTAACTTACACCTGTCTGGGACCATTTTTAAATCTACTTTAGTAATCCTTTCTTCTCTTACTTAAAACATTTTTTCTGTAATTTATAATTTCTGCCACCAAGCCCCCAAAAAACGGGGGTACTTGGTACTCCTTTCCAACACTTTCTGCAATAGTTACATCTGGAGGTTTTAGCTCTATGTTAAGCGTGCAGATAAGTGTCTGAGATGCACATATACATATTTGGAAATACAAACAGTGGAAGTGCTGGGTGAGTCTGAAACACGTGTCCGTGGGATTTCCCTGACACCCTGCCCTGTATCTGCCAAAGAAACAGTGGCGTAACGAAACTTGAGGGGGCCCCCCTGCGGCGCGGCCCACCATCTACCACTTTGCCCTACCATCCAGAAATATGACATATTTTGATTTGAAACCTCCAACATTTAAATGAAATGCCTCTATATTGTCTTTCTCTAAGTTCTAATGAGAACATGGGAAATGCTGTCAACATACAAGTTATGCCATTTGAAACAATACTGTCAAAAGCAGATTATTTAACTGAGGCAGCAATCAGAACAATGCCAAGGAGTGATCCTATTGTCTCAGGAACTGCCTATGGCTGAAGAACAAAGAACAACTATGAAGGGTCTGAAATAGAATTGACAATACCTTGAAACTTTGAAAGACCAACCCAAACCTGCAATTCCATAAAAACTCGACTGACAATATACATGAGAAGTACACAAGCTATAACTCAGTATTCTGCGAAAGTCAAGAGAAATAGACTGGTGAATTATCTGCAGCCACACACTAGTGACTGTCAAGTGTTGTGCATGATAATAACGTGAACTGAGGAAACAATTTCAATCATAATGTCTTTATTAGTAAGCATTGCAAAACAGGCAGGCAAACAAGGCTGAGGAACAACACTGTTTGGATGCTTCAGAACATTGATGCAGATGTTTGTCTGTTTTAATTGATCATTTCTGTAGTGTAAACAATGCTAAATACAAGATTTAAGGTACACGTATTACAAACAAGTGCAAGCAACACCATAAGTAACACTGCATGTAGAATAAAAACAAACCATATCGGCAAGTACCTAATGACAATCTATACAAACTGTAGTTGGTAAAGCAAAAGAAAAGGTGCAAATACTTTCAAAGTGCAAAATAAAGCAATCACCAGTCCAGCAATATACAAAAATCAAGCATGTTTTGAAAAACAATCCAACTTTCTTCTTGCATCAAGGTGAAAATACTTTCAAAGTGCATGGTAAAAACAAGCCCAGCAGCTTCCCTTACAAGGACTGACCTGAACCACCAGACTGGGCCTTACTTCATAACAAACAGAGGCCTCAGACCTCAGTGTGTCAACACTGGTGGTATTTACAATTTACTAAGAGTATAGACACGCCTGCTAAATTACAGATTCACCATTGCCTCCAAATGGCTCTATCATCATGTGTGACACCGCCAGCCAGGCCTGGATTTTAAGCCAACAGCGCCTTGCATTCTGGGAGTTGTGCTGTGACCATCTAAGTAAGGAGTTAAACATTCCAGCATGCAAAGTGTTGTTGGATAAAAGCTACGAATGGACACGACATGGTGCCAATGCCACTTGGCAGCTATGTTTTATACAAGCACAAGGGGATGTTTAATTTCCTCAACACAAGCTGCAGAAGTCTGGCGTCAAATAGCAAACACGTTGTGCGGAGAACCCAGAAACATGCTGTGTTTAGCCCCCGTGTATGGACCTGAGGTGTCATTCTCTAAGAGACCCAGTGGTAAAAGCCCACAATTGTCTCTAATGCATGTTAGTGCCAGGCAGTGGTTGAAGTGGGGGAAAAAAGTAGGGGAACTGTGGGAGGAGAATCAAAGGGCGGGAATAACCAATGGATTGGGTCAGTGGGCGGAGTGAGAGGTGTGGCAGAAAGAGCAAAATATCCCAATTTTTTGTATTCGTTTCCCATTTCACTAACCGGTTACAGCTTAGTACATTATTTAATTTAACCAATAGATACACATGTTTATTTAAGGTTAAATATGTGTTATTAACATTAAAATACATTCACAAAGTGGGATACATTTCCAATCATGGAATGTCCCAAATATCCTTAAAAGTGGAATCGCAAGCCATTTGTCTCCCAGCCATGGAGTTTCTGTCATCAGCACTTCTCCTCCCTTTTTCCACAAGAGCAGTTGAAATGAAATTAAATGAAATGAATGAAATGAAATGAAATAGCATTTATAAAGCGCATGGTTACCCGAAGGCATCCCAGCGCCAGGGCAGAAACCGCACTAAGCTGTGGCAATCAATTAGGGAAAAGCCAGGTTTTGAGCCTCCTGCGGAAGACGGTGTGGTCTGACTCTTTACGTGGCTGAAGCGGCAAGGAGTTCCAGAGTTTAGCGGCATTGTAAGAGAAGAGCCGGCCGCCACTTCTGGACCTCTTGATTCTGGGTACAGACGCCAGGTGGAGGTCATTTGAACGTAACCGCCTGTTGGCTTGGCAGGGCTGGACAAAGGAACTAGCATCTTATGGGTGGTGCAGAGGGCTTTAAAGTGGACTCTTTCCTGAATAGAAAGCCAATGTAAAGACCTAAGTGCAGCGTTGGCTGACTGGCGACTTGGAGTATCCTCAAGAATCCTTGCGGCACAATTTTGCATGATTTGAAGTTTCTTAAAGACCGCACAGGGAGCACCGAGATAAAGAGCATTGCCATAGTCCAGGCGGGATAAGATAAGTGCCTGGACCACAAGCTTTCTTGCTTGAGGGGGTAGCAAAGGCAACACTTTACGCAGCAGTCTTAGAATACCGAGGTAGGAGGCAACAACTTTCCTTGCTTGGGTTTTAAAGTTAAGCTCAGAATCAAGCCAGAAAGCTAAACTCTTTATTTCGGGGTTGGGGACAGGCACAGGGCCCATACATGCTGGCCAGATAGAGGAAACCTTGAGGGGGAGGGATTACCAAGCAACATAAGCTCGGTCTTATCACCGTTCAGTTTTAGATGGGAATGGCACATCCACCTCATCACCTCTTCGAGGCATGGGCCAAGACAAATAGGGGAACTGCTTTTGTAGTTAAATGCCACCATTAATTGAGTGTCATCGGCATATGTAATTATATGCACCCCAAAGGGTAGAACAATGTCCTCGAGAGAAGCCATGTAAACATTAAAGAGAGTGGGACTCAGGGACGACCCCTGAGGCACTCCACAATAAAGGCTTGAAATGGCCTCCCCCTTGAAGACCTGGAAGGATCTACCCTCGAGGAAAGAGCACAGCCTATTCAGGGCTGTTCCTGTCACACCCAGATCTTTGAGTCGATGAATTATGATACAGTGATTAACCGTATCAAATGCCGCGCTGAGATCTAACAATATCACGGCTAGAGAACCACCTGCATCAAGAATCCTTCTAGAGTCTTCCGCGACTGCCAGTAAGGCTGTTTCAGTCCCTTGAGAGGGGCGAAACCCAGTTTGGGATGGATGTAGGAGTTTTCCAGCTTCAAGATGCCTAGAGAGAGAGTTCAAACATGAATGGCAAAATATCCTAGTTTGCAGATGTTTTCCACATAACTATGGCTTTGCCATATTTGCCACATAATACATCATCTGCTGCATAATCTGACGATTTTAACTAATACATTTTTTATAGCTCAAACACATCAAAAGTTACTAAAAAATGTGACTTGTGCTGCTGTGAAGTGGAGGGCCCTTTGCAAAGGTTGACTGGTCACCTTTCTCATTGCTGCAGTTGTATGTTCCACTAGTACTAATAATGAAAAATCTTTGCAGAGACTGTTAACATGTGTAAACATTTCAAAATAATAAAGTCTAAGAAAATTTACAGCACCACTAATACCAGTGTAGGGTATCAGAGCACTTTACATCACACATATTACACAGAGACAATCATTCATATGTGTGTAAATCACTGTGTAGGAAATGTTACATAAGACAAAGGACTACAAGGTGTAGGAGTCACATGACAACCATACTAGTAGGCAGCATAGTTTAATAGTGATTGGTCTGCAGAAACACAAACTCAGAATTAAAAACATAATACCATGGTTAGGGGTTCTCTTTAATAATCAGAATTGATTTCTACCCAAATTAACCCTTTTTTGCACCATTAGGATAATCAAAGACTGGGGAAAAAAACATAACGCTCTAATTTATACCTTGCATGCATGCAGCTCTTACATGACAGTTAATAGCTCACTGTTCTATGTTAGGATTTTAACTTATTAACTGCAAGTAACAATGGGGTCTCCCTGACAAAAGCAGTAACCCACTGACCTATTCACATTATGTGCACTTTGTGATCTGCATGGCACATGTTCTTAGCAGCATGCACATTACACCTCTGCCATTCATTTTCATGAGTCAAACCTTCCACTAGACAATACACCATCTCTATACTATACTAAGAACATTAATCACTGGAGTTATGAAGACATTTTTATTGTTGCCCAAAAATGTTGGAGGCCAGGAAGGAGGCAGCAAGTGTTTTTAAAACCATAATATACTTACAAACATGATGCCCCCACCTGAAGTTAGCGCCCGGTGCGGTCGCACTGCCCTAGAACCACCCTGCTGAAGGGTACTTTGACCTCAGAGACAGAGTCACTGCCACTCTATGGTGTGCTGCTTCATAGGTCTGTCCCCAAGACTGGGGGTGAACTTCATGACTTCATGGATAGTGGTGGACAGGCCTTCAAGGTTAATCCACACTTGCCACCGCTAGGGTCCACCTGCTGGTGCTAAGACACCAGGGCTTTTAAGATCTTGCGGCACCTTCTAAGGTGTAGCACAGGAATGTGCTCCCTCAGTAGAGTGGTCTGGGAGCCTGGTCGTTAAGGCTGAACCTGGTTCACCAGTTCCACTTTGGCAGCTCTGACCATAGCGCCACATCCTCTCCCCCACTGACCACCATACTGCCCCACTGAGAGAAACTTGCACTGCACTGACCCGCTATAAACACCTGGATGTGACTCAATTCTAATTATGCACTAGACAAGAGCAATATGCTGCCTAAAAAAAAATAACAACATCCTAGAAAAAGCAAACACTCATAGGGAATGCAAGATTAAGTAAAGCATGTGAAATGTAAGCAGGAACAACATGGTTACCTTTTTCATTTTACACTCATTATTCTGAAATTAGTGAGTACTATTGCATGAAAATGTAAGGCCATGACTACAGGGCCCGGAAGGGACCCATTTCAGTGCCCATTGCTTATATTCTTTCAAAACAGACAGTATGGTTTAAAAAGACCACATTTGTAAACACACAGTTGCTGTACACATTTTGTTTTCCAATTCACCCATCAAGCAGGTATTTCAGTACCTCCAGGCAAGGTGCACTTCCCCACACAGGGAAAAAAATGTTGTTCAAAGAGAGAGGAGTAAACAAAAGTATCACTTCACTGGCAAACACTGTAAAGTGGCGCTAATGTGTTTAGGTGTAAATGAATCAATCTGGCCATCTTGCAACCACTCTGTCTTGCTTTAATTAGTTATTTATTTTTCACATTTGGAATGTTTTATTTCTCTCCACCCGATGCTGCACTTGTGTCAGAAAAAGACATTTCCAGCAAAAATGTTATTCTTTTTTGGATCCATTTCACAGGGGAGCAAATAAACGAAAGGAGGAAAGAGAGGGTAATACCCGTTTCTTGAAGTCTCGGTTTTCACTAAGTGAGGAGCGAGACAGAAAGAGAGGGAAGACTCCGAGGCCGTCACCGTGGCATGCGTGCACAGTTTCATTTATGGGGACTTGGGGAGGCTGAAGAGGCTTGCTTGCAGGCGCAGCCGTCTTCCTCGCTGAGAGTGAGGGGGCCCCTGGAGGGTGGGGGCCCCCCGCAACGCAGGGGCTGCGGGGGCCTGTGTTACACCCCTGCAAAGAAAGAAAGGGGCGCCGGTTGCTTGGGGTTTGTGTGTATTGTGACAGAAAGTGCATATGGTTCCTTCTTTCATCTACTTTTCCCGAGAAGGTTCAGGGACATTAGCCCCCGGTCCCTCCTGTCCTCGTCCCATTCCTTAACAAGTGGAGATGACCATCTCCACGACAGAAAAAAAGAAAAGGAGCATGCTGGGATACCCAACCCACTCCCTCCCACTGGGAGTACATAAGCGGTACCATCCCAGCATGCACCTGTTCTTTTTTTCTGTCTCCCGACAGATTGGGACGTGTTTGGACTTACCTGATGGATTCTTCACTGGACGTCTCGTCGGGGCTGCTGGGCTGTCCTCGCCGTCCTCTTCCGCGTTCTCCTGGCCTGCCGGGCTTGCCAGGTGCCGCGTTGACTGCCGACCGGCCCTTTGCGGCTGGGGCGCCGATCCTCCCGGTCTCTTCTGGGTTGCAGTGCGCGTCTCCCTGTGGCTTCGCTGGTCTGGGGGACGCCCTGCTGAGGCTGTTCGGTGGGTCCTGGCGCTCTGCTGGGCGATGCTCCTGGGTCCCCTGCCTGGCGTTTGTTGTCCTGCAGGCCTCCTCTTCTTCCTGCTGCCCCTGCTGCTCGATTGGGTCGGTGCTGGGGCAGGCCTTGCTGTGGCCTCGGAGGCCGTTTTCGGCGGACTTCTCCGCCCGGCGCTGGTTCCTGGTGCGCGCCTGGGTGGCTTTTAGGGGGCAGTGGGCTTGTGGTGCGCCCTTTCTTGCCCCCTTGGTGAGTACCGCGTAGCGGGCTCCTTTTTTTCTCCTTCCTGTTTTGGGGATGTGTTGGCTGGCTCTCCTTCTGGGTGCTGCTTGGGTTGGGCAGCCAGGAGCTATAGCTCAATGGTAAGTCTTGTGCCTGTGGTTGTAATGGATCTCACAGGCCAAGGGTTCGAGTCCCGCATACGCTGTCACGGTGTCATAAGGTGGCACAATTTCAAACGCTTCTTTAAGTTCGGACTCCTGATGATGCAGGGGTTTGTGCCCGGGGACCCATGCATGCGGTGCGGGCACTCTTTTGCTGGGCTGCTTCACCGCTTCTGCACCTGCGTCTCCTCTGGCCGTCCTTCCTGTGTGTGCCTCTTCTTGTCTGGGGCGTGGTTGTGGTGTGCGGCTGGGGCTACCGACTTCCGTGCCTGTGCCTGCTGGTTTGCCCTTGGCATCCTCTCCGCTTCCTGTGTTTCCAGACTTGATCCCTTGTGGGCTGTTCCTCATGTTTGTGTCATTGCAGGTTGCGCTTCACTTGCGGTGTTGTGTGCTGCTGTTTGTGGTTTGGCTGGTTCGGGGTCTGCGCTGAGGCCTACGTTCCTGTGGCTTTGGTGCCCGCACCTGTGGTTTCACTATCTGCTGCGGTTTCTCTGTTCCTTTTGCCTGGGTTTTCGGGTTCGGTTGGCTTCTGCTTTCTGTGGGATTCGCTTGCGGGCCTGGGTGGTGTCTCTTCCACGTACCCTCTTTGGGTGTTTGAGTTGCTGTCTGCTTGGCCTTCTGGTCGCAGCCGCTCTGGGCGCCTGGGCCTCTGGGTGGTGCCAGGGTTTGTGCCCGGGATCTCCTGCTTGCATTTCTTGCCCCCTTTTCTTTGCGCTGGGCTCCACTGGTCTGCCTGGGCCTTCCCGTCTGGGTTTCTTGCTTCCTTTCGGGGGCTGTTGCTACCAGTTGTCCTCAGGTCTCTTCCGGTGCTGGTGGTTTCCTGTCTCTGCTGGCTCCTGCTCCTGCGTGCTGGCCCTCTGTACTTTGCTGGTTGCGTGTGGTGTGGGTCTGCTTGCTGTCTCGGTCCGGGGCCCTTGGTGTCTCCGTCCTGGTTCTCTGCCTCCTGTGCCCCCTGCTCCCAGGGTCCTGGCGGTCCTTCGGCTTCTTCTGCTGCCTGCGGCATTGGCTCCCGTGCCTTCGCTGTCCTGTCTTGGGCCGTGGTTTCCCCTGGGTCGCTTCCTTTTTTGGAGGGTTTTGCCGGGGGGGACGAGGGGCCTTCGGGGCTTCCTCCGTGGGTTGTGTGTTCCCTCGCCTTATGGTTTCTCGCTTGCTCGGCGCTTGTTGCTGGTTGGCATCTGGGCTGGAGGTCGGACCCTGTGGGTCCCCTTGGTGCTTGCTGCCTGGCGGCTTCTTGCTTGCATGTGCTGGGCTGCGGCCTTGGCTTCTGTTGCGCTGGCTGCCCGCCCGGTGGTTTGGCCGGGTCGGCTCTGGTCCCTCCCTGGGGTGGTGTCTGCTTGCTGGGCTGTGGCTCGCTTTGGGCGGTCTCTGGGTTTGTTGACTTCTTCTTGTGGCCTCTTTGCTCTGTCCTTTGGTCCTCCGGCTGTCCTGCCTTGCAGACTTCTGTTGTCCCTGGTTGATCCTGGTGGGTGTCTGGTTTAGGGGTATGCCTGGACTGGTGCCTTGCTGTTCTTGGGCTTCCTTTGGCTGCTTGCGGCCCTTCCGCCCGTTGGTTCCTGCCCTTCTGTGGGTTTGGGCCTGGTGCGTGCCTGTCTGGGGGCCTGCCTGCCTGCGTTTTTTTGCTGTTGGGTGCTTCTTGTGTCCTTCCGGGTGCTTTTGCTTGCTCCTTGCCCTTGCCCCTCGCTTGCGGTGTCGGCCTACCGTGGGTCCACTGGGTCCTCCCTCTAGTTTTCCGGGGGGGGGGGCTATTGTGTCCTTCCTCGTGTTCTGGTGGACCCTTGACCTTGTTGGCATGTTGGCTCTGGGGCACTGCTGGCGGGGCCCTGGTGGCTTCTGGCTGGTGTTGGGTGTTGGCTTGTTGGGCTTGTCTTCTCGCCTGCCGCTCCTTTTGCCTCCTGTGGTGGCTGGGTGTCGTTGGTCTTCCTTGGCCTTTGCCATGGGTGGCCCCTTGTTCTTCAGGTGCCCGGCTCCTGTGCCGTGCACTGCCTGCTGGGCCCTTCCCCTGCTTGTGTTTGTTGGGTGTTGGCCTCCCCTGGTGCGTGGGCTGCTTTGTTGCTTCCCGCTCCTCTCGTTCCGCTTTCGGTTGCGGTGGGCTTGCCTAGGGTCTGGGGCTCTGTTTTTTTTCCCCTTGGGGGCCTGTCGTTGGGCCTGTACTCCTGCGCAGGCTGTTTGCGGCCTGTAGCGTCTGTGACCCTGGCTCTCTTGTTGGCTCTGGGGTGTTCCTTCTCCCCTTGTTGGGGTCCGTTCCTGCTCCCCTGTTGGGTGGTGCTCCTTTGGCTTCTCTGGGCTCCTCTCCTTTTGGTGCCGGGGTTGTTCCGGTGTGCTCTTTGGTCCTGGGCTCTGCTTCTGTTGGGTTTGCCCTTGCGGTCCCTGTGTTTGGCCTTCCGTTCGCATGTGCGTTTGGGTTGCTGGTACGCCTCTGGGCTTGGTGGTGTCTGGCTTTGTGCTGTTGGGCCCTTGTTTGCTTGGGGTCCTCTTTTGGTCCCTGCTTGGGTCCTTTCCTGGGCTCTTGGGCTTTGTTGCGGTCCTGGGCTGGTCTTCGCTCCTTTCCTGTGCCGTTCGTTTCGGCTGGGTGTGGCCCTGGGTCCGTGGTGTGGGCTGCTGGGCTCCCTCCCTCTGCTTCTTCGCTCACTGGATGGCCTGGCTGTGATTGTTTGCGGTGCCTTTCACTGTGCCCCTTCTTGGTTGGGGGTTCTTTTTGCCTCTCCTTCCGGGTCCTGGTGGCGCTGTGTTGTGTGCCTCCTGGCTGGTTCGCCTGCTGGTTTTCCGGCTGGCTTCTTGGGGGTTGGGCTGTTGGCCTCCTTGTTGGTCTTTCCTGTTTTGCCCTTCTGCCTCTTGGGGTTCGCCTTCGGTGGTTCCTTGGTGTCCTCCTTTCTACTCCTGCCGGTTTGTCTGCTCTTGGTTGGTGTTGTTTCCTCCTTTCCGGTTCGGGGGTGTTGGTTTCCCCGGTTCTGTGTTGGGCCTCTGTTGTTGTCTTTTTGATGCCCTGTTTTTTTGCTGGGTCTGCTTCGGGTTGGGCTTCTTTGCTCTCCCTGGCCTCTGTTGGGCGGGTTGCTGGGCTTCTTGTCCCGGTGTCTCCTGCTTTGGGGGTGTGCCTCGGGCCTGGCATTTTCTTGTCCCCCGGGTTCTTTTCCTGGTGGGGTGGCCTTTTGGTTCTTGCGGCTCTTCGTTGTCTCGGCTGGGGTTGGCCGTTGGTCGGTCCTGCCCTGTGGCCTGGTCATGTTGTGGGATTCTGACCTCCGGGTTCCCTGTTGCTGCTATTGTCGTTGGGGGGGGGGGGGGGGGAGGGTCTTGCTTTGGTTCCCTGCCTCCTTCTCTTTCCTGTCTGTTCCTCTCGGTGGTTTCCTGTCCTGGCGTGTTGGGGTGGTTTGGTGGTTGGTCGTGTCTTGCCTTGTTTTGTTCCTTCCTGGGCCTTTGGCCCTGCCTCCCTCTGCGGTCTGTTCTCCTCTGCTCTTGGCCTTTGGGGTGAGTTGGCCTGTTTGGTTCCTGGTTGGGTGGCTGCCTGCTGGTGCCTGGTTCTGTGGGCTTCGCCCTTGGGGAGTCTCTCCCTGGTCAGTTGCCCTTTTCTGGCTCCGTTTCCCCGTTGGGGCGCGCCCCCTTCCCCATGCCTTCCTTTCGTCGTTCTTAGGGGGGGGGCTTGGTTTTGGCTCCTCTGGTTGCTCCCTTGGGGCTTGGCTCTGTGTGTCTGGCCCCTTCTGGCTTGCCTGGGGGGGGGGCTCTTGTGTTTTTTCTCTGGTCGTCCCCTGCTGGTTTGGGGTGTCGGCTCTGTCCGCTTGGTTGGGGGTGTGCTTGGTTGTGCGCTCCTGCCTGCGTTTTTCTCCTTCTTATGGGCTCCTTTTACTCCTGTGTGGTGCCCTTTTTCGGTCTGGTGCCCTTGGCGTTGGTGGGGTTCCGGAAGGCCGGTTTCTCTGCTTTGGTATTCTCCACTTGTTAAGGAATGGGACAAGGACAGGAGGGACCGGGGGGTAATGTCCTATTACTTACCGGTAATCTTCATTACTCCTGGTCCCGTTGTCCTCGTCCCATTCCTTACATCCCTCCCTCCCTCCCTGGCAGCCGGCCTTCCGGTTGTTGGCTTGGGGTTTTCAGGCTGCATGCTGGGATGGTACCGCTTATATACTTCCAGTGGGAGGGAGTGGGTTGGGTATCCCAGCATGCTCCTTTTCTTTTTTTCTGTCGTGGAGATGGTCATCTCCACTTGTTAAGGAATGGGACGAGGACAACGGGACCAGGAGTAATGAAGATTACCGGTAAGTAATAGGACATTATTCCACCTCCCTCTAAACAGGGGAATTGAGAGCGGGTGTTCCCGTTTGGACCTTCCCTGTTGAAAACTCTGAAGCCTTGTCTGTGTCTTCTGTAAAAACACTTCTTCTAATCTTGGCATAAATGTGGGGTTCATAAAAATTGTCTCTCAAAACTGAAATGATGATTGATTCTAGCCAGTGGCATATTTATGGGCACGTGATGGGCAGAGACAAACAAGACCCTGCAGTCTCTTACCCACACGCTTAAGTTGTCCATTCCGTTGATGGTTCTATTTTTAATATCACAGAAAGAATGGACCCTTACAGTTACTGATTCATTGGCATACAAAAAAGTCTCTTTTGATTTCATTGCCTCACCTAACAAGTCAGTTATTATGGAAATTCTGTGATAATCTCGTCTCAGCCCTTATATTAATTGGTCAGCAAAGTCCATCTTTCTGTCCTTTGAATTTTGTTGGAACCCAGATTTTAGAGGTAACTCGGAAAACTCTCCTAAGATTTTTACATATAGCAAGGTGGCAAGGCTATGTGCTTGTGCAAAACTGTGTCTGCCCAAATCTCCAGTTAAACACAAATCTCCCAGGTGATGCAAGTAGAGAAGGTAGCCACCAATCCCTTCTTTTTAGGAGGCACTTCTCCCCACAACAGTTATATAGACTCCTCAAAATAACTTTTTTTTCAGTTTTGGCAAACCTGAAGTACACAATGTTCTTTTATTCCGTTCATAATTCATCCATATGCATCCAAACAGGTCCTAACAGATTTCAGTAGCCAACACGTGTTTCATCGCTGTGGTTGCAATTACCTGACCCTCCCTGATTGGCAGGAAATCTGTGGCTGCTTTTAAAAATAATATTTATAAATTTATAAAATGCAATGTGTTCCAACACCCACCTGACCAAGTTTCACTGCAAACTTTACTACACTTTACTTATTTTTGGAAGTTTTATGGAAAATACACAGAGCTGTTTTTATTGCCTATTTTAAAACTGTACACTTTCAGGTTGTGCAGACCAGCTCTTATCTTTTTACAAACTCTTAATGATCAAAAAACATTTATTGGGGGGCGTGGCTAGCAGCATGGCCGAGTAGGACGTGAGCTCCTTCGGCTCCGGCTACCGACAAAGATCCGACTACCATAACGGCGGCCTGAATCCTCGAAAGCGACGCGTAGTTGCACAAGGTGAAATTGGCATCCCCCCAGTGAGGCTCCGGCGCCCGATCGGGGCAAGAACGACCCGCTCCGGTAGCAGAAACCGGCGGAGACTGTGGGCGGACGTGCGGCCCAAGATGGCGCCGGCATATCGCTCCTGAGAGCAGCGCTGCAGCCGTGGACCTGGCGGGTTTCCTTCGGAGGTCATAGGAGGGGAGACGGCACGATCGGTGGCGGTAACCGATGCAGGCGGTGGGGGCGGACTGCGGCCCCTGCAGGACCCGAGCGGAGCAGTGCGAACTCACCCTGGACACCGGGAAGGTGCTGGAGTGAGGGCCGACGAGGGACACCGGAGAGCCCGGACTGGTGAGCGAAGCGGGCCCCGGAGATACGCGAGAGGCTTGGACCGAGACGAGTAGCCCCCGCTGAGTGGAGCGGTCCCGTGAAGTCCGTTCGAGGGCGAGCCGGAGGACCGGGACTGCACGGTGAGGGCGATCTGGCTAGTGGCTGAGGCGGTGACGGAAGAGGCGGAACGCTCAAGGAGGTGTAGCCCAGCTGGGGAGCGATGAGTCTGAGTACTCCAACTTTGGGGAGCCCCTGTTCCTCGCACCGTGGCCACCCCCCTCCCCCTCCCTCCACCGAGGGCGCTGTACCGGGGGCTTGGGGCCGGTGAATAGCGGTGTGGAGGGGGAGAGGGTCGGCCTCGGGGGCAGGAGCCAGCGCGAGAGACGTCGCAGGCAGCAAAGAGTACGGCGGGGAAGGGGACGGCGCTCTCCACTGTTGGCACGCCGGTGACAGTGGACACGGACGGCTGAAGGTGCTCCGGCATGGTGGGGGCACAAGAACGCTCCAGGAAGCGCAAGGGAGCGCAAGTCGCGGTGTCGCCCAAAATGGGCAAGAAAAACCTGGACGCTAGGCCCCCCAAACAGGGAACATTGGACAGATACGCAATGGGCCCCTCGATGGGAGAGCCGGAACAGAGTGGGGCGACATCAGATATGGCCCTATTAATGAACGCTATACAGGCGTCCTGGGAGGCCCTGGAACATAAGATTGGGGAGGTCGGTTCGGAGGTGACGCTCCTGCGACAGGACTTTCGAAATTTAGCCGAAAGAGTCACGACTACTGAGAACAGGATCGGAAACGCAGAAGACATGGTGCAGGTCCTGCAGAATGATTTGGGGGAGCTCAAAGCCTCGCATAAGCAACTCCTGTGGAAAGTGGATGATGCCGAAAATAGGGCGAGACGCAACAACCTCCGCTTTGTAGGCTTTAGAGAAGGACTTGAGGGATCGAACATGGTGGAGTTTCTCCACTCCTGGCTACTCCGCACATTCCCGAAGGATAAATTCTCTTCTTGCTTCGTAATTGAACGGGCGCACAGAGCACTGATGGCGAAACTGCCGGTGGGGACGCGACCGAGGCCAGTCATTGCACGCTTTCTGAACTTCTTGGGCCGCGACATGATACTGAGAGAAGCTCGGAAACTTGGGGTCATCCGCCATGAGAATGCCCACATCATGATCTTTCCGGACTATAGTCAGGAGGTGCAAAAGCAGCGACGCTCCTTTGACTCAGTTAAGGCCAAATTGAGAGCACTTCACATACAGTACATGCTGTTATTCCCGGCCAAACTGCTCTACAGAGAAAAGTCCTTGTTTTTTCTCTCCCGGAAGAGGCCTGGCAGTGGCTGGAAGAGCGTCCGCCTGAAGGCCGGCAGCTGACGGGGGCCCCAGGACCCCCGGAGAGAGACCACCCAGGGGGCGCCGGCGCCGGCGGAACACAGAGGCTCCAAGGTGTAAGGCGTGGCCGGAGCGGTAGAGACACGGCGCAACCCCGTACAGGACCATGGGACCTCGGAGGAGGAGGCGGGAAAGTACATCCTCCCTGGCATCGGCCTCCCTGGCATCGGGGCGGATGGCGGGCTCACGCTACAGCTGCCTGTAGAGAAGGCGCGTTCGGAGGGGGAAGATGAACCGGGGGGTACGGCCTCAGAGGGGGATGACCTGGAGGAAAGATCGATGCACCCCTTGGTGGCCGCCATAAAAGACTTGGAGCAGGGACAAACGCAGGATACGGAGAACTCGAGGGGGGAGCTGCAGGGCTCTAATTCCTGAGGCGGAGATACAAAGGCCAGCCAGTCGAGAACACTGTAGCTGAGAGCACGCAAGTTGTTGTCCACCCCCCCCCTTTTTTTCTAGTTGTGTTTCTCTCCCCTCCTGGTTTGTTCTCAGCAGGGTTACTTTAACGGTGGTGGGAGTGTTTTCTATTGGGGTATTGTTGGTTCGGTTATCGGGTAGGGTTTACTGGCCCTGGCACGAAACTCCTGCGGAGGGGTGAAGCGGGTAAGCGTGTGTCGAGGTCACTAGTGGGTGGGCGACAGACCTCCTTCCCCTGCACAGCTGTATTTCTGTCACTCGGACGGCGATGGGGCTGGTCGGGAGGGGGGGTGGGGTGGGGGGGGTTCTTTGGGGTCCACTGGTTGGGGGGACAGGGAAGACTGGGGGAGATCAGAGGGTGGTAGGGTGGGGGGGTTCGAGGTTTGGTTTTCTGTTTTTAGGCATGTCACACATGGAATGATCACTGCACAAGAGACTTCCCCGGCCATGAAGTGACTCAGTATGATGTCTTCTGAACGGAGGGAGGGTCCCGAGGGAGGGGTAAGCGATGGTAGGTCGATTGAAACGCACCTGCGGGGGACACGGTGTGGGTTCCTGGCTAGAGGGGCGCACAAGGTGCTAGCGCATGCAGGGTTCACGTCAGGTTCCAGAGGCGTGGCCATCCTGGTGCGGAAGTCTCCCCTTTCATAGTGACAAACACATGGTCAGATCCCCAAGGTACATATGTCGGGGACGTGGAGACGCCGGAAGATGACGGTGGTGTCGGTCTATGCACCCCCTAGGCTACAGGCGAGAACACTTGCAAGGGTGACGGATATCATCCTGAATACGCCGGACACACAGCATGTAGTGGGGGGAGATTTTAATGATGTGATAGACCCCGATAGGGACAGGTCGGGGGAGAGACTGGCCCCCTCGGGATGTTCCCCGCTGGCGCACTTTACTGACACGGTAGAGCTGACGGATGCCTGGAGATGGCTTCACCCAGAGGCCAGGGAGTACTCCTACTTTTCGGGGGCACACAAGGTGCACTCCAAACTGGATTACGTCTTTTTACCCCGCCATGTGCTGGAGGTGACGAGCCGGGCTGACTTTCTAGCGCGAGGCATCTCGGACCATTCACCGTTGATGGTAACGCTGGGTGTGGGACGAGGGGCACAGGCCGGGAAATGGAGACTGGCGGCTTGGGACTTAAAAAACAAGGAGTTACTGCAGGGCTTCAGGGCGGACGTGAAAGTATATTTGGCAGAAAATCGGGGCTCGGTGGACTCAAGGGTGACGCTCTGGGAGGCCATGAAGGCAGTTCTTCGAGATAAAATACAAAACAGGATAGCTGGGGACAGACGAAGGCAGCGGGAAGACACTATGGTCCTTGAGCGGCGTATTTTAGACCTGGAAAAGCAATATGTCAGGGAGGGGGGGGGGGGACCCGCGCTCCCAAGGATGCTAGAAGCACAGCAGCGATATCGGGACCTGACGAGTAATCAGGCCAGGACCCAGGCACTAGCTACCCTGCATCGACTATACGGTGTAGGGGATAAATCCGGGAAACTGTTGGCGTGGTTGAGCCATAGAGAACAGGAGGCGAGGTGGGTGGACATGGTGATGGGGGCAGATGGCCGGCCCTGTAGAACCGACGCCCGGATAGCACAGACCTTTGCAGACTATTATGCAGCATTCTATGAGGCCCGAAACCTAGGTACGACAGCAGAAATCAGCCAATATCTAGAGGCGGTTGAGACTCCCAGGCTAGAGGAGATAGACCGGGAAAGTCTAGAGACAGAGCTCACAGTGACTGAGGTACGGGAGGCACTCGCCAAGCTCCGCCCGGGAAAGTCCCCCGGCCCTAACGGGTTCCCGGCAGAATTCTTTTAAAAAACGGCAGACCTCCTCGCCACACATGTACTGGTGCTATTCAACGGGGCGCTGGAGGAAGGGATGCTTCCGTTAGATCTCCGTATGGCCACGATAGTCCCTATCTATAAGCAGGGCAAACCGCCGGAGGAGTGCTCGTCATACCGCCCTATATCACTGTTGAATGTAGAGGTGAAACTTCTGGCGACGATACTATCCCTCCGACTGCGTAGGGTGGTCCCTGGCCTAATTCATTTGGACCAGACCGGTTTCCTGCCGGATAGGGCGACTAGACACAACTTACGGAGGACACACAACTGGCTGATAGAGGTGTGCGCGCGAGGAGAACCCCATGTGTTTCTCTCCCTAGACGCGGAAAAGGCGTTTGACGCAGTGCATTGGCCCTTCTTAGATAGCGTGTTGTTGAAGTTGGGGTTTGGCCCGAAGTTTCGGGAATGGATTACGCTTTTGTACGCGGACCCGCGAGCGAGGGTCAAGGTCAATGGTATGTTCTCAGAGGAATTCCCGATACGTCGGGGAACCCGTCAGGGCTGTCCCCTGTCCCCGCTCCTATTTGTCCTTACCATAGAGGTGCTGGCATGTGAAGTGCGGCAGGATAGGCAGATCGCGGGATTTAAAATTCGCGGCGACGAGGGGAGTGAGGAGAAAATATCGCTGTATGCGGATGACATCCTACTGTATGTTACCTCCCCTGAAACCTCGGTGCCGCGCCTCTTCGCACGACTGGACCGGTATGGGTCACGCTCCGGCTATACTATAAATTGGCATAAGTCGGTATTATACAATCCCGGAGAGGGGGACCTGGGCTCGGCTATACCGGAGGCGTTACGGGTGACCACGGAAGGGTTTCTCTACCTAGGAATTTACATAACGAAAAACAGGGCTGTCTCCTATAAAAAAAACATCCAGAGGGTCCTGCTGAACTTTAAGGAGGAGGCAGGTAGATGGAAGACACTCCCACTTACTCTGCTGGGGCGAGCGGCGATGTATAAAATGATCACGCTGCCGCGGCTCCTCTATGCGCTACAAAATGAATACTTTCCCCTCTCGCGTCAGGTCTTCCAGGAAATAAATGAGGGCCTTAGGGAGCTGCTTTGGCTGGGGAAACAGCCTAGGATTGCGCTGGAGACCCTTCAGAGAAACCAATACAATGGCGGGATTTCCCTCCCCAACGTGGAGGCATACTACTGGGCGGAACATCTAGCTCCCATCAATGACTGGTTACATGCACCGGCGGATCACCCTACGTATAGGCTGGAGAGGGGGAAGCTAGACGGCCGATCCTGCCTGCACTATATCTATGGAGGGAAGGGGAGGGCAGCACTTCTGTCGGCAACAAGAGTGACAGTGGAAAGCTGGGATAGGGCGACGAGACACATCGGGTGGTGGCACAAACCATTGCGACAAACCCCACTCTGGAAGTGCACGTGGCTAAAGGAGCTGCATAAGTTGAAAGGCTTCCGACGGTGGGACGATATCGGCATTTCGGTGCTGAGAGACATCCAGCGCCGGGGTGCCCTGAAGTCCTTCCAGGACCTGGAGGCAGAGTTCGGCCTGCATTCCACTCAGTTCCTCAAATATGCGCAAATACGGCACGCATGGCAGGCAGAGGGGGCGCTGGCGGACCCCCTGCCGGAATATGCCCCACTGGAAGGCCGCCTTCTACAGGAGCAGGTGCAGGCCAAGCTGGTTTCCTTGACATAAAAAACCCTCATTAATAACATCCCGGACGGACTGATGAAATTGCGGATGGTTTGGGAGGCGAACGTGGGGGAGATGGACACACTCGATTGGGAAACTGCACCCATGCACCCTAGGGATGTGGCGATCAAATCTCGACTCAGACTTATCCAACTCAAGATACTCCACAGAGTCTACTATGATAGACTCCGCCTACACCGGATGGGGCGGGCCATCGACCCTAGTTGCTTACGGTGCGGCCATACCGAGGGCAACTTCTACCACACCATTTGGGAATGTGAGGTTCTCCAAAGGTACTGGGCAAGGATAATAACAGAACTGGGGGACATTCTTGAAGAGCCACTGCCCATGGACCCTAAATTAGTTCTACTGGGGATAGCGAACGATATAGATTTGACCAGGCCCCACCTCATCTTCCTGACACTCGCATTAATGGTAGCCAAGAGGGATGTGGCATGGGAATAGGGAGCCCCGCACCCCCCTAAGCTTGCTGACTGGAGGAGGGGGATGGACATCTATATGGCGGCTGAACGAGTGACATATGCAGCGAGAGGCTGCCCGAAGAAATTTTCCAGAGTGTGGGGGAAGTGGAGACGATATCATGGCATGGATGGGGGGCTTTGAAGGGGGA
This sequence comes from Triturus cristatus, assembly GCF_964204655.1. Lineage (NCBI taxonomy): Eukaryota > Metazoa > Chordata > Amphibia > Caudata > Salamandridae > Triturus > Triturus cristatus. Next base: position 189,628,806 of record NC_140594.1, read on the forward strand.
GGGGGGCTGCTTGGTCAATTTCATGGTAGGTGGAAGGGTGTTGGAGGCGGCTTAGGCACAGGAGGGAGGGTGCTTTCCTCTCTATTAGGGCACTGTCAGGCACTGAGGGGCGCTGGGGATGGAGGGAGGAGGGTAGTGACGGAGGTAGATGGTGTTGGACGATTCATTCTGACATGCTTGTTATGTTTCGGTGTTGAAAATGCAAATAAAAATATTTTTAAAAAAACAAAAAAAAACATTTATTGCTGTTTCCAGCATTTTAAAAAGCGCTGCACATTGCTGTAAATCTATGAACGAGTAATGTTTATTCATGTTGTATCTTATTTATTTCCTGCTATAATGCAACTTGTATTTTTAGGATTAAGTTTCTTAATCGAATAAAGTGTTTTGATTGATTGAAAACCATTACATTGAGAAATCCCAAAGCCTGTTAGTTACATCTCCCAGCAACTACATCATTACTTTATTAGGTAAAAATCCTAATATTAAAAGAAATGTTGTTATTATACTTTCCATAGGTATTGTTCTCTTGATATGGATTTGCGAGGATGTTGCCAGCACCAACATTACTGCAATATAAGACAATACAGGCTGCTGAAATTCAATCTTTTACAATTCAAATAAAATATGCTAACACCAAGATAAATAAATGATGCTGCCTCTTTGCTTTATTTATTAATGTTCGCTTTGACCTGCACTTTTTTTTATACTTGGATAGTTTATTGCAAAGCGCAATATAATTTGCATTTCTTAATTAAAAACAGAATCAATAGGTTATATTGAAAAGCTCTAAATCTTTTAATGTTTTTGTTCTGAACTACCTGCTGGTGACTCAACGTTTATTTTCATCTCTCAAATGACTGCTGCCTATTTAATAGGGCACTCACAAACAATTAGGAGATAAAGGGCCAAATGTAGGAAGCCAAATAGCGAGAGCAAATGCTGAAATTCTGCGAATTTCAGCATTTGAGATCGCAATTTGGCTGCGAGCATTATAGGTAAGTTTAAACCTACTCGCAAAATAAGGAATCGCAAAATTGCGATTCCTTATTTTGCGCAAGCATTTAGAGAATTGCAATTTCCGATTTCCTAAATGCTATGCTGGTAGGCATCGCAAATTGCCATAAGGAATCGCAAAATACCCCCAACTTCAACTTCAAGAAGCACTTTTTAGCTTTTTACAAAGTGCCATGTGGTGCACATACATGCACATTTCAGGGGTGCCTTTTGGAACCCATGCACCCTTGAAATTGCGCCCGCAATTTGAGAGTGCCTCTTGGTGACTAGCAAATTGCGGGTGCAAATCCTATTAATTCCTATGGGCCTCTTGGTCCATAGGAATGAATCGGATGGTATTCCTTGATTGTGAATCTCAATTTGCGATTCACAATTAAGGAATATTAAGGAATCGCAAATATTTTTGCGATTCCTACCTACATTCAATTTTGTGAGTCCTTAATAGCGATTCGGTAAAAATCGCTATTAAGGACTCGCAAAATTGAATTTGCCTACATCTGGCCCACTGCCATTGAGCACAGTTGTACTAGTTTTGGACGCTAGGTGGCACACTACCCCACCCCTGAAATAAGGATTGATGCGTTGGCAAAATTACCCTGGGGCTTATTTACAAGCCCCTTGTGCTGCTGGTGCGTCACTTTTAATATGGGGAAAAGTGACGCACCGGTGGCGCATGGGTTTGTAAATAAGCCCCCCCTGTCTTTGTTCAAAGCACTGGCTGTTAAATACCAAGGAAACCAACCAAATGAAATTCCCGATCCTACAGCCGGAGACCTTTGCCTCTCCTATGCTAAGATCTCCGCCAAGATGGCTGATATTTCAGCAAACATAAGTATACAAATTAGGAGTAAATGTTGGAGGGACCAGACGAAGTCATGGGAAAAAGGGGAATCATTATTCAAAAGTGGGTGGGGTTAAGGGAAAATTGAGGCGGAATTTGGGAGGGACATGTTAATACAAAACAGGCACACAAAAGGGTAAGCCCTTTGCAATTCCCAAAATATCCCTCTAAAGTTATTACAGGCCCAAAAGTGTCAAAACAGGTGTAAATGTTCTCGAGCCCAGCCTTAAAGTAAGTCAAGCACCACATGTGGACAACCTCTGGAAAAACAACGCACTGCTACTGAAAATAGTTGAGACCAGAAATAAAAATATTAGTGAGGGTGGGTAATTTTTACACAATTTTATAAATTAATATATATATATTAAAAATAATAGATATTAATTAGTTTAATATGTCATACACATTTAATTTGATGCGGTATGTGCTATAATATTTTATTTAGTCAATTACAGTTTAAGAATGCATTACATTATTTTACATTAATACTATACATTCAAATATTTTAAAATATATTTCTCGAAGAATAATGCAATTTATAACATGTCACTATACTGTACCAGAGGGAGAGCTCCACCCTGGTGGAGAACATCTCCACCTACAGGTAAAAAAATACTCCTCTACACATAGGTGTGGGAGTAAATATACACAGGTATATTTACCTTTCTTTATTGGACCCAGAGGGTGTAAGTTGCAAATCCACATCAGCAGATTTCTCACCTTACTTTGATGCAGATTTCTAAATTTGAGGAATTCACAAAAATTTCACATTGCATTTGGAAACCTAAGAATGTTGCACGATTTCACAGGTACTCCTAAAAAGTTGTCTGAACTGCATTTTCTCTGGCAAAAATGTACACATGTATATTTTCCCATGGGATAATCGGCAGTGCAAGTGTAAAAGTGTTTGTTAAGTTTTAGGAGTTTTCTCCATGTGGAAATTACTTTTCATTCCTTACTTATGTTACCAACAGTTCTGGAGGTGTTTTCATCCCTACCCTGCCCCTGAAAGTGATTTACTCCAATCCTGGACCAGAATACAATTCTGGTCTGTTCTAGGGTGGTAAAGAGTCACAGATGAGTCCTCTCAGCCTTACCAGGCTTTCACACCTACTTATGCTACCTTCTTACCCCGGATGGGCAAAAGGATCAATTGAAATATAGGAGGATTTATTGATGGGTGGGTAAATCAAAAGATCGATGGATGGATAGATGGATGGACGGATGTCGGATGTTAGAATGGTGAAAGTTTGGATGATGGATGAAAGAATAGCTGAATCACAGAATTAAAAGTTGGATATCAGCTGGTGGATGGACAGGCAAAAGGATGAACTGATGTTAGATTGAACAGTCAAGGAAGCTCTTCTTTGGAGGGTCGGGTTTACATGCTTTGCTTGCCTGGTACCATTCGAGGTTTTGTTCAAAGCGGAGGGTATTTTAATGTTCTAGCTGTAACCGTGGCTACCTGTTAAAACGTTTGGAGGGCTAGTTTCAGTTCCATACTCCCAGGGTGTTGCAAAGTCATCCTGTGCCCTGGACACCCCCAACTTTTTGCTGAATGGTACTGGTGGTAACTGACTCTGTCTGACCCTGGACTCTGCTAACCAGGCCCAGGGCCAGTGCTATGCTGAAAGAGACACATTTAGAATACAGTGAAAATACCTACATACACTAGGGTACACTATGGTATGGGATACCCCTGTTACTGGCATGACCTACCCTATCAGACCCCATTAAATAATAGGGCAGGGGGAGTAAAACTACCTAGACGTCCCTAGTCCACAATAGGGAATGGCTGTCTAGAGGCCAGCAGCTTTTTCTGCACTCGCAAGTGTGCGCTGCTGAAACCTGAGGCCAGTTTAAAAGTAGCCCTGGGTGGCAGGACTGCTTTTAAAAAGTAAATTGTGCCCAAACTCGACTTTGGTGTTTGGGGCACTTTAAAATAGATAACCTACAATGTTTTGGCATATTAGGAACCCCAAGGGTTTCCTCTAGGTGTTCCAGGTGTGGGGAGGGGGGTCAGGTATTTATAAGGTGGAACCTTATAAAATGAGTTTTATATGCCCTGAGTTAAGTGAAATTTTACATTTCACTATCCACATTGTGATAAAGTGCTGCTCATATTCGACTTTGATTCTAGGAGCACTGTGGAGGGAGAATCTGCAATATTTCTACAGATTCAGAAACCCCAAAATCTTCCCTAGTTGTTCCATGGGGTGGGGGTCCTGTAGATATAGGCGGAGTACTTATAAAATATGTTTTTATAAGCCCTAGTGCTGGAAAAATGGCCCAAATCATTTTTCCCATTGAAATCCCATGCCACATAGGTTAACATGTCAAGAGGTTGTTAACTAATAACTCCTGATAGGAGAATGATAAATCCAACAATATGATATTGTTGAATGTCTCCTAAAATGTATAGAAAAGAAGTTATAAGACTTTCCTGTTTGCAGGTCCAGATTCAGCCTTCCAGTGGTTTGTCCTGATTGGTCAGAGTTAAGTGGATTAGCCAGGCTACTTTGAAGAGGTGATAAAGAGCCCCTGGGGTTAACCAGCTCTGCTGGGAGGGCAGTGTGCTGCTACACAGGGACAAAAGCAGGGGGAGGAGTTGTAAACCATGGTCTTGAATGGCAAGGGGTCAGGCTCAGTGTCATTTAAAACTTCACTCTTTTGACCCAAAACCAGAGCTAGGCTTTTGGAAGGAATGCACAGATGCAGGGGGGTGAGGCTATGGAAAGTAGCCATCATAGGGGTGTGTTTAGCCAGCTCTTACCTCCCTGCTGGAAAATCAGCCATTATGAATTTGGAGGATTTGGTGCACTCTGGAACAAAATAATGCCACACTCTACAGGATGTGATCATATCCTTGGGGAGTTGCCCTGCTCCCATTGGTCAGAAGTGACCTCCTGCTTGACCCACAGAATTTGGAATAAGTATCTGAGAGGGGCAGAGACTCTCAGACATGCTGCTTGAAATGTAAGAAAGCAAAATGTTGCCATGCTGAGAAGTTGGGGTGCAAATTCTAAGGCCTGCCCTCTGAAGACTGCACCATCTGAAACGACAGCCCTGTGGATTACCTTGCTGTAAAAGAACTAAAGAGTGGACTCCCTGCAAGCTACAGGTTAATAGAGCTCACCTGGAACATCAACACCAAGGATCTTCAACCTGGAGAACTACCAGTGGATTTATAAGGGTTTTAACTTTGGACCAACTTTGGAAAAAAGCTTCATAGGGGGACCGACTCAACCTGGTCATGAGCCGGCCAAGCCATCCAGGTTCGTCCTGCTAAAAGCTCCGTAGGTCTGACTTCCAGAGTCTGACCAGGAGTAGAAGAAATCCGAGACCGGCAAACCCTCACTCAATCCAGCCTGGTGAAGAGCATCGAGGGACCCCACGAGAAAAAGCTCCAGAAAGGTTTCTAAGTCCGAAGGTAAAAACTGTGACCGGGACCTACAGCGGGTGGTAACCGCTCAGGTCTCCATCGTGGTCGGCCTGAAACTTTGACTTTGAGCCGGTCTATCGCGACCAGATATCCCAATATGGTGCTATAAGTTTCTAAGTGCTATATATTGCTAAATCTTTGAAAATTCATATCTCCGGTTCCCTACATTGGATTTTTGTCGTTTTGGTGTCATTTTAAAGATAAAAATATGTCCTATTTTTATAAATTAGTGTTGGATTTTTATTATGTGTTGTGTTTTAATTATATACTGAATTGGTGTTTTTAAATGCTTTACATACCTGTCTTTGAAGTTAAGCCTGCCTGCTCGCAGCCAAGCTACCAAGGATTGAGCATGGGAATACATTTCTAAAACCTATTCTGAGCCTTATACTGTGTTAGTGGCCTTATTGCCAGTGGCAGACCCACCTTTGCCCCTGCCAATAATCCCCTTTCCAATATTTGGTGCCAGCGGTGCGAATGATTATGAATTTTAAAAAGTACACCTTTCAGTACAGTGAATCAATATTATAAAAATCCTCTAAATTGCCTTAGAAGAAAACTTTTGAGTTTGATTTTTTTAATTTGGACTACACTGTTTTTTTTATTTGTTTTTTTTATTAGAAACCGTTGGTACACAGTAAAATACAGACAAGGGCCTACAACCACCAGGGCCGGCCGCTATAGAGCCCGAGGGCCCGCAGTGCAACGCCACACATTCCAATGAACCAGAGGCAAAGCGCCCGGCAGTTCGTGGGCACATGTAACAGGCCGTGGCCATAGGCCAGTAGCAATCGGAATAAACAGTTTCATTTTTTAACAAATATAAAACACACTCAAGGCAATGAGAGTCCGAAATAGCAGCGTGCTCTTCCCAGGACGGGGAACAACGTACAGTGTCCAAAGCAGTTCTTGTCTGGAAGCGGTAGAGGGGGGCAACGGGAGAACAAAGCATGGAACACACCTCACACCATCCCGCAGAATGCGTGGCTAGGGGGACAAAGCAATATCGACCTCTAATGGCAGAGGCGGGGTGCAGATACGTCCTCGATATAAATTCCATGGGCCCCATACCTTAGACCATTTCCCTGGCTTGCCTCTCGCCACATACACCGTCTTTTCCCTAAATATACACCAGTCCATATTCTCCTTCCATACCTCGATCGTGGGCGGCCTCGGGGAGCCCCACAGCTGTGCAATGTTACGCTTAGCCACCATGTACCCCAAGGTCACCCACTGCGTCTGTGCCGCATTACAATCATTCGGTTCCCAGACATTCAACAAACACCTCCTAGCCTCTGGCAACAGAGCAACGTGCGTGACCTCCTCCATTACGGTGTGGATACCGTTCCAAAATCGCACAACCTCCGAACATTCCCATAAGATATGGAGAAAGGAACCCGACAGGCCACATCCACGCTTACACAGTCCATCCATCGAGTAACCCATACGCAGCAAACCGGGCCCCGTGACATACACTCTATGAAGGATCTTCAGCTGTACGAATCGTAAGCGGGCCGGGATCGCCACCTCTTTCGGGGAGGCCACCGCCGATACCCAGTCCTCATCGTCCAGTTCCAAGCCATCGCCCGTCCATGCCTCCCGCAGATGGAGCAGCAAGTCTGCGCGATCATTAATGAGTTTCTTGTAAATCAGAGAAGAGAAATAGTGCTGTCGGGCACGTAGCCATCCAACACTCTATCCTCCAGTGGGGAGTACTCGGGGATAGCAGCAACGTCTGGAAAAACCGAACACAGCGCATGGTAAACTTGAGCATACCGGAAGTACTCTCTATGGTTTAAGTTATATTCAGTTTTAAGCATTTCAAACGTTTTGAAAGACCCCTTCGCCCAAAGATCACCCACCTTACATATACCAATCATATCCCATTTCTCAAAGCCTTTCGATCTCCACAAACATCCCAACCGCCCAGAGGCATACAACGGCGTCGCCCGAGACAAGCGATCCCTCCATCCCATCGCAGCATTCGCCGTGTGCCACACACGTACCGCAACCTGCGTGGGTCCTGTCAACCGCGTGTCCGGGGTCACCGAGTACAGCGCCCTATTATAGTCCCCACCCGGGAGCAGAAATTTATCCATCTCGAAGGCCGGATTCAAGGCAGGACCGTATATCCCGTGGTTCACCGCCGCCAACTGAGACGCCCAATAGTATCGTTTAATATCGGGGAGGGTGACCCCCCCATCGTACCAAGGGAGCGTCAACTTGGCGAGAGCAATCCGCGGCCGCCCGTCCCAAAACAGTTGGCGCTGAAGACCCTCCACCTCCCGGAAATAACGGGACGGCACGACATCTAGAGTATTTTGCAAAGCGTACAAGAAGCGAGGTAGCGACATCATTTTAAACAATGCCGCCCGTCCGAGTGGCGAGAGCGGAAGTCGTCGCCACCTCGCGACGTCGGCCTTCAATCGCTGGAGGGGAGGGAGAAGGTTTCGCTCATAGCGAACCGCGGGATCCAGTGAGATAAAGATTCCCAAATATTTGAACACCGGGGTAGCAATCTGGATAGGGCAATCCCGTGGCAGGAGGGGGGCCTCACCCGAGAGGACGTAAACACATGATTTGGCCCAGTTGATGACCAGGCCGGAGTTGCGACCAAAGGAATTCAGGACGTCCACCAATACAATTAGCGACTGTCGGGGAGAGGTGAGATACAGAAGGATGTCATCCGCGTAAAGGGAGACACGGTCCTCAAACTCCGGCGTCCATCTAATGCCTCGCAACGACGGCTCCCAACGCAACCAGGCGGCGAGAGGCTCCAGAGAAAGTGCAAAGAGAAGGGGTGATAACGGACATCCCTGCCGCGTACCTCTCCCCAGTGTGAAGGGAGCCGATACCCCACCATTCACCACCACCTGAGCCAGAGGGTCAGCATATAGTAATTTTACCCAACCGATAAACTCAGGGCCGAACCCAAATTTCGCCAACACGGCCCAAATATATGGCCACTCCAAAGTGTCGAACGCCATCGTAGCATCTAAAGATGCCAGGATGGCCGGCTCACGTATAAATTCCGCTCTAGCAAGCACGCCGTGCAACCGCCTCAAATTTAGAGCGGTATTCCGATGAGGTATGAAACCGGACTGATCCTGATGAATCAAGTCGCCCACGACCCGAACCAGTCGATTAGCCAAAACCTTGGCCAGGATTTTGGGTTCTGCATTCAACAGCGAAATGGGCCTATAGGAGGCGCAGCAATCTCGCGGCTTCCCCTCTTTGTGTATCACAACTATGTTGGCGAGGCGTTGGTCAGGGGGGAGGAAGCCCGCCGCACGTGCCGCGAAAAACATGTCCCGAAGATGCGGCGCTATCTTATCGGGACGCAACTTATATAGTTCGATAGGAAGACCATTAGGACCCACAGCTTTACCCGATGCGATCGAGCGAGTGGCCAGAGCGATCTCATCTGACGACAACTTCGCCTCCATCAATACTGCATCAGCCTCCGATAGAGTTGGCAATGCAATGTCTCTAAGCAACAGATGAGAATCCTCCTCCGAGCACACAGAAACCGGAGAGTAGACCCCGCGGAAATGAGCCGCGAAGCAGTCAACGATCTCCACCGGGTCAGTCACACGCACTCCATCCATTCTCTCCACAACGGGCACCACCCTGCTCGCTCTCTCCTTCTTATCCAACCAAGCAATCAACTTTCCGGCCTTATCCCCCACATCATACAGTCGTCCTTGCTGCTCTCTACTCATCCCTTTAGCGGCTTCCGTGACTAGCGCTCTATAATCTGATTGTTTGAGGCTGAGAACATGCACTTTCTCATCAATAACTCCCCGCTCCAAGTCCTCCTCCATTTCAGCTATTTCAGTTTCCAGGCGCACCACCTCTGCTCTCTCGCACCTCTTAGCATGGGAGATAAGGGACAAGGCCTGCCCCCTGATCACCACCTTATAAGCCTCCCATAGGGAGACGGCCGACGGCACCGACCCCACATTATCATTAAAGTAGTGATCAGTGGATTTGACCAGTTCCGCGCGGATCTTAGGGTTGCGTAGATACCAGGGGCTAATGGGTGCCACTCTCCCCTCTGCCCCAGGGACAACCTTCAGTTGCAACCATATAGGGGAATGATCAGAAATACCTCGGGCTAAATGACGCACCTCCCCAATCATCCCAACTTGGGTCGCCGGCATAAGCATGTAATCAAGTCTCGAGAGACTCCCATGGGCCCCCGAGTGAAAGGTATATTGCGTCTGACCCGGGTGCATCAATCTCCAGCAATCTACAAGTCCCAAGGTGTCCAAAAAGCCACCCAACCAGGCCTGAGCCCTAGGGAGATCCCTGGGGGGGTGACGGTCCTCCAACCCGGAGACAACGGCATTAAAGTCACCCCCCAACACCAGAACCCCACCCGGGAGTCCCAGGACCAAACGCCCCAAATCAGCAAATGTAGCCGTCTGTAACCCCGGAGGCACATACACAGCGACGAGCGAGATAGTCCTACCCTCCCATCTCCCCACCAGTGCCACATAGCGCCCCCTATCATCATGAAGCACCTCATCAACTTCCAGTGGGAGAGAGGCCCTAACCAAAATGCCCACTCCCCTAGAGCCAGAAGTGAAACCAGAGTGAGCGGCAAGGCGGTAGCCCCTCCTATTTAGGGCATGGAAGGAGTTCCCAATCACGTGAGTCTCCTGCAGGAAAACAATGTCGGGCGAAATCCGCTTCAAAAACTACAGCACCACCCCGCGCTTGATCCTGTCCCCAAGTCCATTCACATTCCACGAAAGGATTCTCAATCCCCTACCCCCCATCCCACTCCCGTGCATGACACCCACATCCCGGAAAGCACAACCCGGATAAGTCAGCAGAGAACTTCACATTGCCTTGCGAAACAAACAAACAATCCCCAACAACCCCCCTCCCCCACAATCCCCAAACCACAACTCCCCCCTCCCTGCACCCCTGCTTGAGCCCGAACAGCCCCCCCAACTCGCAGTGTGCCTGTCGCCCTAACATATACCACAAAAAGAACCCCAGAAGGAGGAAAGGACCCCAATAAGCTCCCCACAACCCCCGGGCATTTGAAGGGCATATTGTGCCAATCTAGGGTCCAGTTGAGCCAAGGTACAAAACGTCACCAGTTCAGTCCATCACCAGGAACCAAGTTCTAGTCCTGCTTCACCAAATCCCTTCCGCTCTCCGCCATCCGACTGTCTCGATCTTGTCCCCGAGGCAGGGCATCCAACCAGTCTCCAGCCGCCTCCGGCCGGTCGAAAAAGTGGGAACGACCCTGGAACTCAACCCGCAGCCTCGCCGGGAATAACATCGCATATTTCAGCTCCATGTCCCTCAAGCGCCGTTTGACACCCAAAAATCCCAGCCGTTGTTTCTGGACCGCTTGCGTGAAGTCCGGGTAAAAGCTGACATTGGAGTTCTCAAACTTCAGCGGTCCGCCAACCCTCGACGCCTGAAGGATAGCATCCCTATCCCGAAAGTTAAAGAGTCGGGCGATTATAGGCCGCGGGGGAGCACCCACCTTGGGCGCACCACCCGGAATCCTGTGGGCACGCTCCACCGCAAAGAACTTGCTCAGTCCCTTGGGCGCGAGATGATTGGTCACCAGATCCTCAACAAAAAGATCCGCAGCAGATTCCTTCGATCTTTCCGGAACTCCAATGATACGGACATTGTTCCGTCTAGCCCTGCTTTCAGAGTCCTCAAGTCGACGGTCCGTCAGATCACTGGCTAGCCGCAACCTACGGACCTCCGTCTGCAGGGCGGCCACGTCCACAGTTAGACTCAACGCCGCTTGACTCAAGGAGTCGACCCGCTCGTTAGTTTTGGACAGGTCTGCCCTGACCAAATTCACATCGATCAGGACCGCATCCAGTTTATGAGCCAGGGTATCAAACTGCTGACCCACAGCGGTCTTCATCTCCTCAATGGCGCCCATGACGTCCAGCAGGGTCAGTTCCGACGATGGGCCGGAGACCTCCTTAGACCTCTCAGGCGATTTATGCGAGCCACCAGGGGATCCCTTTGCCTGCGCATATCGATCCATGTTATTGACCTGGGTATAGGCACCCCTCCGGGTTGACTTGGGTTTCGACTTGTCTCCGTCTAGTCTCGCTGCCATCATCCGGAGGCCACCAAGGCCGGTACTCGTCCGCACCAGAAGGGACCAAGTAGCTAATTCAATTGAGCACAGCCGTCGCCGACAGTCAGCCCATGTATAATCCGAGAGTCAGGCCAGACACTTCGCCCCTCTGAAACACCAGAGTCTCTCGGCCGATAGTAGAGAGCAAGCTTGAAAACGAAAGTGAAAGTGCGGGGTCCGTGGCAGGGCAAGCCCAGCCAGCCGCTGTTGTTCACTTCGTACCCAGGCACTTCACCAGCTCGAGATCGGGACCAAGGCAAGAGCAGGCCGCAAACTTCGGAGTGCAACCATTCCGGGTCCCGGCGTCCGATCTGAAATTGGAAAACGGGTGGCACCTCAGCGCAAGTTCATCTGCAAAAGCCCGTCAAGTAAACCAGGATTAAGTCAGGATAGACGTGGGAGGTTGCGGAGGCCCTCGAGAGCCGTAAGCCTACGCGGCCATCTTGGTTGCGCGCTAGGCTCCTCCCCCCTACTACACTGTTTTTAATCCATTGTTTTGAGTTTTCCAAATTGTTCTAAGTCTGTTGTGCCTAGTTGTTGTGACTCAAAACTAGGGAACCATGGAGCTGGACCTGGCTAAACTGTCCCAGTTCAGGATGGCTGATCTTAGGGTACAGTGTAGGCTTATGGGGCTGCCTGCTTCCAACAAGATTAGGAAGGCAGGGTTGCTTAAGTCCCTACAGGCCTGGGCTGGGGTAGCTGAGGAGATTCAAGGGGGGGTGGAGGGTGTTACCCCCAACCTCACCCAAGAGGAGGGTGAGGATGGTGCCTCTTCCGTTATCTCTAATGTCAGCCCTCTGATTCCAGATGGTGGGAGTGGGGAAGGGTCCCTTACTCAGCAACCACCACTGTCCATTGCAGAGAGACAGCTTGAGGCTCAATTAGCTTTGATTGCCTTGGAGAAGGAAAAATTGGAATTGGCTAAGAAGAGATAGGAGAGGGAGGAGGTGTTCAAAGGAAATGATGGCAGTGGAAATGATGAAGATTGTGAAATGTCCAGGGGTGGTGCATTTGATCCTAAACTTCCCAAGGGTATAGTGCCCAAGTACACAGAGGGAGATGACATTGATAGGTGGCTAGCAGCTTTTGATAGGGCCCTTAGAATGAGTAGGGTCCACTCTAGATATTGGGGTGCACTCCTGTGGGGGTGATTCGAGTAGCTGGGAGGGAAAGGCTCCTGACCCTGAAGGGAGATGATGCAGAATCATACCAGCAAATGAAGGCTTGCTTAGTCAAGAGATTTGGTCTGACTCCAGAGCAGTACAGGGTGAAGTTTAGAGGCACCCAGAAATTGAGTTCAAAGTCGTGGGTAGACTTTGTGGACATTTCAGTGAAGGCATTGGAAGGGTGGATTGTTGGTAACAAAGTTGACACATATGAGGAATAGTAAAATTTGTTTTTGAAAGAACATATTTTGACTCATTGTGCAGAAGAGAAGTTACGCCAGTATCTAGTGGACTCTAAGCTGACAGACCCCAGAGAGCAGGGGGGAAGCAGCTGATGAATGGGTAAGAACCTGGATTTCCATTCAGCACCTGGGGAGTGACCAGAAGAAAGGAGGACAGGTCCCTCCCGAAAGGAAAGCCCAAGGGAAAGAAGGTCAAAACCAGAAGGAGTCCTCCAAGGACCCACATAAACCTGCACAAGGAGGGGGGAGAGCCAACCCAAATTCAAAGGGAGGTAGGATCAGGGAAAGAATGGTACGTTCTTTGATCCCTCAAAAGTGGGTAAGTGTTTTGACTGTACCCAGCCAGGGCACAGACAGAGAGAGCTCCCACCTCCTAAGGGTCCATCCACAGGGATTGCTATTGTAAGTGTAGGGGTGGAGAGTGGTGCCCCAGAGAGGTAGTCAGGTGGTGGAAGCAACCTTAGTGTCCCAGGGTGGGGTGAATATTGCAACCCTTGCTGCCTTACCGCCAAATATGGACACGTACAGGCAGAGGCCTAAAGTGAATGGGACTGATGTTGAGGCTATCAGAGACACTGGGGCTAGTGTAACTATGGTCCTGGATAAGCTGGTGCCTCCAGAAAGGTTGCTACCTGATGAGTTTCACCTGGTGGGATATGCGGACAGCACCACCAAACTCAATCCTATGGCTGTGGTCAATTTGGAATGGAGAGGTGTCACAGGCCCTATGAAGGTAGCTGTGTCTAAGGTGCTCCCAGTCCAGTGTTTACTGGGCAATGTTCTTGAAGCCTCTGTGTGGTTAGAGGTGGAAAGAGGACTCCATATGAAAATATTGGCGCTCCCTGAGTGGGTATGTGCTGTGACTAGGTCACAGACTAGCCAGAAGGGAGGGCCTGGACAATTGGACCCTGAAACAAAGGGCCAAGTATCCAAGGACATGGGTACAGGGCCTGGGAACTCCAGAGGTGCAGGGAGAATCTAACCCTGATGAGGAAGATCTGGCCGCTGAGAGAGGGACTCCATCCCTGCCAGAGCTGTCAGATTTGGTAGAACTGACAGGAGCAGGTGGACCCTCCAGAGAGGAGTTCAGAAAGGGACAGCGAGACTGTCCCACCCTTGAGAGCTTGAGGCAGATTGCTTCTAAGCAAGAGGAGGGGATGACAGTGGGTTTCACAAACTCTACTGGGAAGATTGACTGCTTTATACTGAGGTCGGAAACCTCAAGGAGGGGGCTACCAGAATGTTGGTGATGCCCCAGAAGTACAGAAAGTTCATCCTGACTTTGGGTCATGATTTTCCTTTGGGAGGAAATTTGGGACAAAGACATGGAACTGGTTGGTGAACCATTTCTACTGGCCCTGTTAGAAATGGGATTTCTGGTTGGCTAGGGCTTGCGCCTAAGCCAGGCAGAAACCACCATTCTAGTGAGGGCAAGGGAGTTACACGCTGACGATAACCCCTGCTCACCCCCTTGATAGCTTGGCACGAGCAGTCAGACTTATCCCAGAGTGTAATGTGTAAAGCGTTTGTGCAACACACACACACAGCAGCAACACACTAGGCACACTACAAAAGAGATTCCACACAAGGTTATATAAAAAATAGCCTTTGTATTATCCAAAACACATTAGAATCATAATCACACAGTATACACTGTGCCAACTGGCACTGTACAATATTCACAGGGGATTATATACTCATGACAGGGTCAATCGGGCCACTGTCAGAACCTTTAGAAAGCACAAGTAGCAATTGTAAAACACAACCAGTAATTACTGGTACAATACTGTACATAGCAATATCACCTGCAACATAAATGCATTATGTCTGAATCATATTAGCATATAAAACACACTATGCCTAAAAACCCTAAGCATAAACACTTTCGCATTAGCCACATTAATGCATCATGTCTGCATCACATTAGCATAAACACATTATGCAATAGTTATGGTGAGCACATACAAAACACAACCAGTGACTACTGGTAAAATACTGTACTTAGCAATATCAACTGCAACATAAACGCATTATTTCTGCATCACATTAGCATAAAAGCATTATGCAATAGTTATAGTGCAAAAATCACATTTAGGGCCTTGCACCCTACCAACATACCACTGACCCCCAGGCCAACTGGCCTTTTGTAGGGCTCAAATGCCCTTTGTCCCAAATGTCAGGGCTTGTAACTGGGGCCTTCCACTGGCCCCTTTGGCTGCCACTGCAGCAGAGCATGGCGCGTCTTTTCAGGATCAAAATAAACATGCCCCCGTCATTGCAGCTGCCCTCCAACAGGCGGGTCAGCTGTGAAAAGTAGGCCTGGCACAATGGTGCGCCTTATGCCCCACTGGGACTCCTAAACAAAAGTGCCCCAACGTCGCAGCTGCCCGCAATGGTGGCGCAACTGTGGAAACTGACACCCGAAAGTGCCTGAGGAGCCCCTCCTTCCCGGGGCTCCTCTCTCTCAGCAAAACTGCCCCCTTCAACAATTGAGGCCTCCCAACGGGCCCAATGAGGAACCAACACTGGCACTCTCCAACGTAGCAGCTGCCCGCTCTCTCTCGCGGGGCTACTGAGGAATCACCTTGGCACCACTGTGCCTTGCAAGCCCCCACGTTGGAGCGACCCGATCTCCTGCGGGGCCGCTCAGGGAAACTGTCACCACAATACCTCGTGAGCACCGACAATGCTCCCGTCCTGCCCCTACTCACTGGGATTCCCCTCACCGGGAGAAGTCTCTGCACTTGGAGCCCTCGAGGTTCCGGTTGAACTCCTCCTCTCGGGGCTCCTCTCCTCCCGCCTTACTCACCGGGGCTCTTCCTCTGGATGCGGGGGAGGTCCGGCGTCGTCTCTGCGAACCCACCTCTCTCTCCACCAGACGTGGGGTCGGAGTTTGCCAGGCTCGGACGCTTGGGCCACACACGGGGCTCCCTCTGGTACATGGGGGCCCCACCTTCCTCAGCCCAGGCTTCCTCTTCGGCCACGCTGCAATTGGCCGGTCGTCACCTTAGCACCGCCCACAACCAGGCACGGCCGCCTGGCTTCCGGGTTGCTCTCGGAGCGGCGACTTCTCCTCTTCGGGGCAATTGCGGGGTGGGCTACCGCTTTCATTAGCAGCAGCAGTGCAGGGTGGGCTCCCGCTCTGGAGGGTCTGTTCCCAGCCAGAACCAGTTCTGCCTTCTCTGGTGTGACTTCCTGGCAGAAGGTGGAGATGGCAGGTTCAGAGGCAGACTAGGCCATTTGAGGTGCAAGGAAATCTCCTCCCCCTTCCACAATTGCAGCCCTGGCCTATTCAGCCCTTTCCTGACCCCCCTAGACGTTCTGGAGCAACTTCTGCTCCCTGGCCTTTTGCCATCCAAAACCCAGACAGGCAATCTTAGGGGTAACTAACATGCAGTAAAAGGGGGGGTCACAGACATGGCACACACTTTAGGTGCCACGTCACAGCGGCAGTAACACTGCGCACACAGGCCCTGCAATGGCAGAGGCCTGAGACAGGTTTGAAAGGCGACTTCGGTGGGTGGCCCAATCAGCGCAGCAAGCCTACCAGTAGCATTTAATTTACTGGCCCTGGGTATCTGAGATACCACTTTACAAGGGGCTTACAGGTGAATTAAATATGCCAAACAGGTGTAGACCAATCTTGCCATGTTTACCACACAGAGCACACACACTTTACACTGGTTAGCAGTGTGAAAGTGCCTAGAGTCCTAGAACCACCACCAGCATGTCAGAAAAAGGGCTAGGAGGAAGGCAAAAAGTTCAGGGATGACCCTACAAAAAGGGCCAAGTCCAGCAGGATCCATATTTCTGAAAGGGTAAAAGAGTTCTGCAGCTCCTGTGTCACCTGTCAGGCCAGTGGCAAGGCAGGGGGTAAGACAAAGGCTCCCTTAATATCACTGACTGTGGTTGGAGTTCCTTTTGAAAGGGTGGGGATGGAAATTGTGTGCCCCCTTGACCCACCTACTGCATCAGGGAATAGGTATATCTTAGTGGTAGTGGACTATGCCACTAGGTACCCTGAAGCAATCCCTCTTAGAACCATTGATGCTCCTGCAGTTGCTAGAGCACTGCTTGGCATGTTCACCAGAGTCGGTTTTCCAAAAGAGGTGGTATCAGATAGGGGCACACACTTCCTGTCCAGCTATCTGACTGCTATGTGGGATGAGTGTGGTGTCAATTACAAGTTCACCACCCCCTATCACCCACAAGCAAATGGTCTTGTTGAGAGATTCAACAAAACCCTGAAGGGCATGATAAATGGGTTGTCAGAGAAACTCAGGAGGAGATGGGATATTCTTCTCCCAGGCTTACTGTTTGCCTACAGGGAGGTGCCATAGGAATGGGTTGGTTTCAGTCCCTTTGAGTTGTTGTTTGGACACCCTGTGAGGGGGCCATTGAGTCTGCTGAGAGAGTCTTTGGAGAAGCATCTTAAAAAAGCAAAGGACAATGTGCTTGACTATGTGCTAGGCCTGAGATCTAGGAAGGCAGAGTACATGTACAAGGTAAACAGGAAACTGGAGGCCAGCCAAGAGCTCATGAAGCACTGGTATGATCAAAAGGCTACTATGCCTGAGTATACTCCAGGACAATTGGTGTGGGTGTTGGAGCCTGTGGCTCCCAGGGCCCTCCATGACAAGTGGCATGGGCCCTATCCAGTCTTGGAAAAGAAGGGTGAGGTTACCTATCTGGTTGACCTTGGCACCCCCAATACCCCTCATAGTGTACTGCATGTGAATAGATTGAAACCCCACCATGACAGGGCAGACATGACCATGTTATTGGCCACTGATGAGGGTGTGGAGGAGGAAACTGAGCCTGTGCCCGACCTCCTCTCCATTGATGTGCAAGATGGGTCAGCGGAGGGAGTGGTACTCTCTCCCACGTTGACAGACCAGCAGCACAGAGACTGTAAGCAAGTGCTGGAGCAGTTTGCTGGCCTATCCTCTTTGACCCCAGGCATCACTGAGTGGTGCGTGCACCACATTGACACTGGTGACAGCCTACCTGTCAAAAATAAACTGTACAGGTTGTCTGACCATGTCAGAGCCAGCATTAAAGCTGAGGTTGCTAAGATGCTGGAATTGGGGATAATTGAACCATCTGAGAGTCAATGGGCCAGTCCAGTGGTGCTGGTACCGAAACCTAATCCTCAGGGGGACCCAAGGAGTTAACGGTCTGTGTGGACTACAGAGGGTTGAATGCAGTCACAAAGACTGACGCTCACCCTATACCTAGAGTTGATGAGCTCATTGACAGGTTAGGGGCTGCTAAGTACCTGAGTGATTTGACTTCAGGTTACTGGCAGATTGCCCTCACTGATGGTGCAAAGGAAAGGCCAGCATTCTCCACACCAGAGGGACATTATCAGTTCAAACTGTCCACAGGCCTCTCAGATGGCTCATGCAGATGAGAGGGGAGAATCCCAAGCTGTTAAGGTGGTCCATTTCCCTACAGGGGATGGACGTTACAGTGGAACACAGACCTGGGGTTGACTTTCCAGGTTTTTCCAGTAAGCTGATGAGGACTACCAGGGAGTAGTTTAGTAACCCATCACCTTTCGTTTGGAGGCGGGGCTATGTTGCAAAGTCATCCTGTGCCCTGGGCACCCCCTAACGTTTTGCTGAATGGTACTGGTGGTAACTGATTCTGACTGACCCTGGGCTCTGCCTAACCAGGCCCAGGGCCCGTGCTATGCTGAAAGAGACACATTTAGAATACATCTACATACACTAGGGTACACTATGATATGGGGTACCCCTGTGATTGGCATGACCTACCCTATCAGACACCATTAAATAATAGGGCAGGAGGATTAAAGCTACCTAGAAGTCCCTAGTCCACAATAGGGAATGGCTGTTTAGAGGCCAGCAGCTTTTTCTACACTTGCATGTGTGCACTGCTGAAGCCTGAGGTCAGTTTAAAAGTTGCCCTGGGTGACAGGACTGCTTTAAAAAGTAAATTGTGCCCAAACTCGACTTTGGTGTTTGGGGCACTTTAAAATGGAGAACCTACAATGTTTTGGCAATTCAATTCAATTCATAAAGCTTTATTCTGTACATTGCATCAATGACCATAAAAGCACATACAGTTTATAAACACAAAACATCATACAGAATACAGAGGTACAGATCAGTCATATAAATAATTAAAACGTCAATCTTTTCCTTGTTTGTATACATTAAAAAAGGTAGGTAGCAGTAAAAAAGCAGATATCTACTTCACGCATATTAAAAAGCAATTTCATGGAATCGTGCACAGTACGTACACCATATTTCACAAAAATAGGTTTTAAAAGGTAAATTCGCAAGTAATGGTACAATTTACATATTAAAAGTAGATGCAAAGTGCTTTGTGCAGAAATGCCATCACACGGACAGGGTCCGACCGGGTGTGAATTAAGAGGGGGGAAGGCTACCAAGTTATGTACGATACCAAGTCTTAGTCTTGTCAACACAAACCGGTGGGAAGCTCTGGTAACATTGCTGAGATATGATTGAAACCCGTCTCCCTCCACATGTTTATTATAAAAAGTGCTGGTAACTAAAAGATCAGCCATCACCTTCCGTCTCTCCCTCAGCTTTAGACAGAGCTGAGGCAGCATGACAATCCTTAATAACGTCCAATCCATAGATATCTCTAAAACTAGAGACAACATATTTTAGCCAAGGAATGTTGAGATACTTCTCAAGTAAAAGACAATCCGTTATTACTGCCCTATTTAAGGGGGTCTCGTCCTTCAACCAAACAGATCGCCACAACATCAATGGCTTTAAGGAAATCAAATTAGATAAATGATAGATCCCTAACTCTCTATGGATTAATTCATTAGGGGCGGATTTGGGCAGGCATAACAACCTTTTGAGGAAAAGATTTTCCTCTAGTTGTAAAATACTGGTCGGGGAATATCCCCAAACCCCAGCACCATAGAGGACGGTAGACAAGCTACGAGCTTTATACATTTGTAACATATCCCAGATGCGCCTTTCCCCTAGTTTTGCCGCGAACTTGAAAACACCATGGGCACTTTTCACCATCTTTGTCCGTACATTGGTGATTTCATGGATCCATCTGCAATCCTTAGCATAAGTAATTCCCAGATAGCAGAATTTATCTACTTGTTGGACCTTGACCCCTTCTAAAAAATAAGATTGGGATCTTCTAGCCCCTGCCCCACAGGTCATAATAAAAGTTTTAGTTTTGTTGATGAGTAGTTTTCTATTTCCAATGAAGATAGAAAAACTATCCATCAAACGTTGGAGCCCTAGTGGAGTCCTTGCCAATAACACGGCATCGTCAGCATATAACAGTACCGGTACGTCAAGGCCATCAATCTTAGGGGCATCTGCAGTCACTCCCTTTAAAACAGCATCTACTTCATTGATAAAAAGCGTAAAAAGAAGTGGGGCAAGAACACATCCTTGTCTAATTCCCCGGCGAATCCTAAACTTTGTTGTGCACTCCCATGAGAGACCATATCGAATACAAGTGCGGAGATTAGAATATAATTGGGCGAGAAAAACCACTATCCCTTCTGGCGCGCCCATTTCTAACAGTTTGGTCCAAAGAATCGAGTGATCTACCATATCAAAGGCGCTACTCAGATCCGCAAAACAGAGATAGAGGGACCCCGTTTTGGCCTGCGTGTACTTCCCTATAAGAAGGTTTAAAGTTAAACACTGGTCCACGGTTCCACGCCCCTTCCTGAAGCCATACTGCGTACTGGCCAGAATCCCTTTATATTCGGCCCATTGTTCCAGCCTTAACAATAGAACCCTACTCATTATTTTAACTGAGGAATCTAATAGGGAAATAGGGCGATAGTTATTTACATCCCCTCTGTCACCTTTTTTATAAATAGGTATAATAATAGATTCCTCCCATGTAGGTGGGACCCCAGCGCCTATAGCAGCATTAAATACCTTGGCTAACAGCGGACCCCACATGTCAGGCACAGCTTTATAAACATCAATAGGGACTCCATCTGGGCCCTGTGCCTTACCCCCTTTGCTGGCATTGATACTCAAAATAACCTCCGCGGTGGTAACATTCAGCGGGATAGAGGGCCATGAGCAATTACTATCTTCAGGCAATAAATTAGAATTAAAGAGAGTAGAAAAATGGGCAACCCAAGTAGCCTTATTTACATTAGAAGTAAGTTCGGGGACCATATCGTCTTTAAGGAAAGGGCAGTTGACTGTAGCCCAGAAGAGAGCACAATTATGTGTCTCCGCAGCCTGGGTCAATTTATCCCAGGCCTCTTGCTGCAGCTCCTTCTTGCGTCTCTCGACCTCAGATTTATAATTCAGCCTAAGTTTTTTAACCGCAGACAAATCTCTTGGCCTGACGGCCAGGCCCAGTTTAAGCTCCGCCAATTTGGCAGTGCAACCATGGTCAAACCAGCCTTTCCTATGGGCTAATTTCCCTGAGGTAGTTTTAATAAACTTGGATTCAATGACTTTATTAATGGATATAAATTCCTTAACAATGTCAGTGTCCTCGCGGTCACACTCGAGGATAGCGGTAATATTTGCTCGACAATCCCTAACAATAGATTCAATAGCTCCATCAGCTTTTTCTCCTTTCCATCTAATTCTTACGCCATTTGGTCTGTATGCTTCGATGTTTGCCACGAAACGTTCAGCAGGGAAAACTCTATGCTTCCACAGAAAGATAACAGTAGTAATACAATTGTGGTCACTTATCATATAATCGGTGACCTTGGGTGGCTTACACAATGAGGTTAGATAAGATGATACACAGATATGATCAATCACAGTGTTTGCATTTCTACCCGTGAATGTTGGAATAGAGTCCCCCATTTCGTTCTTGGCATTTTCTAAAATAACCAAATCAAGAGATGCCATTAGCTTATTCAAGGATTCCCCGTAGGGGTTATGTGGGAAGTGCAAATCATCTTCCTCAAGGTTATTCCTAACCCCACAGACCCCGGTAGTAGAAAAAATACAGGTGGAAATATTAAAATCACCTATCCAAATATAGTTAAAAACATAGTTGACCCCAGAAGTTAAATTTTCTAGTGCGACCTCTAACTCAGTCACTACACTGCACCTTGTGCTATCAAAGATGTTATTGTAAAAATTGAATAAAATAATGTTGGAGCCCAACTTATCTGATAACCATAGGATCTGTGAATGGGCGCCAACGGTCACATATCTTTTTACTTCGATTAGGGTTTTGACAGAAACCAAAACCAGGAGGCCTCCCTTCGATCTACCAAAAGGGGATGCCAAGGCTGGCAGATTAAATGAAACATGGCCAGGATAACTAACACTTTCCCTACACCAAGTTTCTTGGAAGCAAACAATGTCGTGGGAGCTAAGAAACTCGACCCAACCCGGGAGATCACCTTTAGTAGCTAGGCCAGCAATATTCCAGCTAACAATAGAAGAAGGCGAATACTCACGGCTGTTAAAGGACCTTAAATTCAGTGAGTCCAGCTCCGCCCTCCCAGATTCAGCCTCTGCTACACTAATGAGATCCACAACCCTCCCAGTAGTCACTGTTGCAGGGACCTGTTCCTTCGCTATATTACCTCCCTGGTTCATGGAAACAACAATGGGTAGTTCGGGGCATACACACAGGGCAACTCCTCCCGGGCTAATACAACTTGCGCTCGGAGCTGAGAAGGTGCCCAAAAGATCGCTCCTGAACACCTGTTGTCGATCAACAGACTCCAATCCACTAAACCTGTTAAATATGGGAGTCGGGTTCAAAACAGGTGGGTGTCCTTGCCGGCCACTAAAGATCATTTCCTTCCCTTTCCGATGTACTAAGGTCCACTCATCAGGTTTGTAAGGATAAAAATAAGGCAATGGATGGGGTTGAATAGTAGCTCCTGGGCAATGATTTTTCCAGTTGCAAATATAATCCACAATTCTTGGGTCCCTAAAATTAACAAGGACACAGTCACCCCTGATATCCTTGGGCAGATGACCCACCCAGGACACCCTACGGACCATAAGTATTTTACTGGAAAAGTGGGGAGGTAATGGTCTAAATTTATTTAGCCAATCGACAACTTTATTTTTTAAACTTGTAAACGATTCTTGGCCAGGGTTACACAGTTCTGGGACCTCAGTTAAAACAACCAAATAGGGGCTCATTTCCGGAGGCAAATCAATAGTAATTTTATCCAAGGGGGCCTGAACAGTTGAAACCCCCACTCCCACTTTGGGCTGAGCCTGATTATTTTCCCATGGATTCGTAGTAACTACTGCCATAGTTGTCTTGGGTAGCAAGGCCACAGAATCTGGTGAAACTAAGGTGGTAGTTAAAGGGGGTATATAATCGGCAGCGTCAATTCCTCCCCCATGAGCATTAGGAGGAACAATAACCCTAGGCATGATTTCTTTTTTAGAATAATCTAATAATTCTGAGGAGACAAGCCCAATTTCATTAATCTGCTGTTCAATCTTGGTTAATCTAGCTTCAATTGGGCGAAGGAGGTTGCCAACCAATTCACCCATTTTAACCAAAATAAAGTTCTCCATAGACACCCTAGTCCCATCGCAATCATCTACTCTACCCAGGGATACATCACCCGAGCCTAATACATTCTGTACTGATGTGGCTGGGATAACCGGGGGGTTGGTAATAGTGGTTTGCTCACACATGTTAACTATAATTTCAGTGTTAGCATATTTATTTTTGATCAGTTTCCCTTTCTTCATCTTAGTGGCGTGAGCCTGACCTTGTTTATGCTTAGTGATGGCCCCTTGACGCCTCTCCCGTAAAAGCCTAGTGTTAAGTGGCTTGGCCGGACTAGACACTGTAAGTGTCTGATGAGGAAATGATGAAGGTGAGACCAAAATCAAGGAATGTTCCCCCGGGGTAGTAGAGTCCAAATCCCAGGCTGCCGATGATACATGCAAGGTTTCGGGGATCGCCGGGACTACAGGACCACTAATCAAACCATGTGAATCAGGAGTCCGGGCATTAGCAATAAACCCCAAAGATGATCTTCTAGCTAAGGCTAAGTCTTGAGAGATACGCCGCTCCATCAACGTAATCCCTTGGTCTATTACTGAGTTTGCCCTGATAATGAAGTTATCCAGGGTACCGGTTAAGTTCCCGTCACCCTTTTTACTTCTGCTCTCCCTCATGGCCATTGTAAGATGGCGTGAGGGCTCAATAAAGTACTTACAGTTTTGTCCCGTAATACGATATGTAAGATGAAAGGGAGTGGCCCGGCCTGACCTCCTTCGGCCGGACGGACGCCCTTGTCCCGGGCGCTGCGGGGCACCAGAGGCGGCTTTATGCTCCCCCGGCGCTGCCTGCTGTCATCGAAGGCGCGCGCCTGGGGTGAGCGTGTGGCCGCTGGGAGATGTAGTCCACGCTGGCCGTTTCCCTCACGGCGGGCTGCGGTTGATGAAAGGATGAAAGGAGGACTGGACCCCCTTGCTGGCCGTTCCCCTCACGGCAATGGTATGGTGGGTGGGCTTGCACAGAACTCAATTATCGGCGCGTCTGATGTATACAAAAAACAGACTCGGTAGCAATCAATAATATGTAGCAGACTCTACTCCCTTGCTACCGCGCTGCCACGCTTACAAAGCAGAGAAAGTCAGTCACCGCCACAATCTCACCACTCTTCCTAAGAGTCTGAGGGTCTGAGTTGCAGTGTCATAGGCTCATTCCAAACTCCAGTACCTTTAACGCCGCTCCGGTTCATGCGCGAGATATACGTAAGCTTATCCGCTCTTACCGGGAGTTTTATTCTCTCAGGCCCACTCAGCTCTTTCCTCTGCCCTTCTCGTAAGCTCAAACCGTTCGGAGCTACTACCGCCGTCGCAACCACCGCGGCCGCCGCTGCGGTTTCTTAGCCTTCACAGGTGTGTAGCAGCAGTAATCAAGCCAAACTGCTTGCATTTCTTTTGTGGTCAGTCGCACAACCTGCATCACAAGCGCACTTCCGGCACAACCTGCAATGTTTTGGCATATTAGGAACCCCCAGGGTCTCCCCTAGGTGTTCCATGGGTGGGGGGTCAGGTATTTATAAGGTGGACCCTTATAAAATTAGTTTTATATGCCCTGGGTGAAAGTGAAATTTCACATTTCACTCTCCACATTGTGATAAAGTGCTGCTCAAATTTGACTTTGATTCTAGGAGCACTGTGCAGGGAGGATATGCAATATTTCTACAGATTCAGAACCCCCAAAATCTCCCCTAGTTGTTCCATGGAGTGGGGGTCCTGTAGAGATAGGCGGAGAACTTATATAATATGTTTTTATAAGCCGTAGTGCTGGAAAAATGGCCCAAGTCATTATTCCCATTGCAAAATCCATGCCACACAGGTTAACATGGCAAGAGTTTGTTAACTAATTACTCCTGATAGGAGAATGATAGAACCTCCATTCAAAGACTTCACAGAATGGTAGTGATAAATCCAACAATATGATATTGTTGAATTTCTCCTAAAATGTATAGACAAGAAGTTATAAGACTTTCTTGTTTGTAGGTCCAGATTCAGCCTTCCAGTGGTCTGTCCTGATTGGCCAGAGTTAAGTGAATTAGCCAGGCTGCTTTGAAGAGGTGATAAAGAGCCCCTGGGGTTAACCAGCTCTGCTGGGAGGGCAGTGTGCTGCTACACAGGAATGCCAGAGCAGGGGGAGGAGTTGTAAACCATGGTCTTCAAAGGCAAGGGGACAGGCTCAGTGTCATTTACAACTTCACTCTTTTGACCCAAAGCCAGACCTAGGCTTATGGAAGGAATGCACAGATGCAGGGGGGAGAGGCTATTGAAAGTCGCCATCCTAGAGGTGTGTTTAGCAAGATCTTACCTCCCTACTGGAAATCAGCCATTCTGAATTTGGAGGGTTTGGTGCACTCTGGGACAAAATAATGCCACACTCTACAGGATGTGGTCATATCTTTGGGGAGTTGCCCTGCTCCCATTGGTCAGGAGTGACCTCCTGCTTGACCCAGAGAACTTGGAATAAGTATCTGAGAGGGGCAGAGTCACTCAGATCTGCTGCTTGAAACATAAGAAGGTAAGACGTTGCCATGCTGAGAAGGTGGGGTGCAAATTCTAAGGCCTGCCCTCTGAAGACTGCACCGGCTGAAACTACAGCCTCGTGGATTACCTTGCTGGAAAATAACTAAAGAGTGGACTTCCTGCAAGCTACAGGTTAACAGAGCTCACCTGGAACATCACCACCAAGGATTCCTCAACCTGGAGAACTCAACCTGGATTTGTAAGGGTTTTGTCCTAGTGGATTGTGGGAACTGAAATCCTCAACTTTCAAAGACCATCTTGGAGCTTCCAGACACTTGCAGTGAGTTTGAGACACCTTGGAACCCCTTGGGGAACTTCAGGAAGAAGTTCTAGGAGTTTGGAGAACTTTGGAACAACTTTGGAAAAAAGCTCCATAGGGCGGCCGACTTAACCTGGTCAGCCAAGCCACCTGCCTTCTACTGTGAGCCGGCCAAGCCATCCAGGGTCGTTCCGCGAAAAGCTCCGTATGTCTGACTTCCAGAGTTTGACCGGGAGTAGAAGAAACCCTCACCGAATGCGGCCTGGTGAAGAGCTTCGGGGGACCCCACGAGAAAAAGCTCCAGAAAAGTTTCTAAGTCTGAAGGCAAAAACTGTGAGCGGGACCTACCACAGGTGGTAGCCGCTCAGGGCTCCATTGCGGTCGGCCTGAAACTTTGACTTTGAGCTGGTTTATCACGACCAGATATCCCAATATGGTGCTATAAGTTTCTAAGTTCTATATAATGCTAAAACTTTGAAAATTCATATCTCCGGTTCCCTACATTGGATATTTGTCGTTTTGGTGTCTTTTTAAAGATACATTTTTTTCCTATTTATATAAATTGGTGTTGGAATTTTATTATGTCTTAATTATGTACTGAATTGGTGTTTTTAAATGCTTTACAAACCTGTCTTTGAAGTTAAGCCTGCCTGCTCGCAGCCACGCTACCAAGGGTTGAGCATGGGAATAATTTTCTAAGACCTATTCTGAGCCCTATACTGTGTTAGTGGCCTTATTGCCGGTGGCAGACCTACATTTTCTCTTACCAATAATCCACTTTCCGACACAGGGCCTCAGAAAATGTCTCTCAACAGAGACCAGAGTCCCACAGCAGATGAGTTACCCCACATGATGGCACAAACCAATTCAGTATTCACATTATGTTGAGTTGACTATGATCATTCACATGCCTACAGGTCCCTTTGGATTCACAGGGCCTTCTCCAAGGAAACAGTCCTCAATGAGCTAAACTCCACCCGCAAAGAGCAGACTGTTCACGTCACTGTCCATGGAGGCCAAAAACTTGGATGGCTTACTGGTCCTAGGCTAAGTTCTTGGAGCATGAATTCTGACAAAAGATAGGACCAGTAATTCCATTGATCCTCTGCCAATAGACATTTATAATCTGCAGTCATAGCCAAAGGCATCTTGCTTTCTCTGTCAAGTTTCAAATTCTCATACAAACTTAATAGAGTCACTCAACTAAACCATACACCAGTTTCTACGCTCTATCCTCCTACTTCTCCTACTGCACAATATTACTGTTGTTTTGTAAAATGAACTTTCAGACCATGTAAGCTACAGAACTGGGCTTCAAGAATAATTAAAACTACTGAGAGCATACTTACATGAAAAAGTACATATAACGGCTGAACTCTCCTTTCCTGACTTCCTTAGACCACAGGGTAGCCCTCAAAGAGAATAAAGGAATTTGTTGATGCAGGCCCATAAAAGCATAAATCATGAACTGTCACGGGGAATTGAGACTATGTGGCTAAGTGTGCTATCCTGCGGAAAAGAAATTAGATTAGAGGCAGAGTAAGAGGTTCTTGGCAGAAGCCAATTAATCCTTTAACCCCTTACTGTACCATTTGACCTAGGAAGCCTCTTTGGGACTGGCAGAGCTCGCCTCACAGCCATTAGCAAGAGCTAATTAGAGTTATCTCCCGCTCAACAGATGCAGATACCCACTAAGTAAACTCTAAGGGGCACATTTACTAAACTTTCACACAACACAGGGCAGCAAGCAAAGTTGCAGTGCTGCGCTGTGTGAAAGGGAGAGCAGAAATGCTCCATATTTACAAAGATATGGAGCATTTCTGCTCTCTACTGGTGCTGGTACACTGTGTGCAGCCTAGCGCCAAAGCAGGTACCCTTGCACCACAGTGCAAGGGTGCCTACGTACTGGCATAGCATAGCTTCTGCTGACCCGGGCGGTCCCTGAGTTTGCCGCCCCTCATACACACCAAAAATGCTACAATGGCACTGACTGAAGCACTGCTCCATGGACTGCTGGTAAGTGCATAGGCACTCAGCGGCTCCCCTGCAACAAACGGAGGTAGCCAGCAGCAGCTAGTTGTGAATTGTTTGAATACTCGGAGGTGGCTGCCTGCTCACTGGCTCCCTCTCTTGCACCACCTGCACACCCACCACCCGACCAGTCATTTGCATGAAACTCTCCTCAGCGCTGACCCCTGTTTGGCCTCCACTCCTCCTGTCTCACCACAGACAGAGCGCTTGCAGGGGGTGGTGCCAATCACCTCACATGAAGTGCCACCGCCCCAAAAAAGTGCCGCCCGGGTGGGGCTGCCTCCTCCACCCCCCTCAGTAGCTTCACTTTGCCTATGTTACAGGAAGGACACCTTCCTGCACTTAAAAAATCCTTAGAGGCATTTTCCCTTTTCTACATATGCTGCAGAATGCAGCAAATGAGGAAAGAGAAAATGACAAGGAGAAATAAAGAAATTTCTCTTTGTTATGCCTCACTTGGGAAGGTGTAGCATTTTGATGCATTCTCAGGTTTACAAGTGTTGATAAATCCTGGAATGCGCCAAAATCCAAGGGTGGATGCATGGGAAGGCCCATGCTCCACCCATGGAACTCCTACCAAGTTTAAATGCAACATAACAGAAGCAGCTGCTTTGCATTACGTTTCTTTTCAAAGCCACGCAAGGTCACGTAAATCGGGCCTTGTGTGGCTTTGTAAATATTACTTTTAAAAAAAAATCTTTTTATTAACAAAGCTCAGAGAGACCATATCATACAAAGACAATGTCATGAGTACATTGGTTGCCATATACAGATAATCAGTGTCAACATATCCTTGGATAGAGCAGGCATGCTTGTTACCCCCCAACGTGCGGCTATTCTGCCACCCCCAGCCCTCTGTATCTCCTGCACGGCATCCACACCTTCTTCCATTTCTTAACACACCCCCTACTCTTGTACACTGTTTCCTCGGCCTCTGGCACCAATCAAGATCACGTTTCCAGTCCTCCACCTGCAGGGGTGCCGGCGCCCCCCAGCTTCTGGCGATATTGAGCTTTGCCACCCCCGCTGACAAGGCCAGCCACTTTGTAAATATTACTGAAGCTTTTGTGTTGTCCTTGTGTCGCCTTGTGTAATGCAAGGACAACATAAAGGCTTCATGAATATGGGCCTAAATTCATAAACTTGGATGGCAGACAGTACGATGAAAAAATTCAGTATACCAGCAAGTTTACCTGAAGCACACATAGCTAAAGATGGATGTGAAATATCTGTTTACTTTATAAAATTACGGGGGCTGATTTTTTAAATATTTTCTTAGCTTGAGGTTATATTTTCTTAGCCAGAGATTATTTACTGGGATAACTACAACTCCGAGCAAGATCATATATTTAACTGGAGTGGCAAGATTGTACTCTTACAGAAGCGTTAAAATCTGTCAGTTTCTAATATTTTACACCTGTCAGTGTCTGCATATTTATGTATTATTTTATTTGCTAGTTTTAAATAGATCAGTGCAAATACTTTATTGTTTAGAAAAATTCAAATAAATGGCAATAGTTTTATAATCACAACACTAAATAAACAAAAGCTTGTGGAATGCTTGTGAATAGTCTAAACCTCTGGCAGCCGCTCTTGGTAGCATTTTAACCCTGTGTTTGTCACACATTGTGCCACTCTACACAGATGCCTTCTTTATGCAAATCAGTTCTGAACCTCTTGACTCTGCTCCTCATGGGAATGGTCCATGCTGAGCTGCCATGCAAGGCTCCCTCCAGAATGGACTACAAGCAACCGCACACTACCTTCAGCCATATTCAGCCTTTCCTGTGAGGGATAGCTTGAATCCTATGGCACAGCCAGCAAGAGTTGTTTGTATTCCTGTTTGGAGAGGACTTGGCTTGGCAGTTCAGGCTGGACTATTCCTATTGGAGCAGCACCAAGGCTGATTTGCATATGGCTGGGTCTGATCTGAGGTGGCATGGTAATCAGTGTCAGTGGTAACTTGCATTGCCTTTTGTGGGTATAATACAATAGGGTATAACCACCATCCGTTGTACACAATACAGATTAATCTGTATTTAGATACCTCTGTTCCCATGCAAATGAGGGAATTCCCCTTGACATCGCTTAAGTACTGTCATTGCATCAATGTGAGTGCTATTACAGCTGGACTCTTTTCTATATACCTAAAGTGGCGAATTAGCACAGCTAGTTTTAGTTACTGGTCACCATACCAATTATTAGTCATTTTGTATTAACATGATGCCACATGCAGGTTTCAAAAAGTTAAATTGCATCAGATTTTAAGAGTGTATGAATGTACTTCCTGCAAGGAAGACCTGGCTTGGCAGTTCGGGCTGGACTGTTCCCATGAGGAACAGGGTCATGACTAATTTGCATATGATGGGTCTGAACTGGGGTAGTGAAGTGAACTAAAGAATGGTGATGGATCCAACCCAGATCTGTGACTGGGGGTGAGTGTCTGAAAAGTCCATCATTTCCTTGTGTTTGTTTCCTGCTAGGTCTTTAAAAGTCAAAGGACATTTGATGTCACTTCCGCTCCCATTTAATTTTGGTGTAATGTCTCCACTGGCACACACACACACACACATCCCTTGCATAGTGAAGAGAGTTTATTCAAGTGAGATTATAATGTAGGATTCATACCCATCTAAAAATAGCAGTGCCTGCCCAGAAGGCTCTCAGTGTCAATAATGTAAGCTTGATTTAATTGACGGGATTCCACCAGGTCAGGTCAACTCCTTTACTGTAAGAACCTAGATCAATATGGCAGGCAAGGCACCTTAGGGCCTTAAGCATCTCATTAATTCAGAGTTAAACTAATAGTTTAACAGATGATAATTTCAAAGTCCAAGCACAACAATCACCAATGATTCAAGCAGAAATAGAGGGTCTAAAATAGCAAGAGCCGGGGCCCGTTCTTACACCCATCTAGCCGCAGCGCACTGGAATATACTGCCTCTAGATCTCAGCGGCACTAAGGACTATCTTGGATTCAGAAAGAAGCTCAAAACTTGGCCTTTTCCAAAATAATGATCATTCTATTTCTGCCTTACACAGTACTTCTGCCTATGCTACATGGCTTGCCACAGCGGCGTGATATCCCCTGCGGGATGAGTGTTGCGCTTTACAAAAAAATGAGGGGCATATTATCAAGAAACAGCGTTAAAATTATCGCTGCTTTAGCGGCAGAAAACTGCCACTAAAGCGGCGATAATGGGCTTGATAATATGCTCTTGTGAATTCCCATAGAAGTCCATGTTGACACCAGAAACGGGGCTTCGATTGGAATTCTCTGCGGCACATTATCAAGCCCATTATCGCCGCTTCAGCTAAAGCGGCAATCATTTTAATGCCCTGCTTGATAATATGTCCCTAAATAAGTAAAAAATAAATAAACAAAGGCATTCAAGAGTCTATGAAATAGTTCTGTTGTGATACTCTTTAGGGGACTGTTACATGCATGCGTGAATCTGCCACAACATATCTGAAATGAGAATATAATGGGAAATTTCAGGTCATATTCAAATCAATCAGTACAAATAGAAAGGACTTTGCCCGCTTTGCGCTTTTACTAATAGGACTTGGACGTTTTAGGCTGGTGCATAAAGGTATGTAAAAGTCCGTAAAGGAGCTCTCCTGCGGGACTGCTTCCCTTGCTCATCAACGCTCTTGCACGGCGGGCCCATTGGGTTGGCTGCTGTGAGAAGTGGATGGGACAGGCCTTTATTAATCACTCGTCTTTCACTCAAGAGCATCGTCAAGTTACTATTGGTGAGATTATTTTTTTTTAAATGATGTTGAGTTGTGTTTAGACCACAGGGAACATTAATGGAGAACACAGTGATGGTGACATTCGGGCAGAGTCGTGTTTTACCAGTGGGATACTCTGGTCTGTAGTGACTGCGTCTCGCCACTAAACACTTTGGCGCTTCGTTTCATTGAGGTTTCATTGACCGTCTTTTCAGTGGAGCAGGTTTCGATAATACTGGCAGCAGATTGTCAAGTTCCATTTCCATCCAACATCAGCAGTGGTGGCCCTTGGGAAGGACATTGATCTTGCTGCGGCTTCTCTGTCACTCCCTCCCTGCCTCCCACTCCCTGCACCTCTGCTCAGGGCGTTAAGTGGTATGAAAAAACTGGGGGGTCTCTCAAATGGGCGTGGCCAATGTAATAAAGGGCGTGGCTTAAAAATATGTAAGCTAAAAATCTGTGCTTCGCATAGTGTGCCGCCCGAAGTGTATTTGACTGTTTCTGTCATTGCATCCAGATATATGATGCAAGTAACATCATATCTACAACAAGTCAGGACTATTGGCTTTGTCAATGCTTGTTAGTTGCATAAAATATATAAGCAGTAACTATGGCTTATATATAATATTGAAAAAGCTTCCACTTAAAGCCCTGGTGACACCACGACAATGTTGCTGCTCCTGAGTTTCAAAAAGAGAAGCGAAAACCAGAGAGAAAATGACTCTTTAAAGGATTTCCCTTCCCCTACAACACTCACCTGGCATTACGTCATACCGTAACTTCTCCACTAGTGAGAAGTCTGAGCTCACACACATCGACATGCCTGCTGTCACTGCAGTCCGGCGAAATAAACGGACCGCCTGTGCCAGGGCACAAAACAGAGCCCGATAGAGACCCGTTTCGCGGCCCTCTTTAAAAAACTGCCGGTGGTCAGCACCGGTGAGACCCGGCCCACTTAAAGCCCTGCCTCTGCTCCCAGGTGCAAGGGGAGGACCAAACTGCAGGTGATGCCCGGCTGAGGCAGAACCGGTGACACTACAGGGTCATCATTCCAAGATACGAGATGAACCCAGGCTCAGCTACGCATCTGGATTACAAGTTGCGTGGTATAAACAGGTCAAACAAAGTAAACCGGTTAGAACTCCTTTGTTACGACCTTAAAACACGGGGTGAAAAATCACCCGGTGGGGGGGGTGGGGGGGGGGGGGGGGGTCAGGATGCCACACCGGGGAAACAGATTAACCACAGGGTGATTTTACTCTGAGTAACGTGCAGAAGAGCTAGAGTGGTACAACTTCTGACTGCCCCGATTTATAAATCCAGTTTATATATGCTTCGTTTTAGCTCCTAGATATAGGTAAATATAGGGAGCATCTGACTTCACAGTCATGCATGGAACCCCCTACATTATAATGCACTATACAGAGACGAGCCACTACAGGGAATTTTGTATTATGATCCAATAATGCCTTTAATGCGTTCTGGTTACGTCATAAAACCTCATACAGTATTTTACTGTAAACAATGTATTCATGTAATCGTTATTAATGAGGACTGATAGCTCCGTTCACAGTGGGATAAATGCAAGCGGAACGTTGCCTATACCGAGGAATTGTTTCCTGTTATTCATGGTTCCTTCCGTGCTCGCGTCCCTCCCTGGATCTCCAGCGGAATGTGGGCATGGGCCTGGGCACAAACGTCCTACCGTCAGTTGGGGGATGATCAACTGCTGTGCTGGGCCTTGGTGAGCTTGTTCTAGTTCCTGACGGAACTTTGTTTCCTTTTCGCGTCGCGTTTCTCTTCCATTATAACATCAGGACTGTTGGGCTTTTCTCTTGGGGCATGTATGTCACCACAATGAGGCTTCACATTTAGATGTTGTCTTACATCTGGGTGACTGTGTCTGTTGTGTGGTTTGTGGAGCACTTGCTTGCACAGCAGTGCTTAATTTGTAAAATAAGAAGTGCCGGGGCTCTCTTCGGGAGGCAGCGCTAACAGGAGAAATGTGCTGGTGCAAACTGCCTCCTGACTAAAGCCCTGGCACTTATTATTCAGGAGAGGATTGGCCTAATGGCTAGAGCTGCCGATTTCAAAGCTGGGGAACAGGGTTCGAGTCTCTGCTTGGCTGAACATCCTCTGATTCTGTGGAAAATCACATGCCTTCCAAATGGGTGTGTCCTTATTTGGTGCTATAAGCACTGGTGCTGAGGATTAGGGTGCACAAGCACCTGCTCAAATTAAGCACTGCTGCACAGGACAATATTGTAAGTCATGCATGGCAGAGAGTTGCAAGTTTATAGTAGATTCACTACTACTCTATCGGGTTCTACTCTGTTGGGCTGTATCTTGGCCCTACTCCTACCTAGATATAGGTGGAGAAGGCATTTTGCTTTTTCGGCAGCTACCTCTTGGAACATGTAAAGCCTGTCAGTGCCAAGTGCGTGCGGTATCGGTGAACAAACGTAACATGACCAGGCTGTTGTCTTGGAGCCCACAGTGGTCATGTGCGTATACCACATGTTGTCTAACAGGGCGCTTGGTATTGCGTGTGGAATGCTAGCGGTGGGTTTTGTGTAATTATAAGGGATGTGGGAGAGGTCCCTGTGCAAGCGTGGTGATAGCTTCAGGGTAGACTCCATCAGATTAGGCAGTGCTTTGATGATGAATGGATGTAGAAACATCCATAGCAAACAGAGTGTACATAGATGTGCAACAATACATAACTTATGGAATATTGCAGGTCTTGGGATTGGATCCAGGGGATGTGTTGGTGATCCTCTGGCGATTGGGAGTGTCTTTAGTCAAAAAGTTTGAGGCAAAAGTTCACTGTACTGTTCATAGTGCTTAATTTGCACACTTTAGATCCTGTCAGGGTGCTGATGCGGCCGTTGAAAAGGTAGTGCATTTAGACGTTCGACTGCCAACCTGTTGAATAAGAGCTATGTTTGTTTTGTTAGTTCAAAAAAAGAACACTACATCATTGCATGTGTCTTTCTTTTTATTGGGGTTCCTGTTCTTTTTCTTTTGAGGCGTAGGCCTTTTCCCCATTCATTTGTTTCATTTTTAGTGAGGCACTGGAAGGTGGCCCCAGTCGGGGTATCTTATTTTTCACAAAGTGCATTATTGTTCATGGGACACATTCATTTCTTGGGGTTGTTGGGCCTTTGAATTATAATAGGATTTTGGGCCACCCCACTCTCCATGCCTAAGTGGCAGTTAAGTGGGTGCAACATTTTTATAGGGTAATCTCGTGAACATGGTGTGTCATCAATCTAAGCTAGGGTTCCATGGGCCCCTCTTTTCAAAATGTACATGGGAGGTGCTATTGATGTGGGTGGTAGTTATTGGCTTACACATGCGCGGAGCGATGTATAAGACAAGTGTGTCGCAAATGAATGCAGGTGGCGATCACAACAAGCCCTGAGGTCATGAGTATACCCCTCTAGTCCCAGCATTCAACATGCAATACGATCCTCTCAGTGGTGCCCCAGATGTCTTGACTATGCCCCTTTTCTCGAAAATTCCTTTTGGGCTAGCTTTGGACTTCTTTTGTCGGTCTTTTGGGTGCTTCACTAATTCTCACATGATTTGGCTATCCCATTTTATCAGGAAGGAATTGAGGTGGTCGGAAAGCTTTCCTGTGACCTCTGTGTATTTCTGACATTGCAGTATCTGAGACTAGGTTTACTGTCTCCTTAAGGTGGTGTGTGTATAGTCTGGTGTGTTGCCTGACTGCTAGGCCTGATAAGGGGGTGAGTGCATTCTCGAGTTCTAATCTCATACAGCGCTATGATGTATCTTTGTTGATTCCTTGTCCCCCCCATGTCTCCCTCGTACCCTACTTTTCCTTGGTAGTTGGCACTGTGGTTCCCTGCTGTGGCCAGGGAACCCTTAAACGACGGCACGCAGATTTTGTTATTGTGCAGCAACACAACCCGGTGAGCAGGCTTTCGTATGCTTGGAAAATTTGAGGGAGAAGGGAGGAGGAAACATTATTGCATGGAGAACTTGGAATCTAAGGTCAAGAATTTGTCGAAATTCATCCAATGAAGTTGATGCACTGGGATAGTTGGCTGTTCAGGCAGACCTCCCCTCCCGATTGACTTGATGCTGTGCAGCGCCTCAAAACTTGTATGATCCTATGCGGTGGAGGTGATGGGGTTTTCACTATCCAGAGCGTAAGGGAACCCTGGCTCCAGACACTAGAGGACAGCTTTGTTTTGGAAAATAAAGGGGGACTCCATTGGCTCCATCCAGCAAGGGCGGCAATTCGGTCCTTGGCCCTTCTTTAGCCATCTCAGCCCAGTATACATAGATGGTCCTTGACGTGCCCTTCTGTAGTAGTTGGTATATTTTGGCATGGGGGAGCTCCACCGCTCTTTTCCTAACATAGCGTTCCCAACTTTTTAGGCAATTCTGTATGTAGGGGAAGTTCCACTTGGGATCTCCCACTCCGTGCCGGATGCGGTCTTCTGCAATAGCCATGTCCTGTGGTTCGAAGGATCCCTCCTCCGGCTGGAGTCTCTCTTACTGATCCTTTCCCTCAGTCGAGTGAGCTAGCAGGTGGCAAAATGGCCGTGAAAAGATCACTATCTCCCTTGTGGTCAGTCTATCTGTCCCGGGTGTTTGGGAGGAGCAGCAGCCGTCTTTGCCGCTGGTCCCCGTATGCATGCGCAGGTGCCATCCTAGTTCTCCTACATATTAGTTTGAGTTTGCACTAGGCTACCTTGGTCTCTTATTTCCTTGTCAGCCTCTCTCCTATGTTGATGATCTGGTGAAACTCGGATCGCAGCTGAAAGCCTCTCTAGTTCTGTCTCTGACTCTTCCCCGAATGGTCATCTGTACCTACCCCTGCTCTCCTCAGGAGGAGGGCACACTACTCTACACTATTGCTGTGCTTCCATGGCACTAGCTCTCTCCCTGCCTTCTTAGTTCACGTCTTTCCTATGAATTCCACTTATATTGCCTTCTTTCTTTTTGAGATAGGTGCAGTTGCTTTTGGTCATAACTTGCCTTCACATTCGCTTCCTATTGTTTCTTCAGCTACCTGAGCAGACCCTGTGGTCTCCACCTCGTCATCAGATCCCGGAGGACTGGGCCCTCTTCCCTCACCCCCACTAGTTATATTATTGTCCAGACCCGCTATGAATCTCCCTGTCTCTCAAGTGTGCTTTTCTGACATGGTGGGAGTGTGCATTCTTTGCGCCGCTGAGGTTCGATGGGCTGAACGTGACGGACAGGGATTGAACTTCCGGGAGCTCTAGCACCGGACTAAGATGATGCTGGGATTTTCTGGGTCTGCTGGCCTGTTTAACTCTCATGCCTAAACCTAACAGTACTTTGTTAAGTAGGGGACCCTCCGGCTCCCTCAACTGGTAGGTGGTTGTATCCTCATGTTGGGATAGCTGGCACTGGGGAGAGCACCTCCATACATGCATATGGCAGGGGAGGTGCAGACGCTTTTCTTATTGTTTGTGGGATATAATTATCGGTCTGGGCCTCCTTGTAATGGCCCACAGCTCTAATAGTGCCTCTCTCCTGTCCTTCTATCCTGCGTATTTGATCCATATGTTTGTCCCCATGTGTTTGAATATGTTAGTTTCAAAGGTTTCCTCTTTTGAACAGGGAAACGCATATGCCTTAGTGTGTGTGTGCCATTGGTGGCAATACTTGTTAAGTACTTTAGCCTGTGTGGGGAACCTAGTTTGCATGTGTTTTAAGTGGTGACTGCATGATAAGTTGGGTACTTTTTAAGGTACAGATGCTTCTTAGTTTTTCTGGTTATTTGGGATTATTTTCACAACCTAGAAGAAAATGCAACTGTTAAAACGTCATGAAATGTGGCAACAAATAGCAGACTTTACTGGGATATGAAATATTCTATTGAGACATCGACAAAACACAATATTCAGCCAAAATACATTTGCATTAATTTACCATCACTACAGCATCAAATCACCACAACATCAAATATACCTTGCATCAATTTCAATATAACAATAAGAAAAACTGACAGACAAAAAATAATGACTGTGTCAAAAATACCTTACCCTGCTCTTAACGCATGCTATCCTGTGACCAGAGGAAGCACTGCGCAGTACATGGGACTAAGTGAGCCTGATAGTCTGTCAATATCAGCTCCGGGACAAAGAAAACAACCAAAAAATTTGCAGAGAGAAGGAATAACTCGAAAACCATAGGCCCCTCTTGGCTAAACACAAGCTACACCTGATCTCCCAGATCCAAATCTTTTCCTAACATCCCAATTGCACCCTATTTCACACCCAGGGGCTTAGTGTACCATCTGGGTCAGGCCCAGCGGTCCAAGCGAACAACACCTCTCACTTCTTTCGGATACCAACAGTGTTTAAGGGATCAGTAATATTTTTCCTAACATCCGAATTTCACCCTTTATCACACATTGGGCCCATAAGTACCATCTGTGTCATGCCCAGCAGTCCAAGTGGTGAGGCCTCAACCTGGTATCACACCCAGGGGACAAGCATACCATCTGTGCCACACCCAGAGGTCCTAGCAAAACCAATATTCACCCTTCCTAGCGTGCTGACTATCGAAAAATGTTGACCTCTGTGGGAACGTATCCAAGGCCGACTTGCCTACTCAGTTTGGACACATGAAATAGGTAACATGCCAGATTTCTGCCTGTAGCAGGGCGCTCAGGTTAATTTTTTGCGCTTCTTCCTAGTTTGCCATATGCCAAATGCTGGAAACTAAGGATCAGATGTGGTCTCTTACCCTCTGATGTTGGCTTCGAGTTGGACCTCCGCCCCAGCAGAACTTACAATCAATTGCAGCGTCTGCTCACCTTCCTGCGCAAATGTGAATCCGTCCGGGCGGCGTCCCTTTCCTTCGGCTACAGTCGAGTTCGAGGTGCTAATCTCTCCTGGCTGGTTTGCCAAATGTTGCTTAAATATGAATTTGCCTTGAAAAAACAAAAGACAAGACGTGTTTGGCAAAACAGCAACAGTTGGTTTAATTAAACGCTTCTCAAAGTACAATCAATCAAGCAAGTCTTTATACAGTTTTTGGGTAGCATAAAAGTACTTTCGGCGACCCTTGTTTGGTAAAAGAATGCAGGCTCCTGAAATCAAATGCAGGTGGGCCTCGACCTTGCATGGATACTATGTGGGCCAGTGGGTAATGTGTCCAGATGTCCGGCAAGAGGGACGCAAGATCACTGCATGTATTGTGTGTGCTATGTCCTGATAGGCTATGTATTCCTAACTTTATGTGACATCTGACTTTATGGTGGTTTGGTAATGTGTGCACCCCTCTGGCCATGTGTGCTTTACTGGGCTAATCTTCCTGGACCATTGTGGTGTCGATGCGCTTCTCTAGGGGATGGAACTGAGTTTCCTGTTGGCACATTTGTCTGCCAGCTACGTGCCACCCCACCTGTAACCTGTCAATCAATAACCTCAGGCCTAGGTTGCAGAGCCTGCCTGACCACATATTTCTGAGTCCGGGTTGATGGAGAGTTCATGACGGGCAAATTTGATAATATTGATGCGAATTCGCTCGTATCTGCGAGTGTATTATTATAAGCAGTGGCCTCTTAATCAACTGCAAGACACTCCCTACCCCTTTATCTCACTCTTGCAGGTTCCAGCTTTGTTGCTCTGATTACACCCACACATTTGTGTGGCAGAATCCTTTTCACACACACTTACTGATGTTTGTTGAGCAGCTCCATTGTGGTGTGACATCCTATAATATCAGCAGGGCTCTTGTGTCTTATCGTATTTGGGTCCTTTAAGGCTCACTATTCACATTGTGATCACTCAAGACATTCCTCAGACAGTGAGAAGCAGTGCTGGGGCTCGGAATTTCCATTTCAGTGGACACTAGATGTGAGCAAGAATACACGGTACACTTGTTCACGTTGGTTAGCTGTGAAGGCAATGAATTTGTAAAGTCTGCACTTAGGGTCTGACTCGCCAGGACAGTGAGTAGGTCAGCTTTTAGACTATTTGTGGCCCTGTTTTAGGGTCTGCTAGGCCACAGTTTACTGTTGATTTGCCAGATATTGCCTCAAACATTGCCTGCAACATGCTTAAATCCATGCATTCTTTCTTTCTGTGCAAAAGACTTAAAGAGTGTGTAAGAAACTGGCTCTATATATACTGCACCAAAGTGAGGTACAGAGTGTATAGAGTCCAAGGGTCTCCAGAGGTTTGGCAGAGGTTAAAGTTAGATAGCACCTTACTCTCTAAAGTGGTAGCTTGGTCAAGCAGTAAGGCAGTATCAGTCAGCAAATGAATTCACACACTCAAGAACTGTACTCTAGGCCAATTGTTTTTGTATAAAAAAAATATACTGTTGTTTTATTTCTAGAACCAAGCAAGCCTGGTACAGGTAACCATATTAATACTTTGCAGCAGTAAATTACTTGTATGAACACAGTTCAAAATTGCAGTATAACTTGTACTGATTTGGGTTACAGTTAGCACTTAGCAGGTATAGTACATTCAAATTAATGGGCTTTTTAAGAAAAATGCAATCAATTACTTTTCAGATTACTTTTGCTAACACAGGGCTGGATCCTAGATTCAGCACTGTGACATTTCCTGAAAACAGTTGAGTAAATTCGTTTTAGTTAGAGGTACGATTTTTAAAAAATATTAGTGTATTTCAAAAGTTGACACAAAAACTTTTTCACATAGAGTCACCGATGTTATCCTATGGGAGGAAATTCACTTAGCAGGTAAGTTACTTTAACGATACTTTTCTTACTCAGTGCTGGATGCCTAGATTCAGTACTGGGACATCTCCTGAAAACAGTTCTGAAAATGCTTTTTGGTTAATTGGGTGATTTTTAAGGAATATTCTCAGTTTTCAAAAGTTGACACAAAAGTTTTTGGGGAGAAAAAGTGTCAATGTTATTCTATGAAGAGCAAGAGGTTATCGGTTTCCAGGTAGGTAATCGGTCTTTGGAGTTAGGCTCCTGGGGTTAGACTCAGGGGTCTTCCAGGGTCAGTGATGCACTGTTGTTGCACCCCCAGTGACACTAGGGCGGCCGGGTGCAGAGTGTTGAGGCACAATGTTATCCTACGGAGGATAGGGGGGCTCCGGTTGGTGGCTGCTGGCAAGCAGGCCACGGGATTGTGGGAGCAAAGGGTTAAGCTCAGGGCAAGTTGGGGACCAAGTTAGCACAAAAGGGGCACCCTCAGCGGCACTAGGGCGGCCGGTTGCAGGGTGCTGTTTGGAGGTCGGGTGCCCTGTTGATTTCAATGGAGATTCTCCGGGACAAAGAAACACTGCAGCCTCGGGGACGAGGATCTTCCAGGAGTGACTACCACTTCGAGGGGTAAGTAGGGATGTAGAGGGTTGGTTAGGCACCATTGGGTTGGACACACAAGGCCGTGGGGCGTCGGGTGCAGGGGTGCCTTGGGACGTCGGATTTTCTTACCCGCTCTGGTCGCGGTAGTGGGGGTCCTCTGGATTGAGGCTGCAGGTGTTGTTAGGAGGCTTAAGGCAGGTCAGGGATCGCTGGATCTCGGGTCAGGATCGCCGGGGGGACCTCCTCGTGGTATTTGTCCACTCAAGCTCGGGTCGAATTCAGCAGGGTGCAGAGTGTGCGGGATTTGCGGTTCCTGGCTGGCACCAGAAGCTGCAGTTCAAACACGTCCGGTGTTCACGGGAGAAACAGCTTGGAAAGTGAAGGCAGGCAGGTCCTCCAGGGTTTTTGATGTTTCTGTCCGCTGGACACGCCGGGGTTTTGCAGGAGCAGGTTCGAGGAGAGACAGGCCTGTAGGACTGGGGCCAAGTCAGTGGGCGTCGTCCTCTTGTTAGCTCTGCACGGCTTCTCGTCCTTCTTCTTCTCTTCTTTTTCTTTTGGTTGCTGAATCTGAGGAAGGAAGGTTCAGGGTGCCCCTAAATACTAAATTTAGGGGCGTTACAGGTAGGTAAAGGGCAGGGACCAATGGGTCCCTTCCCTGGGCTGGGTACACTCCCTATTCTGCCACTCTCCAGTGGGAGGCGGTAGGAGCCTGTCCCTGGTTGGCTGGGTTCCCCATCCTCAAGATGTCGGGGACTCAAGTTTGTGTTTCACCTCGCCTCCCCCACCTTAGGGGTGGAGTTGGCAGAGGTGGGCACACCTATCTTCCTCACTTGTTTTTCCAGCCAGTTCTCCTGCCCAAAGTGGGGGGTAGAACCAGTGGGGACCAGTTGCTGAAAGCATCAAATGGTCTGGAGAGGCTTACAAAGGCGGCATGCCTTTGAAGCTTCTCCTTCGTGAACCCTGCCCATCCTGGGGGAGGAGGCTTGGCACCTCGTCCCAGGATGCGCATTGTTTCAGACCCCCGAGAGCAGGGAGCTCTCGACCCAGGGGTCCAGAAACATGTCTGGTGGTGGCAGCCTGCGCAGCCACTCAGTCAGGTCACTGG
The DNA here is from genome assembly GCF_964204655.1 of Triturus cristatus. NCBI lineage: Eukaryota > Metazoa > Chordata > Amphibia > Caudata > Salamandridae > Triturus > Triturus cristatus. Next base: position 189,671,094 of record NC_140594.1, read on the forward strand.
AAGTTGGTCGAGTTTCAGGGGGCATCTCAAAGATGCCCTCTGTCGTGCATTTTACAATAAATCCCACACTGGCATCAGTGTGGGTTTAATGTGCTGAGAAGTTTAATACCACACTTCCTCAGTCTTCGGCGTAGCCATTATGGTGCTGTGGAGTTCATAATGACAAACTCCCAGCACCATATACTCTTAATGGCAGCACTGCACTTACAGTGCCCAGAAATGGACTTGGGTACTGTAGAGGTACAGGGCTCATGCTCCTGTACCCTCACCACTGGCATAGGGCACCCAGCTAGAGGGGTGACTGAAGTATGCCAGGGCAGTGGTTTGTGGGCGTGCCATGTCGACTCTTCACTTTGTTCTGCACCAAGGTACTCAGCCTGCAAAGACAGTGTGTGAGTGTCAGGGGACGGGGCCTCTAATGGTTTCACAATAAGTGATGCAGCCCTTAGGGGCCTTCTCTGGTCACAGTGCCCTGGGTACCTGTAGTACCATTTACCAGGGACTGACCTGTGGCCAGAGATGCCAATTGGGTTTAGGCTTCAATACAGTTTTAGGGAAGGAACACAGGTCCAGGGCACCTGATTGGCAGGAGCCCAGGGCACACTCAGTCAAAGCACATCAGCAATTCAATGTGGGCACGTTCTACAAGGAACACTGAAGAAAAGGTGTCCCTGACAAATAGTGTGACTAAGAGGTACTCTACTTATAGTTCCATGTTTGGGATGTTGGTGGATTCAGCAATACCCAATCAGTCTAATATTGTTGCGCCTCCAAATCCTCCACCTTGCTTTGAACCACCTGCAGGATCTTTTCCACTTTAGCCTGAGCTTGCGTGCTCGATGCCGCAACATCTTCTGCATCGGAGACCCTTTTTTCCACAGCATCAAGCCGCTCCGTATACTTGTCGAGTCGTTCCGACATTCTGTCCATACGAAATGTGAGCGCGTCAATTTTGCTATTTATTTTGGTCAAGCTATATTGCATTGCTGACAATATATGCTTCAGGTCTGGCTACATTGTGGAGTTGCCCGCCTCTGAGCCAGATTCCGAGGCATTCCTATCTAGCTCTTGCCATCTGGACGTTTTGCAAGGTTCAAATTGCAGCTTAGATTGTGATTTGTCCATGCCACCCATCGTAATCCAAAGCTATGCAGATCCTGGACGGGCAATTCTTGCCAAAGTGGAAGTTATAAGCAAAACCAACTGCCCGCTCTCCGCAAATGTAGTGATCAGCGTGACTGAGAGCTCACGTTTCACCCACAGGTGTTATTAGCCCTCAGGGACAGTCACTGGTCATCTAGCAGCCACGGCGTATGATAGTCACTCGCAAGGGCAGCAGTAGAAACCACTATGTTGACCTAGGCCCTTCCATGTGGAGCCTGAGGTTTAGGGTGAGTCCATACCACACAGTCAGTGCACTCTAGAGGAGGGGGAAGAAGGCACTATCAACCCCACCTTGTATATCGGGCACCCAGAGCAAATGTAAACTCACAGTGACTAAAGGTGTTTATCAGTTAAGTATAACCTCATGTGGCCCTTTCACTGGGCTGTACAGCCAATCTGCCTGTATCACGGCAACTGCATCTCCCCAGCGAATGTATCAGGTTCGGGCGGACTCCAACAGTGACTCCCAACGTCGGTCTCAGCAGTAGTGCCAGGATAGGGAAAAGGCCTCTACTCTTGCATCACTCCAGTGCAATGTGAGCCCATGTGTCGGGCACTGCGAGGTCTCCCTACAGCAAGGGGCAGTATTGGTAGGTCCGGTCCAGGTAGGGACTCCACCTCACGAGGCCCCGATCTCACCGCAGCCTTCTGGGGCACATCGGAAACCAGCCCGAGGCAACAGTCATTTTTACCTTTAAGCTGTGGCCAGGCAAAGTGGCATATTCGTCAGTGGTCCCACGCTATATCCTCCGGTAGCAGCTCAGGAATAGGAGGCAATGTCTCTGGGCAATTAGGGGGCGACGGACTCTCCACGCAACACCAGAACACCTCGGCTTGGCATGACGGTGAGCCGCCGTATGCCTCTCCCCCCTCGCACTCCAGGGCCTCGCACCAGCCCGCCGACAGAGCTCAATTTTGGCTCACAGGTGACTCCGGAGAGTCAAAACTGGAGGATTTGTGAGCTGCATCTGCTCCACAGCAAGTACAGGTTTGGTTGTGTCTTTTATTTTGGGCTGAGTGACAGGATCCTTTAGGATTACCGGTCGGGCTTACGGAGCTACGCTATGACGCAGCCATCTTGGAGACTGGCAAGCTCTGCCCCCTGTAATTGCTGAATTTCTATCATTTTGTTTGAATGAAATCTGAGCCTAACTATAATGGCCCTGTGTAAGCTTTTATTATTTCAGTGAACGTATGTATATATATTTGTATATGTGTTTAGATATATAAATATATATATATATATATACACACACACATACAGATTCACACACACACAACACACACACACATTACCTACTGGTGGTCAACAGAGGGTAGTTATAGTTAGGACCTTGTTTCCATAGGAATTGCCAATAACTTTGGCACCTTTTGACGAATCTTCACAAACTTTTTAAAATTTGTATGCCACTCACTTCAGCTACTGTTTTGAAAGTTTCAGGGTGATTTATCAAGTGGGGGTGAAGAAAAAGGATTTTGAACACGACTACAGCCCGAACATTTGGACAGAATTATACCAAATTTTGGTAGAAAGGTAGCTTTTGGTCCAGAAAGCGTGCTTTTTGCTATTTGGTGTGAATCCATTTATAGTTTTTGAGATTTTAAAGGAAAACCACATTTGTATATCTAGGGAAGCGGACCATCGATGGATCCACTATGGTGAATCCACAGCTCGACACGCCCAAGCAAGGTACTGATTGGCTGGTTGTAACTTAACAGAAAAGTTGTGGCAGCCATTTTATATATCGGGAATCGGTCACCAGGGAAGAAAAGTAGCATGTAAATGGGCAGCAAAGTGCGTGAAAATTATTTTCTTTGCCAAACGCAAGATCCGCAGTTCCATCGTTGGGCTCAGGGCAGCCCCCATCTAAATCCATGATGGCTCTGCGGATTTCACTGCAAATCAAAAATATATATATGTACTCACACACCCATTCTGACACCCATACAGACACTCTCACTGCCATTGTGACACTGAAATAGACACTCACACACAGTCAGACACCCAGAAAGATGTTCTTATACCCACTGTGACACCCAGACAGAAACTCTTACACCCACTGTGGCACCCAGAGAGACACTCCCACATTCAGTCTGACACCCAAACAGACACTCACACACCCGCTCACACACCGTAACACTCTGACACCTACTCTGACACTGTTACAGACATTGCCACACCAACACCCATACAGACACTCTCACACCCATTTACATATTCATACATAGACTCCCACATCCACTCTGATACCCATACAGACACTCACACCCACTGTCACACCAAAACAAACACTTTCAGACCCACTCTGATGCTCATACAAACCCTCTCACACCTACTCACACACACAGACAGATACTCTCACAGCTACTCTGAGGCCCATACAAACACTCTCTCCACCTACTCTGGTGCGCATACAAATACTCTCACACCCAGTGACACACCTAGACAGACACTGCCACACCCACTCTGATGCCCATACAAACCCTCTCACACATACAGACACTCTCATACCCACTCTGATGCCCATACAGCTACTCTCACACCCACTCACACTTATACACACAAACACTGTCATACCCACTCACACACACAGACAGATATTCTCACACCTAATCTGATGCCCATGCAAACACTCGCACACCCAGTGACAACCCATACATTCTTACATCCACTCACACAGAGACATACTCTCACCCTCACTCACACACTCAGACAGACACTCTCATACCCACTCACAGACCCACTGACAGAGCTACTCAGAGATCCACTCAGACACTGACATAACCACTCAGAGACCCACACATTTATTTAGGCACCCACCCACAGACTGAGAGAGACAGTCAAACATCCACTCATAGAGCCACTCAGATACTCACACACCCACTTGCAGATCCACTCAGACACTCACACACTGACTCACAGACCCACAAAGACACTTAGGCAGCCATTCATAGACCCACGCATGCACTGATAGACCAACTTAGACTCTTACACACCCACTCACAGACCCACACAGACACTCACAGACCCACATAGACACTCACACACCCACTCACAGACCCACTCAGACACTCACTCATAGTCCCACTCAGACACTCACTTACCCACTCCCAGTCCCACTCAGACATGCAAGCACCCATTCACAGACCCTCTCAGACACTTACATACCCAACCACAGACCCTCTCACACACTCATGCACCTACTCACAGATCTTCTCAGACACTCACACATCCACTCACAGACCCACTCAGACACTCATGCACCCCCTACAAACCCTCTCAGACACACACACCCACTCACAAATACTCTCAGGTGCTGACACATCCACTCACAGATCCACAAACACTCATGCATCCACACACAGACCCACACAGACACTCATGCACCCACTCATAGACCTAATCAGACACTCATGCACCCACTCACGGACCCACTCAGACACTCATGCACCCACTCACCGACCCACTCAGACACTCATGCAGTCATTCAAAGACCCACTCAGACACTCTCACACTCCCTCACAGACCCACAGAAACACTTACACACCCACTCACAGACCCACACAAACACTGGCACACCCACTCACAGTCCTACTCAGACACTCACCTACCCACTCCCAGACCCACTCAGACACTCAAGCACCCACTCACAGACCCTCTCAGACACTTACATACCCACTCACAGAGCCTCTCACACACTCATGCACCTACTCACAGATCCACTCAGACACTCACACATCTACTCAGAGACCCACTCAGACACTCATGCACCCCCTAAAAACCCTCTCAGACACTCACACACCCACTCACAGATACTCTCAGGCACTGACACATCCACTCACAGATCCACAAACACTCATGCACCCACTCACAGACCCACTCAGACACTCATGCACCCACTCACCGACCCACTCGGACACTCATGCAGTCATTCAAAGACCCACTCAGACACTCACACTCCCTCACAGACCCACAGAGACACTTACACACCCACTCACAGACCCACACAAACACTGGCACACCCACTCACAGTCCTACTCAGACACTTACATATCCACTCACAGATGCACCCAGACACATATACACCCACTCACAAGGTCGTTGGCAGATACACATAGTAAATTACATAGTTGCAAATCCTAAATGTGCTGTTGTGTATCAAAAGTGTGCTTTTGCTTTGCGGATTCACAATGGATTTGCAAATTCAAAGAAATATTTTAAAAAGGTATTGAAAATAAAAATGAATTAGTGTTTGGGAAAAGGGTGGCTCTTAGAAGAGCTTATGTGTTTATTGTGAGCAGATGATAACTCAACATGAATCAAGATGCAGTTTTCAAGTTGTTAATGAACTTGTTACCTTTCTTTGGGAAATGAACTCCATCACTTCTATGTATATCATCCATGTCAAACATAAATATTTGTTGTATATTGAGCCCATGTTATGGTCTTTGAGGAATGCAGAAACAGTTTTATTAACCTGTTACCTGGATTTGTCTATCTGTAGACAGAATTTGTTTGACCACTTTAATTTCTGCCATAGACAAATGTTGGAGACTACCAAGGCAGTGTGAGGGAATATGACATTAATTGACCAAAGGTAGCCTTCATTAGGATTTCCAGTCCTACCCTAGTCAATGTGCCTAGATCATTTCCACCACAGTGCACAATCATAAGGACTGGATGTTGGCAATTCACAATGATTTCAACCAAAGGCAGCAATTAATGCTACTTTGACCCTCTCGGGCCAACCCAAGTGATGTCCACGTTAGACAGACCCAAGTCCCTGTCAATGCCACTCTTTCTAGCACTCTCTCTTGCCCAAAATACAAAGCTATGACCCACAATCCACACTATGTGCATTTTGGAGGGAATCTGGAGTACCACACAGGTGAAGGCTGCAGCTGAATGTCACAGATTTGAAATGAAAGGCAGCTAAAAAGGAGTCTAGCAACAAAAATGTAAAATATCAAATTTGATTGGATGGTGTAAATATGGTAGTGGATAAACACAGGTAGTGATATTGAGATAAAATGAAATAGATGTGAGATTGGCTTTGGAGAAATAACCAACAAAAAATTGTGTTTGGGATATGGTTATAATTCTAAACACTTAACCACACCTGCTATAATTGAGTTAGGAGTTAGCATGCTACTCTTAAAAAGTGTTGTGACATACTGCTTGCAGAGAATGTTTCAAAATTGGACACCATAGTAACACAGCTACAAGAGCATGGGGGAAGGAAACAAAAAAGACTAGGCTATGAATATGAAGGGAGAGTGTTAGTAGAAGAAGTGGAGTATAAATGACATTGTAAATGAACAGGTTCTAAAATGGATTTTCGTGTCCTGTGTGGATCTGCGAATCCACCCCAAAGTTACACAGGAGGCTGAGCTGGACGCCACAACAGATTTACAAATCCGCCCAAACCCATACCAAATTGGGCGTTCTTTAGAAGAGAGTTAGGAAGGGTTAACAATGCTGACCATTCAGAATTGGTATACCCTACCTTAAATATGAAAGGGATGTTGTGATTTGTTTTCTGACTGAGCAACCTTGAAAGTAAAGTTGAAAAGGTTGCCATTATTGGTTCCCTAGAATGAGAGTGGTGTACCATTCTTGTGGTTGGTTTCTGTGAATTTTCAGTGAGAAGAGATTCTAACTGATACTGAGAAACAAAAGTACAGACCAACAAACACATTTAACATGTATGTGAATTAAGGTGTAGTTTAAAACATGTTAGAAAAAGCATGAGTGTATGTAAGGTGGATGAAAGTGAGTAGAATGTTTACAAAATGTAAAAGCGAATATAAATGGAGGGCACGTAATGAAAATAATGAAACATACAGTGATCAACAAAGGAGGATCAAAAATCTGTAAAGAGTAACAACGCCCAGACATACATCAATGCAGACTCTGACACAACCACTCAAACACTAATGCATCCAATAACACACCCAGGCATTCTGTCATGTATAGACTGACACACCCAGGTATATACTGATTCATACACTGATACACCCACAGACACACTGATGCTTACACTGAGACACCCAGGCACACACTGATGCATGCACTAACACACATATACACATACATATGCATACACTAACAGGACCCATGCATGCACTCATGTTTACACCAGCACAGCCAGCTACACACTGATGCCTGGATGTGTTAGTGGATGTGATATGACATTGATGTATGCACTAACACACACATGCAAAAATTCATGTATACACTAACACAGGCAGGCACACACTGATGCATACACTGAGACAGTCAGGCAGATACTGAAGCATCCTTGACACATCCAAATTCACTCTTATACATACACTAACACACTCAGACAAACAGTAATATATATACTAACACACAAAAAACACACTTACACATTGTATTGTATTGTATTGTATTGTATACATTTTTGTACAGCGCGACTGCCACCCTACGGGTATCCTGGCGCTGAGAGACCGTAATAGCATAAAGCAAGCAGAGCAGAACAGCCAGTAGACAGGATCGATGCTACCTATTCCTGGCGAAAAAGCCAGGTCTTAAGATCTTTCCTGAAGCCCAGAATCGTTTTGGCCTGGCGCAGATCTTGAGGAATCTTGTTCCAGAGGCGGGCTGCTGCCGTACTAAAAGCCCTGCCTCCCATCCTAGCAAGTTTTACTCTGGCAACAGATGCCAGGCTTTGGCTAGTGGACTGGAGAAGTCTTTTTGGTTCATACCAGGAAAATCGTTCGCGTAATGGTAACGGGCCTATATAGTGTAGGGCTTTGTAGACCATGACCAGCGACTTAAAACTGATTCTATCTCTGACAGGCAACCAGTGGAGGTCCCTCAGTGCCAATGTTACAGATGAATCGCGCTGTCTCCTGAGGGCCAGTTTGGCTGCCATGGACTGTATTCTCTGTAATCCCTGTACAATATATTGGGGAGCACCCAAGTACAGGGAATTACAGTAGTCCAGTCTGCTCAGGGTCACACTCTGGACCACCAGAGACCTGGCCTCATTAGGGAGTAGTTGGAGAATTTGGCGAAGAGCTCTCATCAGGGCGATACAAGTACCGATTGTTTTGTTAGCCTGAGATTGCAGCTGAAGATCTTCGTCCATCATAACCCCCAGGTTACGAACTGTTCTAGCTGCAGCTATAGGGGAGTCCTCCGGCATAAGCCGGAACTCGCCCAAAAGATGTTTAGACATTTTAGCTGCACAGCAATGCAATAGCTCCGTTTTCCCAGCATTCAGCTGCAAAGAATTGGCCTTCAGCCAGTCAGAAACCTTCCTCATAAATGCCTGAAAGGAACTCAGAGAGACTGCGTGCTCTCCATCCGTGGAAAACATCAGCTGAATGTCGTCCGCGTAGTTAACCACTTCAATCCCATGAGATTTTATTAAGGGGATCAGGGGCCCTAAATAGACATTAAAGAGGATCGGGCTGATTGCTGAGCCCTGAGGCACTCCATGGCGTACCGAGGACCAAGGGGAGACAAATGGCATCAGGGTCACTGCCTGTTGACGGTCAGTCAAGTAAGACTGTAACGATTCCAAGGCACGGCCCGTCACCCCCAAACCTTCCAATCTTGCCAGCAAGACCGTGTGACTAACTGTGTCGAAAGCGGCCGACATGTCCAACAGCACCAGCTCTGAGGAGCTGCCACTGTCGGCTCGCATACGAAGTTTGTCCAAGACGATTGTCAACGCGGTTTCCGTCCCATGCCCTGGCCGAAAACCAAACTGGTCCCTATCCAAGAGCAGATTTTCTTCCAGGAAATTGGACAAGGACTTGCAGACCATTTTTTAACTGGAAATGGTAGAAGGGATATGGGACGGAAGTTAGCTGGCAGCGATGGATCTAAGGAAGGTTTTTTCAGTAGGGGGGTGACTATCGCCTGCTTCCAACAACTTGGTACAACTCCTTCATTTAAGGATTGACAGCAAATTTGCCACAGATCCAGAAATAAGTCGGGGCCAAATTCCTTCCAGATCTTATGAGGAAGGGGGTCAAGAGGTGACCCAGAAGATATCTCCCGCGCTATTCTGTTGAAGAAGTCCTCCGTGGGGGGTTGGAAATAGCTCAAAGAGATGTCTCTCCTGATATCTGCGATAATCGGGGGGATCTCGATGACACTCTGATCAAACCCACCCACAATATTATTGACTTTATCAATGAAGAACGTGGCAATTTCATTGCACAGATTTTGTGAAGGCTGAACTGTGCTAGCCAAACACCCAGGGTTGCTAAGATCTCTTACGATGTTGAAGAGGTCCTTAGTTCCATTAGATGCCTGCAGAATGGTGCTAGCGTAAAATTGCGACTTGGCCTCCCTGATAGCCATCTTGTATTGAGCTTGTATTATTTTTAGAGCTTTTTTGTCTGTTTCTAAATACAGCCTGCGCCAGCATCTCTCGGCCTGTCGGCCGGCTGAGCGTAGCACTTTAAGCTCCTCACTAAACCAAGGGGCCGAGGGAGTTCTACGCATTCTAAGCTTTTTGTTTGGTACACATCCCTCCAACACTTGGTTGATGGAGTTACTATATCTATTATAGTTCTCTCCCGGCGCCTCCTCTGGATCAAACAGGTTCCGTCTAGAGAAAAGAGGGGCTGTGCCCTTTTTGGAGAGCTTGGCCCAGTCTCTCCCCCACCTGAAGTTAGCTTGATTTTTCCCTACCGGCTTATCTCCTTGTATAGTCATCCTGAACTGTATTAAGAAGTGATCAGTCCAGTTTCGAGGAGAAATGCTGAGTAGCTCTGATTCAGTCGGTTTGGCAAACACTAAGTCGAGCGTATGGCCTCCTATATGAGTAGGTTGTTGAATAAGCTGATGGAGGTCACAGTTCTCACTGGTATGACTCAGGGCTTGTAAGTGGTTCCCTAAGCTCCCTGTCTCCCAGAGATTAAAGTCCCCCAGAAACAACAGTCTAGAATGTGTCCAATAGGGCCTGGTGATTAGAGTCCATGCCCGGGGGCCTGTAACAGACCATGCCAGTCAGCATTCTCCCCTTGATCTCCTGTAGGGTGAAGCCCAGGATCTCGTATCCTGCTATGTCTTTAATCGGTAAAGCAGCACAGTCCCACTTCTCCTTAAAGATTAACCCTACCCCACCTCCTCTCCCCGTCAGGCGTGGTTTCTGAAGGATCTTGTAGGCGACAGGGCATGCAAGTCCTAGCTCCACTGAGGAGTCTGGTTTTACCCAGGTTTCTGTCATGAACAGTAAATCGAGGTCCAGATCTTCCAGCAAGTTACTGACCTCTTGGTAGTGCTTGATCAGAGACCTGCTGTTGATCAAACCGCATGTCAAAGCCTGCCGATGTTCCCCCTGCCGCCTATTACCCAGTTTTAATAATGAGTCTCTGGAGTAGAAAGCCTGCCTGTGCAATTTAGGGCAGCATTACTGGCGCTGAGCGCGGCCGGAGCGCTGACGGGCGCAGACGGGCTTGCCTCTGGAGCGCCTCGGGCGCGCCATCGGCGCGTGCGCTGCGCGCTTGTGTTCCCCTCATTAAATGGAAGTTTGGCCACTAGAGCGCTGACAAAAATGGCGCCCGGAGGATGGCCCTAGTGTAGTGAAATATCGCCAATAGCGATGTGCTGAGTATTTTTTTTATTTTTATGGTGCAAGTAAGAGGGCAGGCACAATAATAACACAATACAACAACAGCTTTAAACAACTTTAAAATTACCCCGGTGCTAGGTTGGTCTCACAAAATTCTCGGCAATAATAGGTATGGAACACCGCACTTGTGCCACTCGGCAGAGCGCTCTGCAGCCACAGCTAAGTGTCAATTTCGTCTCCTTAGTGCTGCGCGCTTGCGTTCCCCTCATTAAATGGAAGTTTGGCCACTAGAGCGCTGACAAAAATGGCGCCCGGAGGATGGCCCTAGAGTAGTGAAATATCGCCAATAGCGATGTGCTGAGTATTTTTTTTTTGGTGCAAGTAAGAGGGCAGGCACAATAAAAACACAATCCAACAACAGCTTTAAACAACTTTAAAATTACCCCGGTACTAGGTTGGTCTCACAAAATTCTCGGCAATAATAGGTATGAAACACCGCACTTGTGCCACTCGGCAGAGCGCTCTGCAGCCACAGCTAAGTGTCAATTTCGTCTCCTTAGTGCTGCGCGCTTGCGTTCCCCTCATTAAATGGAAGTTTGGCCACTAGAGCGCTGACAAAAATGGCGCCCGGAGGATGGCCCTAGAGTAGTGAAATATCGCCAATAGCGATGTGCTGAGTATTTTTTTTTTGGTGCAAGTAAGAGGGCAGGCACAATAAAAACACAATACAACAACAGCTTTAAACAACTTTAAAATTACCCCGGTACTAGGTTGGTCTCACAAAATTCTCGGCAATAATAGGTATGAAACACCGCACTTGTGCCACTCGGCAGAGCGCTCTGCAGCCACAGCTAAGTGTCAATTTCGTCTCCATTCACTAACACACCCATGTACACAGTAGTGCATACACTCACCCACTCAGGCACACAATGATGCATACCTTGACACACCCAGAAGCACACTTATATATACACTAACACATTTAGGCACTCCCTCGTGCACACATTGACACACCCAGGCAGACACTGATACATATACTGACACAGCCAGGTACACACTGAAGCATATACTGACAAACCCAGACACACACTGACGCAAACACTAACACACCCAGACATATTAAAGCATACACTGACACACCATGCTCACTCTTATGCATGCACTTATACACTCAGACACACAGTAACACATATACTAACACACCAAATCACACTTATGCATACATTAACATACCCAGGTACACAGTAGTATATATTCTCACACACCAAGGCATCACTGTTGCATACACTGACATACCCAGAAGCACACTCATAGATACACGGATACACCTAGGATGCATGCATGCATACATTGACACACCCAGGCAGACACTGATACATACACTAGCACACCCAGGCAGACACTGAAACATACACTGACATACCCAGACACATACTGATGCATAAGCTAAAACACCCAGACATACTGAAGAATACACTGACACACCCAAACTCAATCTTATGCATACACTAACACACTCAGACACATAGTAACATATATACTAACACACCAAAACACACTTATGAATACACTAACACACCCAGGTAGACTGTAGTGTATACACTCACACACCCAGGCAAACACTGATGCATTCACTAACACACCCAGGCACACACAATCTAATGCAGGTAGTGACACACACAGGTATACATTGATAGAGCTACTGCAATACCCACCAAACACTAATAGAACTAGTGAAACACTAAAGCAGACACTAATGCTGACACCCACACACGCATCCTAACACTAATGGAGACACTTGCAAACTCATGCAAACACTGATGTAAACACTCATACACTCAGCCAAACACTAATACAGCCACTGACACAGAGGCACACTCTGATGCAGCAACTGAGACACCCAGTAACATACTGATGCATTCAGTGTCACAAGAAAGCACACACTGATGTAAAAATTGATACACTAAGTCATGTAAACACTAATTCAGCTCCTGAGACACACAGGCACATACTAATGTAGGCATTTGCACGCATATGCATACACTGATACAGCTACTGACATGACCAGTGCAGACTAAGACAGACACTGACATACTCAGGAAACACTAATGCAGTCACGGACACACCCATGCACATACCATTTGACACACTGACACGCCTGGTCAAACACCAATGCAGCCACTAACACACCCAAGCATGCATTGATGCATGGAGGGCCACCCCTAGGTAGACAATAATATAGCTATAAACACAGTCAGCTAAACAGTAATACAGCTACTTAGAGACCCAGGCAGACACTACGGCACACACTGACACACTTATGCACACACTGATAGATACGCTGACACACTCAGTGCAATAATATCTATCAGTAAGAGAGGCAGTTGCATGGACAGTTGGATGTCCCTACTGTAAGAAACAGAGGAAGTAAGCAATGCAAAAATCGCTTGTGTAACTATTTACCATCCATAGAGTTAATGGCACATTAGTTACAGAACAACATAGTTTATCACAAATTCACTCAAATACTCAGCGAATCACTAATATAGTTGCTCAATATATTTCAAAGAATTGGAACACCTAGTCTCCTATCTATACACTAACTAATATATGCAGTTACAGATGTATGCTGAGAGACATATACAACCTTTTAGTCACTGAAATGATCACTTATGTACTTAGTTACTTGCTCATTGTACCTAATTTAATAATATGTTCTATAGAAATAAATGTATTCGTTTAGTTGTTTTCCAGATATCCACTTGTATTTAAAGAAGAAGAATTGCAATGCCTGACAACAGACAAAGAAGAAAGAAACAGAGGTAACAGTACTATCTGCTTAAAATTGAGAATGAAAAAGAGAATAAGGTGGAGAATGTGCAGAGAAAAAAAGAGTGGCTGCTAAGAGTACCAAGAGAATGCAGAATGAGGGAAAAGTGTCAAGTAAAAACCAAAGTTTGAAATCAACTGACAAACAGCAAGGAAAGGAATACATGATTTTAAAAGTAGGAAATGCTATAAGAAAACAGGCAGTTTGACATGGAGACAGAAACAGTAATGACAGCAACCTGAAATTCAAACAAAACCTGCATTTCATGCTACCAAATTCTTATCTTTTGTTTCTCCAACCAAAGTTCTAAGGAGGATTATTGTTAAAAAAGTGTTATATGGTATTTGTTCTATGTTGATCATCAGTGTTTATGACATCATTCAGCTTACCAGGGGTAGTACTATTGTTCCACTTTTAATAATAAACAAGTAATTTTTAAGTGATGTGTCTTTAGATCAGTTCAGTAACTACGGGGAAAGAATTGATTAAATAATTGTAATGAGTGCAATGCGTAGTGTCTCTTATTTGTAGTGACATACTGTGCAGTTCTGTTTTTTTCTTAGATCTATATAATTGATTTTTCCCCATTGTTCAAGGATGAATCTTTATACAGTACATTGTTTATGGTGTAGTAGTATAAAAACTAAGAACAGTACAAAAGGGAAAATTAAATGCTTTAATGTAATGTAAGATACTATTACAGCATATGAAATTTCTACTGTTTTGTTTATAATATAAAATTATGCATTGAAAGAATTTAAGATTTATAGTGCATTTTTGTAAAATGTAATACTAATTTACATTTATGTTTTTTCTTTTTATACAGATGAATAACGCCATCTTTTGGAGTAATGGAATTTACTAATTAGTCCTTTCTGTGCTCAACAAACTTACATTCCCAAGGTACACACTGATGGAGAGAGTGATACAGCCAGTGAGACATCCAGACACACCCATACAGCCACTCATACACACAGTCATTCACCTGTACATGCACTCACACACCCACCCACTTACCCATACAGTCACTGACACACCCTTTCACTTACCTATATGGCTAGTAACACATGCACTCACACACTCTCCCATACTGCTACTCACACACCCATGTAGCCACTCACACATGCGCTCACTCACCCATACAGTCGCTCATACACCCACACACATTCCCCCATAAACCCACTAATACAGACACTCACTCATCCATACACCCAGTCAGAAAGCTACTTACTCAGCAATACACCCACTCACACACCCAATCACCCATACAGCCACTCACACAACCATTAACTCTCCTATACAGTCACTGACACACCCACTCACCAACCCATACAGCTACCCACACACCCACTTACTCAACCATACAGCCACTAACACACCCAATCACTCACCTATATGGGTACTAACATGCCCAGGTACACACTGGTGCATACACTGGCACACACATACTGATACAGCCACTGACACACTCAGGCATACACTGACCCATACACTAACACACCTAAGCACACACTCATACATACACTGACACACCTAGGCACTCACTCATACATACAATGACATGCCCGGGCAGACATTAATACATACACTGACACACCCTGACAGATACTCATACATGCACTGATATACCCAGGCACACATTGAGACATGCACCAACACACCCAGGCACACACCTATACATACATTGACATACCCCGGTGCACACTAATGTATACATTGACATATCCAAGCACACAGTGATGCACACACAAACACACCCAAGCAAACACTCACGCATACACTGACACACCCATACACACTGATACATATACTGACACACTGAGTTACACACTCATGCATGCAGTGACATCTCCAGGGACACAGATAGACAGCATATATACATTAAAGGAATAAAAACACAAACACAGCTATTTTTATGATTAGATGGTGTGATTAATAAAGAGTTTTTATGTTTTTTATTGTATTTTTCATAAATGCAGCAAAATAAAACAGATGCAAAACTATAGAAAGATAACCATAATAAAAAGCAACAGGTCTTCTAACTAAAAAACCCTTTGGAAAAAGTGGGATGCGAAAAAGAAAACAAAATGAACATGGATGATTGCTAATTGCATCCAAATATTCTTCCACTGATGATGTGTTAAAGCTGACTGGCATGTGGCATCTCTGGAGTCAAGCTATCCTGGCTGATGACGGCTGATAGCCAGAAACCGGTCCTAGGATGCTTGATTCCTGTCCAGGGAAGACATGGCTTGGCAGTTCGGGCTGGACTGTTCCCATGAGGCACAGGGTCAAGACTGATTTGCATATGGCCATGTCTGAACTGGGGTGGTGTAGTGGGCAAAAGAACGATGGATTTAACCCAGATCTCTTGACTGGGGGAGAATGTATGCATTGTCAGCATTCCGTCCATCATTTGTTTGTTGTAACGCTTTTCGCCCTAAGTGGGATGGGTATTCCCAGACGTGGGACCCGTGCTCACTACGCCACTGGAGTCAAGCTATCCTGGCTGATGACGGCTGATAGCCAGAAACCGGTCCTAGGATGCTTGATTCCTGTCCAGGGAAGACATGGCTTGGCAGTTCGGGCTGGACTGTTCCCATGAGGCACAGGGTCAAGACTGATTTGCATATGGCCATGTCTGAACTGGGGTGGTGTAGTGGGCAAAAGAACGATGGATTTAACCCAGATCTCTTGACTGGGGGAGAATGTATGCATTGTCAGCATTCCGTCCATCATTTGTTTGTTGTAACGCTTTTCGCCCTAAGTGGGATGGGTATTCCCAGACGTGGGACCCGTGCTCACTACGCCACTGGAGTCAAGCTATCCTGGCTGATGACGGCTGATAGCCAGAAACCGGTCCTAGGATGCTTGATTCCTGTCCAGGGAAGACATGGCTTGGCAGTTCGGGCTGGACTGTTCCCATGAGGCACAGGGTCAAGACTGATTTGCATATGGCCATGTCTGAACTGGGGTGGTGTAGTGGGCAAAAGAACGATGGATTTAACCCAGATCTCTTGACTGGGGGAGAATGTATGCATTGTCAGCATTCCGTCCATCATTTGTTTGTTGTAACGCTTTTCGCCCTAAGTGGGATGGGTATTCCCAGACGTGGGACCCGTGCTCACTACGCCACTGGAGTCAAGCTATCCTGGCTGATGACGGCTGATAGCCAGAAACCGGTCCTAGGATGCTTGATTCCTGTCCAGGGAAGACATGGCTGGGCAGTTCGGGCTGGACTGTTCCCATGAGGCACAGGGTCAAGACTGATTTGCATATGGCCATGTCTGAACTGGGGTGGTGTAGTGGGCAAAAGAACGATGGATTTAACCCAGATCTCTTGACTGGGAGAGAATGTATGCATTGTCAGCATTCCGTCCATCATTTGTTTGTTGTAACGCTTTTCGCCCTAAGTGGGATGGGTATTCCCAGACGTGGGACCCGTGCTCACTACGCCACTGGAGTCAAGCTATCCTGGCTGATGATGGCTGATAGCCAGAAACCGGTCCTAGGATGCTTGATTCCTGTCCAGGGAAGACATGGCTTGGCAGTTCGGGCTGGACTGTTCCCATGAGGCACAGGGTCAAGACTGATTTGCATATGGCCATGTCTGAACTGGGGTGGTGTAGTGGGCAAAAGAACGATGGATTTAACCCAGATCTCTTGACTGGGGGAGAATGTATGCATTGTCAGCATTCCTTCCATCATTTGTTTGTTGTAACGCTTTTCGCCCTAAGTGGGATGGGTATTCCCAGACGTGGGACCCGTGCTCACTACGCCACTGGAGTCAAGCTATCCTGGCTGATGACGGCTGATAGCCAGAAACCGGTCCTAGGATGCTTGATTCCTGTCCAGGGAAGACATGGCTTGGCAGTTCGGGCTGGACTGTTCCCATGAGGCACAGGGTCAAGACTGATTTGCATATGGCCATGTCTGAACTGGGGTGGTGTAGTGGGCAAAAGAACGATGGATTTAACCCAGATCTCTTGACTGGGGGAGAATGGATGCATTGTCAGCATTCCGTCCATCATTTGTTTGTTGTAACGCTTTTCGCCCTAAGTGGGATGGGTATTCCCAGACGTGGGACCCGTGCTCACTACGCCACTGGAGTCAAGCTATCCTGGCTGATGACGGCTGATAGCCAGAAACCGGTCCTAGGATGCTTGATTCCTGTCCAGGGAAGACATGGCTTGGCAGTTCGGGCTGGACTGTTCCCATGAGGCACAGGGTCAAGACTGATTTGCATATGGCCATGTCTGAACTGGGGTGGTGTAGTGGGCAAAAGAACGATGGATTTAACCCAGATCTCTTGACTGGGGGAGAATGTATGCACTGTCAGCATTCCGTCCATCATTTGTTTGTTGTAACGCTTTTCGCCCTAAGTGGGATGGGTATTCCCAGACGTGGGACCCGTGCTCACTACGCCACTGGAGTCAAGCTATCCTGGCTGATGACGGCTGATAGCCAGAAACCGGTCCTAGGATGCTTGATTCCTGTCCAGGGAAGACATGGCTTGGCAGTTCGGGCTGGACTGTTCCCATGAGGCACAGGGTCAAGACTGATTTGCATATGGCCATGTCTGAACTGGGGTGGTGTAGTGGGCAAAAGAACGATGGATTTAACCCAGATCTCTTGACTGGGGGAGAATGTATGCATTGTCAGCATTCCGTCCATCATTTGTTTGTTGTAACGTAAATCTCAAGCAGTGGGTCATCATGTGTTGTAGGTTTGGACATCTAGCAGGAACAGTGATGGTGGCTGAGGTGGACGGTGCAGGCAAAATGGCTGTAGATGTTGAAGTACCTGCAGCAGTTTCTCTTTTGCGTACCATCCTAAGATATGCTCTTTCATGAATGGTCTTAAGATGCTTCCACATCGAGCTAGTACCGTGACTGTATTTCTTGTTCGTACCACAAGATAACTCTTTCATGCAAATCATGCATTTTACGCTTTTGCTGTGACTTTCTTCCTCCCTGAGGGGATAGTAAAAAATTGCCACACCTCGCTCTGTCTTTTAGGTAGATGGCTCTGCTCTTCTTCATCCTCCTGGAACAGGACAGGATCCTCTTCTTCAGCAGAAGGATTAGATGCAGCCATGATTTTCAAAATCTGCAGTTTTAACAAGCTGGAAGTCTCAAAAGCCAGAGCTTAATATCAATCAGTATAGCTGTCTGCACAGTTTAATACCAAATAATAGGTTTTAGGTGGGTTTTTTTTTCTATAAAAAAGGGTGTGGTGCTAATCAGGCCAATCAAAAGGAAATTTGCTCATGTGTCATCGCGCAACTTGGCAAATCTAGTCGATTGATTCGCGAAGTCACGAAAAATATAAGTCACGTGAGTAATCTTAAAAATAAAATATATAGCGACATGGACTCAAATATGTCCACACTAACCTCCTTCATTAAATTAGTGTTCTCTCTCTCTATCTATATCTGTATATAAATATATGTATATATAAAATATATATATTTTTTATTTCAATGAAACCTCAATTCCAAATTTGCGAATACATTGCAATCATGTGATTGGAATGAGAAACCATAGAGTTGTTATAGTCCCATCTTGGTTCGGTCCCGTGGAGGCTCCGCAGATCTGAATTTTTTTTTAAAAGTACAACTTATTAAAACTACTTTCAATAATTTACTACACATTAAAACATTTTATATTTTATTGTTAATTAAAAAAATGCAATTATTTAAAAAGTTTTAAAATAAAAAATAAACAATTGCACTACAGATGAAAAAAATTAACTTTATACCATAAAAACGGGAACAACGCATAAAATAAAAACAATTGAACAAAAAAGTTAAAAGAATTCAAACACCCTAAAATTTATAACTAGATTTTTTCTTTAAATTAACTAAAAAATTAATCGTAAATAAAATGTTATAATTACATGACATAGATTTCAATACCCTTACAAATTAAGTGGAAAAACCAAAGGTTACATGGACGTTATAGTTAGGAAACAACATTGAAAAAACCATCGAAATTCACTGAAATAGCCAAAGGTTACAAGGACGTTATAGTTAGGGTCAGATTTAACTCGCACAAAACCAGTGAAATGCAGCAGTTATAGTTACCTGAGCTAACTATAAATCACACCCGCACAATGCACTGCTTATCACCTCACATATTACATTACTCATGACATGGTCAGTGACATCACTGATGATATATATATATATATATATATATATCCAAGAAACTTTCCAAATGTGCAGTCTGGCACAACAACAGGAACGGACAACTCCAATCGCCAATGCTTACAAATCGTCTTTATTCAATATACGATACGTGCTCAGTCCATGACGCGTTCCGGGCCACTCGGCCCTTGCTCACATGTTCATATATATATAAAGGCTTCTGCGATGCCTTTCTCGTATGTCCGGGATGAGGGTGACCTGAAGCAATAAAAGAAGCAATATGCCTGAAGTCCGTGCCTTCTTCGTTGGATGTCTCTAAGGAAGCGGGAGTGTTTGTGTATATATATATATATATATATATATATATATATATATATATATATATATATATATATACACAGGACGAAGGCCGTGTGTAGTAGTCTTTTGTTTGAGGCCCCATGGGACTCCCGCGTGACCACACGGTGGCCACACTGAGTCCCACAGGAGTTCCTCAGGATCATCACAACATTTTATTAATTTATTTTTGGTTTCGGGAGGCGTCAGAGGGGCTTCCTCACAAGAGATAGGGAGTCTGGGTTTTCCTACCCTACCCCTTATGTCATTATTCTTTGTATTTTTCAGGACTCGGGGATCAAGCCACCAAGTCCTGTAATGGCGGCAGTAATATTTTTCTAATTTGCAGCAAATCAATTAGATTGGTCATTCTCTCAGGACTCCCATGGGACCAGCTAATCAAACTGTGTTTTATCACTGCCCGGACCAACAGGTGTCCTGCGGCAGTACCTTGAGAGTACTGTATAGCTCGATATCTATCAATTTTGAACCTTAACTTCCCAAAAACGACTCAATGGATTAACCCCAAGGCACAAAAAGTGCGCTTTCTGGATCAAGATCTAGCTTTCTGCCAAATCTGGTGTAAACCTGTCCAGCCGTTTTGGCTGTAGCGTTGTCTCACTTCATTATAGCACATATGATCAAGGGTGGGATAATGCTCACCTCCCTATCCTTAACAGAATTAAAACTTCATGTTGGAGGAGCACAATTTGACATTTATATAATTAATGCATTTATTAACAAAATGTGATCCACATTGTTAAATAACAAGTGCATATTAATCATATAATTTGCAGTAGTTGACTTAATTTAGCCATTATGAGCAGTATCTGAGTTAACAAGCTGTGTAACTTAAGTTAGCAATATTTTGTTGCCATTTTGAATGTCTTATTTAACACGTTTAAGGCTGGAAGAGCTGCACATTTCATTTTTGTTTGTTTTGCAGGTTATGTGTTTTTCCACTGCAGATGCTATTTTTCCAGACACCTTTTGTTAGCAAGTGAATAGTTTATTGTTATGTATTAGATGACTGGTTCTCATCGAAAGAAGAAGGTGCCAGAATGGAAGTGCGACTCATGGGAAGAGCTGACTGTACCCAACAGTCTCTCCAGTGAAATAGTTCATGGACATAGTCATGCATGTACCACTGTGTTGTCCTAAGAAAGAGGGGAGTTTACCTGCTCCCGGGCTCTGGAGTAATATGATTGGCTCCCGAGAGTGAGAACAAGCTGAAATGTTGCAAACTAGTGTCTTGTTGAATACTTATAGTGTGTGTTCCTTAGACTAGAAAGGAGTTGCTCGCTGACTTCGAACTGAGAAAATCCTTCTTAGCTTTGCTGAGCTCCGCTGTTCAAGTGCAAAGGCTTTATGCCTAAGCATTCGTATTCTCTCATCAGACACCTTCATTTGGTTTTCAAAAGCTCACACCTTAATTTATTTATTAAACCACATGTCCTTTCTCGACCTCTACCTGCTTAATTTAGATTAGGGGTTTTGTTTATGGAACACACTTTTGGATTTTGGATTCTTTATGTAGTTCTTATTAATGCTCCATTTTTCCTTATCCTGAAATATGTGCTCTTGGGCTATTTATACTTGTAATAATGATGCTTAAATCTGAATACTTAGTGAATTAATGACCTTGATTTAGCTACATTTGTCAATACATCTTTTTAAACTGACTACAAATCCTTGTTATTTCCTGTGGCGCCCCACTGGCCTTCACTGTTATGGAAATTTATATAAATGATTACTCCTAGATCTCTCTCAATGTCGACAAAAAAGAAGTCCTTACGACCACTAGAGGGGTGTGTGTGATGATTACACCTGACGTGTGAGATTTAAGAATCCCTGCTTCATGAATGTTCACAAATGCTATAACATTTTAGATTCTATGACAAGACCGGAGAGCTCAGATAATGCAAGTTTGAAGCTCTTTAAGTACAATGGATAATAGAACTGTTACCTCATTGGTTAGGGAGGGGCCAGGAGTCACCCTTCCCACAAGGTAGCTCCAGGCAGAAATGTGGCGCCTTCTTCAATACAGTACTGGACCTTAGGAATATCAGAAGAGGACTGAACCTGCCATCTCAGACCTGAGAGAAGCCCTGAAGAACTGTACATGCTCCATCTTGTATCCAGCACAAAGAAGTGGACACCAAGGGTCATAGGGCTGACCTCCTGTTCAAGCTACAGGGATACAACAAACTACATGAGGCCTTTCCTGCAACTGTACAGCTGATGAGTTCCAACTGGACATGCCCTGGACCCTGCTGTTGGCCTCTGTTGGAGCAAATACTGGCCCCAAAGTGCTGTTCCTGAGGTGTCGGAACCCTTCCTTGTGTCTGGCTGGACGTCTCCTACCAACCCTGAAAACCGAAAACTTAGAAACATTTTCAGCTTCCAATCCTTCAAGAATCGGGACCAAACTACCAAACGGATCCCCCCAAAGTGCCTTGTCGCTGGGCTGATGATTCAGTTTTCACCCACTTTTCTGCACTGGCAAATCTGATTCAGCAGGACCGCGTGGACGAAGTATCTGGCCTCATGGAGCCTTCTTCGGGAATAACTTAATGTTTTGTCCTAATGAAGGATTCCTAGTTCCTAAAAAGTAACTAAGTTTGAACATAGAAATCTTGACAGGGCGAAAGCACCCAAACTATCTGGCCATCAGCCACAGAAATTTCATGGCGCACAAAATTAAAAGTTATCCCACTTGGAGCTTTTTCCGCCAAACCATGTTCAATAGCTGTCCGGTTTAGTGGAGCCCTCTTTGGCTAAAGCCTGCTACCTTGCCCCGCAGAAAATTATTTGGGGGAAAAAAAACTTTTTTCTAACATATCAGCCACTCGTAAATAACTGTAGGAATCCTTAAGGGCCCACTTGACAGCATTTATATCTATTTTCTGGGTACACTTCTGGTTACAATAGCAACATATTAATACTGTAAGAGGGTTTCAGGCTTAATACCCCTGTCCTTTCCAAACTGACCCCAAATGAGACTGCTGTATCACCCACTAAAAATGTTTGACTTCCATTTTTGTGTCCCAATGTTAAACCACCTATGGTTTGAACCTGGTTTCTGTCTCTGACTGACTCCAGTCTGTCTCAAACCGCACCTAGGTCACGCTTAACGGTGACCAGTTGACTGTGGTTGGTGCTTAACACTTTTTGTAGCTATTTTTATTTAATTATGTTAATAATTCAAATATCCTGTTCCGCTGTGGAATTTTTGTCATTTTGATGTCATTTTATTTTTTGAAAGTACTCTATTTTCCTAATTTGGTTTAGGAAAGCACTAGTGATCATTAAGGATTTCACCTCGCCCTCAGCCACTGTCAACAGCAATGCTGCCACCCAACAACTCTGCGACAACTTATCCAACTTCTTCCACAGCAAAATCGCAAACATCAACAGCAACTTTGCACACCAACCTAATCCCAGAGAACTCGTTGCTAACATACCCACTACCAACCAAGACGGCCACCTGACAGAATGGAAATCCCTCACCAGAAATGACACAGCGGCAATCATGTGGACCATCAACTCAGGGGCCCCAATGGACCCATGTTCCCACTACATCTACAACCTGACAACATCACCAATCACCACCAACCTGACCACATCACAAACACCTCTATCACGTCCGCCACTTCCCTGGATGAATGGAAACTTGCAGAAATCAACGGTCTCCTCAAGAAGACCAAAGCTGACCCGAATCAACTAAGACTCCACGAGATCGGAATACAAGTATCCGCTGTCAAAAAGATCTGTTCCTTCCTCTTGGGAAGAACCCTTAAGGGTCAGGCTGCCACCCTTCACATCAGAGACTAAGAAAATGATCTGTGGAGTTCCACAGGGATCGTCCCTCAACACCACCTTTTGCAACATATACATGACACTGCTCGCCAACATCATGCGATCACAAAACATCACCGTTGTCTCCTACGTCGATGACACCTAACTCATCCTCTCCCTAACAGACAAGACAACAACCCCCAGAACCAACTCCACCAACTAAATGACCTTGGTGGCAGACTGGATGTGAACCAACTGCCTGCAGCTAAACTCTGACAAGAGAGAAGTACTGGCCTTCAGCAACAAGACCTCCCCATGGGACTCCACCTGGTGGCTGTTAGCTCTAGGACCAACACCCACAGACCACACAAGAAATCTATGGATCAACCTGGACGAACAGCTCAACATCGAGACTCAAGTAAATTCAGTGTGCACCTCCTGCTTCCACATCCTATGCATCTTCAAATTGTTGCCTCAGAACACCAGATGGCCCATCATGCAAGCACTCATCACCAGCAGGCTGCATGACTCATACTCAACCTTCCATGCTACACACACATCACACCACACCTCAGAAAGTTTCACTGGTTCCCCATTTACAAGCTCAGCCAATTCCAACTTCTCATGCACACGTACAAAGCCCTACACAACACAAGATCAGAAAACCTGAACAGGTCCCATACACCTTTACCAAACAACCAGATGCCTATGCTCTGTCTCTCTCTCTCACTTGTAAACGTTCCCCGCATCTGCAAAGGCAAAACTGGAGTTTGCTCATTCTCCTACATTCCACCCAAGACATGGACCGGCCTCCCTCAACACATTAGAGACTCCTCATCACTTATCGAGTTCCGCTAGAAGCTAAAGGCATGGCTCTTCATCTAAGCACCTTGGGGACCACACACCTACATACCTGCCCAAAGGCCCGGATACTCTCTAAGGTGATTAATGTACTATACAAATCAGTATAACATAACATTGTTTTGTATTTTGACTTTATTACTGTTTTGGTTTTGCATAAATAAATGCCCTAAGTTTAGCCTGTCTGTTCTGTGCCATAGCTACCAGGAGCTTGAGCTCAGGTTAATTTAGTGACTTTGACAGTTCATCCTGAGAAGGACTATGTGGTTATTACACAAGGTGGGTAGTCGCCCCCAACTAATAACCCAATTTGTAACGATTGTGCTATCTCCTACCTGTACATTGACATCAGATGTCCTGTATAGACCACCCCCAGCCTGAAAACTACTTTGGTAATAACTCCTTGAATTCATATTCTTCTTGATCTCTGTTCTGCCATCTTTATATTGCTAGGAGACTTTTATGTTTGGACTGACCACGCTCAATTAGTTGAGACTTGATGCTAAATTAGACTAATTTGCCCCTCTAGGCTTCTCACAACTAATCTCTTAACCCTAATCCACGGAGAAGCAAACCACACATTGTAATGTGTCCTTTCTCATTTGGCCTGACTGCCCCTCCATCTTTTTTACCTGGCACTACTCTATCTTTGAGTCTCAGACAATATCTGCACAACCCATACTTAAACATTATTTGTGTAAGATAAAACCCATCAGCTTCAACACAGCCCTCACATCCGCTTCCCCCATGAAAGCTCTGCCCCTAGAATAATATGCACATTTTTTTTTTTTTTTTTTTTAATTAAACCATGTGCAATATACATAGACAGCATCAAAAAGAATAGGTGATTGAAAAATCATCATAACAACCCGTGGCAATTTTGTACAGAGTCATCGTCAGCGGTAGATATCCAAACTGTATAGCATAAAGAGGCATCATACATTTTTGCAAAGGAATGCCAAGCCTACTGTTCCACATTTTCGGGGAGCTCCTGCTGCTCCACAGATCGCAGGTACTGTAAGAGAGGCTCCCATATATCCCGCGGTCTGGAGGAGGAGGGAAGTTCCACCGCATATAGCACTAAATTGTCACGACAATATACTAGATCTCTGAGCCATTGGGTGGTCAGGGGCCTCGCCGTGCCTTACCATGTCATCGCCACTCGTCTCTTTGCCAAAAGTAAGGCCACTCTAGCAAACCTGCCCACTGCACCCTTTAGGAACGGCACCAAGCCCAATAAACATAGGGGCAGATCTATATTGCAGATGCGCCACTATTACGCCGCCGTTGCGTCACTTTTGTGATGCAGCGGCGGTGTAAACCCTGCGCCACGTTTCGCGATATATTTACATCGTGACGCATCTATGGAGATGCGTCACGATGTAAAGCCCTGCGCCACGTAAAACCTGCGTCAGGTTTCACGTGGGCGTGTCGACAGAGGGGGGGGCGTTCCGTCGCAGGAACGCCCCTGAAAAGTGACTCAGACAAATCTATAACATTTGACTGAGTCACTTTCCCAACGCTGATGCGCCAAAACCCTGCGCCTGCTTGAAGCAGGCGTAAGGCTTGACGCACCATGTTAGGGATAGGGTAGGTTGGAACAGTGCTGGAGTTGCGTCGCACTTGCGACGCAACTGAAGCACTGCGCCAACCTTACGCCATCGGATGCGTCACGCATCTGTTTATTCCTGCGCCATGATGCGCCGCATTGTAAATGCGGCGCATCATGTGTGGCGCAAGGGTAAACTTGCGTGACGCATCATTCCAGGCGCATCCTTGCTGATTTGCAGGGATGCGCCAGGAAACATAAATCTGCCCCATACTTGTGAAGAGCATTGCAGGTCGACATTAATCATGGTGGACAATTTACAAATCACATCAGTCCAGTATTCAGCAACCCCCTGACATATCCAGGCTAAATGCCAGAAGTCGTCACCTGCAATTCCACAACGTCTGCATGCATCAGTATATAGAACCCCATATTTGAATAACTTCTGTGGAGTATAGTAAGCCTGATGAATGTATTTGAAATGAATTATTCTGAGGCTGCCGTTGAACGTCAGGGCGCTGGTCAGCTGAAAGCAGTGTTCCCAATCGTGTTGCGTTAGCTGTGGATTCAGATATGTGTTCCATCTCTCCAGACTCCCATTGTGAGATGTAAGTTTCTCAGCCGTGGCAGCCTGGTATGGCTTGGTAATGAGTTTATGGCGCGTACGGCTGAGAAGCAGTGTATGCAATGTCTGTAGGGTTGGGGGCTCTGCAGGGAAAGTGGGATGTGCCAGTAACGCTTTTTTCAGTCTATGAAAAAGGAATATAAATAAAGGCGTTTTGTTCTGTATGTAACCAAGATCATTGTCAGACAAGAAGGCACCATCTGGATACAAATCCAGCATGCGAGTAATCCCTGTTAGTTTCAAATTGTGCATAGCCCCCCTTTCATGCGTGACCGACAGGTCTGAGTGGAAGGCAAGTGGCAATGGAGGAGAGTAAAGAGGTAGTTTCCCAGCCAGACGTCCTAGTGCCTGCCAGGCCGCTACGGCGGCATCAATGGTATTAATTTCAGTGCGGGGTGCATGTCTATGGGTGTGAGTTAAAATGGAGCTCAAGGGAATGGGGTGCGCATCGCCGCCCTCCACTGCTATATGCGGGATAAAATCATGAGAGCCAAACCAATAGTGCGCATAGTGCGCATGTGCGCATAGATAATATAAGTCATATATATTGGGCCAACACGTTATGATCTATATATAGACTGATACACATTGGATTGGAGCTTCCCTCATGGATTTCTAACCCTTTTTCCTTGTGGGTCTGATTACATCGTTTATTTCAATCACTAAATGGTGGAGGTTTGGAGATAACATGCATGAGATGATAAGGCTAGCTTTAGGATTTCTTGAGATCCATAAGTGGAGGGCCCCGCAACTGTTGACAGATGGATTTATGTGACAGTGGGGCATATGTATGAAAGGAAAAATCAGTCGCAAACGCTGCGAATCGCTAAAAACAGCGTTTGCGACTGATTATTCGCTATTCCAGATGTATGACACACTTCCACATAGAAAATTAAGAAATCGCTAAATTAGCGATTTCTTAAGCTGCGACACAGCAAAACTGCGAAATATCATGCGAATACCTAATTTGCGATTTCTTAGCATAGCGAAAATCGCAAAATAAGAAATCGCAAACTAAGAAATCGCAAGCGCATGTATGAAAAAATCGCAAATTGCGAATTCACAGAATTCGCAATTTAAGAAATCGCAATTAACACCAATTGCTTGCAGGTGGTAAACTGGTGCAAGGTACATAAACCACCCCACAATGCAACAGACCCACCCACAATGGCAGCAATGTTCGTGATAGCCAGGAGGCTGCGTATTCGGGCCCTTGCTCACAGGAGAATGAGACAGGAACGTATATTCAGGCTGCGCATCACCCTGTTCCAGCACACTGAAGAGGACATCTATGACAAGTACAGACTGCACCCACAGACCATAATGGACCTGATTGAGGAGCTGAAACCCTACTTGGAGCACCCTACACGCAGGACACAAACAATTCCCACACATGTGCAGGTCCTGTGTTCCCTGCACCTCCTGGTGTCAGGGAGTTTTCAACGGGTCATAGCGGAGGTTGGTGGGGTGTCACAGAGTGCACATTCGCGCTTCTTCCATGCCTTCCTAGATGCAATGCTACAGAGGCTCTCACATCACATTTACTTCCCCACCACCCAACAGGCATTACAGCAAACAATACTGGACTTCTACCAGATTGCACGTTTCCCCCACGTCATTGGCTGTATTGACGGGACCCATGTGGCCATCACACCCCCAGCAGCAACTGAATATGTCTACAGGAATCGAAAATGCTACCATTCCCTCAACATACAGATTGTGTGCAACGCTAAGTATCTCATCACAGACATCGTACCCAAATACCCCGGCAGTACACATGACTCTTTCATCTTCCGACACAGTGGAATATACAGACGTCTGAGTGCTGGAGAGTTTGGGGAGGGGTACCTGCTTGGTAAATACATTGCACACATCAATACATCCACTACATCACTTGAGGGGGGGGACATTGACTTACCTATTGTGTTTTTTTCCATGCAGGTGACAGTGCCTATGCAGTGCGCGACTTCATCCTGACCCCATACCTGGATCCTGCAAATGCAAGTGAGAGGAGCTACAACAGGGCACACAGATCTACATGCTGCGTCATTGAACGAACCTTTGGAATCCTGAAGAGCCGCTTCAGGTGCCTGCATAAAAGTGGAGGCGCACTGCAATACAGCCCTGAGACCTGCTGTAAAATCGTGGCAAGCTGTGCAATGCTACATAACATGGCAATGAGGAAAGGCACCACAATTGATGTGACCGATACAGACACATCGGATGACGAGCGCCCTGCTCCCCCTGCCAGACCAGCAGCAGGAGTTGGGGCAGCTGCTGGACACCAGAGACGGACTGAGATCACACAAAACTACTTCTAGGTGAGTAATGATGAAATGAGACAACAAAGCTTGATGATGTGTCAAGTGTTTAATCACACTTCACATGCAAGAAATAGTAGCTGTCCCCAGCACATGTTGTGCACACAGTGCAGATAAGGCACAAGTAATTGTGCAAACAGCATTTTCGGGTTAATGCACCCGTGTTGCAGTCAGTGTCCCCGCAGATGATCACCTCCTTCGGTGCCGTCCAGGCTGAGTGCCCCCCATGTTGTCCCCTTGGCCTGCACCCTGTCTGGCACTGCGGCGTCTTTCCCCTGGCAAGGTGGGAGTGATGCTGCTGCGACTTGATGTGTCCTCACTCTCAGCAGAGGCCATTAGTGCGCTGCCACCAGCATTGGCTGTCTGCAGCTGCTCCACAGCAGTGGTTACCTGCGCAAGCCCTCGGGCAATGTCCTGGCAGCAATGTGCCATGTCTACCTGCATTGTTACGCTTCTGCGTGTGAGGGCGCTGGTGGTGGTGCAGAGGCGGTTCACTGCTTTAGTATAATTGTGTAGGCGTGCATTGGCATGTCGTCCAGCCCTGTCATTGGCAGCCTGAGTGTCCCTCAAAGTGGCACAGAGCTCATGGATTTGTGGTAAATAATTTAATTACCGGGACTTAATTTGATACAGAAACATAATAAAATAGCTCAGTAAATAAGAGGCAGAATCCGTGGTATTAGAGGTTCGGAATGGGCTTTATTCCAATGGTCGATTATAATCGGTTGCTCCAGGTTCCATCACCTCGAAGGTTCAGGAAGTGAAGTACATACATTGTTGATAATTATTCACTTTTATACAATAGGCATTACAGTGAGGCCAATGCAAGAGGCGTAACCATTGATAGCAAAGATAACATTTCACATGCGTAGCTAAAGGAGGCGTAATTGGGTGTAACAAGAAAAACGTCATTGGTTATGGTGTCACATATGGGTGGACCTATAAAATAATTTCGCAATGTCAGCAGAAATACTTGGCAGAGATGCGTGCGCAGCAGTATGACGTGTGATTGACGTGCAACTAGGGGGTGAAGGGGACTTGACATTTAGCTCTACATGTGGCGACAGAAGTCTGGAGGGTCAAGTCAACCTAATCCCAAATCATATCTAACATCCTATGTTTAAAGAACTATGTTATCCAAAAGAGAGGTCTCTTAGGGTAGAATCTTATTCTATACTGACTATACTGACTGTTAGTGCGTGTACAAGCGTCTAAGTGTCTACACTAGATGCGAGGGCAGGAATCTTCCATAGTAACAGGGCTATGAATTACTTGCATAAAGACAGAGAAGCCGGGCCTTTGCTCGGTAGCTGGAAGAATGTTTACTGAAACTACTAGACAGGAATGCATTGGGCAGGGAACGGAGCAGATAATTTCGAAGGTGAAATACAGTTCTTGGCAGGCAGCAAGCTGATGTCAGGCTTCGTGAGCCGCGCAGGGAATGAGACAAAGCTCATGGCCACAGATGCAGGCTCAGACTGGAGCTTCAGAGGCAGAAAGCAAGAAAAACTTGATGACAGAATCAGGGCCTACTCGTCTGAACTGTAAAATGGCATAAGTGAACCATATAAAGGCGGTGGCCTTTTGTACTTAGGAATGGGATATCCGGCCTATTCATGGCGGATCTGAAAGAGGACATGTTGACGGTGGACGCACATGTATTTGCGTCTTCATAACTGGAACTGGAGGGAACATACATGTACTTGTAACATGCACATAGAACCGTTGGGGTCCAAGATAGGGGACATAACTGACCAGAAAAATCCATATTTCCACATTCCCTCCTTGTCCCCTACTTGCCCGTCAAGAGATATCAATCTTCATTAATCCATTGATCTGTTAATATAGCATCATTTGTTCTTCTTTCTTCTTCCGGGATTTTGAACGAAAATCTTGATGTGGAATACACGATGTGGCACACAGACCACAAATCGCTGGTCCACATTGCAGGCATAGACAGCAACTGAATAGTATGAGAAGGCCAATACCTAGGAAGGATAGGACTCTCCATCCCCAGGCTGATAACACGCTCCAAAACCAACTGGACCAAGTCCAGGTGCCTGGATTCTGGTGTATCTGGCCTACAATCTTATGAAGGCGGGTTATAGCTTTATATACAGATGGCGAATTTTCTGGTATGAAAATGCAACAGCTTGATCCGATGACCCTACAGGCTCCGCCCCTATCGGCCAGGATGACGTCAAGGACAAGACGATTTTGAAGCACAACAATCCGCATAGCAGACTGCTCTTCTGTTAAATTGCCTAAGGCGGAAATAGTTTCGTTCACTACTGCTTCAAGGGTTCTGGTTAATCTACGTATCAGCTTACTATTGGTAACGGTACCTATATAGGGAAAGAGACCTTTATTGAAATCTGTGTATTTTTCCCATGCTGTTTCAGTGTAATCGACTATCGGGAGATCTCTCCTTACTCTAGTATATACTAAATGAGTATTTCTGTGATAATCAGAAGGAGCTAGAAAAACAGGTGGCAAAAGGAATCCAATGTAGCAGGTACCATCCCAATCTAGAGGCAAACGTACATATGCCGTCTGACCACATATGAAATAGGAATGGCGGGAAGCTCTAAATGTAGACTTGCCTTGATCACTAAATTCTACTACAGTGGTGCATCTACTATGGCCCATATGTATGGAACCATTCTTTCTTACACATAATTCACCTTTTACTGGAAATATTGACATAGCGGGCAAAATTGGAGTAGCTTCGGATTCGACATTTAGGATCATAAGATTAAGCGTAAAATTACCTAATCCATATACTTCATTTTCTAGATCAGTTCCTGTTCTCTTGGGAAGTCCCTCCTTGTTAGGGTAGCAGACTTTAAGTAAAACTAAGTTCAAATTTCCCCATACCCAGTTGTCTTGATAAACTGCAGAATTTGAATCTATGGAATTAATTAAACTAAACCATGCTCCACAGGAGCCGTTGTGTGTGAATGAGTATGGAAAAAGAGGTAGAATTCCTTTATAATTCTGATAGGGAGGGAGTCGGCCACATATCCAACAATTTGTAGCATTGCTAACCTGATGGGAATGATGTAACATACTAATAAAAGTGTTATTGCGCAGCGCAAATCTATACGATAATTCATGCGGGGATAGGTCACTAAAAGAATGTTCAGCAGTAACGTTATAAACATGTCTAGAAATAGGGTAATATATGTGCAACAATATACTTGCAGTAATTATTAAGAAACTTAGGAAAAACAAAATTAATAACGTCACTGTACAATGACTACGCAGTGATTTACAGTATGCCTGTCGTTTCAACATTTTTCGGGTGCATTCTCTATTCAGGTCCAAGGGATACATGTCAGAGACAATTCAACCGCTTCACCTCGGAGAGGACTTAAACAATCAAATTGCTTGACTGATTGGACCTGAGTTTTAGTTTATAAAGTTCGGAATTACTCTTTTCAACAAAAGGAAGTTTTGAGTCAATGGGTGAAGACACACAAGGTGTGGTATTCACATCCGCTGGTAGTCCATGAAATTTCTTGATATGACTTGAATGTATCCAGCCTTTTCTGCCCTCGATCTTCACGGCTGTCCTTGTGGTGAGCAAGACCAATTTCGGTGACTTCCACCTAGGATCCAGCTGAGTCTTTCGATCAAAGTTCCTCACTAAAACGAGATCCCCTGGAATTACGTCATGGGGTTTCACCTCAGTGTTGTCAGGAAAGGCTGCAGCTACCTGTGAACGACAAGATTGTAGTGCAGACATCAAGGAAGCCAAATAATCTGTCAGCATATTACAGTCAATATCAGTTATTTTGCGTGGTATAGGCGTCCCCCACATATTTGGTGGTCTGCCAAAGATCACCTCATACGGGGATAGCCCTGTTCGAGAGTGTGCTACCATTCTTGTGTAAAAGAGTGCAACTGGTAACGCTACTACCCAGTCGACACCTTTCTGTCTGCATATTTTGGACAATCTAATTTTCAGGGTCTGATTATGTCTTTCTACGAGACCTGCTGCTTCGGGGTGTCGGACACAGTGGAATTTCCACTGATAGCCTAACAAAAGTGAAACGTGTTTCATTAGTTCGGATGAGAACGGCTGGCCGTTATCTGAGTAGACAACACGTGGCAAACCGTATCGTGGGAAGAATTCTCGAACCAACTGTTTGGCAGTAGTCGGGGCCGTGTAATCTGAAACCGGGTATGCCTCCGTCCAACGGGAAAGAGCACAAACAACTACGAGAACATATTTGAATCCTCGACATCGTTCCATCTGGATATAATCCATCTGGAGGACTTCAAAAGGGTGATCAGGAGGCTGAAATCCACCCTGTTCTACGGGAACGCTTTTTCCTGGGTTGAACTGACAACAAATCATACAGGTACGAACTTTTTGTTTGGCTGCAGCTCGTAAATGTTTATTGAACCAAATGTGTTGAATGCTGTCTAGCATAGCTTTTTCTCCTAGATGTGCTGGACTATGTACAGTGTTAATTATAACTTGGACCATTGAATCAGGAAGGAACCACACAGACTTTTCCTTCATCAACCATCCTTGATCCGTTTGGATCCCTCCTAATTCAGTCCATTTCTTTATTTCGTCTGGTGTAGCATGTGTCTGTATATCAATTACGTCAAGAGTAGGATCTTTAACCGTCATACAATGTGTTGGCGTCGGGACTATTGTCTTTGTCATGTCGGATGTTTGAGTTTGAGCAGTCTGTTTAGCTGTTCTGTCAGCTAGATCATTGCCTTGAGAAATGATATCAGTAACTTTCGTATGAGCTTTACATTTCATAATTGATATTGCAGTGGGTAGATGTATTGCATCTAATAAAGCATGAATGAGGGGTCCGTGCTGAATGTGGGCACCGTGAGAAGTTAAATAACCTCTCTCTCGCCACAGCACGCCGAAGTCATGTACAACTCCGAATGCATAACGTGAATCAGTGTATATGTTGACTTTTTTATTTGTGGCTTGAATACAGGCTTGTGTCAGAGCGACAAGCTCTGCTGCTTGAGCGGACAAGGTATTTATGCAATTTGTTTCAATGATTTCAGTGTCTGTTGTGACTGCATAAGCGGCCACTAGTTCTCCTGTACCTTTTCTCATACATGAACCATCTACATACAACGTCAGGTCTGGGTCTGACAATGGGACATCGGTTAAGTCTTGTCTGGGTTTCGTCGTGATTGTAATAACTTCAATACAGTCATGAGCTAGTGGGTCTGTTCCTTTTACAGGTAAAAGTGTGGCAGGATTCAATGTGTTACAACGTCTGATTTCTATATGTGGCTGAAACAGTGTTAGTTCGTACCCTGTAAGTCTTGCTATAGTCAAATGTTGTGTTTGCGTTCGATTCACAAGAACCTCCACTGCATGTGGTACTTGTACTGTCAATGGATGTCCTAACACTATGGCATCGCTTTGTCTGATTGCTAAAGCTGTCGCTGCCACTGATTTCAGGCATGCAGGCAGAGCCTGAGCTACGGGATCTAATGTACTAGAAAAATAAGCGCACGGTTTGTGTGATCCTGCTTGTTCCTGTGTGAGTACTGACAAAGCAGTACCTTCTCGTTCTGTAACAAAGAGTGTAAAATGTTTTCTGTAACATGGTGTTGCTAAAACAGGTGCTTGACATAAGGCCGTCTTTAAGCTTTCAAAAGCTTGTGTATGTTCCTGAGTCCAAGGGAGAACAGTCAATGTGGCTGCCTCCTGTGTTGTCAATTGAATGAGTGGTTTTGCTAGAAATGCATACGGAGGGATCCATTGTCTACAATATGAGGTGAGGCCTATGAAAGCCCGCACCTCCTTTTGTGTCTTGGGTATTGGCATGTTAGCTATTAACTGAATGCGGTCGGGTGTAAGCTGCCTTCCCTCCTTGGACAGCGAGTGTCCAAGATAAACAACTCGCTGGACACAGAATTGCAGCTTAGAAGGGGACACCTTGTGCCCCTTTTCGGCTAGAAATTGTAAAACTGTCAGTGATGCTTTCTCACATTCGGGTTCGCTTCTAGCGGTGATCAGCAGATCATCGACATATTGAAGCAAGGCAGTGTTAACTGGCATGTGGATACTGTCGAGTTCTCGTTTCAGTGCTTGGCTATAGATGCTGGGGCTTTCTGTAAATCCTTGAGGTGCGCGTGAGAATTTGAAGCTACGTCCATTTAAACTAAATCCGAACAAATATTGGCTTTCCGGATCTATTGGGACGCTGAAAAAGGCATTTTTGAGATCAATTACAGTAAAGAATGTTGCTTCGGAATCAATAGCTGTCAGTAATGACGAGATATCTGGGACCACAGGGAATTGTGGCACAATGCATTTGTTCAATTCGCGCAAATCAATAACCAATCGATATACTGGCGGGGCCTTCGGATCTGTTCGTTTAAGAATCGGAATTATCGGTGAATTACATACGTTGGAGTCTGTTTCTACAACCACTCCTTGGGCAATGAGCTCGTCAATGATTTGTAGTAAAGCCACTACAGCATCTGGTGGTAACTTGTATTGTCGCATTCGTGGTAGTACCACTCCTGCCTTTAGTGTAACTCGATATGGTGTGATATTCATGCAACCAACATCCGTAGGGCCTTGTGCCCATAGATGGGTAGGTAAAATCTGTAGTCGGGGATCCATGTCTCTAGACACATAGTGACCTTTAAAATCACGTAAAAACAATCTTACTCCTTCCGGAGAACAACATATTATAGCTCCTAGAGCTTTCAGTGTTTTTATACCTAACAAGTTTTCTGGACAGGATTTAGTAAGCAATAAATCTGTAGTTCTGGTCAGGGGTCCTATCGTAAGTGGAAAAGGCTGTGATACTTCATTAACAATAGGTTTTCCTGAAAAACCAAGGGAAATATTCTGTGAGCCTGAGAGGGGTGCCCCTGGAACTTCACTACGTTTTATGGTTGTTCGACTTGCCCCTGTATCGAGTAAAAATTTTCTGTCTTGACCTAATAATTCACTATGTACATAAGGTCCTTCTTGGTCTACAGGGATCTCGATAAGGGGTAAGTCAACTTCCCTCTCTAGGCTGTTTCATGCATATCGTTGATAATCAGGATAGTCATACTGTGCGGTCTGGTACAGCTGTCGTGTCGTGGTTTGTGTGGCAGCAACAGGCAGCGCAGGTGCAGCTGGCACAAACTGTATAGACTGTTGTGGAGCCGGCATGGACTGTGCATGCTGCGAGGCTCCTTGTTCATTCTGATCCTGTCTAAATGGCCGTGGTCTTTCTTTTGTAATACCTGTGGCGATATTACGCTTCAGGACTGGACAATCGTGTACATAATGACCTGGTTGTTTACAATAGTTGCATGTCCCTTTTACAGGTCCTGCTGAATCACCGGAATGTGTCGTACCCTTCTTATGTCCTTCAGCTGGAACTGTCTGGGAGACTAGCATTTTCATTTGTGTGTCTTTCATGCGTCTTTGTTCATGATCTTGTTCCTCTCTAATTCTATTGTGATGATACTGTAACATTTGTAACATTTGTGATGGGGTGTTACCTTGCCAGGTACTCTCGAATTTTAATACTCTATTCTTCACTTGGGGCAAGGAATTTTCAACTAATTTTGTCACAAACAGATGTGGGTATGATTCGCTACTTGCTTTTATGCCACTATTTATACCAAAACATTTTTCAAATCGTGCATAGAAATCACTAGTGTCTTCATCTTGCTTTTGTTTACAGGCTGAAATTGCACCCCAGTCTTCCTTTTTCGTGGTTAATAAACGTGGCAGTACCTGTACTAGTAAACCTGGTAGTGCTTTAGTTTTGTCCCCAAGCCCCGAACCTGGACCTCGGGCCTTTTCTTCATTTTCTAATGCTGTCCAGTCTATCTTTTGGTCTCCCACCTCCCACTCTTTTTCCTTGAGTTTTTCATAAATGCCAGCAGGCATCAATACCTTTAATATGGTCATAATGTCGGGATAGGTATACTCTCCCATGAGTAACATGTCTTTAATTTCTCGGTGGAAACCCGCTGGGTCTTTGTCATGACTGGGTACCACTTTCTTCATTTCTAACAATTCTATTTTCGATATGGGCGTATATACAAATACACGTTTAAACTCATTGTCCTCGCCTTTTATTGGGTGTACTTCTCGTAAGGGATTCTGTCTGTCCATGTAATACGTGGTTCTTTCCTTAATGGGCAGTGAGACATGTCCTGGACATACAAAAAGAATGTACTGCTTTCTTGATTCTAGTATTTCTTTAATTAGCTTAGTACCTGAACCTCTCCATCTATTCGTGAGTAATTCAGTCAATATATCAGGTAAGGGACCAGGATCTGAATGTTGGCTTTTATATAGTATAAGAAGTTGTTGAATCATATAAATCCCAGCTAAACGCTGTTCATCTGGGGTGAGATTCAAGAATGTGTGTGCTACTGTATCATCATCATACTTTCCGGGACTGTCAACCCAATGAACGGCTGACCTGGCTAATTCTTGTTCATCCATAGAATCGAGAAAATGATAACCCCTTCGTTCTCGCAGTAATTTGTCAGCGGCTTGGAACGAATGCTCGGGGGACCTTATATTTATTATAGGTGTATGAGAATTCCTGTTATTTTCTAGACATATCGGACGTATCGGGTCAGTAAGACATCTGGTACTATTACAAGATCTTCCTCTACCTACATAGGCTATGGTTTCTGACTGTCCTGTGGGCAGTCCTGATCCTTCCTCCTCATTTTGTTCAAACTGGTCTACCGCTAATCTCTCTTCGTGTAGGCGTTCTATTTCTTTACGGATCTTTCGGCACATGGCTATTATACAGTTTTGCTTATCATGTCTCCCTTCTGATATATTCTGGCTCCATCTGGTAAGAATTTGCATTGCTTCCGGGTCTACCCCCGGTCGGTCTTGATTTCTGATCACACAATTTATGAGGAAACGTAACAGTTCCCCCTGTATTTCCACTTTCTGGTATTCCATAGCTCTGTTAATACATTCAGAATCTCGCCCTGTTTGGACAAAATGGTATATATTATCTAGATGCATAGTCATTCCTGGTAACTTCCCTAAATACACCGCAGCTCGTCTGATACGTAATGATGCCAGGGTCATTTCGTCCTCTTTTCCGGGCACAGGGTCATATCTACAATCTATAAGAAGTTCCTTAAGCGTACGGGCATTTATGAGTTTGGGGGTACGTGAATGTGCTGACTCTTGAAAGGTAAGTTTATTTATTCTGGGTGGCGTAGAAAAAATATTGGTAGCACCTCCCGTAGCCCCGTCTGGGGTATCGGGCGTGAAAGGATTCGTTGAACGCGATACAGCAACTATAGGTGTGGACACAGCTGTAGAAGTAGCTGTAGGAACAGATGTGGAAACAGATGTGCTTGCCGGAACTTGTGTCAGGATTCGGTGCTGTAGAGATACAGATACAGGATCTTGGTGTTGAACCTCCCCGGCCGACGGTCTGTGTGGGGCGGGGTTAGCATACTCGGGAGCTGCGTCGTCTAAATATGAGGAAAGAAAAACATCTTCTGCGGTTCTAGGATGCCCTTTAGGATGTACTTTTATTGGAAACAATGGGGGTGGCAAATCTTTTGGTATCCCCGCAGTAGCCTTAGGTAATCCTTCGGCCAGAAGGGGATACATACCTTTCATAAGGGCATGTCTTTGTCTGTCTACTTGTTCTGATTTCACTCGTGTACCTTCTTCAATTAATAGATTTTCTCGGACTTCATTTGAATTCTCTTTACTCTTCTCTTCCTGTCTACGTGCTTTTTCTGTACGTCTATACGATTCTTTACGCCATAATTCAATGGCGTCTTTCTGTGATTGTCTAGCTTTCTTTTTCCATAATTCTTCCTCTACTTTCACGATGCACTCTGCATCCCAGGTCCCAGCTGCGGGCCACCTCTGGCTTTCTGGTAATTCCTTAGTGTAGTCTACCCATAAATCAAGAAATAATATAGCGTCTAGGCCATGTTTATGATACATGAAGTACCCTGGAGTGTCCCTTGGAGGAATAGGAACAGCTTCTTCGAGTACCCCTTTTCTAGTTGTGATCTGTCTTAATTTCGAAAAGAGCGGCATATTGAGAACTGATCTGATACTTGATCTTGAACAAACTTAATACAGTAATCACAATAATGGACAGTCATTCATACCACAATATGCAGAACGTACTAAAAACATTTAACATTTAACATTTAACTGAGCAACAATGATGTTACGATCTAAGGAAACTTAATTACTGAACATAATACTCGGCATTAACTGAATTATTCTGAATTTATATACTAGATATACTAGATGTACTGCTAAACAGTACAGATACACTGCTAAAACAGTGCAGACCGGATTTGTGTACCCAAACCCGTCAGGACCGGCACAACTTATGTGCACGCCAGAACGCCTCCCCAGTAATGGTACTCACCGGGTAGCTCGGAACGGAAGGCCTCGGAAACTGAACTGAACTTGAACCGGACTGGACTCGACTCGAACACTTCGGAAACTGGACTCGACTCGGGACTTCGGAAACTGGTGGGCCTCTGTATACCTCGGATCTTGCTCTCTCAGCTAGGCTCTGGTCGGGATACTTCGCACTTCTCACCGCCTCGTCTGGGTGTTGATCGCAGCCTCAGTCGCCCCCGCTTGACCGGAGGGAGATACAGGAAATCCTGCTGGTACGCGTTGTTGTCCGTCCAGCTGTGGCAGGAGACCGGGCCTGCAACGCACCACCGGCGCGTGAGATGAGAAAGTGTCCCTGTTCGGGCGCCATTCATGTGGTAAATAATTTAATTACCGGGACTTAATTTGATACAGAAACATAATAAAATAGCTCAGTAAATAAGAGGCAGAATCCGTGGTATTAGAGGTTCGGAATGGGCTTTATTCCAATGGTCGATTATAATCGGTTGCTCCAGGTTCCATCACCTCGAAGGTTCAGGAAGTGAAGTACATACATTGTTGATAATTATTCACTTTTATACAATAGGCATTACAGTGAGGCCAATGCAAGAGGCGTAACCATTGATAGCAAAGATAACATTTCACATGCGTAGCTAAAGGAGGCGTAATTGGGTGTAACAAGAAAAACGTCATTGGTTATGGTGTCACATATGGGTGGACCTATAAAATAATTTCGCAATGTCAGCAGAAATACTTGGCAGAGATGCGTGCGCAGCAGTATGACGTGTGATTGACGTGCAACTAGGGGGTGAAGGGGACTTGACATTTAGCTCTACATGTGGCGACAGAAGTCTGGAGGGTCAAGTCAACCTAATCCCAAATCATATCTAACATCCTATGTTTAAAGAACTATGTTATCCAAAAGAGAGGTCTCTTAGGGTAGAATCTTATTCTATACTGACTATACTGACTGTTAGTGCGTGTACAAGCGTCTAAGTGTCTACACTAGATGCGAGGGCAGGAATCTTCCATAGTAACAGGGCTATGAATTACTTGCATAAAGACAGAGAAGCCGGGCCTTTGCTCGGTAGCTGGAAGAATGTTTACTGAAACTACTAGACAGGAATGCATTGGGCAGGGAACGGAGCAGATAATTTCGAAGGTGAAATACAGTTCTTGGCAGGCAGCAAGCTGATGTCAGGCTTCGTGAGCCGCGCAGGGAATGAGACAAAGCTCATGGCCACAGATGCAGGCTCAGACTGGAGCTTCAGAGGCAGAAAGCAAGAAAAACTTGATGACAGAATCAGGGCCTACTCGTCTGAACTGTAAAATGGCATAAGTGAACCATATAAAGGCGGTGGCCTTTTGTACTTAGGAATGGGATATCCGGCCTATTCATGGCGGATCTGAAAGAGGACATGTTGACGGTGGACGCACATGTATTTGCGTCTTCATAACTGGAACTGGAGGGAACATACATGTACTTGTAACATGCACATAGAACCGTTGGGGTCCAAGATAGGGGACATAACTGACCAGAAAAATCCATATTTCCACAGATTGCCGCTGCCTTGTTCCTCTGGTTCTTATGTATGCGGCATAGCTGGCGATTAATTGACCGCAGTGCCTTACTTTGCAGGCGCTGTTCCCGCAGCATGCTCTCTTCCAGGCTGGAGAACACGGACCCTTCTGCTTCTGTCGCAGTGCTGCTCCTGGGCCTTGATCTGGATGTCTCCTGTGCCCTTCGCCTTGGTGTTTGTGCGTCATGACAGGGCATTTGTGTCACACCCTGACTCCCCTCTCTCCTGTTGGTGTCATCCCCTGTTGCTGGGAATTCGTCCTCAAATGGGGGCAGTGGGGGCACATGTGCGCGCTTCCTGCGCTGAATTGGCTGCTGCTCTGTGTCATCGCTGGAGTCCGCAGGGTCTGCAGGCTCCTCTCCCTCTGCGCTGTCTTCTTGTGGCATGCCATGTGCTGTTTATGTAAAGGGGACTACATGAGTTTGTGTTACTGTCTGCATGTGGCAATCAATAAAGTTACTTTTTGTTTAAGGCTAACCTCTGACACAGTTTCATTCACTTATCCCCAAAACACACATGTTGCATTTAAGTTTGATAGTGTCATGGACACACAGTCAGACACAGTACTACGAGTCCCATGATGCATTGCTGGGTGTGCTGTAAGACCTGGCCTGGATTGACATTTTGGGAGTTTACTATGCGCAATTGGGGAAGTGTGCAAGGGATGGGGAGGAGTGCAGATTGATTTTGCATGTATCTTACCTTGGCTGCCGGATGCAGGGTTGGAGCTGTCCATGTCAGCCACACCACCAACGCTCTCAGGCAGGAGAGTAGACTCCACGAGCTCCTCATGGGGGGTTGGCTGCTCTGCAGTGGATGGTCCTCCTCCAGTCTGATTGGCATCCTTCAGTCTGGCTGCCACCCTCTCCTTGGACCTCTGGCGCATGTCGTACCACCGCTTGCGCAGCTCCTCGATGGTACGTGTGGTGACTCCACAAGCATTCTGTTGTAATCTACTTCAGAATGTATTTCATTGGATTCTCATGATGTCATTGGAATGTTAAAGTGAGGGTGATTCATTCTATGATGTGCGAAGCTGAGCGAAGCAGCGGATGAGACCGTTGATGCTGGTTTGGATATTTTACCAATAAAGGTCTTCTACTACAACTCTTCAGACAAGGACTTATTATTACACTGGCGACGAGGATGGGATTAATTATCTATTATATTCTCTCTCTCTTCTACACGCAACACACAGTTGTCAGATTTTGTTACATTTGTTACTCGGTTATGATGGCGGCTTCAACGAGCATGTCCCAACCTCCACCTTTTCTTTCGGAAAAAGGTGACCCTATACTTCCTTGGAAAAGGTGGAGGAATTTGTTTGATTCTTATATTGTTGCTATAGGAGGGGAAAAGTTTTCAGCCATCAGAAAGCAAGCCATTTTATTACATAACCTGGGAGTTGAGGGGCGAAATACATATGATAGCATGGATCTTATTCAAATTGGAACAGAGGAGGGGGAGCCTAATGATGTTTATGAAATGTCGATGACAATGTTGGAGAAGTATTTTGGCCCTAGGATAAATGTGGTTCTCGAGAGACATAAGTTTTTCACTAGAGTCCAGAGTAGCAATGAAAGAGTGAAAAGTTATATTGCTTCTCTTAAGACCCTGGCACGCACATGTGAATTTGGAGATCTCTCTGACTCATTAGTCAGGGACCAGTTGGTAAGGTGCACAAACAGTACCCGTGTGCAAGAGAAACTCTTATCTAAAAATCCTACACTAGTGGAAGCTGTCGCAATCGTAGAGGGCATGGAAAACACCTCTTCTTGGGTGAAAGAAATGAAAAGAAACCATGAAGACAAGAAGGAAGCTAGTGAGGTCCATGTTGTAACAGAAACAGAGTACTTAGAGAGTTCTGATAATGTGGCAAAGGTTTCTTCACAAGAGAAGTCCAAGGTGCCTGAGAAAGACTTACACACGCATATTTCCCATAAGAGTTTACCAGCTAGGAGTGACAAGGAAATTCGTACTAACACTGGCGACAGTGAAAAGAAAGCCATGGACCAATCTAAAATGAAGTGTTTTAGGTGTGGCAGTTCCTCTCATTTTTCTAGCTATCCTCATTGTTATGCCAGAGAAGCCACTTGCATGAAGTGTGGGGTCAAGGGACACTATGCAAGGGTTTGCAGATCGACTCGCAATTCGAGCAAGAAGACTGAAATTGTACGCACAGTGCTCTTGCATATTGATGGTGGCGATGGTGGTGAAGGGGATGTTGATACTGGGAGAATAACAATGCCCGAATGCAAAATTGGGGTGGATGACTTTGATTTCATAGTCCTAGCAGATTCTGGTTCCCCTTTCACGATGTTAGGGAATAGACAGTGGGACGAAGTTGTGGGTTTTGACAATGTGGTGCTCATTCCACCGGACATTAGTCCGGTCAGCTATGGAGGTGCAAAAATAAATGTTCTAGGGTATATTGAAGCACGCATTACATTCAAGGACAGGGACACTCTA
This sequence comes from Triturus cristatus, assembly GCF_964204655.1. Classification (NCBI taxonomy): domain Eukaryota; kingdom Metazoa; phylum Chordata; class Amphibia; order Caudata; family Salamandridae; genus Triturus; species Triturus cristatus. Next base: position 189,714,698 of record NC_140594.1, read on the forward strand.
GGTAAGGTCTATGTAGCGGAAAGAGGGGACAACCTATTAGGATGGAGGCATCAGCGTGATTTGGGCATTATGCTTAATCCCAACGCCAAAGATCCTAAGGATCAGGTCATGCTTGTGTGTATTTTGACAGGTTCCCTGAAGTTTTTTCTGATAAGTTAGGGTCCCTGAAGGGGTTTGAGCATCAAATCATTTTAAAAAATCGAGCCATACCATGTGTACACAAAGTGAGAAAGGTGCCGAACATGATGATAGAACCACTGAAGTCTGAACTTGAGAGGTTGTTGAAACTGGGGGTTATAGAAGAGATAGAATCCTCGGAATGGTTGGCCCCGATTGTTTTGGCTCCAAAGGATGGTGGAGCAGGTATCAGAATGTGTGTTGACTTGAGAGGTTTGAATGAGTGGATTTGGGTAGATCGACAGCCTCTACCAAATATTGCAGAATCGCTCAGTACACTGAAAGGGGCCCGCATTTTCAGTGTACTAGATTTGTCGTCGGCTTATCACCAGGTTCTTTTGCATGAGGGTTCAAGGCACCTCACCTCGTTTGTGACACCTCTGGGGGCATTTCGCTTTCTGAGGATGCCGTTTGGCTTGGCATCAGCAGCGGCATGTTTTCAGAGGGTCATGAAAAAGGTCTTAGAGGGTGTTGATAACATCATGTTTTTTCAAGATGATATCTTGATATATGGGAAGAATGATGATGAGCATAGTCGAACGCTACTAGAAGTTTTGGGAAGGTTAAGAGAGAAAGGTCTAACAGTAAAAAAAGAAAAATGTCGCATTAGAGTAGAAACTGTTACTTATTTAGGTCACGTGATCTCTGGAGAGGGCATTCAACCAAAATTGGAATTGGCACAAAGTGTGGTGAATGCCCCCACGCCCAAGGACAAAGAGGAGGTAAGGTCATTTTTAGGTCTTACTGAATTTTATGCCAAGTTTGTTCAAGGTTTTGCTTGTGTAACTGAGCCTATCAGAGCGTTGTTGAAGAAGGGTGCACATTTTCTGTGGTCTAGTGAGTGTCAGGAGGCTTTTGAGGCAATTAAAATGGAGATTGGGAAAATGCCTACTCTTGGGCATTTTGATGCTAATAAAAAAACAATATTGACTACTGATGCTAGTCTTAAGGGTTTGGGAGAGGTTCTTTCCCAAGTGATCGATGGAGAACACAAAACAGTGGCGTTTGCCTCCAGGGCTCTTAGGGGAGCTGAAGCAAATTACTCCTGTATTGAAAGGGAGGCCTTGAGTATCTTTTGGGCAGTGCAACATTTTAAGTTTTACTTGTGGGGGATTCCCTTTTTAGTGAGGACGGACCATCGTCCTCTCACCCAAATCTTTTCTTGTAGACACAGTGAACATATCACTCCTAGGATCAAACGCTGGAGTGAAGGATTGCAAGAATATTATTTTCAGGTGCAATATATACCCGGGTCTAGCAACAAGTCCGCAGACTGTCTCTCTCGGTTACCTTTGGCAGGAGAGGGTGATGACGATAGCGGTGATAATGTGTGTTGGGTTGCTGAGTCCACATTGACGCTAGAAGCATGGACAGATGGGGTGAACAAGGATAAAGAATTGGAATTGTTGAGGCAGTGGATTATTCATGGTTGGCCGGATGATAAAACATTGGAGCAGGAGATGAGAGGTTATTGGCCTGTCAGGGATGAACTTTCGTATTTTGGTGGGAACCTGGTGAGGGGTGAAAGACTTGTTCCGCCTGTGGGATTCAGAAGTAAGATTATCAACACAGCGCATGAAGGTCACCTAGGAAGGAGTCTCACCAAGGCTCGAGTCAGAGAAAGATATTGGTGGCCTGGCATGGATCGGATGATTGAAGATGTGGTCAGGGATTGTGTGTCTTGTGCCTCTAGTGACAAGTCTCATGTGGTCTGCCAAGCGCCTTTATCTCCTGTGGAGGTTCCTGAGGTTGTTTGGTCTAAATTAGGTTTGGATATAGTTGGGCCATTTGAGCTATTGCCGTCAAGTGAACGATTTGTCATTCTTTTAGTTGATTACACTTCTAAGTGGGTAGTCACAAAATGTGTCTCTTCTGTGAGCACGAGAGTAGTTATTAACTTTTTGAGAGATGTTTTTGTTTCGGAAGGTGTGCCCAAGTTTTTGATAACGGATAATGGAGTGCAGTTTGTATCTCATGAGATGCGAGAGTTTCTTGAGGATCACAACATAGTACACCAGAAGACGGCGTTGTATGCACCTCAAGCTAATGGGTTGTCTGAGAGAATGAATCGCATAGTGAAGGATTGTGCTCAGCGTGCTCTTAGTTCCAGAGTTTCATTCAATAGTGTTTTGAGAGACACATGGTGGGCGCATCGTACGACGCCCAACGCACTCACTCAATTATCACCTTTTGAGGCTTTGAGAGGAAGAAAAGCTATTTCTAAGTTGAATCCATCTTGGCTGCCTGCGAGCTCGAGTATGGCTCTTCCTGCAGAAGAGAGACATAGGAGGATTTTAAAGTATCAAAATAAGTATAAAGCTGATTTTGATTTGAGGATGAGAGTGAGGAACAAGAAATGGAATGTTGGTGATAAAGTGATGGTGAAGAACCCCAAGCATACACTGAAAGGAAGATCGTCTTTCATGGGTCCTTTCACGATTATTTCTATTAGGAAAAATGTTGTGAAAGTTAACACGGGTTGTATGTGGAGCATGTCCAGATTGGTGAAATGTTTGGGAAAACATACAGGCTTGAGTCATTCTGTGGTGGATGGGGGTAGAGTTGTGGATAGTTCCAAGGAATGTGCTGATACTTGTGGAAAAGAACAAGCCATGAGTAAGAGTTCTGTTTTCAGGAAAACTGTTCAAAGGAATAGGAATTTGCCTGTCAAATTCAAAGATTATGCCATGTAATGTGTTTTGCATGAAAGTTGAGTTACAAATTGGGAACAAAGTAATGTATTACCTTGTTTTAGATTGTGAACGTATATTAGTTATTTTTCCTTGTTATTATTTGTTTTATTCTGTTTTTATTGTTTTGTTTCTTGGTAAGGGAGATGTGTTGTAATCTACTTCAGAATGTATTTCATTGGATTCTCATGATGTCATTGGAATGTTAAAGTGAGGGTGATTCATTCTATGATGTGCGAAGCTGAGCGAAGCAGCGGATGAGACCGTTGATGCTGGTTTGGATATTTTACCAATAAAGGTCTTCTACTACAACTCTTCAGACAAGGACTTATTATTACACATTCACCTTGCTCTGTATGTCTAGCCAGATTTTCCTCTTCCTGGACTCTGGGACACGCAGTGCCTTCTTTCCGAAGAGGAGCTCATGGCTGCAGACCATCTCCTCAATGAGGACCTCCTGCTCCTTTTCAGAAAACTTATGTTTTCGCTTTCTTTTCTCTGCTTCCTTGCCCTGCTGTTTTTGGGTGGGATCCATTGCTGGTTGCACTCTCCAGGGATGCCTCCTCACACTCCACAAGCAGCCTCTGGGTGTGGCTCAGGTGAGCAGGTGCAGGAAATCACTCCAGTTTCCTGTTTGTGATGTCATCAGGCTGCACCTGGCTTGCAGATTCCCGTTTTTGCGATTTCTTAATTTGCGAATTTCGCTATTAAGAAATCGCAAAACGGGAGTCTGCGAATCATTTGCGATTTTTAAGGAATCGCAAATGATTTGCGATTTATTTTTTACATCCCGTTTAGCGAATCTGATTTTGCGAATCGCAAAATATCGCAAATTAAGATTCGCTAACAAGGAGTTTGATACATATGCCCCAGTATCTCTTAAAAAATCTTTTTGCCATGAAATATTGGTAACTATTATGAATACAACTGAATATATATACTATTGTTTATATCGTAGATCTCTCTGGATGGAACTTTATTATTGAGATTATCGTCTCTCTTTTATCCTTCTTTGCGTATGAAGATATTTTGACTTACATACAGTGGTAGGTATAGATCTCATACCTTATTCCATATTGAATCAGGACATGTGTCTGATATAACAGGAGCACGTTATGGATAGATATAACCATAATACCCTTTATCTATGAGCTTGATTACCTCGACTAAATCGGTACTTATATATGGCCCAAATAACTTTTTAAACATATCTAAGATGCAAAACGATATATGTAAGTTAACCCCATAAAACAGTCATTTTTGGCATCTTAGTTACATCTTCCCCCTTTCTCTTCCCTCTCTTTGTCACTTCTCTCTGGCTTCCTTATAGATTTCTTCATTTTTTCCCTCACTGTCCGTCTCTTCTTTAGTTTTAAATTTATACAAATTGAGAAAATGATTTTCAACTAAAGGACAACTTTATTGTAACCTTGCCCATGTCAGGTACACTACAGCTGGAACTGGGCAGTCACTTTTTGATTGAACAAAGTGATGAATGAAAAGAATAATGCAAAAGAGCATGTTATGGTATGATCTCGAAGGGACTATTGGTCCTCATGACACTATATAATAATAGAAAAAGAAAAATGTCCTTATACTATGGCTTTAGGGAGCTTTGCAATCCCGTACTTAAACGATATAAAATTGAAAATGACCGTCTGTCTGTAGGTTTTTTGTTCATGTCATACACAAAATAATAAGATTGTTACTGCCAAGATCTGATGCCATGTTTAAAGAATTTAACCTTTTGGGTTTGAAATTTGTTTTATGTGTCAGTCCATATCTAAATGTTTTTTAATTGTTGTAAGTGATCTTATATATGTATTTTTATATGTTCTTAACAGCCCTGAAGAAGTCCTGTATCAGGACGAAACGCGTCGGCTGTGTTGTGTCTCTATGTTTACACCATATGAATCTGGAATAAAGAGATAAAATCAAAGAACTCTCATCGCTTTTATCATCAACTGGACTTGGACTTTACAGTTGTTCTAATTAATTTGCTCATTGTAGTATGGTGCACCTGTGCTTCTGTTTAAAAAATTATAGAGTTCCTGTAGGAACAAGCATTGTGATGGTGGGTGCTGATCGGTGTGCACATACACCCTCAAAAGTATAAAAGGGATTTAAATCTAGGAGCAATATTCATTTAGGTGCTGGTAGCTAAAAGGCTCCACTATCATTTTCGGATTTGTTTTATAGATAATATAAGTATAGATCAGGCACACTAAAGCTTCCCCCTTTATAGTCTAAGGTGAGTGTCTCCCAGCCTACCCGGGCTTGTTTACCCCCCCCAAATTAATTGCAGGAGTTAGGAGCGCAGTGACTTGAAAAATTGCGAGTTAGTGGGATCGGTATGTTACAGAAAAAATTGAAAAATGTAGGCAGTACGACCATCTTGATGAGGGCTATACGATCGACTAATGACAGCGGGAGTTTCACCCATTTATCGACCTGTTGTTCCAGTACCGTGTATGCAACTCCATAGTTCACGCGGATAACTATTTTGAGGTCCCGGTGTACCCACACCCCCAAGTATTTTACAGTCTCCATTGCCCATACAAGCGGGAATTCCAGTTCCTGGGGCTGGGTGCTTACCGTCAGTGGCACCACTACCGATTTGGCCCAATTGATGTGAGACCCGAGAATAGACCAAACCGAATATATTACCATAGGACCGGTTACCTGATGAAAAGTAACATGTCGTCCGCATAGAGGGAGGTGTTAACTGGACGATGAACAAATCGGAAGGCTGATGCTCTGTGTCGTTGTTTGATAATGCAAGCTAGCGGCTCCAGTATCAGCGCGAACAGGTTTGGGGAGAGGGGACATCCTTGCCTGGTTCCTCTGGTGATTTAGATAGGGTCCGAGGTGCAACCCTCCACCCTGATCCGAGCCACAGGATCAGTGTATAGTAGGTGCACCCAGCTGATAAAACTAGGTGGAAACCCCATTTGTTGCAAAATTTGAAATAGATACCCCCATTCGATTGAATCGAAGGCTCTGGCTGCATCTAGCATCACAGCGACTGCTTGTAGTCTGGGGTCGAGGATATGAAACATGGCAAAGAGCGTATGCAGGTTTTGGGAAGTGGACTTGGTGGGTTGAACCCGGACTGGTCCGGAAGGACCAGTTTTGGCATTAGGGGCTGCAGTCTAGTGGCCAGAATTTTGGCCAGAATTTTTGCGTCCGTATTAATAAGTGATAGCGGCCTATAGGAGTCGCAACAAGATGGTGGTTTATCTTTTTTAAGTAGGGTAATAATTAAAGCCTCACGAAGAGTCGAGGGCAATACTCCGGATTTGTAGGCTTCAGCGTACATTTCCAGGAGATATGGGGTTAATTCAACAACATATTCTTTATAGAATTCACAGGGGAATACATCAGGTCCCGGGGCTTTTTTGTTTGGGAGAGTTTTAATCGCCGTGCGTATATCTTCTTAGGTGATGGGTTGGCTTAGGAACTCCCTCTGCCCGTCTGAGAGCCACGCAATAGCCACGTCCGAAAAGTATGCATCTAACTCCTGGGTGTCAGCCCCTCCCTGCGATGTGTATAGTGTCGCATATATGTCCCTGAACTGTGTTACAATATCTGGAGTGGTATAATGATCCTGGTCATTATCGTCGGTGATCTTGGTAATAATGTGTCTGTCTGCGCGTGCTTTCATTTTAGTAGCCAAATGGTGTCCTGGTCGCCCACCTTCACCATATGCACGGGCCTCATGGCGTCTAGATATGTTCCTTGTTTCCTCCTCAGCAAGCTTATTGTATTCTAAAATGGATTCGTTGATGGTCGCAAGTGTCAGATCGGAAGGCGAGCATTCATAGTCCCTCTCAAGACTCTGCAGGTTGGCCTCCACCTTGGCCAGCTGCCCGCATAAGTCACGTGGTATGCCAGCAGTCATGCCAATGCACGTGCCTCGGATGGTGGCCTTAAACGCCTCCCAGAGGGTCATAGCGCTGTCAACCGAGCCTTTATTGCTTTCAAAATATTCCACAATTGCCTCGCAAATTGTCGTAGTGTATAATGGATCGAGTAGCGCCACCTGGCGAAGGGCCACGTGAAGGAGCGGTAAATAGTCTGCGGGACATGTAGAGCAAATAGCACAGGATTGTGATCCGAGAGTGTACAGGGCAGCCTCTCCACCCCAGACACCCAGCCCCCCGCACTCTCGCTCAGTAGCCAGTAATCCAGCTGGGACCAGCTGCCATGTGCAGTGGAGACGTGTGTGCCCTCCAGTTTATCTACATTGCAATGACGCCACACATCAAGTAATCCCAGTTCTGCCATCCCCTTATTGATGACCTGGGCCGCCCCAGGTGAATGACCATCCCTGGCACTCCACTTGTTTCTGGCCGGATCAAGATGTGTGTTAAAATCACCCCTCATAAGATCACTGCCTCAGGCCAGTCCCGCAGAGTGGAAAGGATGCGTTCGAATAGGGCAGTGTCGTCTGTACTGGGACCATAATAAGAAATAAAAACAAAATAATAAACTTGAATTTGTTAAGCGCACAGCTACCTCCGAAGTGGTTTCCCGGCGCTGGGGGCCCTCGTGAAGATTAAGCAAGCTATTGCCCAGAGTCACATGGTGCTGGGCTTACCTGCCGCCGGCGATCGAACAGTGAACCCCGTGGTCCGGAGTCAGGCTCCCTGGCCGCTGCGCCACACTTCTTCCAACATAAGTGTTTACGATGTTAATTAGACTACCCGCCAGCTTCCCATGAACTATAACATACCGCCCAGTGTCATCAATACAAGATTGAATTGCGATGAGGGAGGTTTTTCTTAATAAGCGTGATCACCCCGCGGGCATACGAAGAATAGGAGGAAGCTAGGCGATAGCCGCCCATTGTGCCCCAATGCATGCCTCTGACTGTTTAGTTAAGTGTGTTTCCTGTATAAGGGCGATTTTTACATCATGGCGGTCCAGATATGCCAGAACGTGACAAATCTTTTTTGGCGAGTTCAGTCCCCTTACGTTCCACGTGAGACAGGTTATCAAAGTGTTATCTGGGTGTTTCCCCCAAGTGGTTTATATGTGGAGCGTGTTTTAACGTGTGCGCCTGGTTCTGGACGTGTACATCTCATATCTACCAAAGTACAGTCAGCCAACTGAACAAACCCCCCCATTCCCACCCACACCCCCCACCCGCTTTAGCATCCCCAACATGCCAAAGCCACCCCAAACCACCCCTGAAGAAACCCCAGTGCATTACCAGGGGGATAAACGGTTATGGGGAACAGTTATGTGGGGGACACTGGAGCACACATCCCCTCCCAGCACGGTAGGAGGTGGCCGAGCAAAAATAGGAACATTCCCGCTTGCACTGTTTGACAACAATAAACAGTAAAGAGGTCACCCAAAAGTATGAAGAGAACAAGTTAATTCAATGGCAGAAATCTTATCTGAGTAGTTCAGGTTCACGCAGGTGGTGTGCTCCACACGTGGTATGGCCTTCCATGATATGACCATAAGTTAGAGGAACAGCCGAAGTTCAGTGCAGAACGGGCATGTACAAATGTCCAAAGTTTCCTTTCACCCAGCAGCTTTACTGATCCACCGCCGCTGCGCCAGCACCCCCGCAGTCTTCGTCTGCTATGCTGGATGAGTCTCGACTGCAACGCTTGAGAGTTTTGGCAAAGTCCATTGCTGACTTAGGGGTGGTGAATGTCTTTGGTTTCCCATTAACTTCAATGCGCAGCTTTTTGACAGGCTTATATTCTCTACGTGCCTCTTGAACGGCTGCTGTGAAATCCGGATAGAAGGCTAGGGTGTTGCCTTCATGGGTGATGGTGCCCTTTCTTGCGGCATGCGGAGTATAGCATCCCGGTCCCTGTAGTTTAACAGGCGCACTATGATGGGGTGTGGAGGCACTCCTGGTGAGGGGGGGGCGAACCGCAAGAGATCAACGGGCCCTCTCCACTATTAGAACCGAGGACACATTTTCCACCCCAAAAATTGTTTGCAGTAGCCTCTCTATGTAAGTCTCTAGGCGGCCTGTATTTGTAGATTCTGGCAAACCGGTGATGCACACATTATTACGTTTGGACCTTGCTTCCAAATCCTCATTACAAACTTGAATCACCGCCAGCAATTTTTCCATAGACAGTGTCTTAGAAGTCACTTGCTGCAAGCCATCTTCTGCGTCAGAGATGCAAGCCTCAGCCTCCCCCAGTCGCAGCGCATGTTTGTCCAACTTTGTAGACATGTGATCCATCCGCAAATTCAAGTTGTCGATTTTCCCATCAATGGATTGTAAACTGGCTTGCACCGAAGTAGCATTTTGTCAATATTTGTCAAGTGGTTGCTAGGTGTATCAGCCTCAGAGTCAGAAGCTGCCTGCTGGGATGCCTTGCCAGTACGGCGTGGCTCGAAGGTGAGCCATGGTTGACTGCGCTCTGTTTTCCCCATTGTTCACTGCCAGGTCAGAGCATACCAGAAAGAAAAGCATTACAAGAATACCAACTTGGAATGGTACTGTGGATTTTCAAAAGCTCAGGATAGGCCCTCACCCGCCCTGCAGAGCTCTGCACCGGGTCCCAGCGCTGTGTATCGGTCAGAATTGGATGTGGGCCACTGGGTCAGAATAGATGCTGGCGCCTGTGGAGCCCCCATCACGACCATCTGCACTGAAGGTGCAACAGGGTGTCCCGGTCAGCTATAGGCCGTGGCCCGGTTCCGTGCCGCGCTGTGGGCCACTCTGGTGAAGGGAGGAGACCATGTGCTCAGGCGAGCAATGTACCCCAGCCTGAGCTGCGCTCCACGCCTTGTACTGATGCTCGCTGACAGATGTGTAGCAGGACGCGGTGAGTCCCATGCAGCGGCGGCCGGCCTCATGCAACTTGCCTCAGTGCAATTTAATTGCCGCAAATATATGGAGCGCAAAGAGACACAACACCACTGGGGAAAGCGTGTGCGAGAAGTTATGAAAGGGATGCGTGGCGCAGTACATTCAGCGTGGTGGGGTGCTGAGTACGTCGTGCGTTGATCCTCACTAAAAGTCTATGCTATGTTCATATCCACAATTATGCCGGTTGCGAATACCAGGAGCAGGCCCAGCAGGTAAAAGCAGCTGTGAGGGACTTAGACTTGCTGGCCCACAGCCGCAGATGGGAGAATGCCACGCACAGGTCGTCCAACCCAGCGGGGTGCTAGGCGAATTATGAGGGAGGTCACCGCTAGAGAGTCGTTGTGGTCTTATTCTCGGCGATATCCGCCGTCCCTGGGGGTAGCAAGATGAGGCCCAGCGGGGAAACCAGCCCGGGGGGCCACGCCATGATTTTTGCCTCACAGCGGCACTCACCCGGGCAGCCGGTATGGCTCCGATGCAGGTTGGCAGCGGCTTCAGGGCAGGCTCCGTCAGCGGCTTAAGGCGGCAGGATGGTTCACGCAGTCTCCAGCAGGCCACACCGCGCCTGCCCAGGCCACCCTCTGGAGCAGGGCTTCCTCTCTGGTGTCGGAGCACCACGCACCCGGCTATCCCCCGCTCGCAACCCGATCCCTCGAGGTCGCCTTGGTCACCAGAGCGGAAGCGCAGTCCTGCTTCGCCAAGCAGCAGCCGCGGCAGGCACCACCCAACGTTCATCTCAGCCACTCAGTCAGAGGGCGGCCCGGTCCGCCATGTTGTTTGAACTGGGCCCGGCAATCTTCCAGCCGCTCCCCCTGCCGGGTGACTCTGTAGCGGAAGAATTCATTCACCGCTGGGCACCTGCTGTGTTCCACCTGCAAAAATTTGGAGCGGCAGTCGTGGGCAGGAAGGCAGGATAATAATCGGATTGTTGGCTTGGCCGGCGGAGCTGCTCTACTGAGCGGCCATCTTGCCGTGCGCCCCCTAGAATAATATGCTAATTGGATTATGACTGCTCTGAACGTATTAGCCACTCTCAAGCCAGCACTACCTCCTTGGCTTAGACCATCCACCCCCAGTTCACAAACGATCTTACATCATCCTAATTAATTGTAATTGTAACTGTATTTATATGACACTTATTACCCATGACGATGCATTGAAGTGCTTTTCGGTGAGGAGCATGCTTCTCCGGAACCCAGAGTGGATTAGTGGTGGATTAGTCCAAGGAAATAAAAGTTGTTAATTTGCGTGGTGGACATGTTAGTCTGTTAGTTAGATTGGATAGGGTAAAGGAGGTATACAGAAGGGAAGAGTCTAGAAAGTGTTATTTGGGAGATCATAGAAGTCAAATAAAGTTTGGGACAAGTCAAAGAAGGGATAGGCAATGGAAGAGTCTAGAAAGGGTTATTAGGGAGATCATAGTAGTAAAATGAGGTATGGGATGAGTCAAAGGAGGGATAGAAGAGGGAAGAAAGGTTTTTTAGGGAGAGCATAGTAGTCCATTGAGGTTTGGGATGAGCTACAGAGTGGAGGTAGAGGATATATTGAAAGAGGTGTATGATGAGACAAAGAAGTGAATTGTATAAAGTCTAAGTTTTTTTTACAGTAGGGGTAAAGTAATGAATATATAGATGCATAACTACATAGATAGGTATACAGGTGTATGGAAAATTATAAAGAGATATAAAGTTGTATTATGTACATGTATGGATGGATAAATACTTAGAAATTAGTGTTGCTGTACATAAAGCTGATTTAATATGCATTGTTATTAATTTGTTTTTTTAATTGTATTTATTTATTGTTATTATTTATATTTATTCATTTATATTTTATATTTCCTCCAACATTTCAATAGTGAAGCACTTATAGATACAGTTGTTATGATCATATTTACGCATTGCGATAGATAAAATAAATAAAACAGAAACCCATACGCATATAATCAAATAACTTATATGTACACTATAATTAATCACCAAGAAAGCTAAAAAACTGATCCTCAGATTACTCTGTCTCAAAGCCTATTCACTTTCTAAAACACTTTGCACACACAAAAAAACAAATCAGACAAGAAGGGAGACTTTATTTCTCCAATCCAATTGATAACATGACTAATCCCACTAAGGACATTTTGAAAGTAGTTCCTTCCCTTCATATCCCCATCTGCTATAAAATGCTCATCCCTGCATCACAATCACTTTGCCATGAACTTTCATTCTTCTTTTAAGATAACATTGCCAAACAATTGATCCGAAAGAGCTGCCCAAATTTAGTATCATGGATCTTCTAGCACTTCAGCCACAGTAGAAGCAATGTTAATACTAGAAAGTGTGCATAGGCTGATTTCATACCTTTAATAAGCTCTGAAAGCAGACAAAGTCAAAATCCCAATACAGCTAGGCGATTATGGCAGGCGGATCTGCAGAGACCTTTGATGAGCAGAGAATGGGGAGCAGCATTTGCCATGATGCGAGAAGTTTCCAGCAATGCTAGATTTAAATGAATTCCCTTTAACCTTTTTCACAAAATGATCATGACCTCTGGAACCTTAAGAGAATTTACCCCGTCATATCTTCATCTTGATCGAAAGTGTCAGGTTTACTCACGTTTCTGCAGGAACGTCATGCAAATGATGAAAGGTCCTCAACCTCTCCTGATCACCTACTGTACCCAAAAAAGTCAAAGTACCAACAGTAACCCGGGGAAGAAGGGATCAAAACAAGGAAGGAAAAAATAAGGTCCCACGGCACACCCCACTCTGGAACAGAACCAGTCAGCAAAGAGTGATCTCTGTTAAAGAAAAGGACAGAAATAGGTAAGTATACAGGTATTTCTGGTTCTATGGTCTAAGCTTTTTGTGCATGTTTGTAACTACCTGAATAATTCCCTTCTTCTGTGAAGTAAGGTAACTGTTGTGAGTGAAGGGGTGTTTAACTCTGCAATAAAGGGGAAAAAAGGTATACGAAATGAATGCTCAGTGTTGGAAGTAGTGAACAGGAAAATATGTAAAGCAAACTATACTGAGATCCACCTATAACATGTGATGAAAGTAAAGGAGTTCCGCCTTAAAACAACATAGGGCTCTAGTGATTTTCTAAGGCACACTTGTATGACACCTACCTTCACTTCAGGCACACCTAAACGTTTTCCTTATCTTTCAGAAATACATACATAAGACTCAGAAGCAGGGGCAAAGTGACTTCCACAGATGTGACACCCACATCAGATAAGTAACTTAACATATTTTCAAAACATATCCTCAAGTCAGCGCTAAAAGCGTTGTTACAGTATGACAAGAATAAAGCCTTTTCTTTTCTTATCTTTTTCTTTGTCTTCACCGCAGGTAAAGTCCTAAGAGACTGAAGAAATGAAGGTGGCGTTACAAGATACCAAGCAGGGAAGGAACTGCAGACACGGAAGCACCACACCCAACGAGGGAAGACGCTGACTCCGACGCTGATGCTGGGAAGACGATGACCCGGAAGAGAAGGCAAGGTAACCAGGAAGAGGGACTCTCTATCCCGAAGCTGGAACGCGAAGTGTCTCCGCTTGGGACCAGAGAGGTTTTGAATTCTCCAGCCGGTTCCCGCACATGCGTGCTAGCGGGGACCGGCCATCATTGTAGTTTGCTGGTCGAGCGGCAGTCATGACAGTACACCCCCCTTATAGTTCCCCCCTACCGGCCTAGGTTTATCAGGTATCTTCTGTGAAACAGACATAGTAGGCAGGGGCGTGAACATGACTTGCTGGTTTCCAAGTACGGTCTTCCATACCGTAGCCCTTCCAATTTACTAGGTACTGGAGTTTACGTCTCACCCTTCTCAAGTCAATGATAGTCTCGACTTTGTATTCAGGTTCGTTGTCGATGATCACAGGGGCTGGACTCTAACGGATACATGTGCCTGGTTCTACAGGTTTCAGTATGGAGACGTGAAAAACTGGGTGTATTTTAAACACAGCTGGGAGGTCTAATTTCATAACAATAGGGTTTATAATCTTGCATATCTTGTAAGGACCAATATACCGGGGTTTGAATTTACAAAATCCCTTCAAGGCAAGATTCTTAGTAGATAACCACACTTCATTCCTTAGGGTATATGCAGGTTCTGTACGTCGATGGAGATCTGCTCTGCCCTTATAAACGGACTTTGCCTTGTCTAAGTTGGCTATTGCTGCCCTATGTATTTCCTGTAGGTTTTTTACAAAATCAAGAGCAGCAGGAGTAGGACAAGAAGGAGAAAGTGGAGATAACAAGGATTGTGGATGAAAACCATAATTACAATAGAAGGGAGAGTAAGCAGTAGATGATTGACAGCTATTATTATAGGAGAAGTCAGCAACCCATACTAACATTCCCCAGTCTGATGAAGAGTGTAAGAGCTGACATCTTTTATAATGCTCAAAACAGTGATTCACTCCTTCGGTTTGGCCATCCATCTGAGGGTGATGGCTGAAGGACAATCCTACATCTATTTGCAATAAGGCACCTATCCCCTTCCAGAAGTTGGAAATGAATTGAGCACCACGATTTGATACTAGAACAGAGGGAAGGCCATGTAACCGTACAATGTTTTGAACAAACACAGATGCCAATATCTTGGACGTCGGGATTGCATTTAGCAGGATAAAGTGGGCTATCTTAGTTCATAGATTGACCACGACAAGGAGAGTAGTATTTCCCTGAGTGGTTTTGGGCAAGTCCACAATAAAATCCAGAGACACTGTATGCCATGGGCTAGGTGGAGTGGGCAATGGCATTAATCATCCTACAGGTGCCTGATGAGAAGATTTTCCTTGTGCACACACAGGGCATGTTTGGATATATGTATAGACATCACTGCCCATACTGGGCCACCAGAAGTGTCTTTTCAGCAGTTCTATAGCTTTCTTATACCCAGGATGTCCAGAGAGACGAATGGTGTGACTCCACTCTAATGCTTGTTGTTGGAGGCTATGAGTAGGAAGCACTAATCCCCCTTGCATGTAACACAAATCCTGAGTCTTAGTGATATTGTGAGTTTGGGCTACCTTCTCCATCTCCACGGACCCTTGAGCCTCTTTAACTGCTTTTAGGAACTCATCTTCAGAACAAATAGTACCTATTAACTGCTCTCTAGCTATTATAAGAGGGAGTTCACACTGAGGTTCTTTGAGTTCATAACCTAAACGGGACATAACATCTGCTTTCCTATTTTTCTTTTCTCCCTGAAATTGTATAATGAAATCATATTTGCTGAAAAACTTAGTCCAGTGAAGTTGCTGCATTGACAAAGCCCTAGTTGATTTCAGAAACTGTGGTCTGTAAGGACTGTTATTCTGTGGTTGGAACCTAACAGACACTGTCGCCATTCTGCAAAGACTTTTTGGATGGCTAACAGGTCCTTGTATCCTATGGCATAATTCAACTCAGCTGGTGTTAATTTGTTTGAGTAATAAGCTACAAGATGAAGACTTCCCGTACTTGGATCGTCCTGAGAAAGGACCCCTCCTACCGCCATTTGTGAGGCATCAGCCTCAACCATGAAGGGCCGAGATGGATCTTGATGTCACAGTATAGGTGCTTGTGTGAATGCTTCCTTCAACTTACAAAAGGCTTCCTCAGCTGCAGGGGTCCACAGAAACTTAGCTCTTTTTTTCAGGAGCCTGGTTATGGGAGAGGCTAAGTCAGAAAAGTTACTGATAAAACGCCTATAAAAATTGTCAAAGCCAAGAAAACTCTGAATGTCTCTGACGTTCTTTAAAGCTTGCCAACGTGTTATGGCTTCCACATTTTGCAGATCCATACTAATTCCTTGAGGAGGCACCATGAACCAAGGAAACATACATGTGAGGTATGCAATTTACATTTCTCTAGCTTACAGTACAGATGATTGTCCCGCAGACGCTCAAGGACCCTTCTGACATGGACCTCATGCTCTTGTAATGACGAGGAGTAAATTAGAATATCATTGATATATCTAATAACAAAGAGGTCCAACATTTCGTTCAGTACTTCGTTGATAAAAAGCTGAAAAGCAGCTGGGGCATTACATAATCCAAATGGCATTACTAAATATTCACAAAGGCCGAATTTGGTACAAAAAGCTGTCTTCCATTCATCTCCCTCTTTGACTCTCACCAAATGGTAAGATCCCCGCATATCTAGCTTGGTGAAAATATTGGCATTCTTTATTTGGTTGAGGAGGGAGGATATCAGTGGCAGAGGATACCGGTTCTTAATAGTAACATCGATGAGTGCTTGATGATCTATACAACACCGAAGACCCCCTTCTCATTTGGGCATAAAAAAGAGAGACGAGGAAGCAGGTGATTGGGAAGGGCGAATAAAACCGATGTTAAACATGTCATCCAAGTAATTACGCAGATACACATTCTCTTTTTCAGTCAGTGCATAAATCCTGCTGCAGGGTATGCGTACTCCAGGTATCAAATCTATTCTGCAGTCATAGGGTCGGTGCGGTGGAAGACTGGTGGCCTTTTCTGTATCAAAAACCTCTTTCAGGTTGTGGTAAACTGCAGGTAAATCAGAGACTTCGGAATCAGTACTCGCTGCTACTTTCCCTGGACTGATCTCATTGTGAACAACATGTTCTTTGCAACTATTAGGACTAAAGTCTAATGTTATCTCTTTCCAATTTATACGGGGACTATGCTGACATAACCAAGGTAGACCTCATATGGCAGGAAACTGAGGAGATTGGATAAGATCAAATGCAATAGTCTCTTGATGTCTGTCCTCAATAACCAGTTTTAAGTCAATGGTAGCATGTGTAATCACAAGAGATTTAAGGCTACTGCCATCTATGGTCGTAACTTCTTCCCAGGAGGTCTTGGACACCAATGGAATATTCTTACTATGTGCCCAACATAAGTCCATAAAATTACCTGTGGCACCAGAATCCACCATTACTCGTATGTCCATGACCTGCTATCTGCTGTCCCCATTTCAGGCGGGAGGACAGGAGAAAATGGTGTGGGGAGGACAGAAACGCATCTGTTTGCCTAAACTGTTGCAAGACAATCAACCCTGAACTTCCCAAAGTCTTTGTCTCAGGAGACTTCGGGCTTACTAGTTTTCCGAAGACTTTTTCTGCTTTGGCTTCACATGGCATTCTCTAAGAAAATGTCCCTGTTTTCCGCAATATAGACACAATTTCTTGTCACTCCTTCTCTGTCTTTCTTCTTCACCGAGGGGACCCCTAATGCTTCCAATCTGCATTGGTTCTGATTCTTCTATTGGTTGTTCTAGGTCGAGTTTTTTCTCTTAGTAGATAATAACGCTGCCTTCTGTCCGCCCTCTTTCTCTTTTCCTTTTGTTGATACTTTGATCCAATTTTACTACCAGGTCTATAAGGGCATTACAAGACTCAGGAGTGTAGGAGAGTAGGATCTGCTTCTTATAGTTACCCCCACTTTTTGCTGATGTTTCACTGTTTTTGACTTAGTCTGGCTGGGATCCTGCTATCCAGGACCCCAGCCTAGCTGCTTTCTCCTCTAAATTGATTGCATGTACTTTAGGTACACTCCAGATTGGATTCTGGGGTACCCTTATAGGTCCCTAGCATATGACATACTATGTACCCAGGGCATAGGTACCCCAGAGGCCTCTCAGGGGCTGCAGCATGTATTATGCCACCCCTGGGAGACCATTCAAAATGAAACAACAGGTCTGCTACAGCAGCCTGTGTAAGGTGGTGCATGCACCCCTTCCTTAGATGTAGGTTCACTATATCTACTCCATATCACTGCACATATAAACCTATCAGTCACCCCATGGCAGGCCTTATCAATCCTGAAGGCAGGGTGCTGGGTATTATGTGATAGGGTGCACCTGCATGAGCAGAGCCCCTCTGCAGCCCTTGGAACATATATTCCAGGGTTGTTTGTGATGCAGCCAACCATATACTATTAAGTGCATTATAACCTTGCGGTAAATGCCAACTTTAAAACAGCTGCATGAAAACATGTTGTGTTTTGTGTCAAACACCTTGGAATCATACCTCTAAACCAGTAACTGGTGTGGGAGGTATGATTTCACCCTCCTAGAGGGAGAATTATGACAACACCGGTACACCTGGTACCAGCTTAACAGAACCTGCCATCACAAAATGGATGCTGCCAGCCACAGACACGAGTCTGCCCTCCTTCTGCTGGATGAAACTCCGGCAGGGGAAGGCTAGACAATAGGTTTCCTGACCACCTCCCAGACAGGCTTTAGTGTATTGGGGCTGGGTGAGTGCACTCTGAGAGTGCTTTGATGTCTGCACTGGGGGCACATTTGGTGTCCCTGTGCATAGTCCAGCTCAAACCGGTTACAGGAGCCATTTGCTCCTGCTCTGGCGTGAAACTGGACAAAGGACATGGGTGTAGCCACGCCTCTGTCCTGACCCTCCCAAAGGTGGGTCCCCAGAGTTTGGCCCACCCATTTCTTGGGTATACAGTAGGAACCCCTTACTACAGGACTTTAGATTTACCTGGACGAAACTCTGCTACTGAAACCAAGTACTTCGACTATCTACACTACGCTGGATACTGAAGAATCTTCCTTGGAGTAAAGGAGTTACTTCCCTGCAAGGCAGGCACCTTAAACGCATCTGACCGGTTTGCATCTCCCGAGCTCCTGAGATTTCTGCAACACAGGAGGTGGGTTCCAAAGTGTCCCGAGGTCCACTAGTGCTCTCAGCAATCCTGAGACCCGCATCCCTCGTGGGGACCGTGCAACCCGTACCCCTGCGCACCGTGTCCATTTGCAGCAGCATATGCTTTTCGGCAATCCCTGAGGCTGTGCTTTGAGCTACTTGTAGTCCTGACCCGAGCAGTATTTCCACTAAAGATTTCCGGCCTACACTCCACGAGTGTTCCGTGGACTGGTATTTTGTGATTCAGCTCGAGGTCCCTTCGCAATCACTGGTCCGTTGGCCTGTGGGCCACTGTGAAGGCAACTTTAACTTTCAGTGGGCTTTCCTGGTTGCTCCAGATGTGCCCTGACTCTCCATAGCTTGGAGAGTCCCCGGGACCTTGGTGGTCCTCACCGAAGCATCTTTTCTCTGACCGCATGGGTTGCAGTTGCCAAGGCTTGTTGGTGTTCAATCCGGACACTGACCTTCCAGCACTCGACATCCTTTGTAGTATAGCTCACCTCCAAACTTTGGTCATCATCGATGTCTCCTGGTCCCCGTGGCTGCAGAGTCAAGCTTTACCTCTTCTCACCTCGGTGGGCATTCGTCTATCGTGCCCCTGGTCACTGTGAAGTGACCTAGACTCTGTCCCCTCTGCTTTCAGGTTCTTCTCAGCTCCGATCCAGGCTTGGATCCCACCGGCCACTTTTCATCTTCACGGCAGCAGCACTTCGCATCACGCCATTGAAATTAACGAGTGTTTCTGACACCACTTGACCCCTATGCACCCAGCTCCTCTGGGATAGGTAACACGGCTACCTTGGTACTCTCAAGGGTGCTGGCCTTAGAACCTTCTATGTTCCAAAGGGTTTGCTTGAAGTCCTCTCCTAAGTGTACTTAATCTTTAAAATTCCAACCGCGACTTTCCTATAGAGTTGTACGGAGCTCGCAGCTGTGTTCTCCCCCTACACATGTCCTCCGTGGGTCCCCTGTGTCACTACCTTGGGTGGTTCCTTGGGGTCCCAGTGATTCTACGTTCTCTAGGCACTGTGTCTAGTCAAGTCGTGGTTGTTATACCACTTTCTTAGTATATGGTTCGGTCTCCCCCTGGAGCCCGCTGTGTATTGTGCTATTTACTGTCGTTCTAGTGCTTTAAAATTGTGTGCCTTGTTCTCTAATCTCATAAAGAGGTTAGTAGAGAGTGTTTAGTAATAAATACATATATTTTATATATTCCTTGTGTGGTTCTCCTTTCATTTGGTCATTCAGGAGGTTATAATCTGGTAAACCAAGCTGCTTTACATTCCTTCGAGACTAAGCCTGAAGGCTACTCTTCATAGCTACCACTAGGCTAGCTTTCAATAAAGATTGTCTTTAACCTAATCATCAATAAGGGTTGTTTGGACTGGTGCAAGGTGCCCACTTTAACTAGTGGACAGCATATACCAGGCCAGCTTCTCACAAGGAGGATCAACCACTTGTGCTAGGAGATCTTTTAAGTCATATCTCAACCATCCGTAAAACAAGGCGCTACGTTTTTCTTCAGGCCACTCAGCCTCGGCTACCAATTTATTAAATGTAGAGCTGTAGGTTGTTAAGTCTTTTGTACCCTTCTTTCAGATTTAACAGCTGGGTGTCTACTGACTGCATGAAGAGATGCCTCTCGAACAGCTTCTTGAGTTCTCCCTTGAAAGCAGTGTAATTATGCAATAATGGGTAATTTCTTTCTATGAGGGGTATGGACCAATTGGCAGCGGTCCCTCCCAAATATGATATCACAGATGCCACCTTAGCTTGGTTATTCAGAAAGCAAGTGACTTTACACATAAAATGGAGCTGACACTGGCTATTAAAGGCAGCAAACTTGGCAGGATCCCCCATGAAGCGTTCAAGAGGGGTTAAAGGAATTGACTAAGGGGTGGCTACTTGTAGAACAGGTACATTTGAACTGGAAGATTGAGAAGAAGGCGGAAACTGAACCCCTGTGCCTCCTGCCATGTTACCCAAACTAGATTCAGTCCTCATACACCGTTGGATAGAGTCAACTCATGCAGACAAAGCTTGGGTTTCTTTCTGAAGGTTACCCGACATATGTGCCAAATCAGTAAGCGTTACCTGACTCATTTCCATAACGTTCGGGCGGAAATTAAACTTTTAGGGCTTCGCGTTCTGTCAGGTTTACTCACGTTTCCGCAGGAACGTCATGCAAATGATGAAAGGTCCTCAACCCTCATCCTCTCCTGGTCACCTACTGCACCCGTCAAAGTACCGATAGTAACCCAGGGTTGAAGGGAACAAAACAAGTAAGGAAAAAATAAGGTCCCACGGCGCACCCCACTCTGGAACAGAACCAGTCAGCAAAGAGTGATCTCTGTTAAAGAAAAGGACAGAAATAGGTAAGTATACAGGTATTTCTGGTTCTATGGTCTAAGCTTTTTGTGCATGTTTGTAACTACCTGAATAATTCCCGTCTTCTGTGAAGTAAGGTAACTGGTGTGGGTGAAGGGGTGTTTAACTCTGCAATAAAGGGGAAAAAAGGTATACGAAATGAATGCTCAGTGTTGGAAGTAGTGAACAGGAAAATATGTAAAGCAAACTATACTGAGACCCACCTATAATATGTGATGAAAGTAAAGGAATTCACAGGACCTTTGGAGTACGTTTGACTACAAGGCTATACCACTGTGACCCATGTGATATTTTTATTCCTTTCTATTTGGGTGGAAGTTTTCATTAACAGAAGAAGGGAGATAAGTATTCTTCCTGCTATCATTGATTTTATTGTTACTATTGTCACGAAGGCTGCAGCTTTCTGTACCTTCAACACTAAAATATAGGTTAAGAAAATTGTTTTTTTTGGTCAACACCAGGGAGGGAATATTTGTTGTGCCCTGGCGAAAACCCAGGACCATTTTTGGCCACTGAATATTTGGGCTGAAACATTTGGGGAGTCTTTTAGGGTCTTAGGACCAGAACCTCCAAGAAGACCCGTTTTTACCATTTTTAATATCCACTACATCCCCATTAATAAAGGGTTACCTGGGGGGTGTAGTAGGATTTTTATCTTTAAGTCCTCCTGGCCTACATCTCCCAAGAACTCCCTGAAATACGGTTGAGCCCACCCTGACCTTTAGGAGTCAGGGTGAACCTGATGATAAAGCATGACACCAATAGGGTGTGTGAGGGTTAAATAACAAAAGGAATTCCTTCCTTCCCACATTTTGCGGTACACGCCACCAAAGGGGTTGAGAAGATTTTAGGAGCAACATTGGGGTTTGGATACATTATTGTGAGTGCAGAGCAGACCTCCACAGACGTGACACCAACATCAGATAAGTAATTTAGGGCCACATGCATCAACGAAAAAACTGGTCGCAAACGGGCAGATTCGCAGAATCTGCCCCTTTGCGACTAGTATTTTTGCACTTGGGATGCATCATCCCAAATGCAAAAATTGCAATTTAAGGAATCGCAAAATTTGCGATTACTTAAATTGCGATTGCATTTCATTTCAGCCCACCCCTAATGTTGGGTTTAAGTATTTGTTTTTGTTAGTATAGAATATTACCTGTTTATGCCCATATTACATAGGCCACGCCCTTTTAGAGAGTGCCCCGCCCACGCCCCCCCCTTTTCCCCCTCCACACTTTTTTCATCCCACTTAAAGTACTGAAATAATCATTGTAATACCTGGGATGTCAATTGGGTGTCGTCAGGGGTCTCAGCTGCGACCCAGAGCTTGCCCTTTGCGACCCCTGACACAGAAGCTAAGGCTGTTCCGAAAAATGAAAGCAAACATGGCTCAGCCGTGTTTCCATTGTGCATTTCCCATACCTATTTCTCCTAAAGTCCTTTAGCCTTACGAAGGACAAAGGTGGTGGAAGAGGCTGGGCTCTAGCAGCTCCATCAGCGACATTAACCAACCTGTGGTTGGCTCTGGGAAACAGGTGGAGGTTAGTAGTGTCTAATGGCACATGCCTGCGATTGAGCTGTCAGGTTTTTAAATATACTGAGAGAGGGGCATCAAGGCCCCCTGCAGTGGATCAGTGGCTCTGCTATGGCTGTGCTCATTGCGCATTAGTGTGCAGTGGATCGGTGGCTCTGCGATGGCTGTGCTCATTGCGCATGAGTGTGCAGTGGATCGGTGGCTCTGAGATGGCTGTGCTCATTGCGCATGAGTGTGCAGTGGATCGGTGGCTCTGCGATGGCTGTGCTCATTGCGCATGAGTGTGGAGTGGATCCGTGGCTGTGCTCATTGCGCATGAGTGTGCAGTGGATCGGTGGCTCTGCGATGGCTGTGCTCATTGCGCATGAGTGTGCAGTGGATCGGTGGCTCTGAGATGGCTGTGCTCATTGCGCATGAGTGTGCAGTGGATCGGTGGCTCTGCGATGGCTGTGCTCATTGCGCATGAGTGTGGAGTGGATCGGTGGCTGTGCTCATTGCGCATGAGTGTGCAGTGGCTCTGCGATGACTGTGCTCATTGCGCATGAGTGTGCAGTGGATCGGTGGCTGTGCTCATTGCACATGAGTGTGCAGTGGCTCAGTGGCTCTGCGATGACTGTGCTCATTGCACATGAGTGTGCAGTGGATCAGTAGCTCTGCAATAGCTGTGCTGATTGCGCATGAGTGTGCGGTGGATCGGTGGCTGTGCTCATTGCGCATGAGTGTGCAGTGGATCGGTGGCTCTGCGATGGCTGTGCTCATTGCGCATGAGTGTGCAGTGGATCAGTCGCTCTGCAATGGCTGTGCTCATTGCGCATGAGTGTGCAGTGGATCGGTGGCTCTGAGATGGCTGTGCTCATTGCGCATGAGTGTGCAGTGGATCGGTGGCTCTGCGATGGCTGTGCTCATTGCGCATGAGTGTGCAGTGGATCGGTGGCTCTGCGATGGCTGTGCTCATTGCGCATGAGTGTGCAGTGGATTGGTGGTTCTACGATGGCTGTGTTCATTGCGCATGAGTGTGCAGTGGATCGGTGGCTCTGCGATGACTGTGCTCATTGCGCATGAGTGTGCAGTGGATCGGTGGCTCTGCGATGGCTCTGCTCATTGCGCATGAGTGTGCAGTGGATCGGTGGCTCTCCGATGACTGTGCTCATTGCGCATGAGTGTGCAGTGGATCGGTGGCTGTGCTCATTGCGCATGAGTGTGTAGTGGCTCTGCGATGACTGTGCTCATTGCGCATGAGTGTGCAGTGGATCGGTGGCTCTGCGATGGCTGTGCTCATTGCGCATGAGTGTGCAGTGGATCGGTGGCTCTGCGATGGCTGTGCTCATTGCACATGAGTGTGCAGTGGCTCAGTGGCTCTGCGATGACTGTGCTCATTGCGCATGAGTGTGCAGTGGATCAGTAGCTCTGCAATGGCTGTGCTGATTGCGCATGAGTGTGCGGTGGATCGGTGGCTGTGCTCATTGCGCATGAGTGTGCAGTGGATCGGTGGCTCTGCGATGGCTGTGCTCATTGCGCATGAGTGTGCAGTGGATCAGTCGCTCTGCAATGGCTGTGCTCATTGCGCATGAGTGTGCAGTGGATCGGTGGCGCTGAGATGGCTGTGCTCATTGCGCATGAGTGTACAGTGGATCGGTGGCTCTGCGATGGCTGTGCTCATTGCGCATGAGTGTGCAGTGGATCGGTGGCTCTGCGATGGCTGTGCTCATTGCGCATGAGTTTGCAGTGGATCGGTGGTTCTACGATGGCTGTGCTCATTGCGCATGAGTGTGCAGTGGATCGGTGTCTCTGCGATGACTGTGCTCATTGCGCATGAGTGTGCAGTGGATCGGTGGCTCTGCGATGGCTCTGCTCATTGCGCATGAGTGTGCAGTGGATCGGTGGCTCTCCGATGACTGTGCTCATTGCGCATGAGTGTGCAGTGGATCGGTGGCTGTGCTCATTGCGCATAAGTGTGTAGTGGCTCTGCGATGACTGTGCTCATTGCGCATGAGTGTGCAGTAGATCGGTGACTGTGCTCATTGCGCATGAGTGTGCAGTGGATCAGTAGCTCTGCAATGGCTGTGCTGATTGCGCATGAGTGTGCAGTGGATTGGTGGCTGTGCTCATTGCGCATGAGTGTGCAGTGGATCGGTGGCTCTGCGATGGCTGTGCTCATTGTGCATGAGTGTGCAGTGGATCAGTCGCTCTGCGATGGCTGTGCTCATTGCGCATGAGTGTGCAGTGGATCGGTGGCTCTGCAATGACTGTGCTCATTACACATGAGTGTGCAGTGGATCAGTGGCTGTGCTCATTGCGCATGAGTGTGCAGTGGCTCAGTGGCTTTGCAATGACTGTGCTCATTGCGCATGAGTGTGCAGTGGATCGGTGGCTGTGGTAATTGCGCATGAGTGTGCAGTGGCTCTGCGATGACTGTGCTCATTCCGCATGAGAGTGCAGTGGATCAGTGGCTCTGCGATGGCTGTGATGATTGTGCATGAGTGTGCAGTGGATCGGTGGCTGTGCTCATTGCGCATGAGTGTGCAGTGGATCGGTGGCTCTGCACTGGCTGTGCTCATTGCGCAGGAGTGTGCAGTGGCTCTGCGGCTCTGCGATGGCTGTGCTCATTGCGCATGAGTGTGCAGTGGATTGGTGGCTCTGCGATGGCTGTGCTCATTGCGCAGGAGTGTGCAGTGGATCGGTGGCTGTGCTCATTGCGCATGAGTGTGCAGTGGATCGGTGGCTCTGCAAAGCCTTAGTAAATTGTGGTACTAGAGGGCAGCTCAGACCTTTTGTTTGCATCGTATTAAAACAGGTGTTTATTATTGTGCATTAGCTGTCTGTGCTCAATATATATAACCTGGGGTGACAAAAGACAAATGGCAGGGGTCCGTCGATGGTCAGCACAACACGTGCTGCTTGAGTGCTCTCTCGTGTTGTAGTGTGAAATATGAATTATTAGGCTCGTTGCTCTCTTGTCAATGTATGGAATGTGCTTGCCGGTTATTTCACTGGAATGCACTTGCTTGACATCTAGTTGTTATTCGTATTTTCCTTACCACAAAATGAGCTGACCTCACTGAGCTCCTGCGGATTCAATACAGATCCTAGTTTCCTTTGCGTATTTACATTGGTGAAATGGTTATAAATGTTCTTAAGTTCTTTTTATATGAAATACATGGTGGTAACGATTATTGTGGAAGGACTCTATGCATTCACAAAATATTTCTAAGTCTTTGGCACAATAAATGTGTTGTAAATCCTTTTATTTGTCATCAATATTGTGATGATGTGTTTGGTTTCCTCATATGTTCTCCATTAATGAGTACTGAAACCGAGTTGTACATAGGGTACATGTGTGTAACTGCAGGTGTAGATTACGACATGGGGATCCATGCTACAATGACATGGGTGCTGTAGGGCAGGGTTGAAGTGCGCGGCCCGAGCTGCCAGGGTCATAGTGCAGGCATATAAAGGTCAGGATTGCAGTTCCATGTTACTGCTTTCCAAAGGTTGCAGTATTGAATTAGTAACTGGCCCCACTGAGGCACCAGAGCAGAGATGTGTATGGGACAGTCGAATTGCAGGGTTGCTGAAGATGATGTGAGGATATGCACTGGCAGAATTGTGAGTTGCAGCACCTAGAATAATAGGTGTTCTCCATGGTTGGATTGGGGTGTAAATGCAACAGTGAGAGAGTCTCAGTGCTAGAATATTAGTATGTTCTTCATGTCAAGATCTAGGTGCACAGAAACCTGGGGGCTACATTGCCAGAGCTATTAGGATAGTAGTGGGGCTGTAGGGCATGATGTACACATGCAAACATGATATGGATTTGACATTGGAAATATCAGTCTAACAACATTGAAGCATGTTAGAACTGGGGGTCTCTAGTTGGCAGAGGTAGGTACCTTTGACGAAATAGGGACCCTTGCTTCTAAGTCAGGGAAAGGGGATTACACTGCTGGATAACCCCTGCTCACCCCCTTTGTAGCTTGGCATGAGCAGACAGGCTTATCTCAGAGGCAGTGTGTTAAGCATTTGGGAACACATACTGTAATACAGTGAAAACACTACAGATGGACACCACACAGGTTTTATAAAAATAAGTATTCTTTATATAGACTTAACACAAGGCCACAAACGACAAATATCCACAATACTGTACTCAAAATTGACTTAAAGATGGTAGAATTAACTTAGTTCAAGTTGATGGTAAATGCGGCAAAGTTCTCACAAAAGTACCTGGATGCGTAACGCAAAATAAACAAAAGGCTTGCAGCGTTGGAGATGCGTCGGTTCCTTGCTTCGGGGGAGACGATGCGTCACGCCTCAATGCTTGTGCAGAGTAGGGGATGCGTCTTGATCCTTACCGGAGAGGAGGTGATGCGTAGATTCTCGTGCTGCAGCCCGGTTGCGATGTGGCAAGATGGCACCTCGATGCGATGCGACAGTCCGGTGCAATGCGATAAGATGGCGCCCTTGATGCGACGATGTTGAGACGATGCGTACACGCCCTGGCAGCATTGCGGAGACACTGTACTTTGGAGCCGAGACAGGCCCTGCGACACGCATCTCCGATGATGCGACGGCGACCCTCGCGGTTGCGACGCGCTTCTCTGGTGATGTGACAGCAGACAGTTGCGACAAAGACACGCTTTTGGGAGGTGCGGCAGCGGCACGCTTCTCCGGCGATGTGATGACTACAGCTGCAGTGGTGACATGCTTCTTCTTGTTGTGTCACGCTTCCAGCTCCCAGCGACACCCAGGCTTCTGCAGATAGAATTCCCAGCAAGGAAATTCAGGGGGGAGCTGGTGGTGAAGTCTTTTGTCCCTGAGACTTCAGCAGGAAGTAAGCACAAGTTCAAGCCCTTAGAGAAATATTCTGCAAGATGATGAAGTACACACCAAAGTTCCTTCTCCTCTCCTTGGCACTGAAGACACCACTGTAGGCCAACCCAGCACACTGGCAGAGGGGGCAGTCCACTCCTACAGCTTCCTTTGGTTCTTCTCCTTGGCAGAGGTTCATCTTGTTGTTCCAGAAGTGATCTAAAGTCTTGGGGTCTGGGTCCCCATATTTATACTACTTTTCTCTTTGTTCTCTGAAGGCAGAGAGGCCTTTGCCTAGTCCAAACCAGTTCTGGTCAGTCCTGGAGCACTTTGTTGACAAGACTCCTTTCCTTTCACAGTGCAGGTCAGGGACATCAGAAGCACCACAGGAGGTGGAGCCAGCATTGTGGAGGAAAGGCACAGCCCTATTCAGGTCCCAGGTGCAGCTCCTCCCACCCATCTACATGCAGATCTTTCTATTCAGCCCTGTGCTGACTCACCCTGTCTCATGGAATCCCCCAGCCCCTGTCACTCACAGAACCAGACACACAATACACAACCTAGTAGAGGCAGGCTTGGACATTTAAGCGAGAAAATACCTACTTTCTAAAAGTGGTATTTTCAAACACAAAATGTTAAAACCAACTTCACTAAAAGATGTATTTTATCATTCTGAGTTCAGGCATCCTAAACTCGAATTTCTACCTAGTTCCCTGAGTCAGTTAGGATTATAAGATGTAATAATCAAACTGCCCATTCTGGCCTATGGGGATCTGGAAGCCTTGCAATAGTGCAAAACGAAAATGGCTGTAATTCACTATTAGAACATGCCACACACACCAGGGCATGTCCTACCTTATACTTACAATGCACCCTGCCCTTGGGCCTACCATAGGGGTGTCTGATATGAAGAAAAGGGAAGGTTTAGGGACTGGTAAGTGGGTGTACTTGTCCAGTCAACATGGCAGTCACAGCCTGCACACAGACTCTGCAATGGCAGTCCTAAAACACACTTTACAAGCTGCTTTTGTGGGTGGCACAACCAGTGCTGCAGGCCCACCAGCAGCATTTGATTTACCAGCCCTGGGCACACATGGTGCACTGAACTAGGGTCTGACAAGTAAATCAAATAACCCAATCATGGAGTCACTAATCAATACATCAATTTACAATAGGGAGAGCATATGCACTTTAGCACTGATCAGCAGTGGTAAAGTGCCCAGAGTCTTAAAACCAACAAAAACAGGTCAGAGAAAATACAGGAGGGAGGCAAAAAGTTCAGGAATGACCCTGCAAAAAGGGCCAAGTCCAACAAAGCACAATGACAAACCCTATCTGCTAATATACATTTTGTATGTGACTACATCTCCCAGAATACACACCGTCCAATCTCCACCCAGCATTGTTTTGCATCTGCACAAGTGAGGCTCAATAACTGCTGGTGGCCCCTGACTGGCTGAGTAGCAGATTACTTCATAATGAGGACTGCAGAATCCACAGGGAGTTTGAGAGTGCACCTGGACTCGGGTTCACCACTTGGGTGGACAGACAATTTTGTGGCATTCCGGTGATCTTCCGTGTGTAACTGTGAGCGGTCTTTGTGGGCTATGGCTGGTCTTGGGTGCTGGTTGCTCTATGGTAGGTACCAGTGACCAAGATGTGCAGATGGTGGTCCTTGTGCGGGTCAAGGAGCAGGTCTACATTGTTTGGGTCAAATTATGTTATATCCACTGATACAGAGATTGGATTACTTGAATAAGTGGTAGTTAGGAACCTTGTGTAGGTGGGTGGATGGTCAGATAGGATTTGGGACCTAATTTGGGCTGGCACCTTGCCCTTTCACTTGTATGTTATACCACTAACGCCTCCTCACTCTATCAGGCAATACGTGTAAGCAGACCACCCTTTTCTCTCTTTAATCCTGGATTCTTTGGAGCCTGGCTCCTAATGAAATGAGTTACTGGTCCCGCCGTTCTACAACTTCAGTTTTCCTACCTACAGATATACATTCTTCTGTGGCCACAATGCATCCTGCACTTCCGATTCTCTTTAGCTTAGTCTTTTCATACCTATTATGCCACCTTAACTGGTGGATGGCTGTCCCCCTTCATTCTGGGACTGGTGCCTGCTGTCCAGTGCTCTTCCTCCATCCTCATGCCTCATGTAACTCCTGTATGAATATTTTGGGTCAAACTCCATTCTTGTGGCTATTTGTGCAGACACTTTGACAACAAGCCCTTCTAAACACTTACTGACACCAACCAAGAGATGAGTGAGGTGGGGACTGATGGATAAGCTACACATCCAGAGGGCAGGAGGCTTGGGCTCTCCAGCTAAGCAGGTTGGTTCTGCACCTTTGGTTTCCTTATCTTGAACACACCACAGTTGAAGAAAGGGCAATCAATGATGGTATGTTGATGATTATTCACTGTTTATTACTATTGTCATGAGGATAGCTGGTTGGTTGCTATTGGATTTGTGTATTGCAGACTGTGCCTTCTCACATTTAAAATCAACACAAAATGTTAACTTCTTTTTACTCTATTTGTCTGATAAAATCAGTTTTGTTCTGTGGAAAGCTTCACATGCTCGTCCAACCCAACTCTTAGAGCAAAACATAAACACATGCACCCAGCTCAGGGCAGGCATGTTTGAAATTGCTAATGGTAAGTGGAACACACGGGTGGGTGAGTAGATATATGGGAAAGGGGAAAACAGGAGCTGGCACTGTATACCTATAGAGATCAAGTCCTCTTCTTTAAAGGTGAAGGACCTCACCGACCCTAAGGTGGCATGCTTCATTTTAGGGCACCTCCTCACTCGTCTACCTGTTGATGACAGAGGTGTGTGCTTCTGACCTCGGATGAGGGAAGCTCATTCAGAGTAATACAGAAGGGGTCCTCCTGGTAATATGTGTGAGTGCGTAAAACAGCACAGAGGGATTGAAAACAAAGCCTACCTCCCGGTGAACTTTCAATGATGTATTCTTGTCCCCAGTGGGTAGTGGGTAAACACAAATTGGTCAATTTGTTTCTGCCTAACTGATCCTATTAAACAGGCATCTGGGCATTCGTCTGAAGCAACTTAACCTCTCTACCAATCAGCATCAATTGGTAAAATGATTAATAAGTAAGAGGAAAAGGTAACCAGTCATTTGTTGATTTAAACACATACTGACTATTCTTGTGTTGGGTCGAGAGGCCGCAACTCTAGGCACATGGTCAGGAAATAAGCTCCTGGTTGATCCCTTTTTCCAGTATCTTACTTCCCGGGGAGATTTTGTGTTTTCTTACACTTATTAGTCTGTTGGGTTCCTTGCTGCAGGTGTGGTGAGAGCCATCAGGGATGGTGAACTTGTATCCCAGATAAGTGCCTGCTCTGGTCATGATGACTTTGCAAATGATGGCAGTTTAGAAGATGGTGTGGGCCAGCAAGGGGAGCCAATGCAGTTCCATGAGGATGAAGGTCATGAGTTCATATTTCTTCAAGCCTGGATGAGACACGCTCCGGTATGAAGAAGGCCCTTAATGGGTGTCTGTGTGGAGTCTGGGAGCAGGGTGTTACCACCATCCAGAGGTGATATTACAAGAGCTTGAACAGCAATTTGGAAGTTGTTTTCTGGAAGAAACAGTTTCACTTTCTTTGGAAACGAGAGCTAGTACAAGGCCGTCTTTGTTTTATGGTAATGTGTTCCTTGAGGGTTAGGCTGGTTGCTGTCTAGGGTGAATACAAATGGCTTGGCATTCAGTGAAAGTTAGGTACCAATGATAACACAAATGAACTGATACCACCTTTCACTAATTTATGGTTATTTTAATAATCCTGAATTTATTGTTTAATTTTTCCAGTGTTTATTTTTTTATCTTCAGTAATCTCACTTCCTACGGTTATCAAGGGCCAAAGGTCATGTGACTTCTTCCTGCTCTTTTTCGGGCCCAGGTTTGTGATGCCACTTCCTGTGATGTCATGGGAGGATGTTTAAAGGGTGTGTGATGTCACTTCCGCTACGTCTGACATTTTGGTGAATCGAAGCCCAGGTGTAATACTACTAGCATTAAAAAAATGTGCTCCAAGTCATGCCTGATTCGACCAGAACGGTGCGGGCAAAGTGAATTCATATTCTCAAACGGGTAATCTTCATTTTAATTGAGCTACTCGATCAAACGAGTTAGCAAATGCAGATTAAAACTCAAACTAAAAAAAAGCTACGCACCCTTTCCAATCAGCAACGGCACAGCAAAGACAGCTATAGTAAATATGCTAATTGTGTTTGCAAATGGGTGTCGTGATGACACCAGCTCGCGCTGTTTTAAATGCTAGAGCGATATTATTCTCCCAGCGAGGAATGACCCGGGTAATCCTGGTAATTATAGACCCGGCGCGCGATGATAGGCTTGGAATCTGCGGCGCTGCCTGCTCGCGCTGTCACTCAGGGGCTTCTGTGTGGGCGCGAGGAGGCCCTGCAGCAGGAGGCCGGGGAAATGTCGGAAAGATGAATGTGGTGGGCAAGGAGAGAGGGTGGCGCAACTGCCCACGAAGTGCCACGTGATGCTGCTCGTATTCCTGGTGTGGGAGGACAGTTATCTTGTGAGGTGCTGCGGATAAAAAGGTCTCATGCAGAGGGGCCGTATTAAACAATCCGGGGGTGATGTTTATTTCAGCCAGGATATTACATATAGTAAAGGTCTTCTGTTTTACTACATTTCGCATTGGCCCGTAATCCAAGCTTTAATGAATTCATTCCCTGCAGTGCTTAATTTGTAAAATATAAAGTGCCAGGGCTCTGACCAGTAGGCCGCTCCAGCGTGTACTACCCCACGCCCCTGTCAACGCTGCCAAAACAACTGCTAACCAGCTCTCTCACGTGTAAAACTGTAAATGCGACAGTTCAGAATATTCCAGGTCCCCAAAGCTAAAGGAATGGCTGGGGAGACAGCTATTTGCAATTTTTAATGCATATTGTTTTCCTAAACAACTGTTACACTGCTCATCTCTAAATCACATGAGCAGTGCCACCTTGTGGCAGACTGCCCTAAGTGTGGTGTTGACAATTAGGTGCTGGTGCGAGCACCAGAAACCAATTAAGTGCCGGTGCTCAGCACCGGAAAGCACTGGCTCAAATTAAGCACTGATTCCCTGTTTGTGCGGCTCCCAAATCCTTATCCAGTGTAATTTTTTTAGATGAGCAAGCAGGTTGGGGAGTTATGAGGCTGCAGGAAGAGGATGGGGTATAAAGACTGATTGGGGGAGGGAAGAAGAACTAGGAACATTTGTAGATGCAAAGGTCATTTCCCGTTCAGAATTTCCAATTTCTGCAGTATCTATCGGGTGTATAACTACTATATTGGGTTTCCCGGTGAACTCAGAACGAGGGCGGTCAGTGCTATTTTGCAGTACCAACAATCGATGTCTATATTGTAATTGTAATTGCATTTATATAGCACTTACTCAAGGCTTTAAGTGGACCGGGTCTCACCGGGTCTGAGCACCAGCAGTTTTTTAGGGGGCCTCGAAACGAGTCTCTATTGGCCTCTGTTTTGTGCCTTGTCACAGGGGGTCCATTTTTTCCGGACTGCAGTGACAGCAGGCACATCGATCTGCGCGTGCTCACACTGCTCACTTCTCACTAGTGGAGAAGCTAAGGCATGAGGTCATGCCAGGTGAGTGTTGTAGGGGAAGGGAAAACCTTTAAAGAGAGTCATTTTCTCTCTGGATTTCCCATCTCTTTTTGAAACTAAGGAGCAGCAACATTGTCGTGGTGTCAGCAGGGCTTTAAGTGGAAGCGTTTTCAATCTTATATACTAGCCATAGTTGCTGCTTCTTTACTTATGCAACTAATAACCATTGACAAAGACAATAGTCCTGACTTGTTGTAGGTATGATGTTACTTGTATCATATATCTGGATACAATGACAGAAACAGCAAAATTAAGACGGGCGGCATACTATGCTAAGCACAGATTTTTAGCGTACGTGTTTTAAAGCCACGCCCTTAATTACATTAGCCACGCCCCTTTGAGAGACCACCCCCCCCCCCAGTTTTTTCATCACACTTAAAGCCCTGAGCTTGCTACACCTGACAAGGTGTCGAAGCGCTTTTTCAGCGAGTAGCTTTCTACTCCGGAACCCAAAGCGGATTAGTGGTGAATTAGTATAGGGAGATATGAAATTCAACACAGACATGCACACCATACATAAAAAAAAACGAGTTGTCACAAAATAACAGACTCTTTAAAATATGTATGTTTGGTGATAAATAGCATGTTGTGCTATTCTGCTCCCTTTCCCATCTGTCAGAATTCTGATTTGTGGCAGAAAAAACATGTGTCTGTGAGGTTTACACACGGGTAAATATCAACAACGTTATTTGCTGCTGCAAAGTAGCAGTGATTGGTGTAAAAAGAAATAGAAGAATACAGCACGCCTTGGGCTAAATAACACTTCCGTGTAAATTGAAAGTCAACAAATATGAGTCTAAAAACAATGTTAACTCCATTCATGCTTAAGCTACCATCAGTAGAAAAAAACCACAAGAGGCTGGCTCATCGAGTGGAACGGAATGCAGTTTTTCTTCGGTTCTTATTGGTCCATCATTGGGTATCGTGGCCTTCTCGTGAGTGGAAGTTACACCGCTTGCATTTTTTTTAAACACACTTTTATTAAGTTTTATGTATAAGCTTACAAGTACCTTATAGAAGTCTCCCTCGGTACAGGTCAGTTCTTCAATAGGCAAAAAACGTACAACTTAAGTTCCATAGATAGGTGATTCAGCACAAGCATGTCTTCAAGTAGAAACAGCGACTTATATCAAAACCTTCACACACGTATCAACCTGCTGGAGTCAGAACAGGGTACACGTGTCAGGAGTTCAAGGGCCGGGGAGGGAGTGTGTGTGCTGGACTTTAATCAGTCGATTTGTAGAGTGTGGCTCCATCACCTGAGAGGGTATCCGGGTGCTTGCAGGGTGCAAGAGGATTCCGGTAGAGAAGGGGAGGTTCGGGGCTGCAAGGGGGGGGGGGGGGGGCATGGTATTGGCAAAGTGGGCGAATGTTGAGAGGCCCTCTGAGAGGGTGAACCGTCTCACTGTGGACACATCTTCTGCTGCTCCTGCGTGATCCCGAGGTGCTGGGAGGAAAGAAATACACGCTTTCCCTGAGAAATGCCCCAAATTAAAAAAATATCCAGCTCTGAAGCAACTGGGCAACATTGCTAAAACAGCTGCAGATGTATCTGCCCCAGGGTGACATTTTGTGCAGGAAACAAAGAGAGACTCGGGCTGTTCTGTGAGCAGGACAAGAACATACAATACTAGATCTGTCGAAAGTCAAAGCAATGATGATAAAAAGTTACCGAGTCCCAAATATGAAGCTACTGGGGAGTTCAAGGTGCGTGCGTGGGGGTTTAGGTATCCCAAGCCTCACTCTGGCTTCTGCAGGGAAAGCAGCCAGGAGCACACCCCAGAGAGAATCACACACTTTCGATTTAGATGGGAAGTCCCCGTTTCTTTCAAGCTAAAATGAATCTAGCTTTACCTTTTTTACACACCTAACATTTCATCAGTTCAATTGCAGGTTAATGGTTAAAGTACTCACATAGTCCATTTTGCTTTGTTACAAACTGTACAGCATTAGGGGAGCAGTTTGGGATTACCAAATAGGCAAAGTAGGCACCAGCCTATGGGCCCCACTCCTTTTAGGGGCCCCGCAACAACGGATCAAAATAATATTGAAGAAAATTACAATCAAGCTTTCTTAAATTGTTTTCAATTAATTTATGTTTAATAACATTAATAATTGTTAATGATTAGTTTTGTGTAATAAAATTGGTTTATTAAAATTGTTGGTTGTCAAAATGAAAAACATATTAGGAGATAATTTGCGAGGGCGCCCCAGAAATTGCGACTGCTTAGGGCCCTCCGTAGGGTTCAATCCGGCACTGAAGGGGAGTCTGTGGCAGACATGTTTTCCTTCAGCTAGATTTCAGAACGAGAGGCTGAAAAATGTTTGGTGTCTACTTATTTCACACTGAGAATAAATTGTATTTATGTCTTAATTGCCTTCAATGATGTTTGGCAATTGCCAGCTCCATGTAGGTAAAAGCCAAGCTGTAAGCATCCCATGAAATATGCTGCTCAAATACACTGCACTAAAGCCAGTCTTAACTATGTAGTGACATTTGAAACTGCAGCTGCCTAAAAGCAGAAATGGCCTTTAGCTCTGACTGCTCCAGTAGCCAATGCAGTCTAGGTGTCTCAACAAAACAGAAACTAGGAAAAATTCTTTTTATAACTACTTTGTTGGTCTTTCATCATTAAGACACTATGTACAAAATAAGTACACAACTAAAGGAAATATGATAAATTATACAAGTCAAGGATATTGATGGGAAATGCATTCTTTTATGTTACCACATCAATTGGTTAATACAATCACTGCAGAGATTTTGTGTGTAACCAGAGAGAAATGGATATGAGTCCTGGTTGGCGCAGTGGGGTATAGTGAAATTGTATTATAGTACTACATGTCATCAGCCTGCGACTGAAAGCACGATGAATCTACACATTGTTTTAAAATTGTATCACACACAGTAAAAGATAGGCTACCGCAAAGCAGGCTGAGATTTAGTGTTATAAAGCAAGTGTTATCCGTCTATTTCCAGGGTTTCAAAGCAGTTTTAATATAGTTTGAGAGCTTTTTCATTCCTCCAAAGAGAGTAATTGTGGATATTTATCTGTTTCCATGCACTCCATTACTTGGTTTGACTCGCAAGAAAGTGTCACTCTAAGTGTCATACATTTGGCAGTTGAATGTCACTCATAAGTGCACTGAAACCATCAAAATGTCACACATAACCAATCTGAAAACTTGGCAGCTATGTGTACTTTGTGTGCACCGTGTCCTTTTGCTCCCTAGTGAAACTTGAAACAGCCCGAGGCCGTGGCACCGCGTTCATTGCGGTCTGCCCCTCCCCCCCCTACTCCTGCTCACTTGGAACAGTCTCGCTATAGTGAACGCTGAGAAGAGAGTAGAGAGGAGCATTACAGAGTCTACCAATGGCTGGCTTCAGTTGCTACCAGTGCCCTCAATCTGAGCCCACAGGAAAGTCATTAGACCAGAACAGTATAAAAGGCAATTACTATATACCGCAAACTTATACAAAAATACCGTTAGGCTTCCTGTGGTACCGCCCAAAAGGTAATGGACCGCAATTTGAATCTGCATTCAACCTGGAATCTAATCAGTGAAGGCATCTCTCGAGGTGCAATCTTCTGCCTACTTGTTAGGCCTGAAATATGTAAACAATGCTTCTCATTCAGCATACAACTAATAATTTATTACTCGGTGTCATATTCTGTGTACATGGGGCTCCATGACTTTGCATAAAATGTAGTCTGGGCAGCAGCAATGACCAATCACTGCCTCCAGGAGCCGAGCCGATGTAGGTGGAAAAGGTGCCCTACTTAAAACAGATGAGTGGTGTATAGTTGGAAAATAGGTGAGTGGGGTGGCAGGTTACGCGCAGTCGAAATTGGGCTCGGGAAAGGTGAAACGTGGAAATGGTATATGTTGGTGGGAAGAGCAGTGATGGCACCTAGCTCAGAAAAGCTCTACAGATGAGTCTGAAATGTCCGACTGGGATCACGTGACACTTCAATGCTAATGGAAACCTGCCTATGTACATAGGTTTTGATACGCAGAGCTCTTGTGGGACCTCCAAGAGAGAACTGGTATAGACTTGTGATCATGCTAATTCATGTACAAATTATAAGATTTAAAACAAAACTATGTATGTTTCAATCCCACTTACCCTTTTCAGTTCGAATTGTAAAAAGTCCACAATAAACTCCATCTATACCTACCAAGAGACTGTAGTAAGATTTGGCTGTGAAAAAATAAGCAGAACGTAGCTATCCCTGAAACTGGTGAACAACACTGCAAGAAGACGTATTTTAGATGGGACGGCCATATTAAAACTGATGAGCCCTTTAGCACCATGGGTTCCAGCAGTGAGGGTGGCCCTCTTAGATGTGCCTGGTTTGAGGGTCAGATGCAGGGCCAGAGAAGGGATATTCCCAATGTGATTTTACTGTCTGGATTTTATGGACGGTGGTATTGGGTCCGTTGTTCCTGCGTTGAGTAAATCTGGGTGCAGGAAGTTGTGCAACCAAAAGCCCACACCTGAGTGAATGAAGTGGAATTCCAAATAAGAATTGTGCTCTGCTCAACTCATAATCTGTATCTTAGTAAGAGGCCTTACCCCAGAAAATTAGGAAAAGTGATATAGTTACATTAAACAAAATAAAGAAAGGAGGGGGCATCACTAAACACTGAGATGTGTATGGATAAAAAACAAAGTGTTGGACTTGGCCCTTTTTGGCTAAAGTTCCTTAAACTTTTTGCTTTCCCCTAGACCTTTTTTTCTGACATGGTGTTGCCAACTTAGATGCTTTGGGCACTTTGCCACAGCTGATCAGTGTCAAAGTGCAAGTGCTCCCTGTGTAAAGTGTAATGGTAATTGGTTGTCCATGATTGGTATGTGTGTCTTACTAGTAAAGTCCCTAGTACAGTGCACTATGTGTGCCAGGGCTGGTAATGCAAATGCTACTAGTGGGCGTACAGCACTAATTGTTCCACCCACACGAGTAGCCTTAAAGACAGAACTCAGGCCTGCCACTGCAGTGCCTGCGTGCAGTTTGTTAAACTGCCATGTTGTTCTGACACTGCACGGCGGAGAAGGAGGCATTACTCGGTGGCGGACGGCAGCCCTGGAAAGCAAGAGTGCGTGTGGGCGGCTGTCCTCACTCCCCCGCTAGTTCGAGTTTATAATTTCAATAAACTCGGTTCCTCCCTAAAGGTGAGAGACCTCATTTGAGGTAATACTTCCTTATACTTCCCTAATTGGGAGTAGGAAGGTTTTTTACAAATTGGGAAACAACAGTGGTGAGGAGTCCTGAAGAAAGCCGGGTCATTATTTTCTTATTACTGGCTGAAACATGTCGACACCTATGCAGAGTGGGGGGGTTGGAACCTCATCATAAGCTCTCCAAACCCAACACCCACGATTCTACTAAATCCAAAACTGGGCACCTAATATTAAAATTGGATCAAGGTAGTCCCAGTTTTGGTTTTTAATCACTGTCTATCACCGGTTCTGCACTCTCAACTCACCGTTAGTTCTCACAAAAAATCTTTTTGTTTGTATGTGTTGTTTTCCCCTCCCCTATTGCTCCACCTCCAAGCGTTTGGCTGACACGGAGGTGTAGAAGCAGCCCTATGATGAAGCATGACACAGCTTGCTGTGTGTGAGGGCTGTTTTACAATTTTGGTGTATCCCCCACTCACCTTTTGGTCTCCACATAATATATTTTTTGTATCCCTCTTCTTTTTGTGATATTCAAGTGCACCCACTTTCCAGGCCTTACCCTTTACTTTTTATGCACATCAGACACCCCTGTGGTAGGCCCAAGGTACCCCCTGGGCAGGGTGTAGTGTATGTGAAAGGTAGGACATGTACTGAGGTGTGTACCATGTCCTGACAGTGAAATACTCTCCATTTCGTTTTTCACTGTTGCAAGGCCATCTTGCCCATAGGACAGAATGGGAAAGGTTGTGTAATATGTTTCCAGCCTATCTTCCCAAAGGCTTAAGATGGAGAGGTGAAGTTTAGTATAAATCAGAAAGAAAGAACAGTGGAGCCTTCACACCGTCAGCACCTAATCCTAACTTACTCCCAATTTTTTAATCCCTTGCAAATTTTAGCAAGGGTGTATGTGCACACCGTAAAGCACCCACTGTTACAATGCTTGTTCCAACAGGAACTCAAAAAGTCAAAAACAAAAGCACAGGTGCACCACACCAGATCAATCAAGTCAATTCAGATAGATATGTAATCCACGCCCAGTCAAATAAGAAAAAGAGAATTCCTTGGTCTCATCTCTTTAATCCATTTTCATGATAGGCACACAACACAGCCGGCGCGTTTCGTCCTGATAAAGGACTTCTTCAGGGCGTTAAGTTCAGAGATAAACAATAAATCTCCATGAGGGTAAATCGATATACAGGAAATGGTGTCCTTTGGATCAGATCCCCAAGTGGAAAAATCTATGAGTCACGTCTGGATCTTTTAGGGATGAATAATAATAACCTCCCTCCAAGTGGATAAGAGATGATCATGATATAGTAGTCACGATCAGGAATGGAAAACAGCAACTAGTCCTCCTCCAGTCAGGATGAAGATTAGTATGTCTGAACTCAAAATTCAATAACACATCTTTTTGTGAAGGTGGTTTTTGCATTGTGTGTTCAGAAACCACTCTTTTAGAAGTGGCTGGGTTTTTGTGCTCTAACATTTCTGTGTGTCTCTGCCTGGTTGTGGATTGACTGTCTGGATCTGAAAGTGATAGGATGTGGGAAATGTCCTGACCCAGGGGAGGAGGTGAGACAGTGACAGGCTGACCTGCATCTGGAGTGTAGGGGGAGGAGTAGCCCCTGGAGGTGAAGAGGCATGGGCTGCAGCCATAAAACAATGGCTCCATCCCCTGCTGAGTGATTGAGGATCCAGACCCCCACTATCAAAGGAAGAAGGTATCACTGGCAGGGAGACACCCAGAACTGGTTTGCACAGGGGTCAGTGCCCCCCTGAACACAAAGACTTCTAAGACTTTGAGGGGTATAACTATTAGAGCTGAAACCCCTGAACGTTGGATTGATCAAGACTGAAAAGGATTGAAACTACTTAATGGTCAAGAGGAACCTCTGCCAAGGAAGAAACAGCTGAATAGACTAAAGCAAAGGACTGACCCTAAATCAATCAATCAATCAATCAATCAATCAATCAATCAATCAATCAGGGAATTGTAAGCACGCTACTCACCTGTGAGAGTCTCAAGGCGCTGAGGGGGGGGGGGGATCTGTTTAGCCGAAGAGCCAGGTCTTAAAGGTCTTTCTGAAGGTGTTCAGGGAGGGGACACGTCTGATTTCTGCCGGTAGCTCGTTCCAGGTCTTGGCTGCAATGTGAGAGAAGGATCTTCCGCCTGCTCTGGCTCTGTGAATGCACGGGGTTTCGGCCAGTGCGAGGTTGGAAGATCGGAGGTTTCTTTTGGTTACGTGGAAGTTGATTCTGTCGTTGAGGTATTTGGGTCCGTTGTTGTGTAGGCATTTGTAGGAGTGAGTGAGGATTTTTAAAGTGACTCTTTTCTCCACGGGGAGCCAGTGGAGACTTCGTAGGTGTTGACTGATGTGTTTGTGTCGGGGGATGCCGAGGACGAGTCTGGTGGAGGTGTTCTGTATTTTCTGGAGTTTGTGGAGTAGGGACTTGATGATGCCGGCGTAGAGTGCGTTTCCATAGTCAAGTCTGCTGGTGATGAGTGCGTGGGTGACTGTCTTCCTTGACTTAGGGGGGATCCACTTAAAGGTCTTGCGGAGGATGCGGAGGGTGTTGAAGCAGCTTGAGGTGACGGCGTTGACCTGTCGGTTCATGGTGAGTGATGAGTCAAGTAAGATGCTGAGGTTCTTGGCGTGGTCGGAGGGGGTAGGTGGGCTTCCGAGGGCGGTTGGCCACCAGGTGCTGTCCCATGCAGAAGGGGTGGTACCGAGGACGAGGACTTCTGTCTTCTTGGCGTTGAGCTTCAGGCAGCTGTTGGTCATCCAGACTGCAATGTCTTGCATTCATTTCTGGAAGTTGAGTTTGGCAGTGGTGGGGTCTTTGGTGAGGGAGAGGATGAGCTGGGTGTTGTCGGCATAGGATACGATGTTGAGGCCGTGTTGTCGGACGATGGCTGCGAGGGGGGCCATGTAGATGTTGAAGAGGGTGGGGCTCAGGGATGAACCCTGTGGGACTTCACAGGTGATTTTCCTGGGGTTGGAGAGGAAGGGTGGGAGTCTGATCCTTTGGCTTCTTCCAGTGAGGAATGATCGGATCCAGTCCAGGGCTGTTCCCTGTATGCCTGCGTCATGTAGTCTGGCGACTAGTGTGTGGTGGGAGACGGTGTCGAAGGCCGCTGATGAGGGCTGCGGAGTGGCCTTGGTCCAGGAGGGTGCGGATGTCATCTCTGGAGGCGAGTAGGGCGGTCTCTGTGCTGTGGTTGCTTCGGAATCCAAATTGGGACGGGTCGAGGACGGCTTTCTCTTCAATGAATCGTGCCAGTTTCCTGTTGACTGTTATCTCTGCAACTGTGGCTGCGAAGGGGAGGAGCGAGATGGGCTGATAGTTCTTGAGGTCGGTTGGGTCAGCTGTGGGCTTCTTGAGCAGAGGTCTGATTTCTGCATGCTTCCAGTCGTCTGGGAAGGTTCCTGTTTTGAACGTGGTGTTGATGGTGCGTTGTAGTTTGGGTGCGATGGCAGCCACGGCTCTGTGGTAGAGGTGAGGGGGCAGGGGTCGGTGGGGGCCCTCGAGTGGATGCTTTTCATGGTCGAGGTGGTGTCTTTGGCCGTGATCGGTGTCCAGTTGGAGATGGTGGGCTGGCTGGTGTTTCTCAGGGGGCCGTCTGTGGCACCTGGTGGATGGTCGATGAAGTTGCCGTAGAGGATTTTGATCTTGAGATGGAAATAGGTTCCAAGCTTGTTACAGAGGTCTTTGGATGGGGTGATGTCTGTGGCTTCGCTGCGTGGGCTGGTGAATTCTTGAATGACACTGAAAAGTTTCTTGGAGTTGGTGCAGTTGGCCAGGATTTTGTTGTGGACGAAGTTCCTCTTGGTGGCTCTGATCTGGTTGTGGTAGTCCGTCATGGCATCCTTGTAGGTGGTGTGGTTTTCGGTTGTCTTGGTGTTTCTCCAGTTCTTCTCCAGGCGTCTGCAGGTGCGTCTGGCTTCTTGGAGAGCGGTGGTGAACGAGACGGCTTTCCTGGGGCATTGTCTGTCGGGGTTGCGTAGCGGGGCGAGCTCGTCTGCGCAGTCGGAGATCCAGGTGTGGAGTTCTCTGGCTGTGTCATTTGCGTTGGGTGCCCAGGTGTGGTTGTCTCAGATGAGGGTGGAGTTAAGTTGCTTGTCGGTAACCTTGCTCCAGTTCCTTCGTGGTGGGTGTGGGGCTGGTATGGGTGCCTTGGGTTTGTTGATGGCGAAGTGTAAACAGTGGTGGTCGGTCCATGGCGGATGCATTGTGTGGCTGAATTGGATGCTGTTTTCTGCCGCGAAGATAGGGTCGAGGGTGTGTCCTGCTCTGTGGGTCGGTGTGTTGACGAGTTGTTTAAGTCCGATGCTGGCGAGGTTGTCACGAAGGATAGTGGAGTTGGGGTTGTTGGGGTTGTCGAGGTGGAAGTTCAGATCTCCAATGAGTATGTAGTTTGTTGAGGCGATGGCGTGGGGTGCGATGAAGTTGGTGATGGTGGTGGCGAAGGATGTTCGGGTGCCGGGGGTCTGTAGACGAGGGTTCCTCGGAGTGTGGCTTTGGGGGTGGTCTGGATCTGGAAGTGCAGGTGTTCGGCGGAGGGGAATGTTTCGCTGGAGGTGGTGAGGTGGAGGGTGCTCTTGTGGGCGATGGCGAGGCCCCCTCCTTGGTGGTTGGGGAGGTCTTTTCTCTGGATCTTGTATCCGTCTGGGATGGCGGTACTGATGTTGGGGGCTGAGGATGCGTTGGTCCAGGTCTCTGTGAAGAAGGCGATGTCGGGCGAGAGAGTCGAGTAGGTTCCAGATTTCCATGGCATGTTTGTGTACGGAGCGTACCTTGCTGTGTGTTCTGTGGCTGGCCTGCAGTTTGCTGCTTTAACCAAGGAGAGGCTAAAGGGATTTTGCTGTGTGCTGTGTCCCCCTGCTTGAAAGGACTTTGCTGTGCTGTGTCCTGAAGTAACTTAACCCCAAGGGCCCAAGGTGAGCTAGCTTCCTGTTGTGGAAACTCAGGAACACAAAAGTTTCCAGAAGTGTCTCAGAGACGCTGTGTGCATGTGCTTTGTGCAGCCTGAGACCTTCGTAAGCCGTGCTCTGTGATCGTGGGCACCTGGGGTCCAAGCGAGTCTCAGCAACGCTGTGTGCGTATGCTTCGTGCAGCCTGAGACCTTCGTGAGGATTGCCCTGTGACCGTGCACACCAGAAGTTCAGGAGAGCCTCAGCGACGCTGTGTGCGTGTGCTTTTTGAAGCCTGAGACCCTCGGAAGAATTGCCCTGTGATCGTGGGCACCAGAAGTTCAAGTGTGTCTCAGTGACGCTGTGTGCGTGTGCCTGTTGCAGCCTGAGACCCTCGTAAGAATTGCCCTGTGATCTGGGGCACCAGGAGTCCAACTGAGTCTCAACGACGCTGTATGCGTGTGCTTCGTGCAGCCTGAGACCTTCGTGAGGATTGCCCTGTGACCGTGCATACCCGAGGCTCAAGGGAGTCTCAGCGACGCTGTGTGCGTGGGCCCTGTTGCAGCCTGAGATCTTTGTTATCGTCATCGGCCCGGAATCAACCAAGTCGCTTCGAAGGCCCAAGTCGCGAGAGGCAGAGAGGAGAGCGACGTCGCACCC
The DNA here is from genome assembly GCF_964204655.1 of Triturus cristatus. Classification (NCBI taxonomy): domain Eukaryota; kingdom Metazoa; phylum Chordata; class Amphibia; order Caudata; family Salamandridae; genus Triturus; species Triturus cristatus. The sequence goes on from NC_140594.1 coordinate 189,758,227, forward strand.
CCCAGGTAACCTGTGTCGGCGCCTGGGGCGGGGTGTGGACTCGGAGAGAGACGTTCTCGGCCTCTTCCCTTCTTTTAGCGTGAGCCTCTGTTCCAGCTCATATCGCAGCCCGTACGTGCCAAGGAGTGGCAGTACCGGGGCCGGAGCGTGGAGCTGCACTGCGATTTACACCAGATCTGTGTTGGGGACATATGTTGACGGAAACTGACCACAAGTCAGTACGAGGGCAGAGAGACCGTCTGAAGCACCGTGATTGGTGCTGGAGTGTATTACGCATTGCATTAATTCTGCATTACGAACTACCTGATTGTTGCATTACGCATTGCATTATTTCTGCATAACGAACTGCCTGATTGTTGTATTATGCATTGCATTAGTTTGCAGAACGAACTGCTTGATTGTTGTATTACGCATTGCATTAGTTTGCAGAATGAACTATCTGATTGTTTCATTACGCATTGCATTATTTCTGCATAACGAACTGCCTGATTGTTGTATTACGAATTGCATTAGTTTGCAGAACGAACTACCTGATTGTTGCATTACGCATTGCATTATTTCTGCATAACAAACTGCCTGATTGTTGCATGATGCATTGCATTAGTTTGCATCACAAACTGCATTATTTTTACATTGCAATGTGCCTGATTCTTGCATTACGAACTGCATAGCATTGCATTAGGACTGCATAGGTTCACCTAGAATTGCTCATTAATACCGCCAGAACTTACAAGAGCTGGCTGGCCTAATAACCGGCCATTAGGTATATTACAAATACGCAAATGTTGGATTCTTATCGTGTGGTCTCATCGTATATCTTTTTATATAAACTTATACTTGTTTTTATATGAAACTCGTGTGGAGTCCTTTTGTGGTGTCACCATTGGGTCACTGGGAGCGTGGTTGCACATACTTTGCACATTTACCTTGAAGATAAGCCTGGCTGCTCGTGCCAAGCTACCAAGAGGGTGAGCAGGGGTTATCTGAGAGGTGTCTTTACTTTCCCTGACGTGGAAGCGAGGGACCCTACTTGGCCTAAGGTACCTACCTCAGCCAACTAGGGAATCCCGGTTCTAACACCGAGTTTATGCTGGTGTGGATCTCTGACAGCCTCTTTTTGGCATACTGAGCTGCGATCTCTTCCTGAACCTGTGAAGTCAGAACATAATTTAGATATCTTAGCAGACTCCAGTACTTCTCTCCCAAGTAGATTTCAGTCATGTTGTCTGCAGGTTTGTATTATTTGCAAATTTAAAGGAAAGTTTTGCAGATCCTTAATGAGGATGTCAAATATATGCACTATGGCATTTGTTTATTTGTACGTATGTATGTATATAGGCATATGGCATTTATATAGCGCAAACTTAGAGACAAGGCAGTGAACCTCTGTACATGCTCAAAGCCAAGCCTAAAGTGAACCAGTACTAGGAGAGAAAGCTGTGTTGTGGACGTTTATTTAATACATAGGGGTGTAGTGTTCTTTAAATAGGTGAGTCCTCAACTCTTTCCTCAATTAGAGCAGCATTGGGGCTGTCCTAATGGATACTGGATTGTGTTCCAGATCGCAAGCGCACAAGAAGCCTACTGTCTTGTTTTTTCTTATTTTACGCTTCTTAGTTTGCAGTCTGGTGTTGTCCTGGCTGAGGGTATGTCGACAACCACCAGAAATGGTGAGCTTGTCTGCAAGGTAAGCAGGGGTGCTGGTTGTGATAGATTTGTAAATGATGCAGCTTGTTTTGAAGATGGTCTCCACTGACAAGGGGAGTCAATGGAGTTGAATCAGGATGGCGGAATGTGGTCATAATTCTTCAAGTCATGGATAAGGCCTGCTACAGAGTGTAGAATACACCTAAATGTTGCCATCGTGGAGCTTGGGAGGACATAGAGTAAAGCATTCCCACAGTCCACATGGAAGAGTAAGAAGGCTTGAACTACAGTCTGAAATCACTTTCTGGAAGAAACAGTTTGTCTTTCTTAAGAAGACAGAGCTGGTACCAGGCCATCTTTGTGTTTTTTCGGCAATGTGTTCCTTGAGCACAATGTTTACTCTCCAAGGTGATTCCAAGTGACTTGGCATTCAGAGAAAATTGGAGTTCATGGCCATCAAAGTCCATGTCATTGAGCCAGGTTTGTACTGTATCTTGTTTGTTGTTCTCGACAAATAACAGGAAGTCTGTCTTAGTTCTGTTGAGCAACCAGTGTTTGAGGCACTGGATGCTGAAGCAGAGGAGACTTTCAAGTAGGGTTATGTATCATCAACATAGTGGGGAATATTGGTACTGTTATCTGTAAGCAGATCTGCAAACAGCTCCATGAAAGGTTGACGATAACAATAGACAGTATGGAGCCCTGGGGAACTTCACATGTGATAGGGATCTTTTGTGACCTGGAGATACCCATGTGAACAAACTGGAGCCAGTTGGAGGTAGGAGGAGAACTAGTGAAGGGTATTGCAGGTGAATCCCACTTGAGACTCCAGGGTGTGTATGGGGTGGGATGGTCAACTGTGTCGAAGCAATATCAGGAGGCAAGAGTCATCTTCATCTGTTGTCAAGAGGGCATCATCTACGATGTGTAAAATAGTGCTCTCTGTGCTGCGGTGGGAAGGGAAGACAGACTACTGGTTGTGCTGGAGATGGTTAGAAATTATGTGGTCTTGGGATTGATCATAGACTGTTTTGCCAATGATCTTCCTGATGAATGGTAGATGAGGGATGGTCTGGTAGTTGACCAGGTCAGGGAGCATTATAGATTTCTTTAGGAGTAGGATGATCTGGCCTGCCTAGAGAGCATCTGGGAATATACCCTGAGTGAGGGATACCTTGACAATGGTAAATTGGGGTAAGAAAGCATCTCCAGAGAGAGATTAGATGATGTAAGATAGTAAGACATGATCTTCATAAGGAGGTACATAAGGGATTGCCTGCTTATATGTTGCATCATACACAAAAACAGAATCAAGTAGGTTTACTGTTAAAGGGTGTCCCAAAAACAGCCTGCCCTCTATTGGAATCCGTACATTGACTTCCAGTGACAGAGCTATATTGCTTATAACTTTACTTATAATGTATGGGGCTTGATATGAAAAAGCTCATGCAGCAAGAAAGAATATGTCTCACCATCCTTTCTGGCTAGAACCCTTGGTTATTCATTGGACAATCTGTTGACCATCTCGTAATTCTCTTAATCAAGGAAGGGTGGGTGGCTAGACCCAGTAAACATGGCTATATCTTCATGCCTATCAGTTGGTATTGGAGATATTTACTGAGATTGTTCAGTTTTTATTCAGTCTGTGTTATGAATGGCACCCTAGTGTCTTAAAGCCTTGAGTGTGTGAGTGCTGTGTAAATGTTAATGTTGCCTCACGTATACACTAGCACAGACGTGTCCAGTCGCATAACGTAAAATTATGTGGCTCCCCTGCAGATTGTGATAAAGTCCCACAGATTCTACAGATATTCCTTGGCCTTGGCCTTGGGCTCAATGGTGTCTCCTTTGGAGGGTCGGGGGTCCCCTGGAGAGTTGCCTCTCCTGCACCACATGGGCTGGAGGGGCCTGTGTAACGCCCCTGGACCTGCCACGTGTGTATTTCAGACACGCATGCCTTCCCATTTGAGTGAAGTAGTACCGACAACATGCATCACCGGAGCCTAGGGAACATGGGAAAGCTCTTGGAGGATGAGAGGGCAAGATGAGTGGTTCCCCATGATAGTACTTTTAGACATACTCTCCTGCCTATCTGTGCTTGGCCCCTTCCCAAGTGCAATATTATAGTAAAGAGGTGACCAATACCATCCACGCCTCGTGACACTGCAAGCATTGCACCACTGTCCAGTGAGCTACTGTTCTCTGGGCAGATTCGACATGAGAATCACACTCCAACACATTAAATGGTTTCATTTTGCACTAAGTGGTTCGGTGGTGCAAATTTGTATTCCATAAATGCATCTATGAAATATGGAAATGTTTTTTTAAAAAATATCTTTATTTGCATCCTATGTTTCTCACAGAATTACAAATAACCGTATAAATATGTATAGCAAAAGACAGTGATTACATTGAAGGTGATGAAATATGGAAATGTTGGTACAAAATTGCACCAGTGCAAGCTGAGTAATATGGGCCCTACGGATAGGCATTCTGTGATATTGTGCCTAGTGACTAAAAATAATTGAACTACTCTAGCTCTTTCACAGCATGACAGGGGACAATTCTAAATAAACAACCGATACAGAAGATTCTGTTCTAAAAAGGGATATTACCTAAATATCTCTATCTTCTGCAAGGTCATGAAGGCCAGTACGTTTGAAGAAAGACTGCACTGCGGCAGTGTGTCGAATTTTAATGACCCTACAATGCAAGAAAAAAATAAACAATAAAACAAAAAAGATATGCTATTCTAAAACAAACAAAACAGACGCTTCAAAGCAGTCAAACAACAATCTTGTAAAAGGTATTTCTTCACAGATGTTTATGATTGTCTTCGGGACATATAAGCGTTGTTTTCTTTTAAATAGTCCTGCTGTGCTGCATGTTCTGCCAGAAAGTAATGCTTTCCCCATAATTGCGCATTTTGATTTGGTGGTTAAAATATAAACCACCTTTAAACCCTTCCTTCTTTTCCAGTCGTATCACAAATTCGTGCGTGCACACTCATGTTCTCACGCTCGTGCGCGCACACAGACACGCACGCACGCATGCGCACACACACACACACTCACACCCCTCTCTCTTTTCAAAAATGGTAATGTGGGGATAGGTAAATCATTATAAAACGCACAGACATGAGGCTGCTCACCAGATGACCTTGAAGTGGTGAGATAAAGAGGCCGCACTCCTCTTCACTTGTGTCTTGTACCCTTATCTTATGGCAGGCAACCTACTAAAGAGGCATCAATTTCCTTTGGAACTAGGTTTCTGCTGGTAGTTAGACTCGGGTGGGAAAAGTGCAACCGAGCAGTCCACCTGGATAAAATACCTCCTTATAGATGCACCCTGGCTTTATAGAACTCTTCTCAGGTACTCAGGTAACCATCAGTCAAGCGAAGATGCCTGTCCTACTAGAGAAGAAGTAAACGTGAGTCCGTACTAGAACCTGTAAGTATTTAAAAAGGACTGTGACCAACTGAAAGATGTTTTGGCTTATTACTCAGTTCTTGCTCTCCCACATGCATAAACAGAGAAGGGGATCATTGCCCAGAATACTGCTCAGGGGGCATTCATGATGTGGCTTGTGCTTTCACTCAATCTCAAGATCAGCTTCAAGACTTGGTGAATGAGTGAGTGAAGCGGCTCAACCGTGATCGTGTTAAATGGAAATATCAACCAAACTGGCAGAAACAGAAGGGAGTATTTCCTCTACTTTCTCATCACTTGATTATTAGGTGGATATCAAGGAAACGAAACTGAAAGGTAAGAATGCTTCCTAAGAATATGTTAGGTCTTTCAGGGACATTTGAGGGGTGGTTGGTGGGTGCTTTGGGCCATTAAATCTGTCACTTGAAAGACCTTTCGATTTGGACGGAAGCAACCTGGTCGCAATAGATAAATAAGTGTCAAGCCTTACAATCCGGATCCAATAGGAACGATGTGTGTTTTCACACATCTTTGGACACACTACCAATCATACACTCACAATACATTGAGTAGAAGTAGACGGCGGAAAAGGGAATGTGACAAGAGAAACAGAGACACTGTATATTGTCACACTGACTGGTTGCAAACCTGGGCTTGGTCTGCGTTGGTGGAGGGTTGATAGCTTAAGACAAAAATAGGTTTTTAGCATTTCTATTATAATGACACTAGCACCTGAGTTATGATATAGTATTCAATATACCTTTTAACAATCTCTATATTTCTAGCTCTCTATCACTCAATAAAGCTCTGTGTTTTCTTAGAGCAGAAATATAATTAGGATCTATAATACACATGCCAATGATACTTTCAATTTTTATGTGTTATTTACCAAAGACAGCTACCTTGAAGGAAATGTAGCAACATTCTTTGGTTAAATGCCATGCTCCGGGCTCCTAAGAGAAACCTCTGACTCAGGTCTACCACTGCAGCCTGTAGTACAGTGTTAAACTGACATTTTGACCTGGCAAAATAAACCTTTTTCAAGACCTACACCTTCCTTTTAAGATCATACAAGTCATCCCTGAGGTAGGCTCTAAAGGCTCATAGCGCAAGGTGCATTGTATCTAAAAAGTAGGATGTGTGTGTTTACGTTATTTTTCACAGTTGTAAGGCCTGTCTTTCCCACTGACTAAACAGTGGGTTACCTTATTACATTTAATAAGAGATAACTTTAGATTGGGAGCAGATAAACATATGGTGTTTGCACTTAAATGAATTGTAATTTAAAATCGTCTTTAATGGTAAAGTCAAATTTAAAGTAACAATTCTGAAAATGACACTCTTAAAAAGTTGCCATTTCTGACTTCTGCCAGTGTCCTGAGTCACATGATTGTGAATAGCTGTGTTGTTGGGGATTGAGTATTGCTTCCAGAAAATGACATAAAGGAGGCTTAGGTCTAGGCAGATGGGCCATCTTGATAGGATGGCTGGGTGATTAGTTGTACCCAGCCTCACTTACACTTCAAAGCACATACAAAGGAATATGACACCAGCACGGCCTACTTTTTGTCCCCCCGGACTGTTTGGAGCCTTGACAGGGAAAAAAACTTTCCAGATCCAGATGTGGGGGGTAGGGTAGGGAATACCCCCACACAAAGGCTGGCACCAGTATAACTATTGTACCTTCTGAGCCACTCAGCAGCACACTCCTGGTCTTGGGGACTTTACAGAAGGACTGTCCGGCTGCTTGAGGATTACTTTGCTGTCTGAGAAGGAAGACAGGATGTGCTAACCTGCATTCCAGGCTAATCTCAGTGATTCCTGAGGGTCAGCTGACTGACCTCCTCTGTGAGCTGCAGGGACACAACAATCTGTAGAGGCATTCCTGCACCTGCCTAGATGACCTGCTGCCCTGGTCCTGCCTGGACCTGCAACTGGCCCTGAATGAGCCCTGCTAGCCTCTGCTGGAGTGAATCCCTAATTCCCAAGAGGCACAACATGGTATAGCAACAACAGGCTGCGGTGACTGCCGAAGTGAAGCTACAGCAATGACTGTTTACAAAGGCCGACTGCCCCCTAACGCTACAACGACAGCCGGCGATGCTCAGCCTGCTCTTCATGTTATGGTGACGAATGTCCGCAATGCTCTAGCTGGCCCTAGCTGTCTCCACCAGTATTAACAGAACTCCTGCAGGTCCACTAGTAGCATTTGATTTCCAGGCTCTTGGTACACAGAGTGCACTTTATTAGGGACTTACTAGTAAATCAAATATTCCAATCATGGATAACCAATCAGAATCTCAATTTACACAGGGTGCGCTTGCACTTTAGTGTTGATCAGCAGTGGTAAAGTGCCCAGAGTGCATAAATCATCAAAAACGAAGCTCAGCATACCAACAAAAATACAGGTGGTAGAGGCAAAAAGACAGGGGAAACCTTGCCAACGGTGCCAGGTCTAATATGTAGCATGTCATTTCACTCAAATAACCCCAAGACAGGTGCCTCCCCATCAATGACAATTGTTCTCCACAAGTAGGTGACACTGACTATCTCTGCGGCGATATCACTCTGTTTGAACCCAGTGATGCAAGAACATGAAGCTCTAAGGCAGCACGTTAGAAAATAAAGTGGGTAGTTGAATAGTCCTGTGGAATCCTGCATGCAGGGTTCAGATGCGTTCTTGAGGCTGACAACGTTCTACTGTTTGACCTCATAAATTGAAGCAAAATTATAGAAACCAGGCCTTCAGGAGTTTTCTGTATGTAGAAGTACAGGGATTCATATTATGAAAATCCCACCTTCCCTACCACCTTTCTGTGGGCAAAATAAAGCCTGGGTGAACTTGCTTCCTAGTATTGCAAAAAATAAAGTATCCTCTTGAGAAAATATGAAAACAAGCACAGCAGCTCTAGCATCTGCTGCCCTCTGTTGGGATCACATTGTTTAACTACCTCTTCATCCATAAACAGACAGGCTTGCTTCAAACTATTTTTGTAGTAGGAGTCCAAGGGGCATATCATCAACGAGGCGATAAAAAATTATCACCGCTTTTGCGTCCATTTTCGGACGAAAAGCGGCGATAATTTTATCGCCTAATCAGCAGGGTCACGCTATCGCGTGAAACCTTGCATTAGCGCCTCTTTTCTGAACGCCCAGCTTTGCATCTCTAATGAGATGCAAAGTGGGCGTTCCTACCCTGACATAACTGGAGAAATGTCGCTAAGCGACATTTCTCCAATTATCAATGGGCACGCTAACCTGCAGAGCGACAAGCAAAGTAGCGATAACCTATGTTATCGCTACTTTCCTTACGCCTGCTTCAAGACTGACTTAGCCATGATATCCTAGGTAAGGTGGATATCATGGCTAAGTATGCCTTGCCCTATCAGCAAGCTATCGCCAAACTTTGTGAGATTATCGCTGGAATTCCAGCGATAATCTCACATTTGGCAGTTAGCGCTTGGAATTTTATCACTTTTGGGATAAGCGTTGCTAATAGCACGCTATCTCAGCGATAAAATTCCACGTTACCCGGCGATAATTATCCTAGCCCTAAGTGTGCTTAGCTATAATTATCGCCGGTCCTTAATGATATGCCCCCAGGTTCCTAACAAAGCATGTGGCCTCGGATATTATGTCCCTTCTGCCGACTGCTTGTGGTGGACCTTGGGAGCAGTAACACTTAACTATATTTGGGGTTAGTAACATTTCACATTTAAGAGAAACAATGCACAAGTTTGTTTTTATTCACAGGTGAAATATCAATATATAAAAATAGTGATTGCCAACCATTTGCGATGCTCTGAAAGTACACCACCATAATCAATAGAATTATCAGTGAACCAAAAAGCTGAACACAAAGCACAGTGCAACTTAAACAAACTTATCAAGTGGGGAATGCTACTTTCTCCTTCCTCTGCTTGCCATTAATCCCTGTATGTTTTGGGTGGTACAATGCCGGCATTATTCCTATTCCATCACAATATGTGGGGTGCTTCTTCAGGTGCAGCTCTGGTCACAAACACAAGACTTTGGCTGGAAGCTTCCCTGATCTCCACACTGTGAGTAGGGTTGCTTCTCACTGGGGCGATACGGGCTTCGCCTTCTTTACAAGTCAATGTTAAGCCACTTAACGTAGCTTAACGCCGACTTGTAAATAAGGCACCATTTTACGCTATATATAGCGTGAAAGGGGAGAGCAATGGGTGTTGCTGTGGGCGTTCCACCGCAACACCCATTGATTTTGATGCTGCCCCATATTTACAAGCTCAGCGCCAAAATTAATCCAGGAAAAACCTGGTCTTACTCTTGCGAAATGAGGAGAAATGTTTAATAGCACCTCTTTTTTGCTGTTTCCATGTGTGCTGCATTGTGCAGCACACATGGAAACAGCAAAACGCCTTTGATTGTTTATGTGAAGGAAGGTGTCCCTTCCTGCACATGAACATTTTGTTTGAAAAAATTACGCTCTGAAACTTCTATGTGCGCTGCATTAAGCAGCACACATAGAAGTTTCAAATCATCCATTTCAGATTGTTTATGTGCAGGAAGGTACACCTTCCTCTACATAAACAATCATTCCCCTCAATGCAGGCACCCTTGCACTATGGTGCAAGGGTGCCCGCATTGGTGCTAGGCAGCTAAATTTAGCACCAGTGTAGGGGGAAACGCAGGGCTGCACCATATTCTTGTGACGGAGCGTGTCGTTAGCCTTCTTGGCTTAACGACTCGCTTCGCCACTTTCCTTGTAAATATGCCCCTGAGTCTGCAATGACATAAAAGGAGAGTAGAGTTCGATTTATTGAGCATGAGCTTGTAGTCATGAATTTTGAAATGACTGAGTTGCCTTGGCCTATTTATGTGCCATGGATCCCACTCTATGACCATCTGTACTGCCGCGTATACCTCATCTATAACAGCATTGTGAGTCTGTTGCTGGGGTGTCTGGAAACCGATGCTGCTCCATCTCACCCACCTTGTCCTCTGAGGAACATACAGGAGAAAACTGTATTAGGAAAAGGCACACATGCTGCGTACCGCCTTTGGTCCTACAAGAAGTAAATGAAGGTAAAATTAACTCACCAATCTTACAGGACTAACTACTTTTGAGACAACTGCATTTTACTATTCCTTATAACAGCTGGCCATCCTACTGCATTTATGTGTGCTTTATGCAGGTTAAGTGATTCTCCTGTACCACATAACACTTTGGTAAACCATTCTAAACCCTTCAGCAGTGTCAGCATAGTATGCAATCAATAGCTATATAGATGTCACCCAAACTACCTGATAGTAAAAGGATATCACATGTAGCTCACAGAATGGCCGTACAGACACTACCAATATCTCCATGTGGAATATAATAGTAAAGAGGTGAAATACCATCCCTCACACCTCAAGACACTTCAAAATCGAATCGCTGTCCAAATGGGTATGACACTAGTAAGAAAGCAATGGCTGCAGGAGTTAAACCATTTCCCCATTCTACGTATGCGGCTGCTCTTCAACATGTGAATCACACTCCACCATATTGAAATGTTTTTATTTTCCACCAAGTGATTCAGTGGTACATATTTGTATTGCCATAAATGCAATCTATGAAATATGGAAGCGCTGGTACAAATTGCACCAGTGCAAACTTTCTAATCTGGGCCTGGAGGACAGACATTCTGTGATCTAGGGCCTAATTACAATGGCGGTCGGTCAGATGACTGACCACCATCGCAGCAGACATGAGAAGGGCCGACAAGGAGTCGGCGGTCCCACCCGCCATATAATGATGAGACCGCAGTGTAGGAGGCTGCCTTTTTCTATGGCAGCTTGTGCTGTGGCCCACAAATAGGGCTGCAGCACAAGCGACAGTGGAAAAAGGCAGCCTGGCACATACATGGACCATGTGCCCGGCAGCATGAGGTGCCTGGCCCACAGTGCGTGGAAGTGTGGAGAGTCACTACATGTGCACCCAGGCCACTTTGCAGTGGCCCATGTGGGATGGGAGCTATGTTTGGGGCCCCCAAAGTCCCTTTACGGCCGTCTTTTCTTAGCGGTGGTACCGCCATGAAAAGGCAGTCGGAAAGAGATATCCTAATCCCTACGGCTGTGCCTGTGCAGGCACCGCCCCTTGTAGGGATAGGAATCCAAATGCAGTTCCAACAGGATCTTTGATCCTGTCGGAGGCGGCGGTGCTACCCCCCCGACCTCTTCACTCCGACTGCCGGTAATCGGGCAGTCGGACTGACGCACAGCATGTTGGAGTGACTGCCACTGGTAGGCCATCGGTGGTGGTCCTCCCGACATCTTAATTATCCCCATAGAGCCTAGTTACAAAAAATTATTCTACTACTCTAGCTGATTCATAGCATGGCAGGAGACAATTCTAAATAAACAAATGATACTGATTATGTTCAAATAAAGGAACAGTAACTTAATATCCTTATCTTTTGCTAGATGTTTAAGGCCAGTGTTTAAAGAAAGACTGCACTGCGGCAGCGTGTTGATTTTTAATGACCCTACAAGGTGATTATAAAGAATACACAATAAAACAAAAACAATGCGCCATTCAAAAGCAAACAAAACAGATGCTTCAAAGCAGTCAAACAACAATCTTGTAAAAGGTATTTCTTCACAGATGTTTATGATTGTCTTTGGGACATACAAGCGTTGTTTGCCTTTTAAATAACGTTCGGCATTATGGAGCGTTTCCATAATATATTTAAATTTAGAACAGTGCTGCTGTGCTATATGTTCAGCCAGAAAGTAATGTTTGCTCCCCAATGGAGCATTGTTATCTGAGGTTTAAAAAATAAACATGATTTAAACTCTTCCTTCTTTTCCTCGTCACATCCCACACACACACACACACACACACACACACACACACACACGCACGCACACACACACACATGCACGCACACAAACACACGCACAGAATATCTCTCTCTATTGGAGAGTAGTAATAGAAAAGGTATGATACAAGACACAGACATTAGGCTGTTCACCAGATGACGCTAATCTGGTGAGAGAAAAAGTCCATGATCCTTTTCACACTCTCTTGTCTCTTGTACCCTTATTTTGCATCAATTTCTTTACAAAACAGGTCTCTGCTGGGATCTAGACTTGGGTGGTAGAAGTTCAAACCAAAGGAGAAGCCGTTCTGGAGCAGACAGCTCCTAAAAAGTGCACCCTGACAAGGCTGGTTCCAGCAGCTCAGAATGGTGCAGTTATTCTGTGGAGGAGAAGGCGGTGGGCCACAACAGGACTGTTGCCCTGGTGCATGTGGTTGGTATAGATGCAGAGTTCAATAGTTGCAGTACTCTCCATGATTGACCATCAGCCAAGTGGAGATGCCAGTCCTGCCAGAGAATACCCAAACTTGAGACTCTACCAGAACCTGCAAGTATTTAAAAAGGATTGCAACCAATTAAGGGATGTTTTGGTTTATTGCGCAGTTCTCCCACAGGCATAAACAGAGAAAGGGATAATTGTCCGGAATATTGCACAGGGGGCAATCATGATATGGCTTGTGCTTTCACTCAATCTCAAGATCAGCTTCAAGACTTGGTGAATGAGTGAGTGAAGCGGCTCAACCGTGATCGAGTTAAGTGGCAGTATCAACCAAAGTGGCAGAAATGGAGGTGAGTATTCTCTCTACTTTCTCATCATCTGATTCCGAGGTGAATCTCAAGGAAACAAAGCTGAGAGGTAAGAATGCTGCCTAAGAATAAGTTGGCAGTGCTTCTTAACCTTCTGCCTTCTGTGGACCACAATGTAATCATTACTGGAACCAGGGGACGCCCACTGAATCATTATTAGAATCAGGGTAACCCCACGAAGTTATCACTGGAAGCAGAAGACACTGGCTTAAGCATTTGCGTTGATTTGAACAGCAAAACAACACGCATAAAATATGGAAACATGCATTCATCAAATGAACAAATGATGAAATCTTTTATTTTATTCAGAAACAAATATAATATAATTCTACATTTTAATTTTAAAGGGAAGGTTTGGAGCATCTCAAAATTCAATGGAAGGCATTCATTGTCCTTACTATGTTCTGTTTGATGCATTTGCACTACTTGCACTAATCAATCTGAGCACAGAAATTTTAAGCCTCCAATTTCAAATTTCTTCACATTTAAAGAATATTTTAAAATGTTTAGATTTACATTTTGTCTCCTTATTTAAATACACTTTACTAATCTGACCTGTTAATATTATTTAACTTTCTAAGCATTTGTGGACCTCCTGAATAGGTTTCACAGCCCCCGTAGGGGTCCCCTGACCACAGGTTAAGAAACACTTTGTTAGAGGTTTTCAGGGACTTTTGAGAGGGGAGGTTGATGCATGGCTTTGGGCCAGTTATTTTGTCACTTTTAGATGGAAGCAACCTGGTTGCATGTAAATAAAGTGTCAAGCCTTGCAATCTGGATCCAATGGGAGAGATGTGTGCTTTCTCACTTCTCTTCTGCTAACCCATTACTAGTCATACACTGACAACATGCTGGCTAGAAGTAGACCTGGGGATAAAGAATGGGAAAAGAGAAACAGAGACTTTGTATATTGTCAAAATGACTAGTTACAAACCTGGGCTTGTTCTGTGTTGCTTAACGGTTGATATCTGAAGACAAAAAGAGACCTTTTGGATTCCTATTATACTGACATCAACCCCTCACATCTGAACAGTTTCCAATATATCTTTTGACAGCCTCTGATTTCCAGCTTGTTAGACCCGTCAGCCTTAGTGTGGTGTTCACCCAAACTTTTTGCCTTTGCCCTTCACTTTTTTCTGGAATCTGATTTTGTTGCCCTTAGGACTCTGTGCACTTAACCACTGTTCACAAGTGCTAAAGTGCTTGTGCTCTCTCCCCTAAACATGGTAAAACTGGTGTACACCTGATAGGCATATTAAAGCCCCGCCTCTAAAACTACCAGACCTAAGAAATTGACCAGAAACCTAAAAGGTATCCCCCCCAGGTGTTCTCCAATCGAAACTCCAAGCTCAACTTCTTCTCATTCCCCCATCACAAAATTCGAATAAGCTCACTGAACTCTTTAACAATACTGTTACAGGTATTCTTGACCAACTGGCCCGCCTAAACTAAAAAACCAAAGAAACACCCCCTCAAACTCTTGGTTTAATACAGAGATAAATAATGATAGATGGGCACTCAGACTGTCGGAAAGAACCTGGAGACACCATCCCTCACCCTCCCATCTTGCACTTCTCAGACGTGCTAGATACACGTAGAAAAAACACATCCTCAAGGAAAAGGCATCCTTCTTCCGCGCTCAACTTGATCATGCCAAAAACAGACCCAGGGAACTCTTCAAAATCATCCGAAACCAAACTTCCCCCGCACCTCCAAATATGACAGCCTCCTCAGACAGATGTGAAGAAATTGCCCACTTCTTCTTCGAAAAAATTGCCAAAATTGATCAATCCTTCCTTCCCACACAACTATCCTCCAACTCCCAATGCAATCTTGTCCTCACCTCTAATGCCTACTCCACATCCCCCCTTCCAGCTGACACTTTCTCTTTTCTGCCCACTATCCTACCGCTCCCCAGCAAGCCTCCTCACCCACCCATTTCCCTACCCCCCACCACTCCACAGGCCTCTCACCTACCACATCTCCAGTAATCAACTCCCCTAATTCTCAACTTAAGAACAATGCCTCCTTGCTCAACTTCCTCCCCATCACTGAGCTTGAAGTCATCAATATAATTGGCAATCTTAAACCGTCCTCCCACACAAAAGACCCAATACCCTCCAACCTTGTCCCTGCCCTTAAGCACATCATCACCCCATTCTGGACCAAAATTATCAACACCTCTCTCTCCACAGGCTGTGTCCCCACCTCCCTTCAACTTGGACAAATCTCGCCCATAATCAAAAACCCCAATGCTGACCCCAATGACCTAAATAATCTCCGCCCCATCACTAATCTCCCCCTTCTCTCAAAGGTCCTTGAAAAATGTGTCCTACTACAACTAGACAAACACATCGAAAACTTCAACCTACTTGAACCCTTTCAATCTGGCTTCAGAAAAGGCTGCAGCACCGAAACTGCAATGCTCAATGTCATAGATGACATCCATCAATCACTAGACAATGGCGAGACCTGCCTTCTTATCCTTCTTGATCTCTCCGCAGCATTTGTTACAGTCAACCATTCAGCCCTACTTAATGTGCTTAGGACCCATTTCGGCCTTAATGGCACCGGCTACAAATGGTTCATCTCTTATCTACAACACCGAACTCAGCAAATCAAAATTCTAAACTGTCTCTCGAACCCCACTCCCGTCTCCCTTGGAGTCCCCCAAGGATCTATTCTTTCTCCCTCCCTCTTTAACCTCTTTATGGAACCCCTCACCCTCATTCTTAACCAAGCAGGCATAAATCTTCGCCGATGACACCCAAATCTATTACAAGATTAAAACTCATGCTGACATCTTACACCTGAACAACACCCTTACCAAGATCCAAACCTGGTTTCATTACAATCATCTCAAACTCAACCCTAATAAAACCGAAATCATTCTCTTCTCCCCCAAAAATAACCCTCTCCCCGTTCAATCATGGATCTCTGAACTCAATGCACTCTAATGCTCATTCATCCTGTCCAACTCCGTCAAATCTCTTGGCATCTCTATCGACAACACCCTAACCCTTAATGTTCACATCAAAAACTCTGCCAAAGGAGCCCTCTTCACTCTCCATCACCTCAAGAAAATCTAACCATTCATACCCACCGATGATTTTAAACTTGTAGGTCAGTCTCTTGTTCTGTCACGTATTGATAATGGTAACGCCATCCTTAACGGAATCCCCAAGGTACACCTGGCTCCAATCAAAGCTGTGGTCAACCTTGCTGCCAGGCTCATCACGGACTGCAAACGCTTCGATTATATATCCCCGGCTCTCAAATCTCTTAAATGGCTCCCTATCGTAGGCAGATCTGCCTACAAAACCACCTGCATTACTCATAAAGTCCTCCACCAAAACACTCCGCAGTCCCTCTCAAAGAAACTCCACATTGCGGACTCCACTCGACCTCTGAGAAGCACCAACACCCTCCTCCTAATCCCAAATCTGCATAAAAAGAAAGCCACACAATCTCGCTCCTTCTCTGGCAATGTCCCTATTATCTGGAATGCCCTCCCAAAAAACCTGCGCTGTAATCCCTCCTATTCCAGTTTCAAAAAAGACCTCAAAACCCACCTCCTCAATTATTATTGGGGATCATAACATGTGTCCCACTCCTGATCTCTTATCAACATACTATATTTGTTCAGTAATATATGCCCTGTCTCCTGTTCACCATTTACCTAATTACTTGAAATGTGTAGCTCCTGCCCCTGTTTATTTATCTTGATTTGCTTAATGCTCATGTTGTTTTTACTTTGTATATTTCAAATTTTTGTTGCTCTACCTTTTATATGCTTTTATACCCTATGTGCCTTATACTATCCTTATCTTGTAAAGCGCTCTGAGGGTAAGTTGAGCGCTATATAAGAACACATACTAATAATAATAATAATAATCATAATAATAATACCTCTGGGTCTAGCCAGCGCTATATAAAACCTTCAAAATAAAATAAAAAAATAAAATTAAAAAAAAGCTACTTTTAAATCACTTGTAGATTAGTATACCATATATCCAGGGCATGTAAATTAAATGCTACTAGTGGGCCTGCAGCACTTATTGTACCACCCACTTAAGTAGCCCCTTAAAACATGTCCCAAACGTGTCATTAGAGCCTGAATGCAGTTTTCAAGTGCCAATTCAACTTGGTAATATAACCCCCTTGCGAAGCCTTAAACTCCCCATCTATTTAATTTAAGTCACACCTGAGGTAGGTCCTAGGTAGCTGATAGGGCAGAGTGCATTGTAATTACAATGTTTGACATGTTCTTTTAAATTTTACATGCCCTGGGAGTGAAAAACCCCTAAATTTGTTTTCCACTACTGTGAGACCTACTTTTATCATAGGATAAAATTGGGCTGCCTTATTACATTTAATAATTGCTAATTTTTGATTGGGACCCAGCAAACATTTCATGTTGGATTTTAAGTTATAATTTAAAAAATTCCACTTTTAGAAAATTGACATTTTCCTGCCCTAGCTATTTGGTGCATGCAGCCTGTCCTAGATCACATGACTGGGTGAATATGGCAGTTGGACTTTGTTTATTCCTTGCAGTCAGCCACACAATAGAGGGATACCTGGATGGGCCATCAATTCGTAGGAATGGGAGGGCGGAGTTGTGCACAGCCCGACTTGCAACTGAATGGGCTCTGCTCTATCTTTACACAAATGACTTGTCACCTCTGCATTGTTCATGTAGCCAGCTTGGAGCCAGGACAGGGGAAGCAGGACATTTCAAAAACTTCAAAAGGAATCTTGTAGAAACTTCTCCTTCAGCAAAGGAGGCACCTGGTAGAAAAATAGGACCCTAAGACTCACTGTTCGGTTCACTTTCTGGACCTGCAGAGGGACTGTCAGAGGACTGCCTACTGATGTGACCAGCTATGTACTTCAGACGACTGCCTTGCTGCACCTTGAAGGAATGATTTACTGCCTGAAGTCTGCCTTGAACTCTCAGAGGCCTGCCCTGCTGCTTGAGTCCTGTTCTACTTCTGAACCATGGACTTCCAAAGTGACTCCAAAAGCTAGTTGGTTGACCTCCTGACCAGAGCCTCAGGGACAGAAAAGGCTCCAACCATCTTGAACCAGTACCTGGGCCCAGCCAGAGTGAGTCCTAACCCCCAAGTGATTTCCCTCCAGTCTTGGACCCTTGGTGGTGGTGCTAAAAGTGCCCATATAGCCAAAATCCAGAACTTGTTTTTTTCAAAAACTTCTGGCTAAAAACTGCTCTCGGAACCGAGAGGAGACCGGAATCAGCCTGCTTGTCTATCTGTCCAAGCTGCATTGTCTGTCAGCCTGATGTTGCCGCTTTACGTTCTTCTCGGCAGCATCACATCCAGTTCAGTGGTCCTACAGCAAAGGGTTTATCAAGCCTCATGGAACTCTCGTCGGCTACAGCCTCCTGATACATTCCTGCTGGAGATTTTCGACTTCCAAACAAGTGACTACATCTGAACATAGGAATCTTCACCACAACTTCATCTAGCAGCTCCCTGAGGATGACGCTTTTTCCTGGGACACCGCTTGCAGCCTCGCTTTGCTGAACTTTACCTTCTCAGAACATTTTTCTCTGAATTTCTTCGAAGTCCGAAGGTAAGCGCCGACTGGGTCCCATCCACTTTTTTTTAACAGACCCGCACTTCATCGAGGTCAGCCATATTTTTCAACTTTGACCCGGTCTCATGTGACTAAATGTTTGCAGTTGGCGCTTTGATATTTTAGGCACTAGTTTTGACCTTAAACAAAATCAGAACTCTGGTTCTACTAACTGGATATTGTCGTTTTGCTGCAAATAATTTATTAAACTTTACTCTATTTCTCTAAAGTAGTGTGGGTTTTTTCTTGTGTTGTGCTTTTACTTTATTACAGTTTGTGAGCTGCATAAATACTTTATAAGCAACAGATTTGAAAACAATATTTACTGGAAAGATAATAATTCCTATGAATTGTTCCAATGACTATACAATTTCAATTTATTTTTAAAGGTATAACCAGCAAAACAATTTTAAGTAATGTACCACCGCCGGGGTAAATGCAAAACAGATGTAATAAACGGAGAAAATTAAACAACATAAAGGCAAAAGACAGGGTGTGACCAACAATCACATATAAAAATAAGGTCACTTATTAAAAGAAACAGTTCACTTCTGCACCCAAAAAAAAAAATGATATATCATCTAGCGAGTCAGAATGTGTGTCAGCGGAGTTTCAATCCCTTGTCAATATGGGATCATCATCAGGACAAATATTCATATGCCTGAGAAACAACTAGGCAAAGATAAATTAGAACACCTGGAATGGGATGAAGAAGAAAAAAAGAAGAAATTTAACTGAGAATGCTCCTTCTAGATCATGCAGAGGGTTCATGCGAATGTATTACTACTGAGTATAGGTGAGTGGTGTGAGCTGAACATGTCAAAAAAAGGACAGTGAGGGTTCATTTAATACTGGGTGAAAGTGTGAGGAGTGAACCAAACCTATCATGTGACAGGACAATGAGGTGTAAGGTCCTTTATCATAAGCTACACGTGATGGTGTATATGTACCAACCTGTCATCATGTCATGCCAGGGAGGGCCCGTAGGGCTGGATTGGCAATGATCAGCTACCACTGTAAAATCAATTGCTGTCATGAATACGGACCCTGAAATGTGGTTTGTAAGTAATCAATTGTAAGAATTTGAATACATGCTCAAGTATTTAAGTAAAGATAATCTAGCCCTCTGTTCAATACAATAATTAATTCAACGAAAAGAGACTCCAGATCAGCTGATAGTGTCCAATTGAAATCCAATATAGGGTCACAGTATCAAGCCTAAAAGAATATCCAAAGTGAATATCTATATGTGGGGGGTACAAATAAAATCAGAGGTATTAACAATTAAGAGTGGCGGTGTATATACCAATCCCTTAAAGCCTAAGCACCCTTACGAAGAAGTCGTGGTCGAGGGTGGAACCTCCAGCAACAACGTGTTGCTTAAAGGCAGGGATAAATCACATGCTACAGGTATAGCACGGACAGTGGAAACTGCTATAGGTAATCCGTTACCACTCGTAGTAGGCATGCAGCTGTACTACTCGTGCAATTGCACTCACAGCCGCCAGAATTAAGGGCTGAAAGCAGTATCGCGGCAGTAAGTAAACCCATGCAAACGGTGATACAAATGATTGCCCTAGGGTAGCTTCTTACCGTATGTTGATCGGTTGTTAATATCCAGGAGTAGAGATGGATCGGGAGAGCGTCCGCATGGGAGTGGTGCGTAGCAACAGTGAGGCGTGCACATGTACGATTTTGTAGTATTAAAAATAGAAAGGGGACTATAGGGCTGATCGGTGGTGAGGGTCCAAAACAGGGGCCATTTTGGAAGTACAAGTGCTGGTCATTCCTGCTGGGTTTTTATATATGATGAAACAAAGAGAGAACAGAAAGGCTGAGAATATCAAGGAAAGCATTATTTTCCTAAATATGATAACAGTTAATGGAAAATATTTATGTTACAGATATAATAGTTAATGCCGTTCACAATTATATAATCATACTGCTGAAATGAAGAATACACTAAAGACTCAGGGTGCAAGGAATACATCCATTAACATAAATGCATAGCATAAGATTTGTGTAGGGTCATATGAATTGTGAGTCATTACCAGTGGGACAATGAAGTGGTTCATAGAAGGAACCAGATTGTAATTAATAGAGTTACAATACAAAGTGAGTACGATAAATGGTAAAGGGAATCACTCCTATTACAATGCAGAAGAAATCAGATAACAGATTCATATATATCAATAAAACAGTGTAATCATGCCCTACGGAGAACTTCAGGGCATAGTAGTCCATAGAATGAACCACTTTGGAGTTAATTGAGTTACAATACAAAGGGATTACAATAAGTTGTAAAGTAAATCTCTCCTATTACAGTGCAGAAGGAATCAGATCACAGATTCATATTTATATTCATAAGACTGTATAGTTCTGCCCATCGGGGAACCTAAGGGCATAGCAGGTTTTACCTAACCAGAAAAATATCTATGTAGAGAACATTGTACTTATCATCATTAAATCAACATGGTCCAATCCTCCATTCTGGAAGCTGACCATTTTCAGAATCCATTACAGTTCTGTTCTGTTAAGGATTGTTGTGGTGTCACCTCCACGGTGATGGTGTCTTTATAATTTCAATGACCTGCCATATAATATCATTCTCGTTATGCCCCAGTGTCACAAAATGTTTCACCATAGGTGTATTTATGTCCTTACACCTGATGTGACTCCTTTGTTGACATATCCTATTTCATATTATTTGTGCGGTTTGGCCAACATAAATCATGTTACAAGGGCACGTGATTATATAAATTACGTTCTGAGTATTACAATTGGAGAAATCTGTGAGAACATTTCTTGCATTATTTTATAAAAATGATTTGGATTAAATGGTGTAGTCACATATGCTGCAGTCACCAGATTATGGTGCCCCTCAAGAGGTGTAGTACTCCAGAAGTCATGTAGTGTCTGGTGGGTCCTAGAAGGAGGGAGGTAAGCTCTAACCAAGTGGTCTTTTATGTTCTTGTTCTTTTTAAAGGCAAACAAGGGGCGTTCTATCAATAATTCTCCTGTATTGAAGGTATGCCAATGGAGTACAATTATCTTTTTCAATTGGTGGGAAACTGGAGAAAATGTAGTGACACGTACCATTCTGTTCCTGTTGTTCTTAGTCTTAGGGCAGAGTAGTGCCTCCTACGGATCGTACCAGGCCCTTTTGATGGATCTTGTGGCAAGTTTGTGTGGATATCCCCTGGCCAGGAGTTTGTTTTTCAATATCTCTGCTTCTTTAAAACAGTCTTGCTTAAAGAAACAGTTTCTGCAAATCCTCAATAATGTTCCCTTGATATTCTCAGCCTTTCTGTTCTCTATTCCTTTCATCATGCCTAAAAACCGGGCAGGAATGACCAACAGTTTTACTTCCAAAATGAACACTCACTGCCATTCGGCCCCATAGTCCCCTTTCTATTTTTAATATTACACCATCGTACATGTGCACGCCTCAATGGTGCAACGGCACCACTCCCATGCAGACGCTCTCCACTCTTGGATATTGACAACCAATCAACATATGGTAGGAATCTACCCTGGGGCAATTGTTTTTATCACTGTTTGCACGTGTTAACTTGTTTGCTCAACACGGCTCTCAGCCCTTAATTCTGGTGGCTGAGAGTGCAATTGCATCAGTAATGCAGCTGCATGCTTATTACAAGTGGGACCAGATTACCTTTGGTGGTTTGCACTGTCCGTGCCATACCTGTGGCGCGTGATTTATCCCTGCCATTGTTGCTGGAAGTTCCACCCTTGACCAGGACCTCTTCACAAAGGTGCATAGACTTTAAGGGATTGGTTGATATACAACCACTTTTAATTGTCAATATCCCTGATTTTCTTTGTACTCCCCACATATCGATATTCACACATGGATTTTCTTTTAGGCTCGATACTGTGACCCTGTATTGGAATACAATTGGACTCTACCGGTTGGTCTGGAGCCCATATTCGTTGAATTAACTATTTTATGGAACAGAGGGCCAGATTATTTTTACTTAAAACCTTGAGTAGGTATTCAAATTCTTACAATTGATTGCTTGCAAACTGCATTTCAGTGCCCTTATTCACGATAGCAATTGTTTTTACAGTGGTAGTACTTATTGCCAATTCTGCCCCACAGGCCCTCCCTGGAATGACATGAAGCCAGGTCGGTACATATAAACCATCACACGTAGCTCACGATAAAGAACCTCATGCCTTAGTGTCCTGTCACTTGATAGACTCGGCTCACGCCTTTCACTTTCGCCAAGTATTAAATGTTAACATGAACCCTCACTGTCCTGTTTTTGACAGGTTCAGCTCACGCCACGCACCTATACTCAGTAGTAATATGTTCACATGTCACATGAACCCTCTGCGTGATCTTCTAGTCCCTGCATGCGTCGCTAACAGACCTGTTGGTAAATCTCCTGGACAGAGCATTCTCAGTTAAATTTCCTCTTCTTTTTCTTTCTCCTTCCCATTTCATGGAGTTCAAATATATCATTGTACTATTGAGTTGTTTCTCAGGCATATGATTATTTATCCTGATGATGATCCCATTTTGACACGGGATCAAAACGCCGTTGACACACACTCTGACCCGCTAGATCAAGTATAAAATAATTTTTTTTGTGCAGAAGTGAACTGTTTCTTTTAATAAGTGACCTTTATGTTGTTTAATTTTCTCTGTTTTTATACCTGTTTTGGTTTTACCCCAGCAGAAGTACATTCCTTAACATTGTTTTGTTTGTTTTACTTTTGGAAATAAATTGAAATTATATAGTCATTGGAAAAATTATTGGGAATTGTTATGTTTTCTGTAAATATTTTATTCAAACTGATGCTTAGGGACAACAGTTTCTTTAATTACGCATTACACTTTGTCCCTAATGATTCTTGCGATTCCCTTGTTTTTGTAACTGTATAAATACTTTAAACAGTGCCTCTAAGTTAAGCCTGACTGCTTTTGTGTCAAGCTACCAGAGGATTAAGAACAGGTTAATTTTATGAATTTTGTGGTTCACCCTGACAGGAAATGTGGCTGTTGCTTGAACAGGGGTCACCACACTTCAACCAACAACTCAATTTCTCACACAGCTCTCCATATTTGAATAAAGCTTTGCATTTTCCTAGAAATTAAACCGATTTAGGATCTATGTAACACATGCCAATGTTACTTTTAGCTATTATGTTTTGCTTACTAAAGATAGCTACCTGAAAGATATGCAGAAACCTACCTTTCATCGTGGATGGTTTATAAACTGTAACATAATAAATGTATTTTAACATCACATAGTTTGCCTAACAACCAGCAATCAATTTGTCATCAAAACCAATTTCTTCATAGCATATGTCTCCACAAGAGGTTATTAAAGTCTGTGCATGGTCTCTTTTCACTCCTGTTATAAAGTGGACAAGTGCAAATATGAGAGTTCATAATCCATAAATAATAAAGTCTGAAAACAGTATTCAAGAGCAAAGTCTGTATTCATAAGCATAAGTGTTGTGCTAGAAAACTTGAATCTAGTTCAGTCTTTCATCGACTTCCAAGCAATAGCAGACTGTGAGAGCTCTGAAACTCTGACAACATAGGCCCGGCTGCAGCAACCGTGTATCATAATTCCCTAGAAAGGACACTATGGAACATGTGGATCTTATACCCTAAGGAGTTAGGATGCCGCCATCATCTGGACATTTAATGAGAGTCCTTTGGCCCCATGGACTTTGTAGTCCTTTTTATCTCCAGTCATGATTCTTAGTGTAGTACATCTACTCATATTTTTAAGATGTGAGACTCTTTTCAAATGGTGCCAATACTCTCTAGTCTCTTCTCCTGTCTCTTCTGCTTCTGCAGACACTTAAGTTCCAGAGGCTCAGTGGAAGGAATCTCAGTGAGAGACCGGCACACAAAAGTATGCTTGTCCTCCGGACAATGAAAACAAGTTTTTGATGAGCAGAAATAATACTTACTTTTCCATAGTAAACTTAAATAACCGGAACACAAATTCCTACTGGTAGACCAAGCCAGGTACGCAGCAGACATTAGTAACATGTGAAGAATTTTGGCCCTGTTTACATCTATAAAATCCAATCTACCATACCAAGTACAGTGAGTATGCTAGTGGCATACTGGAGGAGAAGCTGTTAGTTCTAGGGCAGATGAATACATTTACAGAACCTCATTCTGTTTCCCAATCATAGGACATGACAATTGGGTGGAAGCTGCTTAAAAGTCCCTGTCCCATCCTGATTATTGGGCCATTGTAACCTTTTGGATATAAAAAAGTAATATACTCCAGAGATAACAAGAGAGGGAAACAATATTACTAAATTCAAACTCAGTGAGCAATGTATTGAAGGAATTTTGCAAAGAGTAGGGCTTAAAAAGGGCATCTTGGAAGGTGGGGAAACCATGATTCAAACTGGAGACTCTCCAAAGAAGCATCCTCTAGTGGTGCAAGTGGAATACTTGACTCCTATAATCTAGAAGATGCCTACTACAATGTCCCAATTCACACAGATAACCAAAAGTAAGGAATTACCTGTTGATAGTATTGACATTCTGACAAACTAGGATGCCCAGAGTACCAATGCTGGAGTACCACTGGTGTTTTCGTTCTTGGTTACTGTAGTAGGGTTTATCCATGCATTCGGTGTTCAGACAATTTAGTATTTTCAAGACCAAGACATGATGAATACAATTCTGTTACAATATATGGTGTACTGGAGATTCTTATAAAGACAATACATACATATAAATTAGGAGAGACCATACAATCAAATATCAATATACTATGCCTTATCAGATTGTACTAAGCAAACAGGGTGATGATGAGCCAGCATTCAAACTATAACATGAGAGTGATGTAGATATGTGTAGCTCCAAGTTAACCGATGTTAGATTAACAAACACATATAATAGTATCCATTAGGCATACCACAGGGAGGAGAAAATAAAGATAAAGGGAAATATTTAGTGGATAATTGTGTATCTGAAATTTTATGGAAGTGCAAGAAAGCAAGGATTTCCATGAATACATTGAAGATGAATAAAACCTCTGGGGCATGAATCTTCCTGATTGCCCACAATACCAACAAGCATTCCTAGCATCTGAAGGTGTCTGGTTGTTTCAGATACATGGTACTTGTCCTCCCCACTGGCTTAACATAGAGATCCATCTAACATATCCTCTACCTCTCAGCTCCAATCTTTCCACACACAACATAGCCAGACTCCCTCTGGAGCATTCAAAATGCAAAATAATGGATCCAGTATCTGCCGTACTCTTGCTTGATAGACGGTTAGACAAACAAATGACTGGCTCAACTATGGCCTCCTTGTGGCATATGTATATATGAAGGAGAACTAGCTATAAGGAAAGTGCTCCTAGTGTATGTTTGTACAGGGGAAACACATTTGTGTTTTTAGAAGACCCTCACTCACCAACCTGGTTGGTGACATGCTTCATCATCGGGTCCCACCCAAGGTACCAAGTGTACCTTGGGTGTGCTTCAATGCCTGGATACAGCGGAGCAGGTTTTGTGCAATGAGTGTGCAGTGAAAGTGAATGGACACAAAGTGCAGGAGATACAACATTCGCTTCTTCTCTTCTCTGTGGGGGAACCAGTAGACTTTCTTCCTTTTCGCGCAATATATTTTCTCAAATCCAGCCACCAGATTTTTATTCACATAAATTGTAAATACACTGTATTATATTAGTATTTTTCAGTCTCTTTAATATCAACAAAACTGTATGCACAGCCAGCGTACAAAGCCACTTGTGCCTGCTCTCTCTTTTCTGTTTATTTCCTAGACGCTACTCACAGAGCAAGACCGCCCGCACCTGGAACACCTTACAGAGTATTTAAGCCTCCTCCTCGCACCGGGCACATAACGTCGGAGTTCCGATGCGACCTAAGTAGGTACGGAGGCGGGTCCCTGTGCACCACGCAGACCGTATATTGATTACCACACGGTAACGCGTATAAATTAGGTGTTTTTCTTTTAACACGAGTCACTAAATGCCATGCTCTGTCCTCACTACGCTTTTGCCCACGTAGAGCACGGACACCATGCTCCTAAGTCACAAGATACTATGTGCCATAAAAGTATTTTTAAATGTTTTTGTTTGTATGTTTGTCTCTTCATTTTCCTTCCCCACAGGAATGCGCTGCTAGAGGAAACCATCCTCTACCACATAACGCACCTTAGCATGTGCGCCACATAGACGGTATTAGATACACTATTTTTTAGACCACCACTGTAATATTCACTCACATAAGGTCCTAATAAAAGCCAGCCCAATAAAGAGAGCCTGGCTGAAACATGTTGACCGGCAAGGATATGGGAGTTACTGAAGACCTCCACTGATATCCGCCTCTCGTTTTTGACCACTGCCAAGGGCCCAAACATTAAAATAGTCACTTTTGTTACCAGGGACCCTTCAAACTGTTTTTTCTCACTCATTCACTTTCACTGCACACTCATTTCACAAAACCTGCTCCACTGTATCCAGACATTGAAGCACACCCAAGGTACACTCGGTACCTTGGGTGGGACCCGATGATAAAGCATGTCACCAACCAGGTTGGTGAGTGAGGGTCTTCTAAAAACACAAATGTGTTTACCCTGTACAAACATACACTAGGAGCACTTTCCTTATAGCTAGTTCTCCTTGATATATACATACATACTGAAGTGAACTGGCCGCAGTACTTTTCCTCTCTCCACCTTGATATTTGTTCTCCTTGCGGCATACTCATCACATTAAATTAGATGGGAAGATGGTGTATCGGGAATTGTGGGTGAAGAATGGTAGAAACTCTCTTTGTGATTTCGGCACTTGACTACGCCCTATTCCGTTCTTGTACCTATGCATGGCATTCGATTTACCAGATGTTGATTTCTATAAATTCTTGAGATTGAAAAGCATAATTGGTGAACTGAAGTCTCCTCACTCACCTGGACTACTGGGTCTACTAGGTAATTTTAAAAGATGTAGCCATTCTGCATCACATATATACATACTTCTAGAATCTCCCCAAAACTATTTGCTAAGAACACTTACCTGAAAGTAGGATACTTACATTCATTCCTCGTGATGCTCGAATATCCCAGAGTTCACATAGAGGAAAATCTATCAATCTCCCTTTATTGCAAAAATCACACCGACTCTAGCTCAGACCAGATTTTGGTCTACACTTATACATATTGGACTCCATCTAGATTACACAGGATTGGCTTAAATGCAGCAGATGTTTGCTGCAGATGTGGGGGATTTAGAAATTTTTTTTTTTTACCTGTTAGATAGCCTGCCTGCTATGGAATAAAATACAGTCCTTGATTCATGTCATAACGGGGAAATCCTTCCAGATAGACATTTTGACCCATGTCCTTGGCTTGCACTCAAACCCTCAATCATCAGGTTACACTGAAAATATATAGATGTTTGTCTGACCTATTGCTGACAGTGGGTACTAAGATAATAATAACTGTCTGCAAATTACCTTCAGCGTGCTCCTGTAATGCTATATGTATTTATATGCATTGTGAGATTGTGGTGACCTTCAACTCTGTGTTTTAATTTATTCCATTTTGAATGCACAACATAATTTTTGTGTTCTTGTATGATTTCATTTTGTGCGTTCTTGCAGCTTCAGAGTGGAATGTTTTCTTTTTTCTCAACAAAGAACAAAACAGCCTTGCCGGAAAAGAACATGTGGGATGTGCATTTGAAAGTGTGAGAGAGGAATGACAGAGAGTTGGTGGTGGTTGCCAAGTGAGATCTCCACTGCAGGTATCCAGATCTTGTGGCCCGACTTTTGAATTAAGCCTCTGTTCAGATACCTTCTTCATTGCTGGGATCAAGCTGCACAGGAATCACATGGCTGATGTCAAAACAACATCTAGGCTAAGTTGGAGTGGTGACTTTAACTGGGTCATCATCGTGTCGTATAGGCAACTGTGAGGCTGATTGGCTGAGTAGTGTTTCCATCCTTTTTACTAGCTGTCCAATGACACATTTCAGAAATTATGCAGGATGTTTGTGCAACCTTACTTTGGCAAATTCCACCATGGATATCACATGGAGGGAGACATAAATTATTCTGGTGATTCTGTACTAGAATCTAATGCCCTGGATTTCCTCTTCCAAGACAGAGTTTGACATGAGCAAAATGATGTATTGAAGAAGATATCTGCTATCCCAGCTCTTCTTTCCTCTCAATCATGACCCAGTTTAGATCCAACTACTGGGCTTGATAATAAGAGAGTTCGGGTGCCAAATTTGGGGCTGATTTGGAAGGCTGCCATAGTAGTTCAACATTCTAGGCATCCCACTGTCTTTAAAGTCAGTATCCTAGGCTGATTTTCATCATAGATATTCCCTCGTGATGGGGAGGGAGGAAGTATCTAAGTGTGGTGGGCAGTACTCTGTCAGGGAAGTGGAGGTCAGGACTCCGCCTACCTAGGTAAATGACCTCTTAGGATTGTTGCCGCTCTTGGTGTTTTGGTATCTTCACTATGCTGTGAATGGCCTATTTTTCTACAGTTTGTAGAAGTGGATACTTTGAGTTTGGAAACTGAATGTATAACACATTATGGGCAAAGAGAGAGAAAGTTATTCCTTGGTCATCAGATTGTGTACCGGTAAAAATAGCCGCATTGGGAATTGCTAATTTAGCCTCTGTTGTGTTTGAATGTAATATTTGAATGCATGTTTTATAAACTTTTATAGTTTTTGTTTATTTATTTAGACAGCAGATCTTTGTTAACATAGAGCTTAGTGTACTAAAAGACAGATTGGAAGAAGTAGTCATAAATGCCGCACCAACAATTTACGACCAGTCTTTAATTTTATGACATGATGTATATATACTAATAGGTTACAACACAAAATCTTCAATTGCAGGGAGTCATATAATGACCTGCCCAGTGAGTAGTAAAAATAGGGAGGTTAATATTTGTCAATCAAGCAATAAGGATTTATAAAGCACAGAAAATCACTCCTGAGGGTCTCAAGGCGCTGGAGTTGCTAGCTGCTTCACAAAGAAAGCAGTGAAAAACAAGTCAAAAGCAGGAGAATGCACTCAGACAAACAGGGGGAAAGGAAGGAGAAAGTTGTAAAACATGAGGCAAAAGCAAGAGACAGCACTCAGAAAAACAGAGAGGAAGCAGAGTGGTGCTGCAGCAGGGTAGAGCTGGGCCTGGGGCCTGCTCAATGAGGTCATGCTGCGGCCTCCATTAAATAGGTCCTGTGAGGAGCAAGGGGTGCTGGGAGGCGGTGGGCAGGGCTAGGTGGTTAGGCACGAAAAAGAGTCAGCAGGCGGGAGCGGAAAATGGAAAAAAACTGAAGAAGCAGTAAAAAACAAGGGAAAAGAACAAGAAAGCACTCTCAAAAACGGGTAAAGGAAGGAGAAAACCGTGAAAAAAGAGGGAAAAACTGGAGAAAACACTCAGAAAACAGGGGAGAGGACTGTGAAAGCAGTAAACTACGAGGGAAAAGCAGCATAAAGCAGTCTGAAAAACAGGGGAGAGGAAGGAGAAACAATAAAAAAAGAAGGCAAAAGCAGGAAAGGCACTCAGAAAAACGGGGGAAAGGAAGGAGAAAAGTGTAAAACATGAGGCAAAAGAAGGAGAAAACACTCAGAAAACAGAGGGATAATAATAATCCACATTTATAAAGCACGAACAATCACCCGTAAGGGTCTCTAGGCACTGGGGGCCATCAGGAAGATTAAGCAAGCTATTGCCCAGAGTCACATGGTGCTGGGCTAATCTGCCACCAGCACCGGGGATCGAACCATGAGCCCCAGATAACAGAGTCAGTTGCCCTGGCCACGGCGCCACAAGCATTTGCAATTACAAACATTTGCAATACAATAGGTCTCGCCCTGCGAGTTTGAGCTATTGACATTGCAAATGACAATGCCTTTTATTTTTGTTTTCGTTTTTGAAACATAAAAATAAGGCTTTGTCATTTACAATGCATTAGCTTAAACTTGCGTAAATGCGAGACCGATTGCATTGCAAATGCTTGTTTTCACTGCTGCAACAACATTGAGAGACCTCGATGCGAAACAGTAGGAGACTATGAAGTGAACAAAAAACAAAGGAGGAGAAAATGAAAGAAGAGAAGGAGGAATGAATGTAATGTTTGGCTTAGCAGGTATCTATCATTATGGCGTTCTACCATAAGGCCTTTTCTCCATTTATTTAAATCAAAATCAAATGTCAGTACAGCAAAAAATTGCAACATTAGATATACTCATTTGTATCCTTGGTACTATAGTAAATGTCATCCTAAATTCATCACACACAGGCAATACCACTTCAGACAGCCACGTGTTGCTCAAACTTTTGTAGTCCATCATAGCCTAGATTTCTGGGTCTATACTCCCTCTCGATACTCCAGAGAGCAGATGAGCATGAAGGAAATACCCAATTCGAGCATCAGACAATAATCCCTCAGAATCATTAGTGAATATTATTGTACCTAGTAGATAGCTGGAAAACAGATCGCTTAATTGAGGACTTTGTGATGCCGAAAGCCAACGGGGATCTAAACCGATACGCTCTAATTTAATCACACCACTGAACTGCTCGTAGTGTCATACCACATTATGGCTTTAATATCTACCTGCCAAAACACTGAGAAAAGTCATATGTGTCAGCATTTCTTAGCAGCACAAGCACCCCATACATCTGTTTAGACTTGTCTATAATTTTGGAATTTGCCTTCTCACCCCTCCACACAGCGCTCTTGGGCAAGTACAGACTCCATACAGCCACAGACAGCTACACAGCCACACAACAGAGCACGCTACACAAAAACACGGACAAATCCTCCCCTTCCACACAACACACTCAGACATGCACAAGCTTAATACAGACACACAGAGCCACTCAGCATACGCACTCTATACAAAACACTAATGGACATCCCACAACCACACCACACACATTGATTGACAAACGCAGGCTCAAAACACACAGACACTCAGGGCCCCATTAGGATGGTGGGCGGATCGCCCCCGCCGGGCTGGCGGTATTCACCGCCGGCCAGGCGGGGGCGATCCGCCCGCCATCCGTGCAGCAAAGACCCCCCGTCATATTAAATTGGCTAGGGGGTCCGCGGCCCATCCCCCGCTTTTCCGCACGGTCGTCAAGTCGACTGGGCGGAAAAGGGTTTAATATAGTGGCAGTGTCTGTTAGACACCGCCAGCCATATTACAATGTTGGTGGGAACATGCCTTTTCGTGGCGGCATTGCCGCCATGGAAAGGCATGCGGAGTCTGCTTGCGGGGGCCCATTGCTGGCCCCCAGGGACTCTGGGGGGTGCACATGGGGGTACCTATGGTACCCCCCTGCCTTTCAATGAACAACGTGGCAGGCACCGCGCGGTGCCTGTCACGTTGTGCATTGAAACGCACAACCTGCCTTAGTGGCATTGCGGCGGACGGTACTCTCTGCACCGCCTGCCGCAATGTTGCTGATGCGCCATGCGCCCGCCAGAGTGGCGGGCACATCCTAATCGGGAATGCGAGACCGCCGCACCCTCAGCGGGCGGTCCCGTGTCCCAAGGGCCCGCCATACTAATGAGGCCCTCAGTGTTTACACTCTACAAAAAAACATGCACAAGCCCTATCCACCCACACTACACACATTAGCAAGCTGGCTCCATATACACACACGCACTCAGACATGTCCCTCGACACAACACACACTGACAAACAGGCTTCACATATATACGCACACAGATGCAAAAAATACAGAGACACGCACAGATGTAAAGACACCACTGACACCACACATAACTGCCCCTGCACACAACACACATGCACGAGCACACACACACTGCACAAGTACTTACTGACTAACAAGCACTCACAAGCACACAAATATACCCACAGACTCCAAACATGTAAACGGGCACACCGCACACATACGTGCGCTCCATGTACACAAAGTACAAATACTGGTAAACTACACAGGCACACACGGACTTTCATAGCCACAGATCCGAAACACATTCACAGACATGTCCCGCACATACAGATACACAGAAGCACATGTACACACACACACTCACCAGGCAGATAAACACAACCCCGCACAGCGCATCATAAATCCACATGCAGCCCACAGCGATCACCGTCCCGGGCCTTCTCTCTGCTGCTGCAGTTGCTGCAAATGTGCTTGATCTTCTTGCCGATGTGACAGTGGATGACAAAGGACACGTTGTTTTTGTTGGTGCTCTGCTCCTTCAGTGGCTTCATCCTCACCAGATAGAAGGCTTTCTTCCGTGCCTTCCCCTGGCTGCCCGTGTCTGGGGCACAGCCCTACCTGCAGCCCGGTGGTGAGGGGGAGGTGGTGGTGGCGGCGGAGAAGGAAAACATCCCTGGCTGTCTGGCGTGCATGAAATCCCCCATCGGTCCACTCGTGCAGCCTCAGTGACACACCGGCACGAACGAGCACACACATGCATAAACACGCTCGCACATCGCTGTGGATTAGGAGAACAAGGATTTGCAATGCAATAGGATTCGCATTTACGCAAGACGTATTGCATTGCATCACGGTCAAAGGGGGGGAGGCACGGACAAAGGAGTGGGGGCGGGAGAGGGGGTGAGAAGGCACGGACAAAAATAGTGCTCACACGTACCGTACCGTGTTACACTCAAAGTAAAGGGGCCAGTAGTCATGGGAGGGTACAAATGACGACATGGCCATAATAAGGAGGGACTAAAAGCCTCATAATCAATCAGACGATAACATTTACGAAATACAATGACACAAGCCACTTAACCCCTTCGCTGCTAGGCCTTTTCCCCTCCTGTGCTAAGCCTTTTTTGGGCTATTTGGGGTAGTGCGTGCTTAGGCCTCTGTAACTTTTTGACCACATTAGGTATCCACGCCAAATTTGCGTCCTTTTCTTCCAACATCTTGGGGATTCTAAAGGTACCCAGGGTTTGTGGATTCTCCTAGAGGGTTCCCAGAAATTAGTCAAAATACAGCAAAATTTTGTTTTTTTTGTGAAAAATGGGAAAAACGGGCTGCAAATGAAAGCTTCTGGGTTTTTCTCTGCAAATGGTATCAAAAAAGGGTTTGTGGGGCTGAAATCACCATTTCTCCAGCTTTTAGGGAATGACAGAATTTTGTTAGAAAACCAACATTTTTTACACAGTTTTGGCATTTTTCTGGGACATACCCTATTTTTGCTATTTTTTGTGCTTTCAACCTCCTTCCAGTTAACGGTAGAAAAGGGTACAAAAACAATAATGGATCCTGGAAAGCTATACATTTTTGAAAAGTAGACAAAATTCTGAATTCAGCAAGGGGTCATTTGTGTAGATCCATCAAGGTTTCTTTATTGAAATTTACAGGTAAATATAGGAAAAATTAAAAATTTGTTGAAAAAAGCAGCCTTTTGAGTCAACGTTTTCACCTGTAACTTCTTCGAAATATGACATCTCTTTGAAAGCAATGTACCATTACATCCGGTAGACCTTCCTGGTTGTGGGGACATATAGGACTTGTAGGTTCACCAAGAGCCCAACGAACCCAGAGTAGAAAACTGAGCAGCATTTTGTAATGTTTTTTTTTTTTGTTCCGGGTATATAGCAATTATTGTGGGAAAATGTATACATGGAAAAATCGGTATGAAAGTCACCTATGTATTTCTGAAATGGGAACAAATTACAGAGTTTAGAAACAGTGCATATTTGCACATTTTCGAAATTGGGAATACTCATATTTGCATGACAATTATTGGTCATTTTTCAAAATGACTTTTTTTTTACACAATGTCTTTCATTTGGAAGGGAGAAATTCATCAAAAATCAATAGGTAATAACAGTTGCTTTATGAATTTGAACTACCCTAAGTCTCCCGATAAAAATGGTACCTCACTTGTGTGGGTAGGCATAGTGCCCACGACAGGAAGTGGCTCAAAACCTAAGGTGAACGCACCACATTTTCACACTGAAAATTTACACTTTATTTGCGAAGAGTCTAGCTGTAGTTTTTGAACCCTAGCCCTGCCGGCACCTAGGGAAACCTAGCAAACCTATACATTTTTGAAAACTAGACACCCAGGGGAATCCAGGATGGGGTGACTTGACTGCCTCCCAACATGGTCTGTTACCCAGAATCCCTTGCAAACGTAAAAAATTGACAAAAAAAACACATTTTCCCCACATTTCTGTGATGGAAAGTACTGGAATCTGCGTGGATCCACAAATTTCCACCCACCCCGCGTTCCCCAAAGTCCTACAAGAAAAATGGTACCTCACTTGTGCGGGTCGGCCTAGTGCCCGCGACAGGAAACGGCGCAAAACGCAACGTGGTTTTGCAGTGAGAAATGACCCTTTTTTTGGCAAAGTGACTAGCTGTAGATTTTGAACCCTAGCCCTGCCGGCACCTAGGGAAACCTAGCAAACCTATACATTTTTGAAAACTAGACACCCAGGGGAATCCAGGATGGGGTGACTTGACTGCCTCCCACCAAGGTCTGTTACCCAGAATCCCTTGCAAACGTAAAATATTGACAAAAAAACACATTTTCCCCACATTTCTGTGATGGAAAGTTCTGGAATCTGCGTGGATCCACAAATTTCCACCCACCCCGCGTTCCCCAAAGTCCTACGAGAAAAATGGTACCTCACTTGTGCGGGTCGGCCTAGTGCCCGCGACAGGAAACGGCGCAAAACGCAACGTGGTTTTGCAGTGAAAAATGACCCTTTTTTTGGCAAAGTGACTAGCTGTAGATTTTGAACCCTAACCCACGCATTTCTGAAAACTAGACACCCGGCGGCTTCCAGGGAGGTATGGCTTGCGTGGATCCCCCAATGTTTCCTTACCCAGAATCCCCCGCAAACCTCAATTTTTGCTCAAAAAATCACTTTTTTCACACATTTTGGGGTGGGAAAGTAGTGGCATCACCGGGCTCACACAAATTTACCACCACCCAGCGTTCCCCCAGGTCTCCCGGTAAAAATGGTGCCTCACTTGTGTGGGAGGCCCAAGTACCCGCGGCAGGCAAGGGCCCAAAACGTAGTGAGGCGACATCAAAATGGCCTATCGCTAAACCACCTGGTTTTGCAAGGGGGGTCACTTTGGTTTTTGGCCCGGTGCTCGGCGGCCATCTAGGGAAACCTACCAAACCCACGCATTTCTGAAAACTAGACACCCGGCGGCTTCCAGGGAGGTATGGCTTGCGTGGATCCCCCAACGTTTCCTTACCCAGAATCCCCTGCAAACCTCAATTTTTGCTCAAAAAATCACTTTTTTCACACATTTTGGGGTGGGAAAGTAGTGCCATCACCGGGCTCACACAAATTTACCACCACCCAGCGTTCCCCCAGGTCTCCCGGTAAAAATGGTGCCTCACTTGTGTGGGAGGCCCAAGTACCCGCGGCAGGCAAGGGCCCAAAACGTAGTGAGGCAACATCAAAATGGCCTATCGCTAAACCACCTGGTTTTGCAAGGGGGGTCACTTTGGTTTTTGGCCCGGTGCTCGGCGGCCATCTAGGGAAACCTACCAAACCCACACATTTCAGAAAACTAGACACCCGGCGGCTTCCAGGGAGGTATGGCTTGCGTGGATCCCCCAACGTTTCCGTACCCAGAATCCCCTGCAAACCTCAATTTTTGCTCAAAAAATCACTTTTTTCACACATTTTGGGGTGGGAAAGTAGTGGCATCACCGGGCTCACACAAATTTACCACCACCCAGCGTTCCCCCAGGTCTCCCGGTAAAAATGGTGCCTCACTTGTGTGAGAGGCCCAAGTACCCGCGGCAGGCAAGGGCCCAAAACGTAGTGAGGCGACATCAAAATGGCCTATCGCTAAACCACCTGGTTTTGCAAGGGGGGTCACTTTGGTTTTTGGCCCGGTGCTCGGCGGCCATCTAGGGAAACCTACCAAACCCACGCATTTCTGAAAACTAGACACCCGGCGGCTTCCAGGGAGGTATGGCTTGCGTGGATCCCCCAACGTTTCCTTACCCAGAATCCCCTGCAAACCTCAGTTTTTGCTCAAAAAATCACTTTTTTCACACATTTTGGGGTGGGAAAGTAGTGGCATCACCGGGCTCACACAAATTTACCACCACCCAGCGTTCCCCCAGGTCTCCCGGTAAAAATGGTTCCTCACTTGTGTGGGAGGCCCAAGTACCCGCGGCAGGCAAGGGCCCAAAACGTAGTGAGGCGACATCAAAATGGCCTATCGCAAAACCACCTGGTTTTGCAAGAGGGGTCACTTTGGTTTTTGGCCCGGTGCTCGGCGGCCATCTAGGGAAACCTACCAAACCCACACATTTCTGAAAACTAGACACCCGGCGGCTTCCAGGGAGGTATGGCTTGCGTGGATCCCCCAATGTTTCCTTACCCCGAATCCCCTGCAAACCTCAATTTTTGCTCAAAAAATCACTTTTTTCACACATTTTGGGGTGGGAAAGTAGTGGCATCACCGGGCTCACACAAATTTACCACCACCCAGCGTTCCCCCAGGTCTCCCGGTAAAAATGGTGCCTCACTTGTGTGGGAGGCCCAAGTACCCGTGGCAGGCAAGGGCCCAAAACGTAGTGAGGCGACATCAAAATGGCCTATCGCAAAACCACCTGGTTTTGCAAGGGGGGTCACTTTGGTTTTTGGCCCGGTGCTCGGCGGCCATCTAGGGAAACCTACCAAACCCACGCATTTCTGAAAACTAGACACCCGGCGGCTTCCAGGGAGGTATGGCTTGCGTGGATCCCCCAACGTTTCCTTACACAGAATCCCCTGCAAACCTCAATTTTTGCTCAAAAAATCACTTTTTTCACACATTTTGGGGTGGGAAAGTAGTGGCATCACCGGGCTCACACAAATTTACCACCACCCAGCGTTCCCCCAGGTCTCCCAGTAAAAATGGTGCCTCACTTGTGTGGGAGGCCCAAGTACCCGCGGCAGGCAAGGGCCCAAAACGTAGTGAGGCGACATGAAAATGGCCTATCGCAAAACCACCTGGTTTTGCAAGGGGGGTCACTTTGGTTTTTGGCCCGGTGCTCGGTGGCCATCTAGGGAAACCTACCAAACCCACGCATTTCTGAAAACTAGACACCCGGCGGCTTCCAGGGAGGTATGGCTTGCGTGGATCCCCCAATGTTTCCTTACCCAGAATCCCCTGCAAACCTCAATTTTTGCTCAAAAAATCACTTTTTTCACACATTTTGGGGTGGGAAAGTAGTGGCATCACCGGGCTCACACAAATTTACCACCACCCAGCGTTCCCCCAGGTCTCCCGGTAGAAATGGTGCCTCACTTGTGTGAGAGGCCCAAGTACCCGCGGCAGGCAAGGGCCCAAAACGTAGTGAGGCGACATCAACATTGTCTATCCCAAATGTCGCCTCACTACGTTTTGGGCCCTTGCCTGCCGCGGGTAATTGGGCCTCCCACACAAGTATGGCACCATTTTTACCGGGAGACCTGGGGGAACGCTGGGTGGTGGTAAATGACCCCTTTTTTGGCAAAGTGACTAGCTGTAGATTTTGAACCCTAGCCCTGCCGGCACCTAGGGAAACCTAGCAAACCTATACATTTTTGAAAACTAGACACCCAGGGGAATCCAGGATGGGGTGACTTGACTGCCTCCCACCATGGTCTGTTACCCAGAATCCCTTGCAAGCGTAAACATTTGACAAAAAAAACACATTTTCCCCACATTTCTGCGATGGAAAGTTCTAGAATCTGCGTGGATCCACAAATTTCCACCCACCCCGCGTTCCCCAAAGTCCTACGAGAAAAATGGTACCTCACTTGTGCGGGTCGGCCTAGTGCCCGCGACAGGAAACGGCGCAAAACGCAACGTGGTTTTGCAGTGAAAAATGACCCTTTTTTTGGCAAAGTGACTAGCTGTAGATTTTGAACCCTAGCCCTGCCGGCACCTAGGGAAACCTAGCAAACCTATACATTTTTGAAAACTAGACACCCAGGGGAATCCAGGATGGGGTGACTTGACTGCCTCCCACCATGGTCTGTTACCCAGAATCTCTTGCAAACATAAAAAATTGACAAAAAAAACACATTTTCCCCACATTTCTGTGATGGAAAGTTCTGGAATCTGCGTGGATCCACAAATTTCCACCCACCCCGCGTTCCCCAAAGTCCTACGAGAAAAATGGTACCTCACTTGTGCGGGTCGGCCTAGTGCCCGCGACAGGAAACGGCGCAAAACGCAACGTGGTTTTGCAGCGAAAAATGACCCTTTTTTTGGCAAAGTGACTAGCTGTAGATTTTGAACCCTAGCCCTGCCGGCACCTAGGGAAACCTAGCAAACCTATACATTTTTGAAAACTAGACACCCAGGGGAATCCAGGATGGGGTGACTTGACTGCCTCCCACCATGGTCTGTTACCCAGAATCCCTTGCAAACGTAAAAAATTGACAAAAAAAACACATTTTCCCCACATTTCTGTGATGGAAAGTTCTGGAATCTGCGTGGATCCACAAATTTCCACCCACCCTGCGTTCCCCAAAGTCCTACGAGAAAAATGGTACCTCACTTGTGCGGGTCGGCCTAGTGCCCGCGACAGGAAACGGCGCAAAACGCAACGTGGTTTTGCAGTTAAAAATGACCCTTTTTTTGGCAAAGTGACTAGCTGTAGATTTTGAACCCTAGCCCTGCCGGCACCTAGGGAAACCTAGCAAACCTATACATTTTTGAAAACTAGACACCCAGGGGAATCCAGGATGGGGTGACTTGACTGCCTCCCACCATGGTCTGTTACCCAGAATCCCTTGCAAACGTAAAAAATTGACAAAAAAAACACATTTTCCCCACATTTCTGTGATGGAAAGTTCTGGAATCTGCGTGGATCCACAAATTTCCACCCACCCCGCGTTCCCCAAAGTCCTACGAGAAAAATGGTGCCTCACTTGTGCGGGTCGGCCTAGTGCCCGCGACAGGAAACGGCGCAAAACACAACGTGGTTTTGCAGTGAAAAATGACCCTTTTTTTGGCAAAGTGACTAGCTGTAGATTTTGAACCCTAGCCCTGCCGGCACCTAGGGTAACCTAGCAAACCTATACATTTTTGAAAACTAGACACCCAGGGGAATCCAGGATGGGGCGACTTGACTGCCTCCCAACATGGTCTGTTACCCAGAATCCCTTGCAAACGTAAAAAATTGACAAAAAAAACACATTTTCCCCACATTTCTGTGATGGAAAGTTCTGGAATCTGCGTGGATTCACAAATTTCCACCCACCCCGCGTTCCCCAAAGTCCTACGAGAAAAATGGTACCTCACTTGTGCGGGTCGGCCTAGTGCCCGCGACAGGAAACGGCGCAAAACGCAACGTGGTTTTGCAGTGAAAAATGACCCTTTTTTGGCAAAGTGACTAGCTGTAGATTTTGAACCCTAGCCCTGCCGGCACCTAGGGAAACCTAGCAAACATATACATTTTTGAAAACTAGACACCCAGGGGAATCCAGGATGGGGTGACTTGACTGCCTCCCACCATGGTCTGTTACCCAGAATCCCTTACAAACGTAAAAAATTGACAAAAAAAAAACATTTTCCCCACATTTCTGTGATGGAAAGTTCTGGAATCTGCGTGGATCCACAAATTTCCACCCACCCCGCGTTCCCCAAAGTCCTACGAGAAAAATGGTACCTCACTTGTGCGGGTCGGCCTAGTGCCCGCGACAGGAAACGGCGCAAAACACAACGTGGTTTTGCAGTGAAAAATGACCCTTTTTTTGGCAAAGTGACTAGCTGTAGATTTTGAACCCTAGCCCTGCCGGCACCTAGGGAAACCTACCAAACCCACGCATTTCTGAAACCTAGACACCCGGCGGCTTCCAGGGAGGTATGGCTTGCGTGGATCCCCCAATGTTTCCTTACCCCGAATCCTCTGTAAACCTCAATTTTTGCTCAAAAAATCACTTTTTTCACACATTTTGGGGTGGGAAAGTAGTGGCATCACCGGGCTCACACAAATTTACCACCACCCAGCGTTCCCCCAGGTCTCCCAGTAAAAATGGTGCCTCACTTGTGTGGGAGGCCCAAGTACCCGCGGCAGGCAAGGGCCCAAAACGTAGTGAGGCGACATCAAAATGGCCTATCGCAAAACCACCTGGTTTTGCAAGGGGGGTCACTTTGGTTTTTGGCCCGGTGCTCGGCGGCCATCTAGGGAAACCTACCAAACCCATGCATTTCTGAAAACTAGACACCCGGCGGCTTCCAGGGAGGTATGGCTTGCGTGGATCCCCCAACGTTTCCTTACCCAGAA
Organism: Triturus cristatus; assembly: GCF_964204655.1. Classification (NCBI taxonomy): domain Eukaryota; kingdom Metazoa; phylum Chordata; class Amphibia; order Caudata; family Salamandridae; genus Triturus; species Triturus cristatus. The sequence continues at coordinate 189,798,806 of NC_140594.1, forward strand.
TCCCCTGCAAACCTCAGTTTTTGCTCAAAAAATCACTTTTTTCACACATTTTGTGGTGGGAAAGTAGTGGCATCACCGGGCTCACACAAATTTACCACAACCCAGCGTTCCCCCAGGTCTCCCGGTAAAAATGGTGCCTCACTTGTGTGGGAGGCCCAAGTACCCGCGGCAGGCAAAGGCCCAAAACGTAGTGAGGCGACATCAAAATGGCCTATCGCAAAACCACCTGGTTTTGCAAGGGGGGTCACTTTGGTTTTTGGCCCGGTGCTCGGCGGCCATCTAGGGAAACCTATCAAACCCACGCATTTCTGAAAACTAGACACCCGGCGGCTTCCAGGGAGGTATGGCTTGCGTGGATCCCCCAATGTTTCCTTACCCAGAATCCCCTGCAAACCTCAATTTTTGCTCAAAAAATCACTTTTTTCACACATTTTGGGGTGGGAAAGTAGTGGCATCACCGGGCTCACACAAATTTACCACCACCCAGCGTTCCCCCAGGTCTCCCGGTAAAAATGGTGCCTCACTTGTGTGGGAGGCCCAAGTACCCGCGGCAGGCACGGGCCCAAAACGTAGTGAGGCGACATCAAAATGGCCTATCGCTAAACCACCTGGTTTTGCAAGGGGGGTCACTTTGGTTTTTGGCCCGGTGCTCGGCGGCCATCTAGGGAAACCTACCAAACCCACGCATTTCTGAAAACTAGACACCCGGCGGCTTCCAGGGAGGTATGGCTTGCGTGGATCCCCCAACGTTTCCTTACCCAGAATCCCCTGCAAACCTCAGTTTTTGCTCAAAAAATCACTTTTTTCACACATTTTGGGGTGGGAAAGTAGTGGCATCACCGGGCTCACACAAATTTACCACCACCCAGCGTTCCCCCAGGTCTCCCGGTAAAAATGGTTCCTCACTTGTGTGGGAGGCCCAAGTACCCGCGGCAGGCAAGGGCCCAAAACGTAGTGAGGCGACATCAAAATGGCCTATCGCAAAACCACCTGGTTTTGCAAGAGGGGTCACTTTGGTTTTTGGCCCGGTGCTCGGCGGCCATCTAGGGAAACCTACCAAACCCACACATTTCTGAAAACTAGACACCCGGCGGCTTCCAGGGAGGTATGGCTTGCGTGGATCCCCCAATGTTTCCTTACCCCGAATCCCCTGCAAACCTCAATTTTTGCTCAAAAAATCACTTTTTTCACACATTTTGGGGTGGGAAAGTAGTGGCATCACCGGGCTCACACAAATTTACCACCACCCAGCGTTCCCCCAGGTCTCCCGGTAAAAATGGTGCCTCACTTGTGTGGGAGGCCCAAGTACCCGTGGCAGGCAAGGGCCCAAAACGTAGTGAGGCGACATCAAAATGGCCTATCGCAAAACCACCTGGTTTTGCAAGGGGGGTCACTTTGGTTTTTGGCCCGGTGCTCGGCGTCCATCTAGGGAAACCTACCAAACCCACGCATTTCTGAAAACTAGACACCCGGCGGCTTCCAGGGAGGTATGGCTTGCGTGGATCCCCCAACGTTTCCTTACCCAGAATCCCCTGCAAACCTCAATTTTTGCTCAAAAAATCACTTTTTTCACACATTTTGGGGTGGGAAAGTAGTGGCATCACCGGGCTCACACAAATTTACCACCACCCAGCGTTCCCCCAGGTCTCCCAGTAAAAATGGTGCCTCACTTGTGTGGGAGGCCCAAGTACCCGTGGCAGGCAAGGGCCCAAAACGTAGTGAGGCGACATCAAAATGGCCTATCGCAAAACCACCTGGTTTTGCAAGGGGGGTCACTTTGGTTTTTGGCCCGGTGCTCGGTGGCCATCTAGGGAAACCTACCAAACCCACGCATTTCTGAAAACTAGACACCCGGCGGCTTCCAGGGAGGTATGGCTTGCGTGGATCCCCCAATGTTTCCTTACCCAGAATCCCCTGCAAACCTCAATTTTTGCTCAAAAAATCACTTTTTTCACACATTTTGGGGTGGGAAAGTAGTGGCATCACCGGGCTCACACAAATTTACCACCACCCAGCGTTCCCCCAGGTCTCCCGGTAGAAATGGTGCCTCACTTGTGTGGGAGGCCCAAGTACCCGCGGCAGGCAAGGGCCCAAAACGTAGTGAGGCGACATCAACATTGCCTATCCCAAATGTCGCCTCACTACGTTTTGGGCCCTTGCCTGCCGCGGGTAATTGGGCCTCCCACACAAGTATGGCACCATTTTTACCGGGAGACCTGGGGGAACGCTGGGTGGTGGTAAATGACCCTTTTTTTGGCAAAGTGACTAGCTGTAGATTTTGAACCCTAGCCCTGCCGGCACCTAGGGAAACCTAGCAAACCTATACATTTTTGAAAACTAGACACCCAGGGGAATCCAGGATGGGGTGACTTGACTGCCTCCCACCATGGTCTGTTACCCAGAATCCCTTGCAAACATAAAAAATTGACAAAAAAAAACACATTTTCCCCACATTTCTGTGATGGAAAGTTCTGGAATCTGCGTGGATCCACAAATTTCCACCCACCCCGCGTTTCTCAAAGTCCTACGAGAAAAATGGTACCTCACTTGTGCGGGTCGGCCTAGTGCCCGCGACAGGAAACGGCGCAAAACGCAACGTGGTTTTGCAGCGAAAAATGACCCTTTTTTTGGCAAAGTGACTAGCTGTAGATTTTGAACCCTAGCCCTTCCGGCACCTAGGGAAACCTAGCAAACCTATACATTTTTGAAAACTAGACACCCAGGGGAATCCAGGATGGGGTGACTTGACTGCCTCCCACCATGGTCTGTTACCCAGAATCTCTTGCAAACGTAAAAAATTGACAAAAAAAACACATTTTCCCCACATTTCTGTGATGGAAAGTTCTGGAATCTGCGTGGATCCACAAATTTCCACCCACCCCGCGTTCCCCAAAGTCCTACGAGAAAAATGGTACCTCACTTGTGCGGGTCGGCCTAGTGCCCGCGACAGGAAACGGCGCAAAACGCAACGTGGTTTTGCAGCGAAAAATGACCCTTTTTTTGGCAAAGTGACTAGCTGTAGATTTTGAACCCTAGCCCTGCCGGCACCTAGGGAAACCTAGCAAACCTATACATTTTTGAACACTAGACACCCAGGGAAATCCAGGATGGGGTGACTTGACTGCCTCCCACCATGGTCTGTTACCCAGAATCCCTTGCAAACGTAAAAAATTGACAAAAAAAACACATTTTCCCCACATTTCTGTGATGGAAAGTTCTGGAATCTGCGTGGATCCACAAATTTCCACCCACCCCGCGTTCCCCAAAGTCCTACGAGAAAAATGGTACCTCACTTGTGCGGGTCGGCCTAGTGCCCGCGGCAGGAAACGGCGCAAAACGCAACGTGGTTTTGCAGTTAAAAATGACCCTTTTTTTGGCAAAGTGACTAGCTGTAGATTTTGAACCCTAGCCCTGCCGGCACCTAGGGAAACCTAGCAAACCTATACATTTTTGAAAACTAGACACCCAGGGGAATCCAGGATGGGGTGACTTGACTGCCTCCCACCATGGTCTGTTACCCAGAATCCCTTGCAAACGTAAAAAATTGACAAAAAAAACACATTTTCCCCACATTTCTGTGATGGAAAGTTCTGGAATCTGCGTGGATCCACAAATTTCCACCCACCCCGCGTTCCCCAAAGTCCTACGAGAAAAATGGTGCCTCACTTGTGCGGGTCGGCCTAGTGCCCGCGACAGGAAACGGCGCAAAACGCAACGTGGTTTTGCTGTGAAAAATGACCCTTTTTTTGGCAAAGTGACTAGCTGTAGATTTTGAACCCTAGCCCTGCCGGCACCTAGGGTAACCTAGCAAACCTATACATTTTTGAAAACTAGACACCCAGGGAAATCCAGGATGGGGCGACTTGACTGCCTCCCAACATGGTCTGTTACCCAGAATCCCTTGCAAACGTAAAAAATTGACAAAAAAAACACATTTTCCCCACATTTCTGTGATGGAAAGTTCTGGAATCTGCGTGGATTCACAAATTTCCACCCACCCCGCGTTCCCCAAAGTCCTACGAGAAAAATGGTACCTCACTTGTGCGGGTCGGCCTAGTGCCCGCGACAGGAAACGGCGCAAAACGCAACGTGGTTTTGCAGTGAAAAATGACCCTTTTTTGGCAAAGTGACTAGCTGTAGATTTTGAACCCTAGCCCTGCCGGCACCTAGGGAAACCTAGCAAACATATACATTTTTGAAAACTAGACACCCAGGGGAATCCAGGATGGGGTGACTTGACTGCCTCCCACCATGGTCTGTTACCCAGAATCCCTTGCAAACGTAAAAAATTGACAAAAAAAACACATTTTCCCCACATTTCTGTGATGGAAAGTTCTGGAATCTGCGTGGATCCACAAATTTCCACCCACCCCGCGTTCCCCAAAGTCCTACGAGAAAAATGGTGCCTCACTTGTGCGGGTCGGCCTAGTGCCCGCGACAGGAAACGGCGCAAAACGCAACGTGGTTTTGCTGTGAAAAATGACCCTTTTTTTGGCAAAGTGACTAGCTGTAGATTTTGAACCCTAGCCCTGCCGGCACCTAGGGTAACCTAGCAAATCTATACATTTTTGAAAACTAGACACCCAGGGAAATCCAGGATGGGGCGACTTGACTGCCTCCCAACATGGTCTGTTACCCAGAATCCCTTGCAAACGTAAAAAATTGACAAAAAAAACACATTTTCCCCACATTTCTGTGATGGAAAGTTCTGGAATCTGCGTGGATTCACAAATTTCCACCCACCCCGCGTTCCCCAAAGTCCTACGAGAAAAATGGTACCTCACTTGTGTGGGTCGGCCTAGTGCCCGCGACAGGAAACGGCGCAAAACGCAACGTGGTTTTGCAGTGAAAAATGACCCTTTTTTGGCAAAGTGACTAGCTGTAGATTTTGAACCCTAGCTCTGCCGGCACCTAGGGAAACCTAGCAAACATATACATTTTTGAAAACTAGACACCCAGGGGAATCCAGGATGGGGTGACTTGACTGCCTCCCACCATGGTCTGTTACCCAGAATCCCTTGCAAATGTAAAAAATTGACAAAAAAAAAACATTTTCCCCACATTTCTGTGATGGAAAGTTCTGGAATCTGCGTGGATCCACAAATTTCCACCCACCCCGCGTTCCCCAACGTCCTACGAGAAAAATGGTACCTCACTTGTGCGGGTCGGCCTAGTGCCCGCGACAGGAAACGGCGCAAAACACAACGTGGTTTTGCAGTGAAAAATGACCCTTTTTTTGGCAAAGTGACTAGCTGTAGATTTTGAACCCTAGCCCTGCCGGCACCTAGGGAAACCTACCAAACCCACGCATTTCTGAAAACTAGACACCCGGCGGCTTCCAGGGAGGTATGGCTTGCGTGGATCCCCCAATGTTTCCTTACCCCGAATCCCCTGCAAACCTCAATTTTTGCTCAAAAAATCACTTTTTTCACACATTTTGGGGTGGGAAAGTAGTGGCATCACCGGGCTCACACAAATTTACCACCACCCAGCGTTCCCCCAGGTCTCCCGGTAAAAATGGTGCCTCACTTGTGTGGGCGGCCCAAGTACCCGCGGCAGGCAAGGGCCCAAAACGTAGTGAGGCGACATCAAAATGGCCTATCGCAAAACCACCTGGTTTTGCAAGGGGGGTCACTTTGGTTTTTGGCCCGGTGCTCGGCGGCCATCTAGGGAAACCTACCAAACCCATGCATTTCTGAAAACTAGACACCCGGCGGCTTCCAGGGAGGTATGGCTTGCGTGGATCCCCCAACGTTTCCTTACCCAGAATCCCCTGCAAACCTCAGTTTTTGCTCAAAAAATCACTTTTTTCACACATTTTGGGGTGGGAAAGTAGTGGCATCACCGGGCTCACACAAATTTACCACCACCCAGCATTCCCCCAGGTCTCCCGGTAAAAATGGTGCCTCACTTGTGTGGGAGGCCCAAGTACCCGCGGCAGGCAAGGGCCCAAAACGTAGTGAGGCGACATCAAAATGGCCTATCGCAAAACCACCTGGTTTTGCAAGGGGGGTCACTTTGGTTTTTGGCCCGGTGCTCGGCGGCCATCTAGGGAAACCTATCAAACCCACGCATTTCTGAAAACTAGACACCCGGCGGCTTCCAGGGAGGTATGGCTTGCGTGGATCCCCCAATGTTTCCTTACCCAGAATCCCCTGCAAACCTCAATTTTTGCTCAAAAAATCACTTTTTTCACACATTTTGGGGTGGGAAAGTAGTGGCATCACCGGGCTCACACAAATTTACCACCACCCAGCGTTCCCCCAGGTCTCCCGGTAAAAATGGTGCCTCACTTGTGTGGGAGGCCCAAGTACCCGCGGCAGGCAAGGGCCCAAAACGTAGTGAGGCGACATCAACATTGCCTATCCCAAATGTCGCCTCACTACGTTTTGGGCCCTTGCCTGCCGCGGGTACTTGGGCCTCCCATACAAGTGAGGCACCATTTTTACCGGGAGACCTGGGGGAACGCTGGGTGGTGGTAAATGACCCTTTTTTTGGCAAAGTGACTAGCTGTAGATTTTGAACCCTAGCCCTGCCGGCACCTAGGGAAACCTAGCAAACCTATACATTTTTGAAAACTAGACACCCAGGGGAATCCAGGATGGGGTGACTTGACTGCCTCCCACCATGGTCTGTTACCCAGAATCCCTTGCAAACAGAAAAAATTGACAAAAAAAACACATTTTCCCCACATTTCTGTGATGGAAAGTTCTGGAATCTGCGTGGATCCACAAATTTCCACCCACCCCGCGTTCCCCAAAGTCCTACTAGAAAAATGGTACCTCACTTGTGCGGGTCGGCCTAGGGCCCGCGACAGGAAACGGCGCAAAACGCAACGTGGTTTTGCAGCGAAAAATGACCCTTTTTTTGGCAAAGTGACTAGCTGTAGATTTTGAACCGTAGCCCTGCCAGCACCTAGGGAAACCTAGCAAACCTATACATTTTTGAAAACTAGACACCCAGGGAAATCCAGGATGGGGTGACTTGACTGCCTCCCACCATGGTCTGTTACCCAGAATCCCTTGCAAACGTAAAAAATTGACAAAAAAAACACATTTTCCCCACATTTCTGTGATGGAAAGTTCTGGAATCTGCGTGGATCCACAAATTTCCACCCACCCCGCGTTCCCCAAAGTCCTACGAGAAAAATGGTACCTCACTTGTGCGGGTCGGCCTAGTGCCCGCGGCAGGAAACGGCGCAAAACGCAACGTGGTTTTGCAGTTAAAAATGACCCTTTTTTTGGCAAAGTGACTAGCTGTAGATTTTGAACCCTAACCCTGCCGGCACCTAGGAAAACCTAGCAAACCTATACATTTTTGAAAACTAGACACCCAGGGGAATCCAGGATGGGGTGACTTGACTGCCTCCCACCATGGTCTGTTACCCAGAATCCCTTGCAAACGTAAAAAATTGACAAAAAAAACACATTTTCCCCACATTTCTGTGATGGAAAGTTCTGGAATCTGCGTGGATCCACAAATTTCCACCCACCCCGCGTTCCCCAAAGTCCTACGAGAAAAATGGTGCCTCACTTGTGCGGGTCGGCCTAGTGCCCGCGACAGGAAACGGCGCAAAACGCAACGTGGTTTTGCTGTGAAAAATGACCCTTTTTTTGGCAAAGTGACTAGCTGTAGATTTTGAACCCTAGCCCTGCCGGCACCTAGGGTAACCTAGCAAACCTATACATTTTTGAAAACTAGACACCCAGGGAAATCCAGGATGGGGCGACTTGACTGCCTCCCAACATGGTCTGTTACCCAGAATCCCTTGCAAACGTACAAAATTGACAAAAAAAACACATTTTCCCCACATTTCTGTGATGGAAAGTTCTGGAATCTGCGTGGATTCACAAATTTCCACCCACCCCGCGTTCCCCAAAGTCCTACGAGAAAAATGGTACCTCACTTGTGCGGGTCGGCCTAGTGCCCGCGACAGGAAACGGCGCAAAACGCAACGTGGTTTTGCAGTGAAAAATGACCCTTTTTTGGCAAAGTGACTAGCTGTAGATTTTGAACCCTAGCCCTGCCGGCACCTAGGGAAACCTAGCAAACATATACATTTTTGAAAACTAGACACCCAGGGGAATCCAGGATGGGGTGACTTGACTGCCTCCCACCATGGTCTGTTACCCAGAATCCCTTGCAAACGTAAAAAATTGACAAAAAAAACACATTTTCCCCACATTTCTGTGATGGAAAGTTCTGGAATCTGCGTGGATCCACAAATTTTCACCCACCCCGCGTTCCCCAAAGTCCTACGAGAAAAATGGTGCCTCACTTGTGCGGGTCGGCCTAGTTCCCGCGACAGGAAACGGCGCAAAACGCAACGTGGTTTTGCTGTGAAAAATGACCCTTTTTTTGGCAAAGTGACTAGCTGTAGATTTTGAACCCTAGCCCTGCCGGCACCTAGGGTAACCTAGCAAACCTATACATTTTTGAAAACTAGACACCCAGGGAAATCCAGGATGGGGCGACTTGACTGCCTCCCAACATGGTCTGTTACCCAGAATCCCTTGCAAACGTAAAAAATTGACAAAAAAAACACATTTTCCCCACATTTCTGTGATGGAAAGTTCTGGAATCTGCGTGGATTCACAAATTTCCACCCACCCCGCGTTCCCCAAAGTCCTACGAGAAAAATGGTACCTCACTTGTGCGGGTCGGCCTAGTTCCCGCGACAGGAAACGGCGCAAAACGCAACGTGGTTTTGCAGTGAAAAATGACCCTTTTTTGGCAAAGTGACTAGCTGTAGATTTTGAACCCTAGCTCTGCCGGCACCTAGGGAAACCTAGCAAACATATACATTTTTGAAAACTAGACACCCAGGGGAATCCAGGATGGGGTGACTTGACTGCCTCCCACCATGGTCTGTTACCCAGAATCCCTTGCAAACGTAAAAAATTGACAAAAAAAAAACATTTTCCCCACATTTCTGTGATGGAAAGTTCTGGAATCTGCGTGGATCCACAAATTTCCACCCACCCCGCGTTCCCCAAAGTCCTACGAGAAAAATGGTACCTCACTTGTGCGGGTCGGCCTAGTGCCCGCGACAGGAAACGGCGCAAAACACAACGTGGTTTTGCAGTGAAAAATGACCCTTTTTTTGGCAAAGTGACTAGCTGTAGATTTTGAACCCTAGCCCTGCCGGCACCTAGGGAAACCTACCAAACCCACGCATTTCTGAAAACTAGACACCCGGCGGCTTCCAGGGAGGTATGGCTTGCGTGGATCCCCCAATGTTTCCTTACCCCGAATCCCCTGCAAACCTCAATTTTTGCTCAAAAAATCACTTTTTTCACACATTTTGGGGTGGGAAAGTAGTGGCATCACCGGGCTCACACAAATTTACCACCACCCAGCGTTCCCCCAGGTCTCCCGGTAAAAATGGTGCCTCACTTGTGTGGGCGGCCCAAGTACCCGCGGCAGGCAAGGGCCCAAAACGTAGTGAGGCGACATCAAAATGGCCTATCGCAAAACCACCTGGTTTTGCAAGGGGGGTCACTTTGGTTTTTGGCCCGGTGCTCGGCGGCCATCTAGGGAAACCTACCAAACCCATGCATTTCTGAAAACTAGACACCCGGCGGCTTCCAGGGAGGTATGGCTTGCGTGGATCCCCCAACGTTTCCTTACCCAGAATCCCCTGCAAACCTCAGTTTTTGCTCAAAAAATCACTTTTTTCACACATTTTGGGGTGGGAAAGTAGTGGCATCACCGGGCTCACACAAATTTACCACCACCCAGCGTTCCCCCAGGTCTCCCGGTAAAAATGGTGCCTCACTTGTGTGGGAGGCCCAAGTACCCGCGGCAGGCAAGGGCCCAAAACGTAGTGAGGCGAAATCAAAATGGCCTATCGCAAAACCACCTGGTTTTGCAAGGGGGGTCACTTTGGTTTTTGGCCCGGTGCTCGGCGGCCATCTAGGGAAACCTATCAAACCCACGCATTTCTGAAAACTAGACACCCGGCGGCTTCCAGGGAGGTATGGCTTGCGTGGATCCCCCAATGTTTCCTTACCCAGAATCCCCTGCAAACCTCAATTTTTGCTCAAAAAATCACTTTTTTCACACATTTTGGGGTGGGAAAGTAGTGGCATCACCGGGCTCACACAAATTTATCACCACCCAGCGTTCCCCCAGGTCTCCCGGTAAAAATGGTGCCTCACTTGTGTGGGAGGCCCAAGTACCCGCGGCAGGCAAGGGCCCAAAACGTAGTGAGGCGACATCAACATTGCCTATCCCAAATGTCGCCTCACTACGTTTTGGGCCCTTGCCTGCCGCGGGTACTTGGGCCTCCCATACAAGTGAGGCACCATTTTTACCGGGAGACCTGGGGGAACGCTGGGTGGTGGTAAATGACCCTTTTTTTGGCAAAGTGACTAGCTGTAGATTTTGAACCCTAGCCCTGCCGGCACCTAGGGAAACCTAGCAAACCTATACATTTTTGAAAACTAGACACCCAGGGGAATCCAGGATGGGGTGACTTGACTGCCTCCCACCATGGTCTGTTACCCAGAATCCCTTGCAAACAGAAAAAATTGACAAAAAAAACACATTTTCCCCACATTTCTGTGATGGAAAGTTCTGGAATCTGCGTGGATCCACAAATTTCCACCCACCCCGCGTTCCCCAAAGTCCTACGAGAAAAATGGTACCTCACTTGTGCGGGTCGGCCTAGTGCCCGCGACAGGAAACGGCGCAAAACGCAACGTGGTTTTGCAGCGAAAAATGACCCTTTTTTTGGCAAAGTGACTAGCTGTAGATTTTGAACCCTAGCCCTGCCAGCACCTAGGGAAACCTAGCAAACCTATACATTTTTGAAAACTAGACACCCAGGGGAATCCAGGATGGGGTGACTTGACTGCCTCCCACCATGGTCTGTTACCCAGAAACCCTTGCAAGCGTAAAAAATTGACAAAAAAAACACATTTTCCCCACATTTCTGCGATGGAAAGTTCTAGAATCTGTGTGGATCCACAAATTTCCACCCACCCCGCGTTCCCCAAAGTCCTACGAGAAAAATGGTACCTCACTTGTGCGGGTCGGCCTAGTGGCCGCGACAGGAAACGGCGCAAAACGCAACGTGGTTTTGCAGTGAAAAATGACCCTTTTTTGGGCAAAGTGACTAGCTGTAGATTTTGAACCCTAGCCCTGCCGGCACCTAGGGAAACCTAGCAAACCTATACATTTTTGAAAACTAGACACCCAGGGGAATCCAGGATGGGGTGACTTGACTGCCTCCCACCATGGTCTGTTACCCAGAATCCCTTGCAAACGTAAAAATTTTGACAAAAAAAACACATTTTCCCCACATTTCTGTGATGGAAAGTTCTGGAATCTGCGTGGATCCACAAATTTCCACCCACCCCGCGTTCCCCAAAGTCCTACGAGAAAAATGGTACCTCACTTGTGCGGGTCGGCCTAGTTCCCGCGACAGGAAACGGCGCAAAACGCAACGTGGTTTTGCAGCGAAAAATGACCTTTTTTTTGGCAAAGTGACTAGCTGTAGATTTTGAACCCTAGCCCTGCCGGCACCTAGGGAAACCTAGCAAACCTATACATTTTTGAAAACTAGACACCCAGGGGAATCCAGGATGGGGTGACTTGACTGCCTCCCACCATGGTCTGTTACCCAGAATCCCTTGCAAACAGAAAAAATTGACAAAAAAAACACATTTTCCCCACATTTCTGTGATGGAAAGTTCTGGAATCTGCGTGGATCCACAAATTTCCACCCACCCCGCGTTCCCCAAAGTCCTACGAGAAAAATGGTACCTCACTTGTGCGGGTCGGCCTAGTGCCCGCGACAGGAAACGGCGCAAAACGCAACGTGGTTTTGCAGCGAAAAATGACCCTTTTTTTGGCAAAGTGACTAGCTGTAGATTTTGAACCCTAGCCCTGCCAGCACCTAGGGAAACCTAGCAAACCTATACATTTTTGAAAACTAGACACCCAGGGGAATCCAGGATGGGGTGACTTGACTGCCTCCCACCATGGTCTGTTACCCAGAATCCCTTGCAAGCGTAAAAAATTGACAAAAAAAACACATTTTCCCCACATTTCTGCGATGGAAAGTTCTAGAATCTGTGTGGATCCACAAATTTCCACCCACCCCGCGTTCCCCAAAGTCCTACGAGAAAAATGGTACCTCACTTGTGCGGGTCGGCCTAGTGGCCGCGACAGGAAACGGCGCAAAACGCAACGTGGTTTTGCAGTGAAAAATGACCCTTTTTTGGGCAAAGTGACTAGCTGTAGATTTTGAACCCTAGCCCTGCCGGCACCTAGGGAAACCTAGCAAACCTATACATTTTTGAAAACTAGACACCCAGGGGAATCCAGGATGGGGTGACTTGACTGCCTCCCACCATGGTCTGTTACCCAGAATCCCTTGCAAACGTAAAAAACTTGACAAAAAAAACACATTTTCCCCACATTTCTGTGATGGAAAGTTCTGGAATCTGCGTGGATCCACAAATTTCCACCCACCCCGCGTTCCCCAAAGTCCTACGAGAAAAATGGTACCTCACTTGTGCGGGTCGGCCTAGTTCCCGCGACAGGAAACGGCGCAAAACGCAACGTGGTTTTGCAGCGAAAAATGACCTTTTTTTTGGCAAAGTGACTAGCTGTAGATTTTGAACCCTAGCCCTGCCGGCACCTAGGGAAACCTAGCAAACCTATACATTTTTGAAAACTAGACACCCAGGGGAATCCAGGATGGGGTGACTTGACTGCCTCCCACCATGGTCTGTTACCCAGAATCCCTTGCAAACGTAAAAAATTGACAAAAAAAACACATTTTCCCCACATTTCTGTGATGGAAAGTTCTGTAATCTGTGTGGATCCACAAATTTCCACCCACCCCGCGTTCCCCAAAGTCCTACGAGAAAAATGGTACCTCACTTGTGCGGGTCGGCCTAGTGCCCGCGACAGGAAACGGCGCAAAACGCAACGTGGTTTTGCAGTGAAAAATGACCCTTTTTTTGGCAAAGTGACTAGCTGTAGATTTTGAACCCTAGCCCTGCCGGCACCTAGGGAAACCTAGCAAACCTATACATTTTTGAAAACTAGACACCCAGGGGAATCCAGGATGGGGTGACTTGACTGCCTCCCACCATGGTCTGTTACCCAGAATCCCTTGCAAACATAAAAAACTTGAAAAAAAAAACACATTTTCCCCACATTTCTGTGATGGAAAGTTCTGGAATCTGCGTGGATCCACAAATTTCCCCCCACCGCGCGTTCCCCAAAGTCCTACGAGAAAAATGGTACCTCACTTGTGCGGGTCGGCCTAGTGCCCGCGACAGGAAACGGCGCAAAACGCAACGTGGTTTTGCAGCGAAAAATGACCCTTTTTTTGGCAAAGTGACTAGCTGTAGATTTTGAACCCTAGCCCTGCCGGCACCTAGGGAAACCTAGCAAACCTATACATTTTTGAAAACTAGACACCCAGGGGAATCCAGTATGGGGTGACTTGACTGCCTCACACCATGGTCTGTTACCCAGAATCCCTTGCAAACGTAAAAAATTGACAAAAAAAACACATTTTCCCCACATTTCTGTGATGGAAAGTTCTGGAATCTGCGTGGATCCACAAATTTCCACCCACCCCACGTTCCCCAAAGTCCTACGAGAAAAATGGTACCTCACTTGTGCGGGTCGGCCTAGTGCCCGCGACAGGAAACGGCGCAAAACGCAACGTGGTTTTGCAGTGAAAAATGACCCTTTTTTTGGCAAAGTGACTAGCTGTAGATTTTGAACCCTAGCCCTGCCGGCACCTAGGGTAACCTAGCAAACCTATAGATTTTTGAAAACTAGACACCCAGGGGAATCCAGGATGGGGTGACTTGACTGTCTCCCAACATGGTCTGTTACCCAGAATCCCTTGCAAACGTAAAAAATTGACAACAAAAACACATTTTCCCCACATTTCTGTGATGGAAAGTTCTGGAATCTGCGTGGATCCACAAATTTCCACCCACCCCGCATTCCCCAAAGTCCTACGAGAAAAATGGTACCTCACTTGTGCGGGTCGGCCTAGTGCCCGCGACAGGAAACGGCGCAAAACGCAACGTGGGTGTGCAGTGAAAAATGACCCTTTTTTTGGCAAAGTGACTAGCTGTAGATTTTGAACCCTAGCCCTGCCGGCACCTAGGGAAACCTAGCAAACATATACATTTTTGAAAACTAGACACCCAGGGGAATCCAGGATGGGGTGACTTGACTGCCTCCCACCATGGTCTGTTACCCAGAATCCCTTGCAAACATAAAAAATTGACAAAAAAAACACATTTTCCCCACATTTCTGTGATGGAAAGTTCTGGAATCTGCGTGGATCCACAAATTTCCACCCACCCCGCGTTCCCCAAAGTCCTACGAGAAAAATGGTACCTCACCTGTGCGGGTCGGCCTAGTGCCCGCGACAGGAAACGGCGCAAAACGCAACGTGGTTTTGCAGTGAAAAATGACCCTTTTTTTGGCAAAGTGACTAGCTGTAGATTTTGAACCCTAGCCCTGCCGGCACCTAGGGAAACCTACCAAACCCACGCATTTCTGAAAACTAGACACCCGGCGGCTTCCAGGGAGGTATGGCTTGCGTGGATCCCCCAACGTTTCCTTACCCAGAATCCCCCGCAAACCTCAATTTTTGCTCACAAAATCACTTTTTTCACACATTTTGGGGTGGGAAAGTAGTGGCATCACCGGGCTCACACAAATTTACCACCACCCAGCGTTCCCCCAGGTCTCCCGGTAAAAATGGTGCCTCCCTTGTGTGGGAGGCCCATGTACCCGCGGCAGGCAAGGGCCCAACACGTAGTGAGGCGACATCAAAATGGCCTATCGCTAAACCACCTGGTTTTGCAAGGGGGGTCACTTTGGTTTTTGGCCCGGTGCTCGGCGGCCATCTAGGGAAACCTACCAAACCCACGCATTTTTGAAAACTAGACACCCGGCGGCTTCCAGGGAGGTATGGCTTGCGTGGATCCCCCAACGTTTCCTTACCCAGAATCCCCTGCAAACCTCAATTTTTGCTCCAAAAATCACTTTTTTCACACATTTTGGGGTGGGAAAGTAGTGCCATCACCGGGCTCACACAAATTTACCACCACCCAGCGTTCCCCCAGGTCTCCCGGTAAAAATGGTGCCTCACTTGTGTGGGAGGCCCAAGTACCCGCGGCAGGCAAGGGCCCAAAACGTAGTGAGGCGACATCAAAATGGCCTATCGCAAAACCACCTGGTTTTGCAAGGGGGGTCACTTTGGTTTTTGGCCCGGTGCTCGGCGGCCATCTAGGGAAACCTACCAAACCCACGCATTTCTGAAATCTAGACACCCGGCGGCTTCCAGGGAGGTATGGCTTGCGTGGATCCCCCAACGTTTCCTTACCCAGAATCCCCTGCAAACCTCAATTTTTGCTAAAAAAATCACTTTTTTCACACATTTTGGGGTGGGAAAGTAGTGGCATCACCGGGCTCACACAAATTTACCACCACCCAGCGTTTCCCCAGGTCTCCCAGTAAAAATGGTGCCTCACTTGTGTGGGAGGCCCAAGTACCCGCGGCAGGCAAGGGCCCAAAACGTAGTGAGGCGACATCAAAATGGTCTATCGCTAAACCACCTGGTTTTGCAAGGGGGGTCACTTTGGTTTTTGGCCCGGTGCTCGGCGGCCATCTAGGGAAACCTACCAAACCCATGCATTTCTGAAAACTAGACACCCGGCGGCTTCCAGGGAGGTATGGCTTGCGTGGATCCCCCAACGTTTCCTTACCCAGAATCCCCTGCAAACCTCAATTTTTGCTCAAAAAATCACTTTTTTCACACATTTTGGGGTGGGAAAGTAGTGGCATCACCGGGCTCACACAAATTTACCACCACCCAGCGTTCCCCCAGGTCTCCCGGTAAAAATGGTGCCTCACTTGTGTGGGAGGCCCAAGTACCCGCGGCAGGCAAGGGCCCAAAACGTAGTGAGGCGACATCAAAATGGCCAATCGCTAAACCACCTGGTTTTGCAAGGGGGGTCACTTTGGTTTTTGGCCCGGTGCTCGGCGGCCATCTAGGGAAACCTACCAAACCCACGCATTTCTGAAAACTAGACACCCGGCGGCTTCCAGGGAGGTATGGCTTGCGTGGATCCCCCAAAGTTTCCTTACCCAGAATCCCCTGCAAACCTCAGTTTTTGCTCAAAAAATCACTTTTTTCACACATTTTGGGGTGGGAAAGTAGTGGCATCACCGGGCTCACACAAATTTACCACCACCCAGCGTTCCCCCAGGTCTCCCGGTAAACATGGTGCCTCACTTGTGTGGGAGGCCCAAGTACCCGCGGCAGGCAAGGGCCCAAAACGTAGTGAGGCGACATCAAAATGGCCTATCGCAAAACCACCTGGTTTTGCAAGGGGGGTCACTTTGGTTTTTGGCCCGGTGCTCGGCGGCCATTTAGGGAAACCTACCAAACCCACGCATTTCTGAAAACTAGACACCCGGCGGCTTCCAGGGAGGTATGGCTTGCGTGGATCCCCCAATGTTTCCTTACCCAGAATCCCCTGCAAACCTCAATTTTTGCTCAAAAAATCACTTTTTTCACACATTTTGGGGTGGGAAAGTAGTGGCATCACCGGGCTCACACAAATTTACCACCACCCAGCGTTCCCCCAGGTCTCCCGGTAAAAATGGTGCCTCACTTGTGTGGGAGGCCCAAGTACCCGGGGCAGGCAAGGGCCCAAAACGTAGTGAGGCGACATCAACATTGCCTATCCCAAATGTCGCCTCACTACGTTTTGGGCCCTTGCCTGCCGCGGGTACTTGGGCCTCCCACACAAGTGAGGCACCATTTTTACCGGGAGACCTGGGGGAACGCTGGGTGGTGCTAAATTTGTGTGAGCCCGGTGATGCCACTACTTTCCCACCCCAAAATGTGTGAAAAAAGTGATTTTTTGAGCAAAAACTGAGGTTTGCAGGGGATTCTGGGTAAGGAAACGTTGGGGGATCCACGCAAGCCATACCTCCCTGGAAGCCGCCGGGTGTCTACTTTTTAGAAATGCATGGGTTTGGTAGGTTTCCCTAGATGGCCGCCGAGCACCGGGCCAAAAACCAAAGTGACCCCCCTTGCAAAACCAGGTGGTTTAGCGATAGGCCATTTTGATGTCGCCTCACTACGTTTTGGGCCCTTGCCTGCCGCGGGTACTTGGGCCTCCCACACAAGTGAGGCACCATTTTTACCAGGAGACCTGGGGGAACGCTGGGTGGTGGTAAATTTGTGTGAGCCCGGTGATGCCACTACTTTCCCACCCCAAAATGTGTGAAAAAAGTGATTTTTTGAGCAAAAACTGAGGTTTGCAGGGGATTCTGGGTAAGGAAACGTTGGGGGATCCACGCAAGCCATACCTCCCTGGAAGCCGCCGGGCGTCTAGTTTTCAGAAATGCGTGGGTTTGGTAGGTTTCCCTAGATGGCCGCCAAGCACCGGGCCAAAAACCAAAGTGACCCCCCTTGCAAAACCAGGTGGTTTAGCGATAGGCCATTTTGATGTCGCCTCACTACGTTTTGGGCCCTTGCCTGCCGCGGGTACTTGGGCCTTCCACACAAGTGAGGCACCATTTTTACCGGGAGACCTGGGGGAACGCTGGGTGGTGGTAAATTTGTGTGAGCCCGGTGATGCCACTACTTTCCCACCCCAAAATGTGTGAAAAAAGTGATTTTTTGAGCAAAAATTTAGGTTTGCAGGGGATTCTGGGTAAGGAAACATTGGGGGATCCACGCAAGCCATACCTCCCTGGAAGCCGCCGGGTGTCTAGTTTTCAGAAATGCATGGGTTTGGTAGGTTTCCCTAGATGGCCGCCGAGCACCGCGCCAAAAACCAAAGTGACCCCCCTTGCAAAACCAGGTGGTTTAGCGATAGGCCATTTTGATGTCGCCTCACTACGTTTTGGGCCCTTGCCTGCCGCGGGTACTTGGGCCTCCCACACAAGTGAGGCACCATTTTTACCGGGAGACCTGGGGGAATGCTGGGTGGTGGTAAATTTGTGTGAGCCCGGTGATGCCACTACTTTCCCACCCCAAAATGTGTGAAAAAAGTGATTTTTTGAGCAAAAATTGAGGTTTGCAGGGGATTCTGGCTAAGGAAACGTTGGGGGATCCACGCAAGCCATACCTCCCTGGAAGCCGCCGGGTGTCTAGTTTTCAGAAATGCATGGGTTTGGTAGGTTTCCCTAGATGGCCGCCGAGCACCGGGCCAAAAACCAAAGTGACCTCCCTTGCAAAACCAGGTGGTTTTGCGATAGGCCATTTTGATGTCGCCTCACTATGTTTTGGGCCCTTGCCTGCCGCGGGTACTTGGGCCTCCCACACAAGTGAGGCACCATTTTTACCGGGAGACCTGGGGGAACGCTGGGTGGTGGTAAATTTGTGTGAGCCCGGTGATGCCACTACTTTCCCACCCCAAAATGTGTGAAAAAAGTGGTTTTTGGAGCAAAAATTGAGGTTTGCAGGGGATTCTGGGTAAGGAAACGTTGGGGGATCCACGCAAGCCATACCTCCCTGGAAGGCGCTGGGTGTCTAGTTTTCAGAAATGCATGGGTTTGGTAGGTTTCCCTAGATGGCCGCCGAGCACCGGGCCAAAAACCAAAGTGACCCCCCTTGCAAAACCAGGTGGTTTTGCGATACGCCATTTTGATGTCGCCTCACTACGTTTTGGGCCCTTGCCTGCCGCGGGTACTTGGGCCTCCCACACAAGTGAGGCACCATTTTTACTGGGAGACCTGGGGGAACGCTGGGTGGTGGTAAATTTGTGTGAGCCCGGTGATGCCACTACTTTCCCACCCCAAAATGTGTGAAAAAAGTTATTTTATGAACAATAATTGAGGTTTGCAGGGGATTCTGGGTAAGGAAACGTTGGGGGATCCACGCAAGCCATACCTCCCTGGAAGCCGCCGGGTGTCTAGTTTTCAGAAATGTGTGGGTTTGTTAGGTTTCCCTAGATGGCCGCCGAGCACCGGGCAAAAAACCAAAGTAACCCCCCTTGCAAAACCAGATTAACTATTGTTACTACAGCGTGAGAATTTTTGAATAATACTGCAAAGAAAATGTGGCAGACAGTTTGAGGTTTACAGGACAATGGGGATAAAAAATATTTTTCAATTCACTAGAGAGACATCACCATGAAGTCCCAAGGGTTTTCGACAATATCTACAGTTGGTGGGTTATTCTTGCATGGAAAGTGTACCTTGCCAGAGAAACTAAAGACAAAGGTTCCTGCACAACCATCTATTCCTCAAACACACACACATACTGGTTGGATTTGGCACGAGGGCGAGTCATGGTTCAGTGTATTAAATTTTATTAACAAGAGATTTCACAAAAATGAAATGCACTGTCAATAATTAAATTCTCAAAAAACCAAACCAATGACTCGCAGCTCGTGAGCTGTAAAGCCACGTCAAGGCACCAACCACTTTACAGGCCATTCACACACCTTTCATACGTGATACAAACAAGACCATTCGCACCACCAGGCACAAAAGCAACACATTACAAAATTCACCAAAAAGGGACAAGGTACACCCTGCTTCAGAAAGACAAATATTACTGCACAGCCATCTAATCCGCAAGCACACACACATACTGGTTGGATTTGGCACGAGGGTGAGTGATGGTTCAGTAGATACAATTGTATTAGCAAGTGATTTCACAAAAATGAAATGCACTGTCAATAATTAAATTCTCAAAAAACCAAACCAATGACTCGCAGCTCGTGAGCTGTAAAGCCACGTCAAGGCACCAACCACTTTACAGGCCATTCACACACCTTTCATACGTGATACAAACAAGACCATTCGCACCACCAGGCACAAAAGCAACACATTACAAAATTCACCAAAAAGGGACAAGGTACACCCTGCTTCAGAAAGACAAATATTACTGCACAGCCATCTAATCCGCAAGCACACACACATACTGGTTGGATTTGGCACGAGGGTGAGTGATGGTTCAGTAGATACAATTGTATTAGCAAGTGATTTCACAAAAATGAAATGCACTGGTAATAATTGAAAGGGCGAGAAACTGAACCATTGACTCACAGCTCGTGAGCTGTAAAGCCACGACAAGGCACCAACCTCTTTACAGGCCATTCACACACCTTTCATACGTGTGAGACATACAAAACCATTCACACCGCCAGCCGCGGGCCCATCACATAACAAAACTCACACCAGCACACAGCGCCATTCAAGGGCCCATCACTTTCACACGCCCACAATCCAGACACAGCAACTACACAGGCTGATGGATTGCGTGGAGTGGCACTCAGCTAGCAGTGTGTGTAGTGACCAGCAGAAAGTCAATACTCACACACAGCCAGCAGAGCACCAGTCCACACACACCGCTAGCCAAACACCAGTCCACGCACACCGCTAGCCAAGCGCCAGTCCACGGACACCACCAGCCAAGCACCAGTCCGCACACACCACCAGTCCACGCACACCGCCAGCCAAGTACCAGTCCACGCACACCGCCTGCCAAGCACCATTCCACGCACACTGCCAGCCAAGCTCCAGTCCACGCACACCACCAGCCAAGCACCAGTCCGCACACACCACCAGTCCACGCACACCGCCAGCCAAGTACCAGTCCACGCACACCGCCTGCAAAGCACCATTCCACGCACACCACCAGCCACGCACCAGTCCACGCACACCGCCAGTCCATGCACACCGCCAGCCAAGCACCATTCCACGCACACCACCAACCAAGTACCAGTCCACACACACCAACAGCCAAGCTCAAGCCAACACACACCGCCATCACATTTAGGATTTAAAAAAAAAAAAAAAAAGACACAAACAAATTGCAAATAGATACAAATCTTCTAACAGAAAATCAGCAACTAAATACATTGCACTAACACCAACCTTGAAACAGAATCAAATTATCCAAAGAATACAGACCAGGCAGTTCACTTTACCACTCAAGAATCCTCCCCAAAAAAATTTCGGGTGTGGTACGCTCTAAAACAAGCAGAGAGACACAGTGCAGGATGAGAAGGACAGTTGGGGCAGTACATACGACTCTCCTTCCGCAAACCTTTTCGCCAACAGACTCTACATCTCCTACTGGGAAAATCTTTTGCGGGTGTGGGAGGAATGTGATCTGGAAAGTGGCGTTCTTTCAATCTAGCAACATCCTCCACCAGTCCAACTCTAGGAACACTTGCCTGTTCCACTACAACAAGGCTGCCTATTACAGACTCCTGAAACTTAGCAAAAGTCATCTTTGACTCAGGGCAAGAATCCTGGAACACAACAAAAGCATTAAACATTGCCAAGTGGAAAAGATGGATAGCCAACTTCTTGTACCAAATGTAAGCCTTACGAAGAGCAGTGTAAGGTTCCAACCTCTGATCTACTCTTTCAACACCACCCATATGCCTATTATAGTCTAAAATGCACACAGGTTTGCGCGCTTCAGCGACCTGACCCCAAACAGTCACAGGTGCAGTGCTTTCATCATGGATGGTAGTCAGCATGTAGACATCTCTCCTGTCTGTAAACTTCACAGCAAGAAGCTCCTGGCAACGCAACGCACTGCACTGTCCCCGCACAAGCTTTTGACACACAAGTTCTTTCGGGAAACCTTTACGGTTAGAGCGGATTGTGCCACAAGCAAGAGTGTCCACTTTGGCCAATTCCCTGAACAACCGCACACCAGTGTAGAAGTTGTCTACATATAAATGGTGGCCTTTGTTAAAAAATCCTCTTCCAAGTTCCCAAACAATTTTCTCAGTCACTCCAAAAGTGGACGGACAACCAGGGAGGTTAAACCTAGATTCCTTACCGGTGTACACCCTGAAATTAGAGACATATCCAGTCCTACTGTCACACAGCATATACAGCTTTATTCCATAGCGTGCCCTCTTACTAGGAATGTATTGCCTAAAAACCAAGCGGCCCTTGAACAACACCAAAGACTCATCCACTGCAATTTGTTTCCCAGGAGCATAGATCTCAGGAAATCGATCAACAAAGTGATCAAGGACAGGCCTAATCTTAAAAAGACGGTCACAGTCAGGGTGATCTCGTGGCAACTCTAAACCATTATCAACAAAATGCATCATCCGAAGCAGTAGCAAATACCTGTCACGACTCATGACTGCCGGAAAAATAGACGTTACCATCAAGGGACTGCTAGACCAATATGAAGACATTGATGGCTTCCTTAGCAAGCCCGTCAAAAAAGTTAAACCCAAGAACTTCTTCATCTCTTCAACATTTGTGGGAGTCCACCGGGTAGCTCTAGAGTGTGGCTTAAGACTGGCACAGTTGTCCCTCAAAAACTGTTCGGCATACAAATTAGTCTGCTCAACAATCTCTGCAAAAAACACATCATCCATAAACAACTGAAAAAAATTGACCGGCAAAAAGTTTTCAGTATTCACTCTAGACCCTGGAACACCAGTAAACTCTAGCAATGCCGGCTGCACCATGCCAGGGGCAACCCAGAGGTCATCACTTTCAAAGGGAAGCCTAGCAGCCCCAGCCTGCAGCCCAGAAGCCTCTTGCCGCACTACACCAACGGGAAGCCTTGCAGCCCCAGCCTGCAACCCAGATGCCTCTTGCCGCACTAGCGGCACATCAGTCTCCTCCTCTAACACAGGCACTTCATCCGCACTAAGAGTATCTTCATCATCCGATGACTCCATACGGAGAGACAACTCACTGCCAGAATCGTCCCCTGCCTCCTCTCCCTCAGATGCAGAGTCAGTCTCTGAACCAATATCAGAGGAAGACTCAAACAGCAAACCAACAACCTGCTGAGCAGTCATCCTGCGGCTAGCCATTATACTTACTAAGATAGAAGACTGCACAAACAAGTCAACAACAACCACCAATGTGCAAACCAAGTAAGTAAAGAAATGTGTACCTTTATCACAAAGATCAATGTACTCAAAAACTATACAATCCAATTACAAGAGACAGCTGCACTCACCAGAAACTAACTCTGCAGTGACACAGCAAAAACCAACGATATCAAACTAGAAAGAAGAAAAAAAAAACACATTACTCACAAGACAACAAAATACACATCGAGCACCAATGCAAAAAGTTTTTGACACTCAAAAAACAAACATACTGCTATTATTACACCATTTGCAAAAAAAATTCATGCAGAGAAATCAAACACATTTACATTGTACAAAAAAGAGTCTCTTACCAAACTACACAAACAGTAGAACCGCCAGAAACACGGCAAACTGCAAAGAGCAAAAGCCTTCACCTAGAACAAAAAAGTAAAAAAAAAAAACATTACTATTGCAATTCACAAAAAAAAAACAATAAACATAACAACATTCTATGTTACTACCCAAATGGTCAATCGTTATGTTCCAGGTGGGGCAGAAAACAGCAGGAAAAAAAAGGCTACTCTGTCCCGGGGCGGGTGGGCCAAATACATATTATAAAAATTGCCCCCTGGAAGCGACACTTGCCAAAGGGGTCACTTCCATTTTTATTTACACTAATTCCCTGGTGTCCAGTGGGCTTTTCTGCCCCCCCCCCCTGGGGCCAGACACGGAGCGAATGTGGACCGATCTGCCCCCAGGGGGGGGCAGAAAAGTCTGTGCAAAAATTATTCCCCAAGGGAAGCGACCCTTGCCCAAGGGGTCGCTTCCCATAACAAAATTGCAAAATTCCCCGGTGTCTAGTGGGCTTTTTTGCCCCCCCTGGGGGCAGAAACGGACCGGAAGTGGACCGATCTGCCCCCAGGGGGGGCAGAAAAGTCTGTGCACAAATTCTCCCAAATTCAGCCCCAGGGAAGCGACCCTTGCCCAAGGGGTCACTTCCCATATCAATATATCGAAATTCCCTGGTGTCTAGTGGGCTTTACTGCCCCCCCTGGGGGCAGAAACGG
Organism: Triturus cristatus; assembly: GCF_964204655.1. NCBI lineage: Eukaryota > Metazoa > Chordata > Amphibia > Caudata > Salamandridae > Triturus > Triturus cristatus. The sequence continues at coordinate 189,822,696 of NC_140594.1, forward strand.
ACCGGAAGTGGACCGATCTGCCCCCAGGGGGGGGGCAGAAGAGTCTTTGCAAAAATTCTCCCCCAGGGAAGCGACCCTTGCCCAAGGGGTCGCTTCCCATATCATCATTACGACATCCCTGGTGTCTAGTGGGCTTTTCTGCCCCCCCTGGGGGCAGAAACGGACCGGAAGTGGACCGATCTGCCCCCAGGGGGGGCAGAAGAGTCTTTGCAAAAATTCACCCCCAGGGAAGCGACCCTTGCCCAAGGGGTCGCTTCCCATATCCATATATCGAAATTCCCTGGTGTCTAGTGGGCTTTTCTGCCCCCCCCGGGGGCAGAAATGGACCGGAAGTGGACCGATCTGCCCCCAGGGGGGGCAGAAGAGTCTTTGCCAAATTTCTCCCCCAGGGAAGCGACCCTTGCCCAAGGGGTCGCTTCCCAATTCACCATTAGGACATCCCTGGTGTCTAGTGGGCTTTTCTGCCCCCCCTGGGGGCATAAACGGACCGAAAGTGGACCGATCTGCCCCAGGGGGGGCAGAAAAGTCTGTCAAAAAATTGTCCCCCAGGGAAGCGACCCTTGCCCAAGGGGTCGCTTCCCAAATGGCCGAAAACAACATCCCTGGGGTCTAGTGGGGGCATTCCTGTCCCACGATCGCGACGCTGTGCGCGATCGTGGAACAGGAATGCCCAGCATTGAGACATCAGGGGAGAGGAAATACTCTTTCCTCTCCCCCGATGCCTCAAGGCCCTGCAATTCCGCCCCCCCGCCACACCGCAGCAAAACACCTACCTGATCCGTTGGACGCGCTGAAAGAAATGAATTCCAGCGCGTCCAACGCTTCCTGATGACGCCAGCGCGCGCTGTGCGCGCTGACGTCACCAGGAAGCGTGGGGGGGCTCGGGGGTGGCAGCGGAAACTCTTCCGCTGCCATCCCCATCTGTGGGGGCACGATCGATGCCCCAGGGGGGGAGCGCCAGCGCTTCCCCCAGGGGCTGTGCTCATGATGGAGCGGTTCCGTCATGAGCACAGCTCAACCGATGCTCATGACGGAACCGTTCCATCATGAGCATCGAAAGGGGTTAAAAACATGGGCGGAGAGTGGGCGGGGCTTCCACGAAGCTTCCACTCCATACTCCATTACTGCATGCCTCGCAAAGCAAGCAGCACATGCACGCTGCCGCTATAGGCTCGACCTAAAAAACGAGGGTAAAGCAGGAGAAAGCACTCAGAAAAATGGGGGGAAGGAAGGTGAAAGGTGTAAAAGATGAGGTAAAAGCAGAGGAAGCACTCAGAAACAAAAGGGGAAAGGAACAAGAGCGCAGTAAAAAATGAGGGAAAAGCAGGAGAAAGCACTCAGAAACACAGGGAGGAAGCAGAAAAGTGCTGCAGCAGGGTAGAGCTGCAGCTGGGGCCTGCTCATTGAGGTCACGCTGCGGCCTCCATTTAGTAGGTCCTAGGAGCAGGGAGGGGTGTTGTGAGGAGGGTGGCAGGGCAGGGCTAGGCGGGAGGCAGGAAAACAGGTGGCAGGCGGGAGGGGAAAATGGAAAAAAATCCCAGTAAGCAGTGAAAACGAGGGAAAAGCTGAAGAAAGAACTCAGAAAGTAGGGCGGAGGAAGGAGAAAACAGTAAAAAACGAGGGTAAAGCAGGAGAAAGCACTCAGAAAAACAGGATGGAGGAAGGAAAAGCAGTAACAAATTAGGCAAAAGCAGGAAAAGCACTCAGAAAGAACGGGGGAAAGGAAGGAGAAAGCAGTAAAAAAAAAGAGGGAAAAGCAGGTGAAAGTACTCAGAAAAACGGAACGGGGGAAAGGAATGAGAAAGCAGTAAAACATTAGGAAAAGGCAGGAGAAAGCACTCAGAAAAATGGGGAGGAAGCAAAGCGGTGCAGCAGCAGGGGAGAACTGGGCCTTGGGGGCCCCCTGTGATTGGCGGCTAACAGATGTATGGTGCCTGTTGTCTTTGCATTCACAAACAGCAAACTGTTTTTTAAAAGCAGAATGTGTTCCTTAAAGGAACCAGTTCTAATTTAAAAAAAATATTTTCTATTTGGGAAAGATATCCAGAGTACAGGTTGGGCGGCACAGTTCACAAAGGGGAAGGGGACACTTTCATCTTTGCGAATCAGTAAGCACCTCTTTTTAGAAGTCAGTAACTGATCAATGCTTTTACCATTGATACATACTGGCAATTAGGAGGCGTTACCCCTTTCACACCCACTCCCAATTTCGATTCAGAGTGAATCACAAATCTTATCTTGCGAGTCAGAAACACTTTTCCAATTTGTACAATGATTCAGTGCATTGATTGTAAAACTCAGGAAACCCTGTTTTTATTTTGTGAATCACAGTGTTTGTGAATCAGTTATTTTTTTATTAGATTGGGCCTGTAGTACTCTGTCATTTCCCGGTAATTTGAAATATCCCTTACAAACGTGCACCTTACCTGAACCTGCTTTGTTAGCTGCTGTTTGTTTTAGTTTCTCTATCTGTCTCTCACTGTCTCTGTCACTCTCAATTTATCTGTCTCTATCTGGCTCTATGTATCTACCTGTCTTTATCTGCTAGTCTCCATCTGTCTATATCTATATGCTTTTTTTCCTGTCTCTATATAGCTGTCTCCAGCTGTCTCTTGCTATCTGTCTCTATCTACCTGTCTTTATCTGCAAGTCTCCACCTGTCTATACGACTCTGTCTGTCTCTATATCTATATGACTCTATCTGTCTCTATTTGTCTGTCTCTAGACATGGTCTCTATCTACCTTTCTATCGATAACTACATGTCTCTTTGTGGCTCTAGCTGACTCCCAGTTCCATTTTTAGTTGTTTTTACTAATGCCTTTGATGTAGCCTTTTGCACAACCCTAAAGTAAAATATTTTTTTTTTCTGTCTCAATCCTTATCCACCAGTCCCATCCTCTATCTGCCTATCTGTTCCTAACTCTGTCTTTATCTCTATATAATTATCTCTATCTAGGTTTGTTTCTTTCTCTCTCCATCTCTACCTGTCTGTGTCTGCTGATATTTCTCTGTCTATCTCTATCTGTTTCTGTCTTTCTCTGCCTCTAACTATAACTCCATCTGCATCTTTCTGTCACTGTCACTCTGTCTCTATCGGTGTCTATCTATATTTAGCTGTCTCTTTCTGTCACTGTCTCTGTTTCTATCTGTCTCAATCCATCTCCATTTCTGTCTGTATCGCGCGCTGTTTCAATTTGTCTGCCTCTATCAGTCTCCATCTCTCTCTATCTCTCTATCGTTATCTGTAGCTCTAGTTGTCCACCTCTGTTTTTTTCTCTATTACTTTCTGTATGTGTGTCTGTATCTGTCTCCATCTCTGTCTCTGTATGTGTCTGCCTCTATCTGTTACTGTCTCACTACTATTTGCTTCTCCATCTGTCGGTCTCTGGCTGTATCTAGCTGACTTTATCTATTTCTATGCCCTTATCTGTCTCTCTCTCTCTGCCTGTACGTCTTTATCTGTCTAAATCTATCTCGACCTGTATCTGTTTGTTTGCAGCTCTGTCTGCTTCTCTAGCTACATTAGTCTATTTCTGTTCCTATCGGTTGCTATCTCTGTCTCTCTCTTTCTCCCTCCATCTGTAGCTGTCTCCTTCTCTTCATATCTGTTTCTCTCTCTCTATCGGACTTTTTCTGCCTGTCACTATGTGTCTCCCTGGCCGTTTTTCTTTTTCTCTTTCTCTCACTATCTATATGTTCTGACTCAACTTGTGTCCTTATCTATCTGCCTCTGACTCAGAACGTATCTACCCACTACTATCTGTACCTGTCTCTTTCTGTTGTGTCTCTATCACTGTGTCACCATATCTCTCTCGGTCTTTCTCTGTTTGTCGCTATCTAGCTTTATTTGCCTCTATCCGTCTGCCTTAATCTGTATCGATCTCTGCTTATGTCTCTGTATGTTTATGTCTGTCTAGACCTGGAGCTATCTCTACAGAAGTCTCTGCCGATTTATTCCTCTGTATACCTGTCTGCCTCTCCCATTCTCTACCTGTCAATATTTATCTGTCTCTGTCTTACAGACTCTGTCTCCATCTCCATCTGTCTCTATATGTAGTTTTCTCTTTCTTTCTATGATACTATCAGCCTCCCTATCAGTCTGACTCTGTCTTTCACTGTGTTTCTGTCTCTCACTTCACTTGTCACTCTCTGCCTCCATCTATATGTATCTGTTTCTGTCTGTATCTGGCTTTATCTGTCTCTTTCTCTATTGCTTTTTCTCCAGCTGTCTCTCTTTATGTTTATATAATAGATGGTAATACCGTCTTTCATTCTCAGGGATTTTGTAATATTCTACCAAGTTTTTTGTGTGAAATATTTTTGAAAATTAGGGATCAAAATGACCACGAACCAAACAATTTAGCCAGTCCAACCTGGAATCCGTTTCCGTCTCTCAGGAGAATTCAAATTCTAATACTGCCCCCTTCTCGTGCACCGCCCTGACACCCATTGATATCTTATCAGTAACTAACAAAGCAAAACCGCCAGGCCCTACCAGTGACCCCTGCCGGGCAGCAATTATCAAAAGTATTATGGAAACTAAGATTACCTTCCGGTTCAATCAGTCACTCAAACAAGGGGTTCCTACCATCAGGAAATCGGCTTCGATGAAGCCTCTATCGGCCAATTTCACTGTTGCTTTTTTTTTTATAGCTAAAATACTATAAAATTAGGGGCATATTATCAAGCACGGCGTTAAAATTATCGCCGATTTAGCGGCAGAAAACGGCAGCTAAAGCGGCGATAATGGGCTTGATAATATGCCCTTGAGAATTCCAATAGGAGCCCATGTTCACACCAGAACATGGGCTTCTATGGGAATTCTCCAGGGCATACTATCAAGCCCATTATCGCCGCTTTAGCTGCCGTTTTTCTGCCGCTAAACCGGCGATAATTTTAACGCCGTGCTTGATAATATGCCCCTTAGTTTTTAAACCAATTTGAACCTTTTTGGTATCGTAAGCTATTCTCCATTCTCAGCAAGGAGGCTTCCGAGCTGGCCAGAGCACAGATACGGTAATTGTTTCAGTGCTGCATAATCCCAGGTGTAAGAAGCATTTGGTACTAGTATTGGCCATGCTCTGTTAAAATCTCTTCTTGAACACTTGGGATGGGGCAATAAATCCTTAAATGATTTAAATCATTATTCACAAATCGTTTTCAAACTGTGACGTTACCACCTTCTCTCAAGGATTCACTCTGCTCCCCCTTTTAATAAATATCTATGTAGCACCTCAATCAAGATTGCGTTCAGGTATTGGAGTTTATTTTTTCATGCATGCAGATGTAAAGTATTTTGATCTGCAGGAGACAGTGAATATTGCTCCAAACAGAACAGTCCCACCACAACCAGACCACTTCTTTCAGCCACTAAATCCATCATTAAGCAGAGAACGATGAAAAATATTGTAAAATTATATGCCTTCAAGACAGGATATTTATTTATCAAAGATTGACCAACCACACCTCTCCTACCATGTGGCCTGACTCACTGCGTCCCTGTCCCCCACCTCCAAATTGGGAGTTGAAGTGTAATTTGGGTGTCGTAATAGATGCGGAATTCAAGACGGAGTTCCAAGTGGCAAAAGTAGCTGCCAGTTTCTTCTGGAATTTTAAACTTTTAAAGAATATATTGCCTTTATTGACAAGGTTTTCCACATACCAGTGGTATATTCTTCCCTTCTCCTGCTATTTGCATCTCCCGACAATCTACTTAGATGCCTTCATTTAGTCATAAATGTGACTTGCTATTTACTCACTGGCATATCTGTCCAACTCTTTGCTTAGCGCCTTGGATGTCAATCAAAAAACGAGCACTGTTCAAGTCTCTGAGGCTGGTGCCCAAGATAACATGTCATTGCCCGTTGCTTCTGAAAATCCATCTATGGCCTTATCAACCTTTAAGATCCCTTTTGGTCCCAGAACTAAGACGGCTACTTTTGGTGATGGTGCTTTTTCTGTTTCAGCAGTAAAAAAAGGCACCAAGTTACCTGATCATCTTTGTGGCACTCATAACCTGCTAAGCCCCTGAAAACTACTGTTATCTTCCCAGTTTAATACACATTAAAACACCGTTTTATGTTTTATCTTTTCTGGATTTAGTGCAATGAAACTTTTGCGTGCATGCGTTTTAGAAATTAAAACAATGCGATACAATACAATACTTCTGTTTCTATTTATCCCCAGCTGTCCCTATGTTTGTATGACATTAAAATGCGTGCTTTTACCACGCATGACTTTACCATGCATTACATAGGATAACATTGATTTTACCTTTAGCACATATAGATTTACCATGCATGTCTTTAAAGTGCACGTCTTTAGCACACATTTTTTAAAATTAAATATGTACTTTTTAACTCTATTTTGTAAAACACCATATTTATCTACCAAAGAACATTTTTAAAAGAACGTTTTGAAGATGAAAACGATTGTGCCCCAACCAAGATGGAGGACACCTATACTAAAGAAGGTCACAATAAAACTGAATAAAATAACTTCCACTTAAAATATATACTTAGTCATACATAACATTGCATAACTCAAGCTATTCTAATATATACTTTACTTTAAATTATTGTTTTCTCTTAAAATTACTATAAAAATGGGCATCCATCATTTTGTAATCGGTAGTGCACTGACCTGTGAGATGACCACATGTACTGCTAATAGGAGAAGAGCTCGAGACAGAGTGTTATTCTACCTTTCTTAGTATTACTGAAATAAAAATATATTTGAAGCAATACCTATTTAAATTCAATTAAATATATAATATATTTACTTTTTTACACCATCAGAGATCATTTATAAAGGGATACCCATTTCACACAGCAGAGATTAACTCATTTAAAGCAATTGAACAGTAAAGCACGTTTATTGAATATTGTCTACCCCTTTTTTTTTAAAATATAAATTATGTTGTATTAACCATGTACAAACATGACAGACGTGTATCTATGCAATAGATATAAGGAAATGCTGAAAGAAAAAACAGAATTTATAGAGAATACAGTTACCAAATAAAACATTTCACATCAAAACAAAGCCATCTCAGGGAAGGTACTGGACTCTGAAGGTGACAGTTTTACTATTCCAACTCCAAACTAAAACCAACTTAGGGAGGATGCAGGACACTGAAGCAGTAGGATTTACTATTCAAACTCAAAATTAAGACTTCTGGGGAAGGGACCGGGCACTAAAGTTATGGGATTTACTATTCCAAACAAAGTCATCTTGTGGAAGGTCCTGGACACTAAAGGGATGAGATTTACTATTCCAGCTTCCATCTAAAACCAGCTCAGGGGAGGTGCAGGACACTAAAGTGGTGAGATTTACTATTCTAACTCCAGACTAAGCTATCTCGGGCAAGGTTATGATCGCTGAAGGGGAGAGACTTACTATTCAAACTCTAGACTACGCTATGTCGGGGAAGGTCCTGGACACTGAAGAGGTAAAATGTACTATTTTAGCTCCAGAGTGAGCGATCTTTTGAAAGGTGCTAGACACTAATGGGGGAGACAGAGGGGTCACATTTTCTATTCCAACTCCTAACTAAGCCATTTTAAGGACTGTAATGGACACTGAAAAGATAAAAAACCCTATTCGGACTCTAAACAAAGATACCTCAAGGCAAGGAGTGGAGACTGAAGTGGTAAAAAATGCAGTCATAATTATACATTTCATAATAATGTAAAATATCAAAAAGATTTTAAATGCTTATTCTTTCTGACTCTAACAGAACACATACAACCCACTGAAAGACTTGCAAGGTGATTTTTCTCGAAAAACACTTCTAAACATTTTAGAAATAGATAACACATTTTTGAAATAACAGTTGTAACTTTATAAAACAGAAGTCCTTCTTCATTTCTCTCCTACATGTAATAAATATTCAATTTCTTAATTCTACCAGGAACCATTCGTTGCAGATAAAGCATTGCATAAACCATACAAAAGGTAACTATATTCAGATTTGTTTCCCACTACCAGTAACCATTGCAATTCGTCTCTTGGTAAGCTATAGGTTGATGCAAATTTTTAAAGAAAATTTTGAAAACAAGTAATACAAAATGTTGTTATTTATTTTCCTCCTCAAATACACACAGCTAAATTAAATAAAAGATGAAGCCATGCATTTTTTCCAGTGTTTTAGGTCAACCAATTTACTTTCAAACATCCCAAAAGAACACCAACTGGACAACGAGGGCAACGAGTGCATAAAAAAAAACAATGTTCACATCCATAAGATAACTATTCCAACATAAACTAGGCAACAACTTGTTAACTAAATTGGAAACCACTAACATTAAAAGTTTTTTTATTCTCCTTTCTTCAGATCTAAAAACATGAACAATGCGTGTTTTTCTGTTTTTAAACAGGTGTAAAAAATAAAAACTTTTTCTTTTTTTCCACACGATAAAACAGAAATGGGAAAACTATTTTAAAACAAATTTCCTAGAACATTTCAAATACATTTTATTTTGCATTTCAAATCCCCTAACATGGAAAATCTTCTTGAAGCACATAAAATACTTTCTAAGAGAGGGAATTGGCTCCTTAAGTACGGTAGGTACATATAATGCAAGGCGAGACTGTGCCCAGGAGTCAATGGACTGTATTTCAACCCGTTGCAAAGGCAGAGCAATTACTCTTGGTGATATCGTGGAGAGGACTACAAAGCATAACAACTGTGGCTCTGCAATGGATATAGAAGTTAGAGAACAAGTCCAATATTTAAAGTCACTTGATGCTACCTCCAATGAGCTCTGTGGTTCCGTATTGAGGGAGGTAGCCCAGAACATCCCAATGCCTTTTGCAAGTAGTATGCCCACAATCACAAATTTATAAAAAAAGATACAAAGAAAACACAGGTGAATAATTCACAACATAGATCGCTGCAACTGTATTTTGATAAAAACATTCCCCAGAATCCTTTAATCAGGGACCTTTCCTTCTATATAACATAACATAACACGTGTATTTGTAAAGCGCACGTTCACCACTACGGGTATCTTGGCGCTGAATAACAGATGTTTATTGTTACCCAACTCAATGGTACTCATTTTATCGACCTCAGATGGATGAAAGGCTGAGTGGACCCGCCGGGATTTGAACCTGTGACCATGAGGTCGAACACAGGCCCCTGCAGCAGACGCATTAGTCCACTGAGCCACCAGACCCGGTTAATAATGATAACAAGTACTCTCTAAAACATAGACACATTTTTGCAATCTTACATAATACTGTAATTCACGAAAATAGAGAAATATGGAGGATGGATGGTACATTTAAGTTGACTCCCCACCCCCATTCATTTGCCCAAATTTATACTATAGGTTTATAATTTATGCTTTCTATGCTCTTCTTTCTCTGCAGCTCCATTTCTCATCTAAAGCACACACTAAAAAAAACAAAATCAGTAATTTTTTAAATAAAAATCCACAAGCCTGCATCCACAATGTAATCTTCTTTCTTCTAATACTTTTCTACTTTGAATAGACTCAATTGTTCAAATAACCTGAACATTTATTTTTAAAAACATACTCCTTTAAAATATGAGTAATATAATCCAGTGCTTGTGTCTTCTTTTCCAAGGTCCCTTCTTCTAAAATGAAATTCCAATAATCAACCTAACAGAAAAAGAGGTTGTCATATCTTCTTTTCTGAAAAGTAGAAAGTAATCCAATCAGAACCTTTTGTTTAAAAAAAAAATTAACAACTGGCATGTGCGTATAGGAAAGAAACCTTTTTAATAATGTACAACTGGTTAAAACCCAATATACTTGCAATATACTTTTACCCAACACATATCTGCCACCCTATCTCTTTCCTTACAATATGATGCCCAACCTATATGTTATTTTAAGTAAATTAGATTGTTCTTACCTGACTGCAGCTCTTCTGTGATTCTGATCTTGACCATGACTCTCCAATGAGCGTAGAAACAGACGCACTATCAAGAACATCAAGCGGAAAGGTAAAAACAAAAATAGGACAATTTCTCCCATTATAATGAATAAGAAAACATTAAAAAGTAATTGTTTTACTTTTAATCAAATTGTAAATAAATGTTTCTAAATTCTGTTAAAATGTAAAGATATTGTAATAAAAATATATATATCATCAAACGCATGCAGATGGTAGGAGTGCTTCCTGCCTTACATGTTCAAAACCACAGAAACACAATCCACAAAAATGGCACTCCATTGCAATTAAAAAAAACTGTTTATTAAGTGCAGAAAGCAGTCTTCAGAATGCCAAAATATTTATATTTGAAGGTCACACCATGAAGACACACATACAGTAAGTAAAAGAAGACAAATGATGGACGGAATCCAGAACAAATAAAAACATTCACCCCCAGTCAACAGATCTGGGTCAAACCCATTGTTCTTTTGTTCACCATGCCACCACAGTTTAGACCCAGCCATATGCAAATGAGTCTTGACCCTGTGCCTCATGGGAATAGTCCAGCCCGGACTGCCAAGCCAGGTCCTACCTGGACCGGAAACAAGCATCCTAGGACCGGTTTCGGGGTTTCACCCCTCATTAGCCAGGCTAGCTTGAATCCAGGGTCACAGTGAGGCCGGGACCCACATCTGGGCATACTTGGCGCACTTAGGGCGAGAAAGCAAAAGACACACAAATGATGGATGGAATGCCGAACAAATCAAAACATTCACCCCCAGTCAACAGATCTGGGTTAAATCCATTGTTCTTTTGCTCACCATGCCACCCTAGTTTAGACCCAGCCATATGCAAATCAGTCTTGACCCTGTGCCTCATGGGAACAGTCCAGCTCGAACTGCCCAGCCAGGTCCTCCCTGGACCAGAAATAAGCATCCTAGGACCATTTTCAGGGTTTCACCCCTCAGCAACCAGGCTAGCTTGAATCCAGTGGTACAGTGAGCCCGGGACCCAAGTCTGGGCATACCTGGTGCACTTAGGGTGAGAAAGCAAAAGGCACACAAATGATGGATTGAATGCAGAACAAACCAAAATATTCACCCCCAGTCAACAGATCTGGGTTAAATCCATTGTTCTTTTGCTCACCACGCTACTCCAGTTTGGCCCAGCCATATGCAGATCAGTCTTGACCCTGTGCCTCATGGGAACAGTCCAGCCCGAACTGCCAAGCCGGGTCCTTCCTGGACCGGAAACAAGCATCCTAGTATCGGTTTTGGGGTTTCACCCCTCATCAGCCAGACTAGCTTGAATCCAGTGGTCTGGGCATACCCGGCGCACTTAGGGTGAGAAATCAGAAGACACACAAATGATGGCCGTAATGCAGAACATATCAAAACATTCACCCCCAGTCAACAGATCTGGGTTAAACAAATGCAGCAAACCATAATATTTGCTAGTATGGTGGTTAATGCAGGTGATTCAATAAATTGACAAATTATTTCTCAATCTAGGGACAAAACTATAAATATAAAATTGGTACAAAAAAACACAATATGTTACTCATGGTATGTTATTTACAGGGATCATAGAGTCAGGAATGTTTAGGTTTCAACATCAATTATACTCCAATTGTAGATCCAGAATATGAACACCAAATAGTTACTTTGGGTATAAAGAGCACCATTCAATTAAATCAATCAGATATTTACAGATACTATCCAGTATGTGTATCCCATGTCCTTGTAAGTGAGCATTTTTTCTGAATTTTTTCCCCTCTTCCTTATGGATGCTGTATGGATTGTGATCTATTTCATGTCTTGTGGTTCACATTGCTTTAGCATGCAATGATCAGTTTACAGAACATTCTGCATTTCCCATCAAATTCTTGAAAGGTGCTCTAAAACCCTACCGCATACTTCTTGTATTATCATTTTGATATAAAGAAGATCACAAGAACATTTGATGCTGTATTCTACATTTTTGGAACCACAAGGTGTATAAATATTTCTTTCTATGTTGCCTGCTTTGAATAATGTACAGTTAGTAGTATTAACACAAGCAATGCAATGTCCACATTTAAAATGTCCTCCTATTTTTTCCATTGCCCAATTTTCTGTTACATAATACATAATCTTGCGCTCCATAAAATTCATGCATCGAATGTGTGTTTGTGAATGTTTTTATCCTTTTTAAAGGGAAAAGGAGATGATTCAATTATAAACGCAACAGTATTTTCAATATGCCAATCGTTCAAATCACATCTTGAACATCTTCTGATGGAATTGCTAATTGCGCCAAATATTGTGACACAAAAATGTTTTTTGTCATTCGTTTTTACCTATAGTAGACTAGCTCTATCAACATACCAGGACGGTTTTGGGGTCTTTCTCAACAGTCTTCCAGGTCAACCGCTCCATCGTACTTTTTCACCCAATATATTAGCTTCTGAATAGTCATCTTCTTTAGTAGTAGATTTGAGTCGGAACTTCAAGAACTGTTCAATGGGCATATTATATGCGAGGTTACACCAGTGATGGATCTTACATTGTCATAAGGTTCTCTATTCAGCGGTTATATATAGGGTTCCAGCTGAATGGGTTATTTGTAAATCCAGAAAACAAATCTCGTAAAAAGCTTCAAATTACATGATAAACATTAGGTATTGGCTCTCTTCATTGAACCATGAAAAAAATGAATTTCTTTCAAAATACCCTTACATAAGCAAAACAAATTAATTGTTTTTGCTTAAAGTGAGGTTATTGATGAAAGAATATGTATCTTGATATATGACTGTATCTTCAAACTTAGTCACAAAGATATTAGCCAGATTTGGAGCAAGAGATAATCCCATATCGATCCCTGTGATTTGTAGAAAGAATTGAACTTTAAATAGTCAAAGGGAACACCATGAGGTAGGCCTTGTCTATTACGGGAGGCCATTCCCTGAGGGAGATCCCATGGTGTCAGGTGAGCTGGGTGGGCGGCTGTAACAAGCATCCCTCCAGTTCTGCTGTCTGGCAGCACCTCTCCAGTAGGGAGAGGTCATGAGTCCAGAGAGAAGGGTGAGAGGGGGATGCAGTCCCCAGTGCAGGGACCAGTGGGTCAGGAGTTGCCAGCTCTGAGGTCAGAGCACCCCAGGACTGACCCTGGTGAGGCCACTTCTGGCCTAGAGGGTGTTCATGATCTGTCAGGTAGATAGGAGGCTGGAGACCTGCGCCAGGCAGACTCTTACACTACTGCGGAGGAGTGTGGTTGTCTTGGGGGGGGGGGTTTGGTGTACTGCCCCAGAAGTCCTGGGATGCCAGGCACAGGTCCAGCCTAAGGGTACACACCCTGGGTTGGAGGGCCAGCCAGGTTCAGGGTGTCCCCCCTGACCTGGAGGAAGGGGCGACTGCTAACAGAGCACCTACCGGTTTGTTTTCTGGGGGCACCACTCTAGGTGGGAGGGTGCAGGGCCCCAGCGGGGATGGGGGTGGAGGGAGGTCAGCCCGACCTCTGACCCCTGCCCAGTCTAAGGGTACAGACTCTAGGCTGAGATCCCAGTTTCAGGATAGAACCCTTGAACTGGTGGGTGAATTGTGCAGGACACCTGCCATAGGTGCCCTGACAATTCTGGAAGGGGGTACCGCTTCAGGTGGAAGGGGACAGAGCCCCAAGGAGGAGGACTGGATTTGGGAGAGCCCGGTATAGTCCCCTATCCAGCCTCAGGGTACAGACCCTGGGCTGGTGGGTCAGTGTCAGGATGTTATCCCTGAACTGATAGGAGGGAGAGTGGACAAAGGGTGTCAGGCACCTGGGGCTACTACCCCCCACTCTCTGAGGCCACAGAGGTCCGAGAGCCCTGAGAGGCATAAGGCCTGGGTCTCATCACTGACAACTGTCAGTAGCCACTGTGGCTTGCTGTCTTGGTGGACAGAGTGGCCCCTACGGGCGGACAGGAGTCACGTGAACTGGGCCACACTACTGTGTTGGCCATATGAGTACTGTCTACCTTCTGGGACACACCTGTGAGCAAGCTAAGGTTTGGTGCTGCACAGATGGTGTCCCCAGGTGAGAAGGGGGGTTCTCCGTGGGTTAGCTTAGTGGGCCCTGAGAATATAGACAGAGGGATCCAACTGGGTTCAGCATGATTTAGAACCAGAACGAGCCCCCACTCTTGTGGGCCAGGTTTAGGTTCTAACGCCCCAAGCAGGGAAATCCATCAAGGGATTGCTTAGTCTACCCTGGCTTTAGGCTGGAAGGGGGTTGTGTTTTATCTCGCTTTTCCAGCAGGTTTATCCCCAGACCTTTTGCTTTTTGGCCTCCAGTTTTGGACCCTGTTTTTGTTGGTTTTATGACTCTGGGCACTTTACCACTGCGGATCAGTGCTAAAGAGCATATGCTCTCCCTGTAAAGTGTGATTATGGATTGGTGTTTGCATGATTGACTTATTTGATTTACTACTAAGCCCTAGTACAGTGCACCGTGTGTGCCCAGGGCCTGTAAACCATCAAATGCTGCTAGTGGGCCTGCAGCACTGATTTTGCCACCCACGTAAGCTGCCTTTTAAGAGGGTCTAAGATCTGCCACTGCAGTGTCTTCATGCAGTTTCTACTGCCATGTCGACCTGGCAAGTTCACCCACTTGCCAGGCCCTAACCTTCCATTTTATTACATGTGAGTCACTCCTAAGGTAGGCCCAAGGTACCCCTGTGGGCAGGGTGCAGTGTATGTGAAAAGTAGGACATGTTGTGATGTGTGTGACATGTCCTGAGAGGGAACTACAGTGTATTTCGTTTTTCACTATGGAAAGGCCATCTGTCTCATAGGATAGAATGGGAGCTTATTTACAACATCTTATAAGTATAACTTACCATTGGGACAAAATAAAAAGTTGGAGTTTAGTATGCCTGAACTCAGAAAATAAAAATTCATCTTTTAGTAAAGATGATTTTTATATTGTGTGTTTGAACATACCACTTTGTTCTTGCTTAGCCATCCTGTGTGCCTTTGCTGGTGTATGGATTGACTGTCTGGTTTTGGAGTGACAGGGGCTGGGGATGTGCATCCTCTCAGACAGACACTGGGGGTGGGTTGATGTGTGTTCTGCCTTTCCTGAATGAGTCAGTGCTGGGCTGAATAGACCTGGGCTACATTTAGAGTAGAGGGGAGGAGATTTCCTTGCACCTGAATAGGCCTGGTCTGCCTTACACAATGCTGCCTCCATCTCCTGCCAGGAACCTTGGCCAGAGAGGACATAAGTGGTTTTGACTGTGCACAGAGCCTCTGTACCACCAGGGAACAAAGGAAAATGCTGTATAAATATTGGGGCCCATTTGAATTCCCATTTCTGGAATTCAAGAGGAACCTTTGCCAAGGAGAAGAGCTGGAGAAACTGAAGGAGAAGTATTGCCCCTTTGCTGTTTGCTGTCTGGGATTGGCCTGCAGTGGCTGCTTCTGCCAAGGAAAGGACAGGGACTTTGCTGTGTGCTGCGTCCCCTGCTTGAGCAAGATCTCCAAGGGCTTGAAGTAGATCTTGCCTCCTGTTCTGAAGTCTCAGGGACACAACAACTTCCCCCCCAGCTCCTCTAAACTTCCTTGCTGGGAGTTATGACCTGCCAAGAGGAGCCTATGGCTGTTCTGGACATCTGGAGGTTGTTCCTGCTGTTGGGAGCTGGAAATAAGACTCATTTGAGAGAAGCACGATGCATCAGCACCTGTTTACGACACATCATCGTTGTGCGGGAAGAATTTCCACACATAGTCCGGTTGAAGAAACCGATGTATCACCTGCCCGCGGCTGGAGAAATCGCTGCTCGCCGCTTCAAGTGTACCGAGTCCGAGATCCCTGCACTGATTCTGATGCAGGCCCTGCTGTGCGGCTGCAAGAACCAACGCATCGTGGGACCGCGGCTGAAAAAACCAAAGCAGCTCCGTTGCCGCATCGGGAACTGATGCTTCCCCGATCCCCAAGCATCGCAACGGGGTGGCAAGTCTACAAGGTCACGGGCCGCAGTAAGGAACAGATGCATCACCTCCCCTGCATGGCAGTAAGGAACCGATGCATCACATCCCCTAGAGTAAGGAACCGGCGCATCACCTTCACTGGGCATAAGAAACCAACGCATCAATTTCCCTGCAGCTGTCCTTGTTTATGATTTTGATGTATCCAAGGTACTTTGTGTTCAAAGTGTTGCATCTATAGTTTGCTATGGATAGAACTGTATTTACCTTTTAAAAGTCATATTTTGATTACAGTATTGTGGATTTTTACCATTTTGGTCTTGTTTGACTTAGATAAAGATTACTTATTTTTCTAAACTGGTGTGTTGTCCATTTGTAGTGTTTTCACTGTAATACTAAATGTGTGCACAAATGCTTTACACACTGCGTCTGAGATAAGCCTGTCTGCTTGTGCCAAGCTAACAAGGGTGTGAGCAGGGGTTATTTTTTTAGAAGTGTATGCCCCTTACCCTGACTAGGAAGAAGGGTCCCTACCTGGACAAAGGTGCAAACCATTGCCAACTAGAGACCCCCATCTCTAACAACAGCAGTTAATTGCAACACGACTAAAGTAGCATTGAAATTCTGAGCCTGTGAAATTCACTGGTTCATTGTGTACCCATAGACCAATTAGCATAATAATAACTTTAAGAAAATTGGCCATATGTTTAGCATGCAATTCAGTTTGAAGAATTTGAAGAGAGGAAATGGCCACTGCCTAGAGAGGCTCCGCAATTGAAGCGACATCCCCATTAATACTGAGACTGATCCGATGGTAAATGACAATTTAAAGCAGCGGACAGGGTGTCCAAAACACCGGGGCACCGAATGAACTGGTCATGAGCCCCGGGCTTTAAACAACGGAAAGCCTACGTCGTGTGGAAGAGACGCAGGCTGCGGCGTACACCAAAGCCGAGGTATCGCGTAAACTGGTGACCGAGCAACGGGGAAAATTATGTGGCCCGGATCCAACGGGGGAAAGTGAGACGATCGCATGGTGCAGCCACATGGCGAATTGACTTTCTCCACACAGTGCGGACCGCAAGTAAACTGGTGGCTGAGCAACGACGAGGACGCGAGACCCGGATCCGATGGGCGGAGGTGGAATCAGCATGAGTTGACCCAGCAGTGAGTGCCGATCCAGGCCAGGTGCCTACGCACAGTAATACGACACGCTGATACTGCTGGCAAAAGTGCAGACTAGGGTGGCGCATGAGAGACCTACTGGAGAACACCCCATCAGTTTTAAAAAAAGGGGGCCACCCGACACCTACACATGCATCAGGTTGCCAGTGCACGGAAGTTGGAAGAGAGTGTAGCGAGGAGGTGATCACCAATCTCTACGGCTGCTGTAGTGACATTTCCCGCGGCAACGTTAGCTGTG
Source organism: Triturus cristatus (assembly GCF_964204655.1). Taxonomy (NCBI): domain Eukaryota; kingdom Metazoa; phylum Chordata; class Amphibia; order Caudata; family Salamandridae; genus Triturus; species Triturus cristatus. Next base: position 189,839,968 of record NC_140594.1, read on the forward strand.
TTCCGCGACTCCGAAACCTCAAGCGCAACGACAAGCATATTTTTGCCAGCACTGTACCAGCAACAACGCACTGCCCGCATACGCGACCACCAGCAGCCATAAATGCGCAAATAAACCTTACCAACTACTGAGACCCAACCCTTGGTGGCACTAATGTTTGGAGTCCGTGGATTGGTAACCTGCAGCGACTAAGGGGTGCGCAGCGAGCAGTCTTATAACGGCGGATCAGAAGAGATAGTCTTGCTGCAGGCAGACCTACTGGAGCTCCAGTGAACTGTACTACTACTGGGAGGCTTTAGGTGGTGACATATATGGCCCGAAGTACAGGTGCGCCACAACAATAGGCGAACCTCTCCTGAAACATCACACAGCTTTCACTACAAGGGTTGGGGGCAAAAAACCAAAAGGCTACGCATGGCTGATAGTCCCGCAGGCAGGCAGCGGCGAATACTGCCACCCACCACATAGCTCAGCGTGGTTCCCGGTGGACCGGCTGCAATTGGGGGCCGGGGTCAACTCACCGTACAAAACCACACACTAGACAAGTATGCCTATAACAAAGATCAGCCGGAACAGTCAGAATTGAACACCGGGCAAGGGGAGAACCTTACAACCAAGAAACCTGCGGCGGTCACTTTGCAAGATATCATGACCACTCTGAACAAGGTCCAACCTTCCGTGGGGTCGATCTCTATGGACATTTCACTAATACGCGCTGACTTTCAAAAAATGGCCACGAGAATGACGGAGGTTGAAACCACAAGAGCAGCTCTCTCCACAGATACGACTGCTCTACGGCGTCAGGTTCGACAACTAGAAGCAGATAACAAATTAATGGCTGCGAAGCTCGACGCTCAGGAAGGCCGCTCGAGATGCAACAATGTCCGAATTATTGGTGTGCTGGAAGATGCGGGGGGCCCTGCACTAGATCTGTTTGTTGAAGACCTCATTATGAATCAGCTGCAGCCACATGGACTGTCCAGCTTCTTTTCAGTGGAAAGGGCCCACCGCGTGCCGGGTGGCAGACCTCGACCTGGGGCCCCCCCAGGCCTATACTTGCCCGCATATTGAACTTTCAAGATCAAGACGTGATCCTGCAAACGGCACAAATTGCTCCTCCTATCCGTCTCGAGAATTAAACAGTGACATTTTTTCCAGATTACATGGCAGAGGTAACTAAGCAACACCGTAGCTTTTTGGACATCAAGAAAGAACTAAGAACCCGAGAGCTAAAATACTAAATGCTATTCCTAGCAAAGTTGAGGGTAGAAGCTAAGGGAAAAATCTGTTTTTTGCGACACCTGAAGAAGCCCACGACTGGCTGAAGGGATGGCGCCCAGCCCCGGGCCTAAAAGGCTGGGCAAGAAACAACAGCACCTACTAATGGAAACACAATCTCCAGAATCGAGGGAGTCTGATTCAACGGAGGACTTAAGGCAGGTGAAGGGTGGAAAATAAAGATACTGTTCGGCTCTGCGATTTCAGACCTAGAACGGGGAGGGACTCCACAAGAATGACTGCCAGGTCCGCATGACCGCCGACTCAACGGAAACGGGCCGGTGCTCGTGACAGGATTCATTGTGAATTCTGTACTACCTGGCGCCTTCCCTGCTGTGGAACAGATACTTATTGTGTGGACCTTTAGCCGGTATACTATGTTCTTAATACGGGTATGACTCGGGGTGATCATTGGACTACTCTCCCCCTTCACGCAAGTACAAGTTATGGGGAAAAAAGCACTCTGCGAAGTTTGGATGGCGGGTAGTTTTAAGTCTGCCGTGCAGGGTGGCAGGGAGGGTAGGGTGGGGTATGGGGACCAGTTTAATGTTATGTTTCTTCTATTGGTACAGGTACACCACAAGATTACTAGATATATACGAAATGTTTACATAGTGTTCGTGCCACAATGTTCTTTGTATTCTCTTCCACTGACGATATACTACATGACACAAGCAAATACCCTGACCGATTTTTCGGCCGCACAGTCTCTGACTTCTAGTACAAAGGGCACTCCTCTCTCTGCTGTTATATCGTGGAATGTAAACGGCCTTGGTGATAGAATAAAGAGAGGATTAGTCTTACAATATCTTAAACGCAAGGCACCAGCAGTGGGCCTGATCCAAGAATCACATTTAGTAGGCTCTGCCTGTAAGGCCCTAGACAGGTGGGGTTTTAAAATGGTGGCACACTTCAAATTCTCTTCCGGGCCTCGGGGGTGGGTGTCCTGGTTAGTAAACGCTTCCCACTTATTGTTACTGGGTCCTGGTCCCTGGACATATGATCAGGGACATTTTGCAGCTGTATCATGCCAATGGGAAGCACGGCCATATAATCTAGTTTAAGTATATATCCCACCGGCTTTGCATCATGTGGCCTTCCCGGCCCTGGGTAACTTCCTACTAACACTCCCACAAGGCAAATTGATAATGGGGGGCGACTTTAACGCCACGGTGGATGCTACCATCGATCGGAAAAAAAACAGGGATCAATGTGGCACAAACCTCCGTTTAACAGAATTCCTTGATGCCTTTGGTCTCATAGATGTTTGGCAATCATGGTTCCCACAGGAGCGACAGTACACCTTCCGCTCGGGAGTACATAACAGTCTCTCGAGAATAGACTATATTTTTACACTGGTGACGAGTTTAGAGAGAGTGATAGAGATATCACACCTGCCAAGGGGTATTTCCGACCATTCCCGATCAAATACACATCTCATGTCCTGGGACGATGGCGCATCTTTCCCTTCTACCCTGGGTTCCTTAAAAACCCCAAGATATGCAAAGGTCTAATTACAACCACGAGTATTTTGTGGGAAACGAGCACTCAGTCACACCCCCGACGACTCTGTGGAAGGCATACAAGACAGTACTGCGAGGCCAAGCAATCTCGTTCATCACATGCCATAAACATGACAAATTACAACAGTTGGAGACTCTGGAGCGGGAGGTAGGCCAAGCCGAAGACGAACACTCTTTAGATATCAATGACACCACGGCACATAAGTTGAACTTGGCCGAACAGGAATACAGAGACTATATAAGGGAAGAGACGAAGACTAGGCTTACCAAGACACAGCACACTATTTATAAAGTCGGAGATAAGGCGGGCAAGCTTCTAGCCTGGTTAGATAGACGGGAACATGCTAGTCGCTGGGTGGCACAATTGAGATTAGACATCGGAGCTACCACTACAGATCCACAGCAGATAGTTGACATGTTAACGCTCCATTACGGCACGATATATGCACCTACAGCCACAGCCACACTTGCTGACAATTTCGCATTTCTCAAAGATATCCAGATGCCCACACTTGCACCTAACGAAATTCAGAAACTAGAGGCAGATTTTACATCAGAGGATCTGACACTAACAATAGGTGCAATACACACTGGGAAAGCACTAGGACCTAACGGCATACCTCTCGAACTCTATAAAAAAGTAGTGAGTCAACTTGCGCCACACTTGCTTGAAATGTATGAAGACAGCCTATAAAGAGGATAACTTCCCAGGGATCAACGCCTAGCAACAATAGTAGCAATTCATAAACCTGGTAAACCATTGCAGGAATGCACATCTTACTGGCCAAATGCGGAAGCCAAAATACTGGCGAAAACACTGGCCACCAGGCTACAACCATATCTCACAACGTTGGTACACCCGGACCAGCCGGGTTTCATGCCGGGCCGCAACATGGCACTTAACCTGAGGCAACTACACAGTGTCATGGCACGCATACCATTCATTAAGGAAGACACTGTCATTCTCTCTTTAGATGCACGTATGGCCTTTGATTTAGTCGAATGGCCTTGTCTTTTTTCGCAGTCCTTAGACACCTGGGGTTCGGCCCCAAATTTTTGCATGGGTCCAGCTGTTGTACACAAAACCCTTAGCACGTGTGGTGATGAATGGACGCATTTCGGCCGACTTTCCCTTGGGAAGGGGAACAAGACAGGACTGTCCCTTAACACCGCTCTTGTTAGCATTAGTGCTTGAGCCATTGGCGGCTTGGATAAGACGGGACCCAGGGGCTAAAATGGACAGAGGGCTGGGAGGATCGAATTTCATTATATGCGGATGATGTGCTACTCTGCATGGCATCCCCCGCACGCTCCATTAACCGCCTCCTGGATATTTGCGCTACGTATCGCAGGTTCTCAGGTTACACTATTAATTGGGCAAAATCACTTCTATATGTGCTTAGTGGTCCTCCTCCGCGACTACCAAGGAACTGTGAGATACAAGTCGCGGATGGAGGGTTTAAATACCTGGGACTTCATATCACGCCCCAGCCCATGCAATTTACAAACCTCCTGGAACCCCTAAAAAGGTTCCGCCGTGATGTTAAACATTGGCAATCCCTACCACTGACACTGCTGGGAAGAGCTGCCCTTTTCAAAATGATGGCACTCCCTAGATTCCTGTACGCCCTACAAAATACCCCATTTCCGATTCCCCCCACTTATTTCAAAGCGATTGAAGCCGAAGTGAGTAATCTCCTCTGGGATGGAAAACACACCCGCATAGCTATGCATAAATTGGTGAAGGGCTGGTAGGATGGCGGAATTGCCCTTCTAAATATAAAAGTATACTATTGGGCTTCACAGCTCACCATGATAAACCAATGGCTCCGCCCCACAAGAGGAACCAGCGCTCCGTATGGGTAGGCATGTCCTTGGTACGGAAGGCGTTATGGGAGCACTCTATAATAAGTCTCGGGGGAATACACTCATGGGACCAACAGCACACACTGTATGAGTATGGTTCATTGCACTCCGCGCACTTGGCTGGGAGTGGGATTTGACACAAGCAGCGCCACTCTGGGAAACCCGACGATTAGGCAGATTGCGCAATAGAAAAGGCTTTAAGCAATGGGACCTAATAGGTATTTCAAAGGTAGGAGACCTGTGGGGTAAGGGCAAGGTCATTGCATTCTCTCAGCTCCAAGAAACGTATGGAATGACATCAACAGAAATTTTTCGTTACATGCAGATCAGGCACGCACTCATGGAGACTATCTCACCAGGACCTGAGCTCCCAGAGGCCTCATCGTTAGAGGATAGACTGTTGACGGACCACATGACTAAAAAAGCCATTTCCCAAAACGATCGCAAAATTATGAACAACCAACCGGACCCCACAAAAGCCTCAGGTAAAGGTGGCAGACCGACATCGGGGAACTGGACGAGACAGACTGGCAGGAGGCACTCGCATCCCCGCGAGAGGCTGCAATACCTTCAAAATTATAATTAGTGCAACTAAAAATCCTCCACCGCATCTATTACACAAGAATAACTATGCACCGAATGGGTGTAAATGACACACCACTCTGTTTGCGGCAATGTGGCGTGCCAGGTACCTTTTACCACACATTGTGGGACTGCCCAAAGATCAAACCAGACTGGGAAGCTGTCATGCGCAAAATCTCACAGGTTAGTGGAGCTACCGTTGTGCCGGAACCCAAGAGATGTCTTCTCAATATCTGGGAACCAACGGATCTTAACCATACGGCCCAAGACTGGACGACGCTAGGTATGATGATAGCTAAACGAAACATAGCTCAACACTGGGGAGCGAGGATAATTCCCACCTATCGTCAGTGGTGTTGTGATATGGACAGCGCAATGATAGCAGAGAAAGTGGTCTACGTACACAGAGGGTGCCCAAAGAAATGGGCAAAAGGTGTGGGGAAAATGGAATACTTTCAGGGGTAACATTTGTGATCCGCCTCTGGTTGAGTCGGTGTCAGACATCAGTGAATAATGGTTACTGGTCAAAGGCACTGTGACACTTTCAGAACTCTACGTAGTCATGTTGGCAATGTATATGGGGAGAGAAAGTGACGAAAATCATGAAAATGTAAACAGTCAGTATATGATTAATCAATGTACTATGTACGTACCTACACTTTTCTATCTATGTAATATGTACCAATTAATGCAAAACGCTAATAAAAAAAAAATTAAAAAAAGAAAAAGGGAATTGGTTGTTTCCTCACAGAAGCTCAGTGATTCTAAAATGTTGCAGACTTCCATAGGATTGATTTCAGCACAATCCTATAATGGCCTTGGATCCTTTAGAAACCAAGTCTTTATGTAGCTTGTTATAGCACAATCCACTAGTGAATACTAATTTTGCTTGTTGTAACAAGTCCTTATGACATCCAGCAAGAAATTGAAGACAAGCGATACCTGGATACAGGGTTCTTGAAATTCTGGAATAACTTCCACTGTGAAAATCTAACAGAGATTCTTTCAGAGTTATTGGCAAGCACTGGCAAGATGCAGGGTGCTTGCTTATGGACTGAATGCAAAACATGGCCACCACACAGGAAGTATCATAAAAAGGACTACCAAATCTCTCAAAAGCACGCTGCCCTATTGAATTGTAAATAGGATCTATTGATAACATAATGTATATACAAGAGAGTCATCCATGTTAGTACAGGAAACAAACACTTGCATTTTTAAGTCTTTCATGGTCTCCGGTGCTGATATCTGCGATCAACAAGTAACAGAGAAGGACAACGGATACTATATGACAACTGGCAATGCCATCTGCTCATGTTAACTGGCATAACCTATGCTCTTCTATGTGTAGTGATTAAAACCTTATAGATCGCTGGCACCTGACAGCAATATGGTGACAGTAGTTGCCAAAAGAGGTGACAGTCATGTCGGATAAGAGCTCATAGCGTGAGCCTTTCTGCACAACTAATTTCGAAGATGGATGATGGAGAGAATATGTATGAGGCAAAAGATTTACCCAATTAATATCTGAAATGAAGCACATACACAATGGGCTATTTGTGATTCATTGCAGATGTAATTATGTCATTGTGGTTAGGGATACCAGAGGATTAGGGGTTGTAAACTATAAAAATGCCTTTATGTTATGTTAATAGCTTTTGAAGCGCACTTCTACCCAAAGGTGTCCTGGCGCTGAGCACTGCCTAACTGGTTTCCAGGAGAGGAGATAACTTATTCAGAAAACAGCCATGTTTTCAGACCCTTCCTGAAGGAAAGGAGCTTGGTAGCATTCCTGAGATGAGCTGGTAAGTTGTTCCGGGCTTTAGTGGCACAAGCGATTAAAACTACTGCCACCCCAATTAGCTTTTTTCACTCGGGGGATGGCCACTTGCTTTGCTTCCGAGGAACGCAACGCTCTTCCGGGGACATACCATTGAAGGCGTTTCTCAGATCGCCAGGGCCACTGCCAGTCAAGGACTTAAAAACCGTGCAAAGCGCTTTGAATTGTGCACGTTGTTTTACTGGAAGCCAGTGGAGATGCCAAAGTCCCTTTCCAACTGAGACAAACCTTGGTGTGCTTGTTAACAACCTGGATGCCGCATTTTGCACCAGCTGGAGTCTGTTCAGATGTTTTTTGTGAATATTCAAACTGTTGCAATAATCCAACTGCGACAAAATGAGTGCTGTGAATGCCGTCCTAAAGCTATCCTCTGGTAGGAAGAATTTAATTTTCCACAATACTCTGAGGAGACAAAAGCTCGTCGAAACAACCCCACTGACCTGATCGCCGAAAGTAAGTTTATTATCTAAAGTCACCCCCAGGTTCTTGGCTTTCCTAGTAGGGGTTGGGGGCGTTCCCATTTCTTCTGGCCACCAGTCCGGTGTCCAGAGGTTAGGATTATTGCCGAAAATGATGACATCTGTTTTGCCTGTGTTTAGTTTCAGGCAGTTTGAGGACATCCAGCCGGCAATGGCTTTCGTGCAGTCACGGCATCTTAGGCCAGCTTCCACTTCTTTGCCTCACTGTAGGGACAACACGATTAGTGTGTCGTCCGCATAGGATGTTAATTGGAGCCCAAACGATCTTATCAGGACTGCCAGCGGGCCAAGATAGATATTAAAGAGCGTGGGGCTAAGAGATGACCCCTGTGGGACTCCACAGGGATTGGAGAATGGCTTTGACCTATTCCTACCCAAATCCACTGTCTGAGTTCTATCAGCCAGGAAAGATTTTTAGAAGATTCCAGGCTTTGCCCTGAACCCCCACAGCCGATAAACAATCCATCAGAACTTCGTGATGGACAGTATCGAAGGCTGCTGACAGATCCAGCAAAATCAGGATCACGGCGCCCCCCTGGTCCACCGCCTCTTGCACCTCCTCCGTGGCTTTGATCAGGGTGAACTCTGTGCTGTGTTCTGCACAAAAGCCAAATTGCGTGGGGTCCGACAAATTGTTGATCTGAATGAATTTGCTAATTTGCACGTTCATAGCCCTCTTGATCATTTTAACCGGCAATGGGAGGCGTGAAATAGGCCTGTAATTGTTAGGATCACAAGGATCCAGATTTGGCTATTTTATCAGTGGAAGAATGGAGGCTGATTTCCAGGGTTTGTGAAACTGGCCAGAGTTGAAAATGGTATTGAACAAAAGGGTAAGGATAGAAGCTATGACTTCGGGGATGCCTTTGATCAAGTACACTGGACAGGAGTCCAGAGGAGATCCGGATCGGGTTGCCATTAGAAGGTTTGTTACATCTTGCTTCTTGAATAGTATAAAATCCTCTAATAAAGGTGCAGATGGTATGGCAGCAGGTAAAGACCTAACTAAGACCTCCATCCTCGTTGATTGCTGGTGGGTAACTGAAGAGAGGTTGGCTTCCACCTTGTTCCTAAAGAAGGAGGCTAACGATTCACAGAGTGCAAGGCTGCTGTGTGTTAGGGATCTGGCAGGCTTCGTCAGCTTGTTGATGGTTTTAAACAATTCTCTAGAGGACGATTTAGCCTCATTAATCTGCTCAGCAAAATATGCTTTCTTAGTTTCAATAAGGATTTTTTGTAGTTTGGGAGCCTAGCTTTGTACGCCTCTTTGTTATCAGTGTTATGCCCTTTTCTCCATACCCGTTCCAGCCTTTTACAGTCCGATTTGTGCTGTTGTAGGTTGCCGGAAAACCAGGGGGCTGAAGGACTGGCTCACTTAGGGGTATGCATTTTAACCGGTGCTAATTTGTTGCATGCGTCCTCAATCCATCCCATATATGCAGCCGTGGCCTCCTCCACGTTGGCAAGGAGACTTGGGGCTGTTGCTTCCGGAAGATTCCCTAATTCAAGGGTGTCCACATTTTTCCAGGCCCGTATAGCTATCTTCTCCTTAGGCTCTAGTTTATGATGGAAATGAGGCATCTTAGATAATGTAAAAATAATGGTGGCATGATCTGTCCAGGGGAGTGGCAGTACCTCAGTGATAGAAAAAAATCCATCCAGGGTGTGTTCCGATATATGTGTAGGGTCTCCTCCATTCATAATTTCTTTCAACCTCAAATTGTCCGGGTCCGAGTGATCCTCCAAATGAAAGTTGAATTCCCCCAGTGAAAGAGGTGGCACACAGCCCCTTCCCCAAAGAGAGTGTCAATGGAATCAAGAAACGCAACTCTGGGGCCGGAGGGGGGGGTGGGTTCTGTAGATGAGAATAGCTTTAAATGTGTCCTGGGGGAAATCCTTTCACTAATAGACAGCGCTCCACATGCTGAGTTGGAGGCTGCGGTAAAGATGGGTTCTAGGCTCTTATGATAAATAACTGCAAGCCCTCCACCCCTCCTTAGGGGTCTATCAAGTGTGTAGCAGAGGAAGTCAGGGGGGATGCTTTCACAATGTCGGGTCCTGAGGAGTCATCAGTCCAGGACTCGGTTATAAATGCCATCTTGATATTATGTTCCTCGATCAAAAGCGCACATTCCAGGCTATGTCTGATTAAGGACCTGGCGTTAAGAAGAAGGCATTTAGTAGGAACCGAGCTGCATTGCTTCGAGAAGCTTCCTGTGCGATTAGTCGAGTGGTTGATTGAACGAGCCATGATATAGGGGGGGCAGAAGACAGTTTGTGCATGAGGCTGCCTGATTTTTAGGATGGATACTGGGCAAAAACCTTGGGCAGCTAGCCTTCCCTCCATTCGTATCGAGTTTCAAGAATGTGTATCTGGGGTAGGAGAGTAAGCCTGGCCTAAAAAGGCCAGGGGACTGGCCCTGAGCCCGATCCGAGCGTGGACGGGCGCAGACAAGCTTGCCTTAGGCGTGCCTGCTGCGCGTGTCCGCTGCGCGGTTGTGTCAGCTTGCGTCTTTATGGGGCAGCGGCAAAACAACTAGCCCCCTGACCTCAAATGTCCGCGCACTCCCTGCCCCCGGTTCTAAAGATAGAGCAGGGTGGTATCTGGCAAGCAGCTGGGGGCGCTAAAGTGCTCGTGCAGGGGGAAACTAATCCTACCAGGATTCAAGCACATTGAATTTTCCAAATCAAATTTTAAAAACTAAGTTAAAAACGGAAGTAGGTTTCACACATCAATTTTAAGAATAATGTTAAAATCGGCAGAGCTGAAAGCAGGCAATGCTGAGAGCAATCCTGGCGGGTATTGGACACAACCCGTAAACCAGTATGACGGCCACATTTTCTGTTTTACCCGTCAACAACTAGTTGAGATATTATCCTTTTTATCTCTGCTTCTCTTGCCAAGAGACTTCATTACTTTGCCTTTCAGCTTTTAGCAAGGAGCCTCTTTTCAAAAGTTTGCAAAATAATTAGCTCATGTTAATTCCCCTAGACCCAGTGATCTGTCTGATAGTTTTCACATCTACAGATACTAACCCTAGTATTCGCTAGGGGAGGGAACAAGAGGCTGCGGGGTATTCAGGGTGAGCTGGCCTTCAAGTAAGACAGATACACACACCAAGAAGCCACCCTGAATAAGTGTCTGATTCTAAGAAGAAGAACGAAGGTGCACTACGCCTTCTTCTGTGTGGTGTTGGGCATATCTAAGAAAGTCCTTCCTTTTTTTGATATGCCCAACACCACACAGAATTGCGCCTTCATTCTTCTTCTTAGAATCAGACACTTATTCAGGGTAGCTTCTTGGTGTGTGTACCTGGCTTTGCACAGAGGGAGCTCATATTCATTCCCTTTGTAATTAATTCTCCACACCTTAGAGGTAAAAAGAAGGTACATCTGTCAGGTAACTACCAGTGACTGCTGACCCCCTACCATGATGTATTGGACTCCCTTTTTCTATTCTCCAAACCCCACTTTCCTAGAAGAAGGTGGATCTGTGAGGTAAATACTAGAGTCCACTGCCCCTCATTCTGTCCTTGAAAACTCTGCATAGAACCTGCCTCCTCCTGTTACCCGCCTTCCTCTGGTTTTGACAGGGTTCTGTTATGGAATAGGTGTGTTCATAGATCATTGGTGTTAAAGGATAGGTTAAAATATGCAGAATAGGCTACGCAACAATTTCCACTTTATACATGGATTCCGCCTTTCCTGGGAACTGTTTCCCTACAGGCATCTGCTTTTGTTGAGTGACCCCCTACCTAACCTATAATCGCTGTCACATCTTCTGTGGGAGTAAACCAGGAGAATGCTGCAAATTCAGGGAAGTGGTTAAGGTATAAGACATGGCTCTAATATGACAGCAATTCACTTTCCTTTACTTTAGACTAATGGAGAGACATATATTACATAAAAGAAAGGTGCAACAATTTGGAGCTGTATAATTGCTGAAAAGAATGAAAGAATGAAGGGGCATATCAGCAAGCAGGCGATACAAAATTATCGCCGCTTTTGCGCCTGTTTTCGGATGAAAAGTGGCGATAATTTTAACGCCTGATCAGCAAGGTCACGCTATCCCGTGAAACCTTGCCTGATCGCCATTTCCCTTAACGCCCATCTTTCCATCTCTATTGAGATGCAAAGTGGGCATTCCTCCACAGGATACCGGGAGAAATGTCGCTAAGTGACATTTCTCCTATTATCAAGCCTCATGCAAAGCAGTATAGCGACAAGAAAAGTAGCGATATCCTCTGTTATCGCTACTTTCCTTACGCCTGCTTTGAAACTGACTTAGCCATGATATCCTATGGAAGGTGGATATCATGGCTAAGTATGTGAGGCCCTATCAGCAAGCTATCACCAAAAGTTGTGTGAATATCGCTGGATTTCCAGCGACAATCTCACATTTGGCAGCTTGCGCTCTGAATTGTATTGCTTTGGAGATAAGCGTTGCTAATCGTATGCTATCTCCATGATACAATTCAGAGTTGGCCGGCGATAATTATCCTCACGCTAAGAGCGCTGAGCGATAATTATCGCCGGCCCTTGTTGATATGCCCCGAAATTAGAAGTTATAAGTACAGTTGGGAACATAAGCATTTCTGTACTGTGCTCTTGCTAAGTTAATGCCTGGTCATTGTTTTGAAACCCTGAGGAGGCCTGCACATCAATATAGACCGAAACATATTGACAACAGCAGGGAGTCCAAAATATGAAAGGAAAGACAGCATGTTTTTGTCCACTTTGGAAATGATGCTTCCAATGAATTATTAGCCTCTTGCAATGGCTGTTTATTGCATTTAGAAATAGCCAATAAGACCTTTAATTATTTTTGCTTGTCAAAAAAGAAAGAATATGTTTTAAACTTAGGTTTTTAAATTAAAAAATCAATGAATGGATAACTCATAAGCCTTGCGTGTATCTTATTTGCATTAATGCTAATATAGAAAGTATGGTTTAGATAACTGATATGTGTTAAATCCCTTAAACTGTTTTGAGCCCAGTGACAATTGAGCTGGCTTGGATAAATATCATTATATTATCGATCTCCTGTTGAGAATACAATTGCACTTTATACCAGTGCAACTGCAGCCTTGGTGCCCCTGATCCTATCATCAGAGCACCTGTAGCCAGCATCCGTTAGGGGCATCTGTCCTAGAGCAGCTGCTACTTTACCTGAAACAAAAGACAAAAGACACGCAAATGATGGACGGAATGTCGAACAAATCAAACATTAACCCCCAGTCAAGATATCTGGGTTAAATCCATTGGTCTTTTGTTCACCATGCCACCCCAGTTTAGACCCAGCCATATGAAAATCAGTCTTGACCCTGATCCTCATGGGAATAGTCCAGCCCGAACTGCCAAACCAGGTCCTCCCTGGACCAAAAACAAACATACTGGGACCAGTTTTGGGATATCACCCCTCAATACCCAGGCTACCTAAATCCAGTGGCACAGTGAGCCCAGGACCCAGGTCTGGGCATGCCCGTCAAACTTAGGGCGAGAAAGCAAAAGACACAAAAATGATGGACAGAGCGTGGAACAAATCAAACATTTTGGAATGTTACTTTACCTGCAACATCATCATCCATGCGGGCCAACCAGGCTGAAGAAGAGAGCAGCATGGAGAAAGGGGATGAGGAGGAAGGGCCTGGTCCACCACATGGTGACGGGGCTGACATTTAGACCTATAGTCCATCTTCTATCTAACAGAAACAGGCTAATGCTCCAGTCCCCACAGGAGCCGGCAAACCAGTGGAAAGTACATATTATTAATTGGTGTAGTTGGGGGAACAAATGCTGCCATGGAGCTGGTCATACTACTTTCTAGGAAGGTTTCAAGAGGTCTGAGCAGATGTGGTAATGGTTGGCGAACACTTGAGGTCGTGTAAGAGAGATTTGTTGAGCTGATTCTAGTCCATCAACAAAAGTACATGTCTGCTCTGTGGCATGGCATCTATCAATGCTGAAACATTAGGGCAGCCCAGTGACACCCTGCTGTACACTTGGCAGAGGAGCACACCCCAAAACGGGTCATCCATGACTCCATGAGACATGTAGCGGAGGGGCATGTGGCAATGTTATCTGCCATTAAGGCCCAAATCTGTGTTCTGGAGAACCTGGCATTGAATAACTTGCCATCAACCACATGCCAGCCTTGGGCTGTGATGAGAGCAGTAGCAATCCTTCCCCACACCCATCCACCTTTTACCCTCTCATTCAGTCCAGCAGGTCTCTCCTGTCAATCCTCACAGGAGGTGTGACCGTACTGCTCAGCTGACAGGTGCAGGGCAAACCCCAGCTAAGAACAGTGCCCAATGAGGGCAACACTTGTACATATTTTTAAATAGTTGGGGTTAGAGAGGTTAATGTAGTGTGTAGGGATAGTTGTTAGTACAGTGTATGTGTAGGTGATGGGTTAGTTGGTTGGTTAGTTGGTGAGACGATAGGGGCAGGAAGGAGCTGCCAGGGAACAGGTGCAGTTGGGGTAGGGTGGGCTGAAAGATAGGGCATCTAAGGGATATTTGTTATATTGTTAGTAGGATATGGTTGTTGGTGATGGGTTAGTTGAGGAGTGTGTGGCGGTGAGCCTAGGTTAGAAAAGGGAACTGTTTAAATAAATATGTCTAACACTCTGGTTTATTTAAAGTGCAACTTATTGTGTAATTTCCTCATATTAATGTGCATGCATTCACAGTGATTGTTGATGAGGCGGTCGTCGTTGATGCAAGCGGTACTATATTGTTATGTGCCTCTTATTCATCATCACTTGGGACTTCATTGACCTCATCCCTCTCCCCTGGAATATTTTATATATTATGCCGCCGACAACAGAGGGATGCATAGTTACTTACCTTATCTTGTGCATATGCCAAGGTACCACCAGTACACTGTAGGCATCTAAAATGGTCCTTCAACAGTCCAAATGCACTCTTAATAGTGTTGTGTTTCTTGTTTGTAGGCTCATTCTGCTGCAGAGGGAGCACAGAGAGTCACCTACAGGAAGGGCCGAACTGGGAATCCAAAGCAGCCCTGGCTATTTTGTCGGAATGGCCCACCACCCCGGGGCGGGGGGCAAGCGTGAAGCACTGCTGCTGAACAAAAAACGCCCCCAGTACTCCTGCTTTTGTGACTTGGGCTAATATTGCAGCATCGCTGCAAAACCATCCTCAATGCTCCAAAACTGTCCCCCACCGCTCCAAAATCGCCCCCACCTCTCCAAAGCCAGCTCCCACCCACCCAGCCTCCTGGGCAAACGCCCGATGCCTGCTATGGACTGTCCGGCCCTTCCTAGAGGAGATGGCCATGTACGTAAAATGTGAGAGTTGAAATGTAGAAGATACACATGCAGATGGGGTGTATCATTCTTTACCAGTGTGACACCTTTCTAATGACAGCGACTGTGTACCCCTAAGTTGCGCTTTACAAATCCTGATAAAATAATGTAACATTTGCTATCTTTCTGAAACCACTGATGATTGTTGAATAAAATTGATATCTCTGTTGTCATTATTGGAATAGTGCCAATATGAGGTTCCATCAACGACTTGGGGGTTAATCACAGACATTAGAAAATAATTAGTACATGACAACAGTTGGCTTGTTATTCTGACTACGTGTTCCTGTCTGTGAAGCATACATTAAGAAGATTAGGGGCATATCATCAAGGGCTGAAGATATAATTATTGCCGCTTTAGCGTCCATTTTTGGGCGAAAAGCGGCGATAATTATATCGCATTATTTGCAAGGACACGCTAGCGCGTGTTTTCTTGATTCAGCTCCCGTTTTGTTCACACCTCGCTTTGCATCTCTAATGAGATGCAACGGAGGCGTGCCTGACAAAAAACCATGGGAAACTATCGCTACCCCAGCTTTGTAATATCATCAACGAGGGGTAGCAATATTTTAAATCCCGTTAACTATGCCTTAATGCAGGAATTTAACGTCTGTTAAATTCCTGACTAAGGCATAGCTAACATGGGAGGTGGATTATGGTGATACGACCACAGAGTCGTATCACCAAGGCTATCTCCGTTTTGGGTGCAACATGGCTGGTTTTCCAGCGATGTTGGCCCATTTCCCTGGACTATTATCGCCCTGGAGTAACACGTTGTTAATAACGCGTTACCAGGGTGATAAATTCCAGCGATAGACGACGATAAATACACAAGCGCTAAGCACGCTTTGAGATTATTTATCGCCATCCTAGTAAATATGCCCCTTAGTTAGGACAATACTTGCTCAACCGTTCTGACTCTGTAACCCGGTATCTCCAGTTTACCAATCACGCTGTGTACCATATGGGCATGATGAGCTGTTTACAATGACAACCTGAGATGGGGCGGGGATTGGAAGCATAAAGTAAGGTTGCAGTTGTCCTTGGAGTTTCAGTAACCTGCCCAAGAGAGTTATTATGAGACGAGAGTGTTGATAGGCCACTTCACATCTACAGATGTATTTTTAATTACAGTTTGCGGTTGTACTATCATAAACAATGGTGTGTGTGGACTTTGGCTTGTGTGCTTTTTGTGATTGGCAGCTTGTGTCTGCCACTCTAAGGTGGAGGAGGATTTTGTTGGTTATTCTACATGTACTGCATGTCATCCTACTAATTGTAATTGCTGATTCCCAGTAAATTGGCATGCGGTAATTCCGCATGTGATATTTTTGCGTACAGCTTTACTGCATGCAAAAAAACGACGTTCCTGTGGTACAATACCCTGCTCCATATTTACAAAGTGGTGCTTAGCGACTTTTTGTGGCTTAACGACGCTTTGTAAATATGGTACCCTTTCATGCCAGTATCTGCATGAAAGGGGCGTGGAATGGGTGTTGCTGTGGGTGTTCTACAGCAACACCCATTGCTTTTTGACACTGCCCCAGATTCATAAGGATGTGTAAATCTGAGGCAGCGCCACAAACTAACGACATGCAAGAACAGGCATTAGAATGGTGATACAATATGAAATACTTTTATTTCTCCTTCTTTTTGCTTTTGCTATGTGTGCTGCATTCTGCAGCGCACATAGAAAGAGCAAAGCCCCATGAATAATTGTTTATGTGCAGGAAGGTGTCCATAAACGAAATGCAGCACACATTGAAGTAGCAAATCATCATTATTCATTGATTGTTTATGTGCAGGACGGTACACCTTCCTGCACATAAGCAATGATTCCCTGCAACGCAGGCCCCCTTGCACTGTTGTGCAAGGGGGCCTGCGTTGGTGCTATGTGACTAATTTTAGCACCAGTGCTAGGGAAAACACAGGGGTGAGCCGTATTGTTGTAAATATGGCGCATCCCTGCATTTTGGAACTGTCGGAGCGCGGTGCTGCCAAATTTGGCACAGCTCCGCGTTCCAACATTTCCTTGTACATATACCCCTGGGTGTTATTTGTCGGTATGCGCATGCACTAATGACACAGGGGGACAATCTTAGAAACGCACAGAAAAGTATTATCGCAGGAAAGCATGTAGTAATTAATACTGCTCTGCGCCACTTGTGAATGGGAGCTGGGAATGTTGATAGATTCTCCTGCAGCCCGTCAGGTATTTGAAGATTAGGGTAATTGCCATCTTTTCAGTATTCTGTATGCAGTCTTATCACCTCTATTCAATTCACATATCTTTACCACGTGTCTATGACCTAAATGTATTTAATTAATGGTATGTGCATTATTTATTCTACGCATCGCTCGAGTATTCAAATGCACATCACTCCAGGGCGTTACACACGCCTTTGCAATTCATCATCGTACAGGAGCTACAACCTGGGGCTGCAAGGAAGGGCTGTTTAAAAACCCATGAAACTCATCATGCACATGCTTATGGTCCTTAGCACTGTTCAGTGGTAGTTTGAAGTCCCTGATGTCTTTTCATATAATCATCCATGTCGGCAGAAAACACTAATGTGGATATAGGTAAAGGCACGAGGAGACCAGTCCACAAAATGGAAATGTAACTATTTGCATGCAGCTTTAAAATTGATCATTGACGTTTTCAATTTTGAAGCTTATTTCCCAGAATTATATTATTTCCACAAAGCACACACTTTTAAACAACAATTAAGACCCATATTTCATTTATTAAGAATTCACATAAAAGACTATGCTACTTACTAAAATGGTCATAAGATGCAGTCAATTGATCATACCTTCTTTTAGGGAGGCATGTGTCATCCCATTGCTAACTTTCTTGGCAAACCAACTAGGTGATAAATTAGTTACTCCTTGTATTTTTACACATGCTTTACACATGCTCCATTTAGAACTTACAGTAGAAAACTGAATTTTGAAAAAGGTCTGTTTTTTCACACCCCGACGATTTAATAATAGCAATAAAAGTAATTAATGACCTCCAGGCTGTTACCGGTGTGACAGCAAAGACCATTTGGGCAGAACCTAAAAATCAGTTACTGTCTGAGCAGAAACCAATGATGGCTTGAACCACTGTTGCAAAAGACTCATCCTGGACTCCAAACTCAAAACCTTTAAATGGATCCCCCTCGAACACAGAAAGACCGTCACACACGCCCTCGTCACCAGCAGACTTGACTACAGCAACGCACTCTATGCCGGAATCAACAAAAACCTCACCTGCAAACTTCAAAACATCCAGAACGCCGCCGCCAGGCTAATCCTCAACCTGCCACGACACTGCCACATCACCCAGCACCTGCGCACACTCCACTGGCTCCCCATCGAGGCAAGAATCACCTTCAAGATTCTCACCCATGCACACAAAGCCCTCCACAACACTGGACCAGCATACCTGAATAGCAGACTCACATTCCACGCAACCCAAAGGACCCTACGATCAGCCCAGCCCGCTGTTGTCCCTCGCACCAGGAAGTCCGAATCGGGAGGCCGCACCTTCTCCTATCTCGCGGCCAGAGCCTGGAACTCCCTCCTACTCCACCTCAGACAGACAACATCACTCCCCAACTCCACGAGGGACCTCAAAACATGGCTCTTCGATAGACCTCCTCCTTGATGTACAGGACCTTAAGCCTCCCCCTCCCCCAGTGCCTTGAGACCCTTACGGGTGAGTAGTCACGCTTAAGAAACCCATGATTGATTGATGAAAAATCGCTAGGAAAATATTCCTGCAATTTACTCAGTTCAGTCATTGGCTCCAGTGGGATGACGGCATTTGTGTTTTTATTCAATTATACACCATGTGAGGAAGAAAGGAAACATGGCTGGTAAGTGATATTTTAATTTAATTCTGCTATCTTTTAGCGCACAGATGCTTGTATCCATACAGAACTGAACAGTGGCTCTGTAAAAGAACACACTCTTAATGTTCACATAAGGAACACTTTAGAAAATGCGTATGGCTCTTCCAATGCCCTTGTCATTAAAACAAAAGGCAGGCATCATGTACGGTGCTGTAATAGTGCTTTGAAGGGCACATTTTCCCAAAAAGATTTATCACTCGCCGAAAGCTTTGAGAATTATTAAATACCTTCTTACAGAGAACATAAAACAAAAGGCAGACATAATTTAATTTAATAACTTTAGGACTTGACTTTTCAAGGAATTATAGCTGTAAAGTTTTGGGGCATTAAACTGTAATTCATTAAATGCCCGTGTGTCTTTTGTAGGAGCAATCCAAATTCTTAACAATATTTCTGGCTGTACAAAATGTTGTGGGACTACATTAACTACATTAACTTTGTAAATTGCAAATCAAAGTTGTATGTTTCCAATGCCATTTAGCATTTGTCGACCCTCAGAATAATGTATTACCTCTTCATTCCCTTCCACCATCCAGTATTAACTTTTTGAGGTGGTCCCAGCGGATGAGACTGGTCCCCCATTGATATTTTTTGTTCCGAAATTAAAACCCACCTGAAACCGTTTTCCCTCTGTTTTAACAAGACGCATGGGTGCTGGTTGTGCAAGGTAGCATTGCTAAACATTTAATGGTGTTCAGGCAGCGACTGACTGCACATTTGATGAACCTCTGAATGCCTGTCTTGTAATCTCCTATCACTGTACCTGCAGCTGATCTGATAGGAACTTGTCAACACGTGTGGCACTGTGCTGTGCACCATTGGGTCAAACAAATAAAGTACATCATTGTCCTAACAACAGTTTGACAGGACAACACATAGTAACATTACATGGCCTTGCCTCTGTCCACATTGCGCTTCAGAAGTACCAATGCAGGGGGGCGTGGCTTCGCGCTGAAGCGAGGTGGCCGTGTAAAGGAGTAGCTCTGTCCCGCATATCCGGAAACCACACCATCCGCCACACTCATCCGATCCCCGCTCACAGGGATAGCCTCTAGCAGTGTTCCGAAACCGACCTGGCCAGTCGCCGCGGCCGCCACTGATCTGGGGGGGCGAGTGGTAAGCCCCAGTGTTTTGTGGCCTGCCCAGAGTAACGGACCGGGACCTGGGGTGCCTGTGGAGCACGAGAGACACGTGAGTTCGGGCGGCTGCTGAATTAAGAGACACCAGGGATTGAGGCCTGACCCAAGGGGAGCGGTGCTGGAGGTGTCGCGGAAGCTATGCCCTCCCCAGTGAAGATTCTGGGGGTACGTTAGAGGAGCACAGGAAGTGGCGATCCTGCTGGGCAATCTGTTCGTGAGGCAGGCACAAAGTGAAAGTGTTTAGAGTGGTGGGAAACATCACAGAGAAGAGAGACACTGGAAGCCCAAGCTGCAAAAGCTAATATTCACACTGACTTGAAGCTGTGCTGATCGGCTCTGTTCGCTGAGCCCTCGCCCAGGCCCGTGATCTCTGGGCTGAAGTGAGAGGCGGGCAGCGGTCTGGTGTCCGGCGGCCGTGTCGCTCCTGGGTGCTTCTGAGGATGGCGAGAGTGGAAAAGCCTATTGGAGCAGCAGCGGTGAGGGACCGACTTGCTACCGTCGCAGTGAGGCACTGGAGGGACGCAGCGTCCAGAGACCCGGAGTGAGCACCCGGGCAGCCTCGCAGGCGAGAGCGGGGCTGAATCAGTGCATCATGCCGTGTGTGGAGGAGGCTTTCGCTCTGCGGGAGGCGGCGGGGGCCATTTCCACCTACTAAGACGCCCTTATGCGACCCGCTGTGGAGTCGAGCACTAACTGAAGATACCCCCAAGCGATACGCATACACAGAGGGGGCACGTCCTGTGAGGCCGGCCATTATGGAAGTCCGAGGCCTCGGCAATCTACCCATTGCGCAGTATAGGCACCCTGGTGTATTGGGGTGTTCGTGTATTGTGATCAACTTGCTCCTGACGAGTAGCTGCGCGCTGCCAATGCCTACATCCCTGCAGTCTCTGGTGCCACGATGCTAACCCTTGGCAGCTAGAATTAATTGTGCTACTACTGTAACAGGTGGGAGACTCCTGAACACAGCAGCGCTGACCTGCCAATTTGGTGAGATTCTGTGTGCCTAAACTCGGCGGTGGGACCTGCTGGGCCGCTTTAATCGGCGGCGCGGCCGGCCCTTCCCCACCAGCAATCCCAGCTGCCTCTGTTGTGACGAAGGAGTGTCACCCCTGGAGCGGCATCGAGGAGAGGCTGGCTCCCCGATTGTGCTGCAGGGAGAGGCTACCTCGCACAAACAACGGCACACACGGCCCATTGGGAGAAGAGGAGGTTGCGACCTGTGTTCTGGACCCGGCTGTAGTGC
This sequence comes from Triturus cristatus, assembly GCF_964204655.1. Taxonomy (NCBI): domain Eukaryota; kingdom Metazoa; phylum Chordata; class Amphibia; order Caudata; family Salamandridae; genus Triturus; species Triturus cristatus. Next base: position 189,861,156 of record NC_140594.1, read on the forward strand.
GCACAACCTGCTGCACACACCACAGTTCTTGTGGGAGAAGGACCCAGTTGGCTGAGGTAGGGAGATATAGCCCGGGCATGTGGATAGCGTGGAGGCAGGTCAGCCACCTGGGCCTGAGACCCCACCGCGTGACCCCACACACTGGTGATTGTGGGTCAAAGATCGCGACCCCTCCCCCCCAGACGACAGCCCTCACGGCCAAATCTCTCAATTCACAAAGACCATTGAGTCAGCTGGGGTGTGGAGGTGAGGGGTGAAGACCTGCATATTCCCCGCCCGTGACGCAGAAGGTCTGGGACATGGCCAGTGGGCCCACGCACGGGTTGGAGGGTGCGGAGTGGTGGACCTGTAGTCAACATGAGTGGAAAGGGCACCAAGCAGTCACAGCAAAGCAGACTGGACAAATACACCTTTTCTCAGGTGGCTGTCCCTGAAACCTCCTCGCGAGAAGCACAGACCGGGAACGCAGAGGATGGCCCCCCGGCCTCACCTTGAAGGACGTCATGGAGGCGATAGCCGGGATTCGCACCTCGATGGAACCGAGAACGGATGCAATCACGGTGGAGAGGACTCTCATTAGAGTGAATTTTGCAAAAATGAGTGAGAAGGTCTAGCAGCTCCAAGTGACCACGACTTACCTTGGTGAAGATGTCTCGCAGATCCAGACTGAACTCCGGGATCTGCAAAACTTCTGAAAATACACAGAGGACAAGCTTGATGACTACGAGGGGCGCTCCCGGCGCAACAACGTACAAATTATTGGACTGCCGGAGAGGGCGGAGGTGCAGGCACCTGACCTCTTTGTCGAGGACCTGATACTTAAACATCTTTGCCCTAAGGGACTGTCCAAGTTCTTTATCGTGGAACGAGCCCACAGGGTCCCCGGGGGATGTCCGAGACCTGGTCCCCCGGGCTCTTCTGGCGAGGTTGCTTAATTTTCGCAATCGGGACACGATCCTGCAGTGTGCCAGCGCGGCGCCGCCCCTCAAATATGAAAGCTCAACCATTTCCTTTTTCCCGGACTTCACTCAAGCTGTTCAGAAACAAAGAAGAGCCTTTCTCACCATCAAAAAGAGACTAAGGGACAAAGGCCTTAAGTACGCCATGCTCTTCCCGGCTGGGTTGCGGGTTGAGGCAGATGGCAAACCATGGTTCTTCGACCGTGCTGAGGACGTGGCAGACTGGCTGGAGGGCTGGAGAGATGCAAAAGAACATAATGCCCGCTGAGCCCGCTCCGATGGGAGACTTTGACTGTAGGGTGGGCTTACCTTGTGGTCTCAAATATTTGTTTTGTTCCTGATCCGGAGCCTTGTCGGGCCGGCCCCAGGGGTGGCCCTGACGGCCAAGAGGTACCTTGATCACCCGACTTACCCTATGCCTTTTTCTTCCTAGAGACACTGGAGGCTGTCCCATACGGGGAATGACACTGATTAGTATTGGCAGCTGTGGTTGGGATGGGGGATGGGGCACCTTTTTTTCCCCACATTTAGCTACTTTAGTTTCCGGGTTGGGCGACAGGCACTCTGCAAGTTAATCTCATGGGTAGTTCTAGGCCCAGAGTGCAGGGGAGCAGGGAGGGGGGTGGTTGGAGTTGGGTGTGGGAGAGGGGTTTATTTGTTCTAGTTCATTCTGCAGCACTATCTATCAGGGCCTTCAAAGGCAAACCCGCACCTGACACTATTTATGGATACACAATGGGATAGGAGTTTCACCTTGTTGAGTTGGAACGTCAACGGGCTTGGTGACAAAGTGAAGCGCACCCTGGTCCTCCGATACCTTAAACGCCATTCCCCGGAGGTGGTCTTCCTCCAAGAGACGCACCTTGAGGGCTACTCCAGCAAGGCACTAAATAGATGGGGATATAGGCTAGTGGCCCACTCTGGTTTCACCTCCAGGTCCAGGGGGGTGGGAATCCTGATTAAAAACTATCTTCCTTTTTATGTACAAACAACATGCACTGATGAGTGGGGCAGATACGCCGCGGTGACGGGACAGTGGGAGGGCAACAAGCTCACCCTAATGTCAGTATATGTACCTCCTGGCCTGCAAACGCAAACCTTTTCCGATCTAGTGACCCAGCTGCTTTCACTTCCCGAGGATCTCTTACTAGTGGGAGGGGATTTCAATGCTGTTGTCTCTGGTTCCCTTGACCGTCACCCCCGTGACATCGGCCCCTCGTCTCACTGGCTCTTAGAGTTTCTGGAGTCCTTTGGCCTATCCGATGTTTGGCGGATATTTCACCCTGGTGACATCCAATACACATTTTTCTCAGGGGGCATCGAAGCTTCTCTTGCATTGACTATCTCATGACTCCCGCAACTCAAGCCGCATATATCCGTGAGATCCTGGCATGGGGAATCTCTGATCACTTCCCAATATGGACTCGTCTGGTTCTGGGTGATACGCGGGTGGGTGTGATTGCGCCCATCAAGCCCTGGTTTCTCCGCAACCCCTTGGTTCGCAAGGGTCTCCTGCTCGCAATTGACCACTACTTTCAAGGTTAAGCCGACTCCCCCCAAACACTGTGGGAGGCGTTTAAGTCGGTGATAAGGGGACAAGCTCTCTCACTGATTGCTTGAGTTAAAAAAGAAAAACAAAAAGTCCTTGAAGCCGTAGAGAAAGATATTCTCTGCCTCGAGGACAGACCTGTTGAGGAAATGGGCCCAGAAACAATCCACCTCCTACAGCTCAAGAGAGACGAATATAAAAGTATTGCTACCGACAGGGCTAAGAGTTGGGGGAGCGAGAGAGATGGTAGGGTATATGAGTGGGGTGATAAGGCTGGGAAGCTCCTGGCCTGGGTAGACAGGAAGGAACTGGCCAACAGGATTGTCCCAGAGCTATCCGACGAGGAGGGTGGAGTGCGTCCCGACCCCCTCGAGATAGTCTGCGAATTCGCTACATCTTATGACAGAATTTACTAGTTGAGTTCGCCATTCCTCGAAGAGGACTCCATGGGCCTACTTCGTGATATCCGTTTGCCCACTCTCTCTGAGGAAGACAACAAGTTCCTGGATAGTGACATAACTAATGATGAAATAGCCCAGGCAATTAGGAGCTTATGTCCAGAGAAAGCACTCGGGTCTAACGGCTTGCCCATTGAGCTTTACAAGCTGCGTCCTGACGGCCTTGCCACGTTTCTCTGATCCATGTTCGAAGAGGGTAGAAGAGTGGGTGTCCTTCCTCTGGATCAGAGACTGGCATCCCTTGTCGTGATTCCCAAGGAAGGGAAGCCCAGAAACAAATGCACCTCTTACAGGCCCATTTCACTCTTGAATGCGTAACCCAAGATTCTTGCCAAACTCTTGGCCACACGGCTATCTCGGGTGATAACAACACTGGTTCACCCGGATCAATCGGGCTTTATGCCACACTGTAACACGGCCCTTAATTTGTGCAGGGTTCATGGAGTGCTGGGGAGGGCTGATACTAGTAACGAGCCGACTGTGATAGTGTCGCTAGACACCTCCATGACTTTGATACCATAGAGTGGCCAAACCTGCTAGCTGTCCTTGCCAAAATGGGGTTTGAGCCTGTCTATATAGCATGGGTTAGACTCTTGTATACGGAACCTATGGCCCAGGTGATAGTCAACTATAAGCGATCATCCCCATTCCAGCTGCACCGAGCGACCAGATAGTGGTGCCAATTGTCCCCACTACTGTTTGCCCTCGCCCTGGAGCCACTGGCGGCCTGGATCAGTGCAGACCCAATGATTCGCCAATTGCGGTCGTCAAAAGACTGGGAGGACCGCAACTCGTTTTATGCTGATGATGTTCTCCTCTATCTAGCCTCCCCTAAAAAGTCTTTAATCTATGTACTGGATATTTTCACAATATTTGGCAAATACTCGGTCTATTCAATTAATTGGAGCAAGTCACTTATATATGTACTGGGAGGTGAGTCTCCCCCATTGCCCAGAACTTGCCCGATGCAGATAGTGAGGGATGGTTTCCGTTACCTTGGAATGTTTATCACTGCTGATCCTAAACTCCGATACGAACGGAACCTGGCCCCGCCCCTGCAGCGACTTAAAAGGGATGTGGGTGGTTGGAGGACCCTGCCGCTCTCGCTGTTGGGTAGAGCAGCACAATTTAAAATGATGTCCCTGCCCTGGCTGCTATATACCTTGCAAAACTATCCAGATCCGGTCCCAGCACGATATTTCAGATAAATTGAGGGGCTACAGAGAGAACTGCTGTAGGAGGGGAGGCCCAGAATAGCACTTAACAAATTGGTCCTGAACTGGTACGACGGAGGTATCAGCCTCCCTGACATTCAGAAATATTCTTGGGCATCCCACCTGGCTGCCATTAACCAATGCACTTATCGCCAGCCTGATGACCCGGCTTTTACTATGGACCGGTGGCTACTGCCCGGAGGAAACTATACTACAGCCTTGTATTCCAACCCCGGGAGACTCTCCCTTACTGGCCCCACCAAACACTCTGTTCTGATATGGCACTCCATCAATAAAAGCTTAGGTTGGGACCAGAAGCTCACACTGGCAACGCCGCTGTGGGACTCTGAGCAGTTAGGTTATCTTTGGTCCACAAAAGGCTTTGATAAATATTTGAGAAATAGGACCTGATTGGTATATCCCGACTGGGAGATCTCCGGGTGAATCGATTTGATGGCCCTCAAGCACGCCCAATTAGCTGGTGTGCTGGGGAAAGAACATAAATTATCACAGACCAAGCCGGTAGGACCAGCACTTCAGATCTATAATACCAAGGTAAAAGGGTCAGTCCTATATGGTGCAGAGCTATGGGGTTTCAACAACATATCCCCTTTAACCGTGGTACAGAATAAACTCCTTAGAGTTCTAACCGGTCTTCCTCAATCTACTCCCCTGAAACCCCTTTACTTAGACCTTGGGTGTCACACGCTCGAAGAAGCAGCACGATTCAAACCAGTTGCCTTCTGGAGAAGACTATGGTCTACTCCGGAGTTGATAGTCTATGCCAACACATTGAAAGATGTTATTGGAGCTGACACATCCCACAAGATTCTTTGGTTACAAAAGGTCAAAAGTGGACTACAGGATATGGGTCTAAGTCATTTATGGGAGGATCCCGTTGGCAACTCCTTCCCCTCTAAGAGGACCTTCAAAGAAATGTATTGGAATATGGTTAAAATTAAGTCAGCACGTCTCTCTACGAACACCCAGTTGACTAATTTATTTTTAGACCACAAAAGTGTGCCCAAATATGAGGACTACTGGAATTTTATAACAAAACCAGGTGACAAAAAACTGTATTTTCAGTTTAGAGTAGGTACCCTTCCGGTTAAAGCTTTCACCTGTAAATGGAAGAGTGTACCGGGTAACACTTGTGTCTTCTGTCCTGAGCAGCCAGAGACAGTTCCCCATATATTTTTCACCTGTCCGGCATATAAATTTCCCAGAGCTAAATGGATTAAAGTCCTATGCTCTAACATGGGCACCCGATCTTGTGCCACTGCTCTCCGTATATTAACATCAAATACTGAGGAGCATATTGTGATAGCCGTGTCCAAATTCTTGAGTATGGTGTGGAAAATAAGAGCAATTAAGTTGAAGTCAATCTGAGTATGTGATGGCTCCTTAGGATAAACCCAAAATATCCATAGGTCTAGGGGGAAAGCAATAAATGTTTTTCATTTTATGTATGTTTTTTTATTACAGTTTTAGATTGGAATGAAATCCTATTTAATGATATGTTTTTTAACTTTCATTGTTTCTATAATGCATTTTATTGTTAACTGTTTTTGTATATGTGTCTTTTATGATCATAACGATTGCAATAAAGACGTTTTGACTGACTGACTGACTGATATGGTTACTTTTGCCATACTCCGGCAGCAATTCGAGCTCTCTAGTATGGAATTCTTCCGCTATTTGCAGATTCGCCATGCCATCACCGCGACCCTGCAGAAAGGCACAAGGCCCCCTGAATCCTCACCATTAGAGGACCGTTTACTAGACGGTTACCTTCCCCTAAAAGCGATCTCTCTTACATATAAGAAACTGATTAACAACACCCCTGACCCGCTTGAGCGCTTGCGTGAGTGCTGAGGGAGAAACAGACTGGGGTTTGAGGACGAAGCGTGGCGGGAGGCGGTTGCCTCACCTAGGGAAGTGGCAATCTCGGCACGTCTGTGATTGGTCCAGCTCAAGATACTACACAGAACATACATCACTGGGCCCCAATTAGTCCACATGGGGAGGAGGGTGATTGCAGATGCAATCATGGGCACGTAGGTATTCTCATCCACATAATATGGGAACGTGATCAGATACAAAAGTATTAGCGGGAAATACGTGGAGAAGTGTGGCTCAATGGTTAGAGCGGCAGACCCTGATGCAGAGATCTGGCCTGGGACCAGGGGAAAATTCCCGCCTCGGCGGGTCTTGGCGGGTCTTGGGCTCATAATTCCTCGGACCTGATTTCTCGCCTCGGTGCCTATTCTAATCATGGGTCCCACGCTGCAACTCTGGGCAATAGCTTGCTTAATCTCCACAACGGCCCCAACAGCGCTGGGATGCCTGGCTTCACCCTGGGGATGCCCAGGAGTGGACATTTCACAGGGAAAAACCAGGAAGGGTTCCCTAGTGGTGTGAGTACAGTGCCGGGAAACCCCGAAATGGGGTAGCTGTGCGCTATATAAGTACAAACACATTTACATGAAGTGATGGAAAAAGTGCTACATAAAACCATCCGTCCGGAGGCTAAAAGATGTATCTTAAACATGTGGGGACCCACTGACTTAACAAGTATGGAGAGGCTCTGGGCTATGTTGGGGTCAATGGTGGCCAAACGAGATATAGCCCAGCAGTGGGGGGTGGCTGCTCCAACTCTGGCTTCCTGGAAGAGGAGTCTAGACTGGTGCATGTTTAAGGAGTAGACTGTATACGTAGCATGAGGATACCCCAGAAATTGGTCCGTGGTGTGGTCTAGGTGGAACGATTGTCGGGAAGGAAATTGTGTAGCCGATACACTCCTCAGAGGAGGAACCACTGTCCCCTTGATGCAACTCAAACGTTAAATTATCACCACAGAAAAAATGAATGTTGTCTGACTGTAATCACCATTGTGTCATTTTCATAACAAATGTGCTAATGCTGACTGCTTTTTTTTCTTCATATGTTTATGTCTAATATATTTTTAAAAAAGAAGTACCAATGCAGTCGCTCAACATACCTAGGGCCTCGTTTAGAGTTTGGCAAAGGAGTACTGTACCTGCCAAACCCCACCTCATTTAGAGACAGACTGGCCTTAAGTATTCGGTCAGTGGAGCCCCCATGGTCGCGGTCAACAAAATACTTCTTATAATGGTCGAATGGAGTAGGGGCCATGAGGAAAACGGTATTACATCGCCTGCCCTTTGTAGGGACATTTAGGGTGGATGGAGTAATGTCTTTTTTCTGTCCTTCACATGCAGGAAAACCTGGCAGTAAGGAACAGGAAAAAAGCTATGGTGATGCCCCACACCCTGAAAGAAAACTTCCAGGGTGAGGGGATCATTAGATTTTTGTTTTTCAAAAGCAAACTCCTGCTTTGGGAGTTTGTTTTTGAAAAAACAAAAAAGTTCAACATTGGGTGGATGCCTGTACTGCTTGATTTTCCTGGCCTCCTTGTGTTGTAGAGCGATCAATATGACTTCAGTCTCTTTCCATCCAAGTCTAAGGACTAGAGTAGTGAATAGGGCCTATCTATTAGACACTTTGACACAATCCCGTGCTCCTACCCATAGATCAGGGCCTACATACATAGCCTAGGGGATAGATTCGTTAGCATCGAGGATAACTTGCCCTATAGTGAGGGTATTTCATGGAGTCGTGCTGAATTCAGGCCTGGTAGGCCTCAGACAGGAGAGACTCCATCTTTCTTTCTGCTCCGGCAGCTTGGGACACTTCTAGAGGGAGGGCGATGTTTTAGTTATGAGGTGTTATTCGCTCGGAGAGAACCGGTTCAGGCCGGCCCTTATCGAAGGAGTGTATTTTTTCCCCTGCCGAAGACACTACATCAGGCCGGCCGGCTGGGAACGTGTCCTTGGCACGGGGAGGTACAGGAATTTGGTGGGCGGCAGGTTTCGAGCTGGAAATTTCCATGAGAGAATGCACCTCTATATTAGTGAAAGTCTGAGTTAGATATGGGCACTTGCTTCTAGACCATAGGCGGCATCTGGCCGTTAGCAGAAAAGCTACTACTTATTCCAGGGAAGACAGATGACGAACTTGAATCTAAAGAGGAGAGAGAGTAGCCGATGAGGAAGAGGTTCCAGTGACTCGGAGAGGGAGAAGGGAGTAGATCCGCGACTGCGGAGGTGTGACTTCCAGGCGAAGCCGAGGCACAGAGGGAGAAGGGAACCTAGATGACCATTGAGCACAGGCTACATACAACTCAGGTGATGTCGACCCCTTTTTCTTTGAAGTGTATAACTTAACCTTTCACTTTCCTTGCAGGTTATATATATATAATGTATTCTGCGAATGTGCATGTGGCATTTAAATAAAGTATTTAGCTTGTCGTGAGTTAGCATGTGTTGTGTTTTTTTGTATAGGAGGATAGCCTATTCTTTTAGTCAGAGTTAACTCAATATGAACAGAGGTTAATCCTGGTCAGGTAAGTGGTAACTGGATGAGGGGGAAACGAGCCCCTCGAACTAGAGAACAGGTTGTGCTCAACTAATAGTCTTTGTGTGATCTGATATATAGTAATCCCGATTCCCCTGTCATGTACTACGGTAATAATAGGATGAGCTCGTGCTAAGGCTGCCGTCTGGTAGGAGATTCTGGGTCTGACTGAGGCCGCGAGACTATGTGTGTTGCTGCCGTCTGGGTAGGAGATTCTGGGTCTGCCTGAGGCCGCGAGACTGTGTGTGTTGCTGCCGGCTGGGTAGGAGATTCTGGGTCTGACTGAGGCCGCGAGACTGTGTGTGTTGCTGCCGTCTGGGTAGGAGATTCTGGGTCTGCTGAAGGCCGCGAGACTGTGGTTGGGCTGTGAGGTCTTGATATATATATATATATATAATAGGAATTCCCTGTCCTTAGGTGGTACATATATATGTGGTCATTTAGGTGTAAAAAGGCCCTAGGGAGGGGGTAACGTTCTGGTTTGGGTCAGAAGGGCTCTGTAGAGCGGGTTCCACCCGATCTGAAAACCCAAGCAGAACATTTGGCGTCACGAACTGTTTACGAAACCTGTGTGCGTTGTCATTGTCTTGTGTTTGCTTTCAGCGTGTGCGTGGTTTTCTTTTTTATATATTTGCGTGTATAGTTTTTTCTCTCTTTCTTTCTCTCTTCCTTTTTTTCTCTTTCTCTGCGTTTCTTTTTCTTTCTTTTTCGCGATGTTTTCTAAGAAATCTAAATCTACTCTTAAATTGTCCGTTGATATTCCCGGATGGGATTCAACGCCTTATGGAGCCTTAGCCCGTGAGTGGGCTGACTCTACTGGTCTGAGTGAAAATTGGAACTCTTCTTTGGAGTCAGCGGAACCGGCTGACGTGATTACTTGTTTGCAGACGGCACCTGTATTGAAGGGTGAGGAGGTTCCCGCTTTGGGGCGCAGAGGTTGGGTTATTCTGTCTGCGTATCGGATTCTGCATGAGAGATTGTTGAAATTGCAGATCTCTCTTAAGGATGTGGAGGCACACTTTGTTGAGATTCAGAATTCTAATACTTTATTGCGGTGTCAAAATAAGTTGCTTTCTGACAAACTTGACACTTACCAAACGGTTGCCGAAAGGGCGGCTGTGCGGATTGCTCGTTATAAGTACAAGAACAGGCGTGGTCGAGTTTCGACGCGTAAGGTGCGTCTGGTCGTGGCGAAAGCTGGACTAGATTGGAACCCTGATGAATGGGATGGTAATATCTGGGACTCGACTACGTCTTGTTCCTCGGGTGAGGAGTCTGTCAAGCACGAGTCTTCTCGTTCCCGTCATGAATGTCAGTCTGCTTCTCGCACCTCTGATGGTGCACCCCGTGATTACGCTCGCTCTTCGGGCGGCATCGATGCTTCTTACACTGATTGTCCCTCTACTAGTACTGCTCGAGCTCCTTGTGATGCTCGTCCCGTGGTCTCTGCGCATCCGGTTTTTCGTCGGAAGTTGCAGCAGTCTCCCAATGCTCCGCAGGGTATTTCTTTAGACTGTTTAGAAGATTTTACCCAACAAGAAATTAGTGACATTTTGCTGCGCTTTCGGCAGCGGACTGGTGAGGCTTTGCTCACATGGATGGTGCGCCTTTATGAACTAGGCGCTGCTGGTATTATGTTGGATACTGGCGATTGTTTGAAATTTTGTTCTTTGAGTTTGGATTCTACTGTGCAAGATCATTTTCGTAACTATAATGGTGGTGGTCAAATTTCTTTGCTCCAATTGGCGACTGAGGGTTGTAATTTGAAGTATCCTACTGAATCTGACTGGCCTGTCAATGACAAGCCATGGTATACCTTGCGTGATGCTGCGCAACGTCTTAAGGAAGAAGTGATGAAAACGGCTATTTTTCTGGGCACTGCTGACAGGTTGCTTGATGGGATGTTGACTTCTTCTGTGCGAAATCGTATCATTCGCTCTTCTCCTGTTGCCTACAAGCAGGTCATGATGACTTTGTTGATTAACCAGACTGGTAATGTACTATCTACAGTGTTGGAATCGGTACGCCAACTCGGTGAGTTGGGTGACTGGTTTAAACCTGAACGTCAGTCCCGGCCTGACACTCGTACTCCTGGTGAATATAAATTTACTAGACGTGATATCTTTACTGGTCTTTTGGCTGATGGTGTGCGTCGGGAGGACATTGATGGTGAGACTACTGCTCGTTTGTGGGAGATGTTTCGCAAACGGGGCTTGGATCGGAAGGAGGGTGCCCGGCGTGTTCGAACGACTGCGTGTGATCGTGGTTGTTCTGATGGTAGCAGTGATGATGATCGCCGTGGGCGCTCTGATCGTCGTGATGATCGGCGTCCTGTACGTGATCTGTCTCCCCGTCGAGAGCGGGACAGGGAGAGAGAGGGGGAAAAGGAAAGGGGGAGAAATGATCATGCTTACAGCAGACGTAGAGATGATAGGGATCAATCCCCTGAGTTGAGAAGGAGAGAGGATCGACACAGTTTGGCCGATCGAAACCCGCAGTACAATGCAGAGGACAGGAATCCATTTCGTAATAGAGATGGATATGAACAGGAGGTATCGATACCTAAGAAATGTGAGAGTCTTTATCCTGATTTGTCCTGGTACACAGAATGCAGTAAGAATGACTAGGAAATAGGTCAAGCTCCGGTACACAGATGGGCTCACAGAGATAATAGACCCTATGTAGATATTGATATTTATTGGAGACATCGTAATATCCAAAGGGCCCGAGCATTAGTTGATACAGGAGCGGAGGCCACTCTTATTCATGGAAAATCAAAGAAATTTACAGGGCAGCCTTTTACTATTACCGGATTAGGAGGAAAAGAAACCCCTGCAGTTCAAACTTTGCTTGAAATGAGAATAGGTAGAATCCCTAGAAAGGAATATTCTGTATTAGTGGTGCCACTCTTAGAATTCATAATTGGAATTGATATTTTGAAGGGAATGACGTTGCATCTTGATGATGGGTGTTACCAATTTGGAACGACGCATTATATCTCGTCCAGACCTATATGGGTTGGTCGTTTAAGGATGCCCCCTATACAAGTTCCCCAGGCGACCAAAGGGGTTTGTCAGAAGCAGTATCGCATTCCGGGTGGTCATGAAGAGATTAGTACCACCATTCAGGAGTTGGTTGATGCAGGCGTTATAACTCCAGTTACTTCTGCCTGGAATAATCCTGTTTGGCCGGTGCGTAAGAGTGATAATTCTTGGCGCATGACTGTTGATTATCGAGAATTGAACAAACACACGCCCTCTTTGACTGTTGCAGTACCGGATGTTATCACCCTGATTGAAAGAATCCAAACACATCCAGGTACATGGTATGCGTCCATCGATATTGCTAATGCTTTCTTTTCTATTCCAATTGCCCCTGAGTGTCAGGAACAGTTCAGTTTTACGTGGAACGGGCGTCAGATGACGTTCAGAAGTCTTCCTCAGGGCTATGTGCATAGTCCTACGATTTGTCACCGGCTGGTGGCAGAACATTTGGCTGAAGTACCAGTTCATCCCAAAATTCAGATATGTCATTATATTGATGATGTTTTGATCCAAGGCGAAACACAAGAGGATGTTCAGACACAATTAGATAGAGTCATTGAGTGTCTGCGTGGGAAAGGTTGGGAAATCAATCCGGATAAATTACAAGGTCCGTCTCAAGCTGTAAAATTTTTAGGTATTAATTGGCACGAGGGACACCGCGAGGTGATCCCTCAAGTTAAACAGAAGATTCTTGATTTTTCGGTTCCGAGGAATAGGAAGGAAGCCCAGAGCTTCATTGGCTTATTTGGTTTTTGGCGCCAGCATATTCCTCATTTGAGTCAAATATTGGCCCCTTTGTACCGAATTACACGTAAAAAGAATGCATTTGAATGGGGTAAGCAACAGCCAGATGCATTTAGTCTGGCGAAAGAGGCAATTCAACATGCTATGGATCTATGGCCTGTACGTGATGGTGATGTGGATTTGAATGTGTCTGTGCAAGGCCCTTATGCAAATTGGAGTCTATGGCAGAAACAAGGCAGGAGTAAGGTACCGTTAGGGTTTTGGACCAAAAAGCTACCTGATGCTGGTGAGCGTTATACACCCTTTGAGAAACAGCTACTTGCTTGTTATTGGGCTTTGGTGGATACCGAGCAATTGACTTTGGGACATGACATATTTTTGCGTCCTGAAATTCCTATTATGCAGTGGGTTTTGAGTTCACCAAAAACTCATCGAATTGGGCATGCTCAGGAGGCGAGTGTGATTAAATGGAAATGGTACATACAAGACAGGGCACGTGTGGGTCCGAAAGGAGTTGCGTTTTTACATGAGCAAGTGGCGCAAGCACCATCGACTGAGACTGAGAGTGAGTGTTCCGTACCTTTAGAACAGGAGTCCCCTGTCAAGTGGGGTAGATCTTTTGATGATTTGTCCGCTGAGGACAGAAACCATGTTTGGTTTACAGATGGGTCGGCGAAGTTTATTGGAACGACACGGCACTGGAAGGCGGTGTCTTATAATCCGATCACACAGAAACTGTTGAGCACAACTGGTGAAGGGAAGAGTAGCCAATTTGCCGAGCTTTACGCTGTTTACCAAGTTTTGAAACAAGAGTTACCCGGTACATGTCATATTTTCACCGATTCCTGGTCCACTGCCAATGGACTGGCTGTTTGGTTGCCGACCTGGCATTCCCATAATTGGAGGTTACACTCCAAGGAATTGTGGGGAAAAGAGTTATGGCAAGAGATTTGGGAGATGCTCCCACAGAGTACTGTTACCATCTTCCATGTGGATGCTCACACCCCAATAGACTCCCTTGACAAATTTTTTCATAACATTGCAGATGAAAAATCTAAAATTGCTGAGGCAGTGGTGGACAGACAAGATCCTGATATTGCGGGATTGGCGAAATGGGCACACCAGAAGGCAGGACACTTTGGAGAGAAGGCCACTAGCAGGTGGGCTGCTGATAGAGGAATTTATATTCCCCTGGATCTAATCAAAAATGTTATCTTACATTGTCCCGTCTGTCAACATATCAGACAGCGTAAGGTACCCCAAATTGTTAGAGGCCATTTACATCGCGGGAAACTGCCCGCTCAAATTTGGCAGATTGATTACATCGGGCCCCTTCCCATGAGTAGAAATTGTCAATATGTTTGCACAATTGTCGATACATATAGTGGCTTGCTGGTAGCTCTTCCATGTAAGCAAGCCACCCAATTGAATACCATAAAAACATTAGAATTGATTATGATGTATTATGGTGTGCCATTCCAAATTCAATCTGATAATGCATCCCATTTTCGTGGAAGATTGGTACAGGAATTCTGTGTGGAAAATAATATTGAATGGGTATTTCATATACCCTATTACCCGCAGGCCTCAGGCCTGGTGGAGAGATTGAATGGCCTGCTAAAAGATCAGTTACGAAAGTTAACAGATGACAAGTATAAAAATTGGCGAGACTTTTTACCCCAAGCACTATTGATCCTGAATAATCGTCCTTTTTTAAATGCTGAATCTCCGCTTATGCGTTTGTTTCCCCCAAATGTTGAGACTATGCCTAATGTAATCAATGAAACTGTGATGTATTGGGAAATTACTCCCGGAGCTCTGGCTCCATGCAGAGCGACCCCAGGGTCGGCAGGTTTAGACTTGCATGCTATGGATGACACCGTTCTGGAAAGTAAAAATCGGGTCATCATTGCTACCGGTGTTGGTATTCATATACCACCGGGGAATTTTGGATTGATCGCCCCTAGATCGGGGCTGGCTGTAAAAGGCATCCAGGTGCTTGGAGGAGTTATCGACAGCGACTATCAGGGAGAGATTAAAGTACTTCTGCTAAATAGCAGTGAGATTGACTTGCTGATACATCGTACTGACCGAGTGGCTCAATTACTCATTATGCCTGTTTTCAGTGGTGAAATAATGAAAGGCACTGCCCCAACTTTGCTAACTGTATGTGGCCAGAAAGGCTTTGGCTCTACGGATAACCCTGGGGCCAAGGTTTGGGTGCAATCGCCTAAGAATCCCCCTGAACAAGCAGAGGTTATTGCCACCGGTCAGGATAATACCATTTTGGTTATGAGGCCAGGGAAAGATAGCTGGGAAGCTGTCCCAGCTGATAAATGTTATTTACGAGAATGATTAATGCCTGTATTTGGTTCTTTTTCAGATCATTCTTTGGATTGTTGCTGCAGGATGTGCCGGTATTGGACCCCCTTCGGACTACTTCGGCGAGAGGGAAGGGATCCCATCAACCCGGGATGAACTGGGAACCCGAGTGCTGCGTTCCTTCAATGCGTGGGATTCATCATCGAACTTTTGGACCTTACTGGCCAAAAGAGTAACTGATGCCCCTCACTTCTGTTTGACACCGATGAGATCTGTGCACGATATTCTTGCGACCTGCCTAGTTGCTGTCCCCGCCTCGCTGGAGACTTTAATCAGTATCTTTAACATTTCGAAGGCTCGTCCGAATATTATCCTGGGTGATTTTGCTACCCATGTATATTGTCCTTTGTGTACTGAACTGCCGAATGAGCAACTCCCCATCCAGTCCCAAATAATTACGTATAATATTACACAAGGTGACCTATGCTTCTTTCTTACATGTAATCCTAATGCAATTTCTGAATGCCTACGCCTCAAGTTAAGGGGCGCCACTTCCTTTACACCTTACGAACGAACTTTGTGTTTCCAGAGGACACCGACGACATGTGTCTCAGTCCAGAACAATATGACTTGCAATAGTTTGGTAGTTACTCCCAGTCACTATCGTGCGATGTTGCTACCTGCCGGATGGCTTTTCTCGTGTGGTAATACTTCCTGGCCATATGTCCCCGCAAACATTTCCGGAGGCCCGTGTGCCATTACTAGATTGAGTTTATTAATGTTTTCATCACATCCAAATGCCAACTCTCGTGTGCTTCGAGATACAGTGATGTTACAGGAGGATTGTGACTCATCTTTGCATTTATATTCCAAGTCTGAATATCTTAGCCTAGCTGTTTCAATTATTGGTGTTCCTGCTTTGGCGGTTTACAATGCCAAATCCATTGGGAAAATGGCTTGCTGGATGGTTAAATCTATTAATCATACTTCTACAGTCTTGTCTGACTTGCTATTAGACGCCCAGGGTGAACGTAGGGCCATTTTGCAAAATAGAGCAGCCATTGATTATCTTTTGCTTAAACATGGACACGATTGTTCTGATTTTGAGGGTCTTTGTTGTTTTAACTTGTCTGATCATACACAATCCATTCGTGCACACATAGATAAATTGCATGACTTAACCGATGAAGTTAGAAAACACATTGATCAGGGCTGGTTTGACTGGCTCTTTAATTGGTTACCGGACATGCATATGCTACGCTACATATTAGGTGGCATTTTGATTGCTATTGCTGTTTTGATTTCTATCTGTTGTTTTATTCAATGTATCCCTTCACTGCTTCAATTCTGCACATCTGGTACTAGACATAGATCGGTTAGTTTTGTTTCATATTATTCTTCCACCGATGTTAGTTCTGTTTAATGTATGTATAATAGACTGAAGTCAAGGGTGAAATGTACTGCTTGATTTTCCTGGCCTCCTTGTGTTGTAGAGCGATCAATATGACTTCAGTCTCTTTCCATCCAAGTCTAAGGACTAGAGTAGTGAATAGGGCCTATCTATTAGACACTTTGACACAATCCCGTGCTCCTACCCATAGATCAGGGCCTACATACATAGCCTAGGGGATAGATTCGTTAGCATCGAGGATAACTTGCCCTATAGTGAGGGTATTTCATGGAGTCGTGCTGAATTCAGGCCTGGTAGGCCTCAGACAGGAGAGACTCCATCTTTCTTTCTGCTCCGGCAGCTTGGGACACTTCTAGAGGGAGGGCGATGTTTTAGTTATGAGGTGTTATTCGCTCGGAGAGAACCGGTTCAGGCCGGCCCTTATCGAAGGAGTGTATTTTTTCCCCTGCCGAAGACACTACATCAGGCCGGCCGGCTGGGAACGTGTCCTTGGCACGGGGAGGTACAGGAATTTGGTGGGCGGCAGGTTTCGAGCTGGAAATTTCCATGAGAGAATGCACCTCTATATTAGTGAAAGTCTGAGTTAGATATGGGCACTTGCTTCTAGACCATAGGCGGCATCTGGCCGTTAGCAGAAAAGCTACTACTTATTCCAGGGAAGACAGATGACGAACTTGAATCTAAAGAGGAGAGAGAGTAGCCGATGAGGAAGAGGTTCCAGTGACTCGGAGAGGGAGAAGGGAGTAGATCCGCGACTGCGGAGGTGTGACTTCCAGGCGAAGCCGAGGCACAGAGGGAGAAGGGAACCTAGATGACCATTGAGCACAGGCTACATACAACTCAGGTGATGTCGACCCCTTTTTCTTTGAAGTGTATAACTTAACCTTTCACTTTCCTTGCAGGTTATATATATATAATGTATTCTGCGAATGTGCATGTGGCATTTAAATAAAGTATTTAGCTTGTCGTGAGTTAGCATGTGTTGTGTATTTTTGTATAGGAGGATAGCCTATTCTTTTAGTCAGAGTTAACTCAATATGAACAGAGGTTAATCCTGGTCAGGTAAGTGGTAACTGGATGAGGGGGAAACGAGCCCCTCGAACTAGAGAACAGGTTGTGCTCAACTAATAGTCTTTGTGTGATCTGATATATAGTAATCCCGATTCCCCTGTCATGTACTACGGTAATAATAGGATGAGCTCGTGCTAAGGCTGCCGTCTGGTAGGAGATTCTGGGTCTGACTGAGGCCGCGAGACTATGTGTGTTGCTGCCGGCTGGGTAGGAGATTCTGGGTCTGACTGAGGCCGCGAGACTGTGTGTGTTGCTGCCGTCTGGGTAGGAGATTCTGGGTCTGACTGAGGCCGCGAGACTATGTGTGTTGCTGCCGTCTGGGTAGGAGATTCTGGGTCTGCCTGAGGCCGCGAGACTGTGTGTGTTGCTGCCGGCTGGGTAGGAGATTCTGGGTCTGACTGAGGCCGCGAGACTGTGTGTGTTGCTGCCGTCTGGGTAGGAGATTCTGGGTCTGACTGAGGCCGCGAGACTGTGTGTGTTGCTGCCGTCTGGGTAGGAGATTCTGGGTCTGACTGAGGCCGCGAGACTATGTGTGTTGCTGCCGTCTGGGTAGGAGATTCTGGGTCTGCCTGAGGCCGCGAGACTGTGTGTGTTGCTGCCGGCTGGGTAGGAGATTCTGGGTCTGACTGAGGCCGCGAGACTGTGTGTGTTGCTGCCGTCTGGGTAGGAGATTCTGGGTCTGCTGAAGGCCGCGAGACTGTGGTTGGGCTGTGAGGTCTTGATATATATATATATATATAATAGGAATTCCCTGTCCTTAGGTGGTACATATATATGTGGTCATTTAGGTGTAAAAAGGCCCTAGGGAGGGGGTAACGTTCTGGTTTGGGTCAGAAGGGCTCTGTAGAGCGGGTTCCACCCGATCTGAAAACCCAAGCAGAACAATGCCCCTTAAAAAATTATGCTGACAACCACCGAACATACAGTACATTAAAAGGAACTGCCATGACAGCGGCTCCTTTCGATTTATAGAGATGACTACTGGGCTGGTGGTCCTCTCTAAAGCTGGCGGGTGCTAGTCCATTAGGGTGGTGAAGGTGAAGTCCTCTGCCACCATGACCGACTCAACTCCACCCACCAAACTAAATCTAGCTCTTAGTAAAATTTCTCAAATCCATCTACTCTGAAGTGTGAGCTCCCACTGGAGTACAGAGCTATCCTTTCAGGTTATGGACACCCATTTGGGTAACCAGCACATTAACCAACGGAAGATACAAAAACCAGCAAGAGAAAAATAGAATGTTAGGGGACACATTGGAGATGCAATGTGAATATCATAAATTGGTGAAGGAGCAGAACACTAGGTGGCATTATTTGATCTGTATGCTACTCTGGTCTTCAGCTAGTTACACCTGCCTGACCCATTGGTGGCCCTGGCATATCTGCAGGCCAAACCCAAAAAGCTGCAGCCTTTTTAACCTTCAAAGTTGATGAACCAGAACCCAATCAACATAACGACCACTACTGCTTTTCAATGACGATTCCCCCAAAGACGTGGATACCACCACCTTGACCACATGCCGCGTTTCACTTCAAAGCACAGTCTTCAGCCACACAGTGTATGTGCACATATCAGGGTAAAATAATCAAATTTTAACTGTCTCTTCAACACTGTATGTTAAATTAAACATGCATTCATAGTGAAACAGCTTTCACTCATGTGTTGTGTACCGATGTGACACCAGGAAATTGTGCGAAGTGTTCTGGTGATGTGTGCACAATGTCAGGCATTCCCCTAGCATTTACAGACGTCACATAAATACTCAAATCAACAGGCATGCTCATACATCATTTACACTTGTATGGCAAATATGTATATTACAAATTGGAAAAATGGGTGGGATGATGTGGGGCTACAAAACACAAAACATTGGCAGTCTAGATCGTGCTTGTTTTGTACAAAAATATAAATATACAAAGTAATAAAATGAATGCTTCACCCAGGGGCGCAGCACTTGGAGGGGTTAGGGGCGAGACCAGAAATAGATTACAAAAAATATTCTAAAATACATCTGAGTCAAACAATTAGCAAAAAATGAAAGATCCTTTAGCACACATAAATATCACCAAAAGGCTAAATAAAATGTCCTTAAAACATTTTGGCCACACTGCATTCATTGAACAAAAATGTCACTGTCCCAAACCAGATATGGCCTGAGAGTACCAGCTCCTGGACTTTCTGATTGTCCTCTTCTGCCCTCACCATCAAGGAAAACAACTACATCCCCCAATGCAGGTAATAGCAGAGGGGAAGTAGGCACTGATGCCTCCCGGAGAGGAAGAGACACGGGGAGGGGCAATGGAGGTTTGAGGATGGTCTGTAAAACAACAGGTGGTGAGTAATGGAATTTAGATGTAAACATGTAGAGGGTCCATGATGACAGGAGTCAGGCGATTTTGATATTGTACCTTGACTTGTTTTATCCTTTACGAAAATGTGAGATCCTGCGCTAATATTATTAGGTAATACGTTTTGTCTTGGCTTTAGTTCACAAAGGTAAGATCCGTGACACGTTTTTAGTATAAACTCTGACAATTGAAATGCATTCCATTTAGATTTATTCTATGCAGATGTATTTCAGGTGGATATCGTCTGTAGCATAGCAAGGGATCTATGGGCCTTAGTGCAAGTGGTCTAAAAGGGCCTGCTGTCCCTGGTTGGATAGTAAAAGACCATCATAACTGGAGTGCAGTGGGCCTCTCACTCCCCTGGGTCCCGGTGCCACTGCTCGGTCACAAAGGCAAACAAACACAAGAGGGCTTTGTTGAACCAAGAACCACTAAGCACATTTCCACTGATTGACCAAGCAACATTATTGCCATTTAAAAAAAAAATATTTTTATTAAGCAAACAAATATCCCATCATCACAATCAGTAATAAGAATTGGTGCCTTCGGCAGTTCCCAGGGCAAGGATACAGTTTTACATATGACACACAATTGATGGACGGAATGCAGAACAAATCAAAACATTCACCCCCAGTCAAGAGATCTGGGTTAAATCCATCATTCTTTTGCTCACCACGCCACCCCAGTTTACACCTGGCCATATGCAAATCAGTCTTGACCCTGTGCCTCATGGGAACAGTCCAGCCCGAACTGCCAAGCCAGGACTGGAACCAAGCATCCTAGGACCGGTTTCGGGGTTTCACCCCTCTTCAGCCAGGATAGCTTGATTCCAGTGGCACAGTGAGCCCAGGACTCACGTCTGAGCATATCTGGCGCACTTAGGGCGAGAAAGCAAAAGACACCCCGAGTGGGACGGGTATGCTCAGACTTGAGTCCCGTGCTCTCCATGCCACTGGAATCAAGCTATCCTGGCTGAAGAGGGGTGAAACCCCGAAACCGGTCCTAGGATGCTTGTTTCCAGTCCAGGGTGGAACTGGCTTGGCAGTTCGGGCTGGACTGTTCCCATGAGGCACAGGGTCAAGACTGATTTGCATATGGCTGGGTTCAAACTGGAATGGCATGGTGAGCAAAAAAACAATGGATTTAGGCCCAGATCTCTGTACTGGGGTGAATGTATGACATTGTTCTACATTCTGTCCATCAACTATTGTTTTTGCATTTTACAGTTTTACATATAACAGAGAGGGAACATCGGTCCTACAATTGTATAGTTGTGGGTCTATTGCAGAAATCCCCCCCCACCCCGGAATCGTATCTTCACTCTTCTAGGTTCTACACTTTTCCCCTGGACCCCACACTTTATCCAATTTTTTAGGGCATTCTCTACTTTGGTATACAGCTTTTTCTGCCAGGCAGAACCAGTCTAGATCTTGTTTCCAGTTAGAGAGCTTTGCTGATTCCCGTGCCCCCTACAATCTTGCTATGTTGCGTTTTGCCACCCTGCAGCCAATGTGAGCCAGGTTTCCATATGTGAGGGCACCTGTACTCGCCTGTGACGCCCAATAAGTGCCAGCGAGCATCTAGAGGTATGTGTGTGCCTAGCACTTCAGACATCAGTCCAGTCACTCCAGTCCAGTAGCGTTGTATTTCGGGGCACTCCCAAATAATGTGAAAGAAGGTGCCTGTCCCTCCGCACCCCCTGATGCAGTGGTCTGAGTCTGACCAGCTCAGTTTGTGATGGAGCGTGTGAGGGGTATATGATGTGTAGGACTCTGAGTTGGATCAATCTAAATCTTGCCCGTAAGGCAACCTCCCTGGAGCTCTGGATTGTTTCCTGCCGGTCATCGTCTTCCAGTAGCCCCAAGTCAGATTACCAAGCTGCTGCCAGTGGGGCTAGGGGATCGGGAAGAATATTCATTATCTTCTGATAGGTTAGGGATGTCGCTTTGTCTATCATGGGGTCGAGTAACAATCGGTCCTCTATAGGGGAGTAGTCAGGTAGGGATTCTCCTTCTGGTATGTAGTGGCATAGGGCATGCTTCAATTGTAAGTAGCGGGATTGTTCTGTGCTGGCCATTTGGTATTCAGTTTCGAGTTCCTCAAAGGTGAGCATTCTCCCGCCCCGCCATACATCACCGATGGTGTCTAAGCCAATCAGCCTTCATCTGCGAAATCCCTGCAGGTGCCCCACATCACCCAGTTCTTCGCTCTCCCAGAGTGGTGTGTGTTGAGTCAACTTTTAGTCCCACCCCAGCAGCTTAGTAGTTACTAGCCATGCTCATATGACCACTTGTGTGTGGGCTGGTAGCGGTTTCCCCTATTACTTGCGGTACAGAGCCGATCGGTGCCCTCCGTTCCTGATCGCATATCGGTCCACCCTAAACGCCGGTTCTGTCTGGTCGCGAAGACCCAGCCATTGATATTGACCAGCTGTGACACTAGGTAGTAGCTCTGAATGCCTGGGACCGCTAGTCCACCCTCATATACCCCGTGCTGCAATTCGCTCAATGCTATCCGTGGTTTGCCTCCCACAGAAGTATGCGTTTTCAGTGAATTATGTCCCCACGCAGCTTTACCAACTGGGAATGTATATTGAGATTTAGGAATTCCTCTTCTGTCCTTGTAAGCCATATGCCTAAGTAGTTGAATTTATCGTGTTGCATCAAGGCCGCACAGTCAGTCGTGAGTGGTGGGAGTTCTCTAGCGAGAGTAAAAATAAGAGCTTTGTCCCAGTTTATCTGATATCCAGAGTATCGAAGTATATTTATTAGTCTATGGAACATTTGTTTGGGTTTGTGTACGTAGATCAGTATATCATCTGCGTACAGCGATATATGTTCTTCCCATCCCCCTCCGATGTCTATGCCCCAGATTAGGGGGTCCCCTCGGACCCACGCCGCTAATGGTTCTAGCGCCAATGCAAATAATATTGGGAATAGTGGGCACCCCTGTCGCATGCCCTGACGAAGTGTGAACGTCCTCAAAGTTGACCCACTTACCTGCCCGTGGGCTTTCGGGCACTGATAAAGCAGGCGGACCCAAGCGCAGAAGTGTGTCTAAAGGTCCAGCCTGAGTAATACCGTGTTGAGATAGGGCCATTCAATGCTATCAAGTGCCATTCGGGCATCCAGTGACATTATAGCGGCAGGTATACGTGGGTGTGCCGCCGTGGCGTGAATTACTCCATATAGTCATCTAAGATTAAGTAAGGTGCTTCTGTGGGGTATGAATCCAGACTGGTCTGGGTGTATTACGGTGGAGATTATAGGTATGAGTCAGTTTTCCAACACCTTTGCTAAGACCTTGGTTTCAAAGTTAAGGAGGGAGATTGGCAAATAGGAGCCACATAGGTCTACAGGCTTGCCCTTTCTTGGGATGACTACTATTGTGGCAAATCTTAGGTCATGGGTAAACACCCCTTTTGCAGCGCAGTTTGAAACATATCAAGCATCGGTTTCCCCACCCTTGTTGCTTGTATTTAAAGAGTTCTGCGGGTAGCCTATTCAAACCGGCCGCCTTCCTGGACTGTAAGTCCTGGATCTCCCCTTCCACTTTCTCCTTTGCCAAGTCTCGATCTTGGGCATCTCTATCTTCTTCTGAGAGAGTTGGCAGGGAAATGTCGCTAAGCAGTTTCCCACTTTCATCCTCTGATCTACCTGGCGCTGATTGGTAGAGTGACTTGTAGTAGGACTCAAACATCTCTGCTATGTCTGCCCCTGACCCTCGCTGTGTGCTAGCTGTCATACGGATTTTCGCAACCCAGTTACGCTCTCTATCTCTCTTTTCTAGCCACGCAATGAGCTTGTTGGCCTTGTCCCCCAAGTTGTACGGCCGTCTTTGTGTGGCTATTGTGTGTTGGCACGCCGCCTCCTCTTCTAAATCCCTAAGTCTCCTTTGTTTAAGGCATATGGTGTATCTCAGCCCACAAGCGTCTGATTCGCTGCTATATGTTGTTTGTTCTAGTGTTTCAATCTCGTGCCTTAACTTTTTACACATGGAGCACCTCTCTCTCTTGATGACTCCTATAGTTGCTTGTAGGTATTCCCTTGCTACTGCTTTGTACGCCTCCCATAGAGTGCAGTCCAAGTCTACCAATCCCACGTTTTCATTGAAGTACTGCTGTGTTCGCTTACTGAATTCGTCTTGAGGCTCTCTATTATGGAAGTGCCAGGCTGCTATGTGTGGCAGTGCAGTGTAGTCTCTGGCTGGGCCCTGGAGTAGATCCTCCACTGGCGAATGATCAGAAATCCCTCTGGCTTTATGCTATGCCGCCTTAAGTGCCCCACATGCATGCATTGCGTAAAGAGATAATCCAAACGCGACCCAGACCCGTGTGCATGGGAAATATGTGTGTACTGTCTACTGGTCGATTTGTGCAGTCTCCATAAGTCCGACAGGCCCGTTGCCTTTGCAAATACCCACAGGGGCTCTTCCCCCCCTATTCGGGTCGACACTGTCGTCCTGTTTAGATCGTGCAACTTACTGCATTCATGTCCCCACCTAACATGAGGACTACCAGAGGCATTTCTAGCAGTATTTTACTTAGCTCTGGGAAGGTGTCTGCGTGAAGTTTTGGTCGGATGTATGCTGAACATAAGTGAAGGTTTCGCCCTTCCCAATTCCCAGTCAGTATCACAAATCTTCCCAGTGGGTCCTGCCAGTTGCGGCCCTGTATCAGAGTCACTGAGATTTTTACCAAGATCGCCACACTCTGGGATCCAGACGTGAAGCCTGCATGAGCTACCAAAGTGTAACCATATCTATTGAGTGCTAGGTATTGATTGCCTTGCAAATTTATCTCCGAAGAAGGACCAGGTCGGGGGAGTGACTGCGTAAGCATTGCAGGAACAGAGTCAGTTTAACTTTGTTCCTTTGGCCATTCATATTCCAAGTCATGACTTTCAGTGTGGTCATGGACTGTGATGCTTTAGCTATGTCCAGGTGTTCAGTGTTTGAATTCCTGTTCCCTTCACCCTCCCCAACCCTCTGCCCCCTAGTTGCTGCTGAATGCGCCTAGCCTGAAATGATGTGTCAATATGCAGATCGAAGATAACATATAACAAATATAACCTTGTGTTTAGTAAACTAGGCCCCTTTGTAATTGCCCACCACCCTACCACCCTGCACTGTAGGTTTAAAACTACCCACTTCCCCAATTTGCCGAGCGCCTGTCCCCCCATTAGAACCATGTTAATAACATATTGAGGTTACCTGGCTCTGCCGCTCGTGTATTTGCAGCCACCCTCCCACAATTAGTTAAACATATGTGTTGCGTGTTGTTCAAATTCATGGACCCCGTTCTAGTATTCTGCTCTGGGCATTGGATGGGCCCCAGTTACCTTCTAAGTCTTTTTTTTGCTCCTCTCTCACCTTTCGGGTTAGGTGCAGTCGCCCCATTTTTATCAATGTTCTGGGGCTCTTTTACATTCCCCCCTCAGCTGGTCGGTGCCCGGGCAACAGCCCCGGAGAAAGTGCCTGCTTCCATCGCATCCTTGGGAGGTGCATCTCCAATATTCACGTCTCGTACCCGGTTCCTGTCGCCGTTGATGATTGGTTTTTCGCCCTCTTTCGAGCCACTCCCATACCTCCTCAGGTGTTGTGTAATACCATGATTTGTCATTGTCCAGGACTCTAAGCTTCGCAGGGAACAGCATCATCTATTTGAGGTTTTTAGTTCTTAGAGTTCTCTTGACCTAATCCAAGGTGCATCGTTGCCGCTGGACCATGAGGGTAAAGTCCGGGTAAAGCTGGATCAATGAGTTTTTGTAGGGCAGGTCGCCCTTTGGTCGGGCTATCTGCAGGATTTGTCACGGTCCTGGAAGTTGAGGATACGTGCAATTATGGCCCACGGTGGGGCCCCCGGCTTCGGTGGTGGTACTAGTGCCCTCTGTGCTCTTTCCACCAAAAAGAAGTTCAACAGGCGCTTAGATTGGAGGTGGTTAAGTATGAGGTCTTCCAAGAATAATCCCGCATCTGGATCCTCCACCCCCTCAGGCACCCCCACCACCCGAATGTTGTTCCTTCGGGCCTGTCCCTCCTGGTCCTCAAGCTTCTCCGTCATTACCCTGTGCTGTTGTGTGAGATGTTGTATCTGCTTTTCCGATTTTGGGGTAGTGGCTTGCAGTTCAGTGATATTAGTCTCTGCGACCCCTATTTTTTCCCAGAGTGTTTATCCAGATCCGCTCTCAGGAGGTTCACTTCAATTGTGACCTTGACCATTTGGGACTCCAGGGTTGTTCCCAGCTCCTTGATTGCCACCATGATTGCCCCCAATGAGGGCTCCGGCTGATCCTGGGTTCCCTGCGCCGCTGCCCCATCTGCTACACTTACCCTAGGTACTGTGTATTTGTCGAGTTTGTTGGTCTGTGGCGGGGGGGTGCCTTTACAGTGCATTTTGTACCCTTCCTCAGGAGTGAGGGGGAGGCAGATGTTGCAGAGTCTATGTCTGGGCCAAGTCTTCTTGATTCTTCCAACAGTTTCCCGGGTGCTCCCTCCCTCTAGGCCGCTCGAGCTTCTACCACTGTGGGCCTGGTCAGGAGCATTCCTTGCATGACTCCCCTGGTACTGTGTAGCGTGGATTTTAGGCCTCTGTGGTTTTCCATGCGCTTGCCAGGGGGCCCTCTCTCATGGGCCCTGTTGTTGTCACACTCCTTAGAGCCCTTCTGCCCCTCCAGCTGCCTCCAGTTTTACTTCGGAGGGGGGAGCGCAGGGGAGAATAAATATCTTTCTTGGCGTAGACTCCCCTCAGGGACCCGCCGAGGCGAAGGAACGTCCTGCTGCCCTCGTCGCTGTCAAGGACGGGATTAGTGACACAATGCTAGTACAGTCACTAACCTTCGTCGCGGGGACTCAGCAGGAACGATGGTGGTTGCGTGAACCCCACCTCCCTTAAACGCCCACCCACACAGAGTGAAGCACCCTACTGTGTGAGGAGGCCCCCAGGGGAAACGGGGAAACAAAGGGAAAAGAACAACAAAGGGCGTTGCGGCAGGAGAGGCGATGTCCCAGGTCTGTTCAATAGGATTAAGACTTCTGGTGATGGGGCTGCTCTGAAGGGGAACAAAAACAACAAGGATTAATGGTTCCCTGAACTGCCTGATGAATCTTTCCCCCTTTTTGTGGCCTCTACATTTTCCTGTACCACTCACCAGGTTTCCCTATTCCCAAGATGAACTCGTTAAAACACTAGAAGTGTTTCTGGGAAGAAGCGGATTGATTTCTCCTGCACAAGTCACACTAATAACTCAGGCTAATGTCTCAAACAAAGGGGTTTGCTGTGTGCCTGCAGAAAGTCTCGTAAATATAGAAAAGAAAAGGTTCTGAGTACGGGTAGCCGAAAGGATGTCTTCGTGGAAAAGACCTCGCTCCACTGTTGACGAAGCGGTATTACTCCCCACTTCGACGTTCCTTGTTAAACGACCACGAATCAAGATAGCCGTCTGAACACGTATCTCGGCTGCGCGAGAAAACAGTACTTAGCTCGTTGGGAAACCGGGTAAACGCTGTGGTGCTTAGGGAGAATACCGGTGCACACGGTTCGTTTCTTGGGCATTAACTAGGTCTTCCGTGTCCCCTGGGAAGTTCACAAAGGCGGACACGGTTACTCCCATGCACTCAGGAGCGATATGGGGATTTTGTTTTCCCCCTTGGTGTCAGGACACAAAGCCGGCGGCACCCTGCCCTCTTCACGAATACCTGGTTCTCCGGTTCCGTTGTTCTTCGTGATTCGGGTTGCTCTGTTGTTCCGCGGTTCTCTGGACTCGGCTTGACTTTCGACGACAGGAGAAACACTGCAAATACTTCCCGCTGGTATCCGGCGGGGAGCACCATCCGCCACTTCCTCACGGTCTTTGATTGACAAGCACCTTCCTCTTGAGGAGGAGGTGCTTATATGCAAGGGAGGTCCGAGTCTCCTTTTGATGCGGCACACAGCATGCTGGGACATGTAGTATCCCGGCCCTTTTTTCCACCAGTTTTGCGCGTTTGCGGCCTGTTTGTCTCTACCTGATTTCTGCATAGTGGTTGCTCTTTGAGTGATCGCTACAGTACCCCCTCTCAAGGACCGCCGACTCGGCGGGCGACCAGGTTTTCCAGGGTGAGCGGCATGAAACTGTTCAAGCAGTTCAGGACAGCGGAGGTTACTCTCAGGTTCCCAAGTTCTTTCTTCCACCCCGAACCCTTTCCAGTCTACCAAGTATTGCACCCGCCCTCTGACTAATCTGGAGTCCAGGAGTTCCCTAACTTCGTATTCCTCCTGCCCATCTATCTCTACAGGGAGGGGCTTATCAGGGAGTCTCATAGTTAACGGGCAAGGCCGGAGCAGGGACACATGGAAAACAGGGTGTATGTGCCATGAAGTGGGTAAAGATAGTCTCATGGCTACGGGATTGATGATTCCTTCAATGGTGTATGGGCCTACGTACTTGGGTTTTAACCTGGTGAGTCCTTTCAGATGCAAGTTTTTTGTGGATAACCACACTTTGTCCCCCACTTGATACTGGGGTTCAGGTGTTCTTCGGGTATCCGCGTTACGCTTTTGTGTGTCTTTCGCCGCCTTAAGATGTAACTTCGCCTCAATCAACACCGCCCGGAGATGGGCATGATGTTCGTGGATACTGGGCAGTCTAGAGGTGGTGGGCCATTCAAAAGGGAGCATGTTAGGATGGTATCCATAAGTACAGAAGAAAGGAGAACACCCCAACGTCGTATGCGTAGCGTTGTTGTAGGCAAATTCTGCCATCCATAACAAGGTGGACCAGTTCAGGGTGTTCTGCAGGGTGAAACAACGCAGGTACTGTTCTAGAGTCTGGTTTAGGCGCTCCGTTTTACCATCCGTTTGAGGATGGTAACTGGAGGAAAGCCGGGCCTCGATTGTCAATGTTTTGCAAAGGGCTTTCCAGAAACGGGAGGTGAATTGTGTTCCTCTGTCTGTGATCAATGCATTGGGGATTCCGTGTGCTTTTACCACGTGTTGGAGGAACACTGTGGCCAATTCGACTGACGTAGGTAGACGTGCTAGTGCTATAAAGTGCCCCATCTTCGTTAGGTGGTCTACTATGACTAGAATCACGGTGTTCCCATCGCAGGGGGGCATTTCCACGATAAAATCCATCAAGATGGTATGCCAGGGTCGTGGAGGGATAGGGAGGTTTTGTAGCAGTCCTGGAGGTTTGGTGTGACTAGCCTTCCCCTGGGCACACGTTGCACATGTACCTACATAGGTTTTAACGTCTTTTCTCAGTGAAGGCCACCAGAAGGATCGTTCCACACAGGCTAGGGTCTTATAGATTCCTGCATGTCCACCCAGTGGAGAGTCATGCCCCCAGGCTAGTACTCGTTGTTGTAACTGCGTATCCGGAATGTATAAGGCATGGTAATGGTACGCCAAATCTCCGACTAGCGATCTGTGTTCAGGTTCCTCGTTCACCCAGGCCTGGACGTCACCCTCGGCTACTGCCACGCGTAAGTCTTCAAGAAAATCCTGAGAGGTTATGAGTGCGATGGTCTGTTCCGGGAATACTGCCTCCGACAAGATGAAGGGCGGCTCAGCCTCTTCTTCTGTTTGTTGGTTCTCTGGTTCTTCTCTACGGGACAGGGCATCGGCCTTCCCGTTTTGTGGTCCTGGCCTGTATTTTATAACGAAATCATAGTCTGAGAAGAACAATGTCCAACGTAATTGCCAAGGTGTCAGGGCCTTGGCTGTTTTTAGAAACAACAAATTCCGGTGGTCTGTGTATATTTCCACTGTATGAAGCGCACCCAACAGATAATGTCACCATTCCTCGCAAGCTCTTTTTATGGCTAACAACTCCTTATCGGTAATTGTGTAGTTGATTTCACAGGGAGTAAGTTTCTTTGAATAGTAGGCTATCGGGTGTACTTGTCCTGTCTCAGGATATCGTTGAGACAATACTCCTCCTACTGCATAGGACGACGCGTCTGCTTCCAAGATATAAGGGAGCTGAGGGTCTGGATGTCGTAGTATGGGATCCTGAGTGAATTTGTTTTTCAAGAGTTGGAAGGCGCTGGTTGCTTCAGGACCCCACACAAAAGGGGTATTTTTTCGGAGGAGACTAGAGATGGGATGAATGATTTTGGAGAAGGATGGGATAAACCGCCGATAGTAATTGGCGAAGCCAAGAAAGCGTTGTACAGACTTCACAGTTCGCGGGGTTTCCCAATTGGTGATTGCTTCCACCTTACTAGTGTCCATCTGAAACCCCTGGGCGTTGATGACATAACCGAGAAAGGTTACCTCTTGGGCGTGGAAGAGACACTTCTCCAACTTGGCATACAACGAGTGGTGTTTCAGTCTGTCTAACACTGCCTTCACATGATCCACATGTTCCTGAAGCGTGGGTGAATATATCAAAATGTCGTCAATGTAGACTATACAAAAACGATCTAGGTAGCCCCGCAGTACCTCGTCCATGAAATATTGAAAGGCAGCGGGGGCGTTGCACAGTCCAAAGGGCATCACCCTGTATTCAAAGAGACCGAACTTTGTTCGAAACGCTGTCTTCCACTCGTCCCCCTTTTTTACCCGTACCAGGTGGTAGGCTCCTCGGAGATCGAGCTTGGTGAAGTACCGAGCCCCTTTTAACTGGTCCAGAAGCACCGGAATGAGTGGTAATGGATAGCGGTTTTTTACGGTGATTCGGTTTATGGCGCGGTAGTCGATACACGTACGTAATTTGTCATAGTCTTTCTTCTGAAGAAAAGAGGGGACGAGGCCGGGGATGATGAGGGTGTAATGAACCCCGAAGCCAGGTTCTCTTCAAGGTAGTTTTTAAGATAACGTGTTTCCAGTTCCGTCAATGCATATACCCTACAACAGGGTACGTTGGCTCCTGGTATGAGTTCGATACTGCAATCATACATCCGATGGGGTGGAAGTTGAGTTGCTTTCTGTTTATCAAACAAGGCGCGGTAGGCATGATATGGCTCAGGCAAGATGGTGGCACAGCATTGTGGGGGTTGGATGCAAGCTAACGCCAGATGTCCTGAGGCCGTTTGTTCTTCGTTTTTTTGATGAGACTCCTCCAGATTGCAATACGACCTACAGTATGGAGAACTCAGGGTTACCGTGCGTGCCGCCCAACAAACCACCGGATCGTGTAAAGTCAGCCACGGCATGCCTAAAATGAGCCGCAGTTGGGGTGCGTCGATGATATCGAACTGGATATACTCCCGATGTTTCTGACCTCACTTCATCATGAGGGGTATGGTGCGGTACTGTACAGGGCCGGAGGACAGAGCAGTGCCATCGACCGCCAGTACGTGTTCGGGTGCGGTTTTCTTTTCCCTGTCCACTCCTATCTGCAAGGCAAAGTTCTGGTCGATGTAATTTCCTGTGGCCCCGGAGTCTAGTAAAGCGTCTACTTCCACCGGTTCAGTGGTGGACACCATGAGTGACACTCGTACGTTCATGTGAGCCACAGCGGTTTGAAGGGTGTCGGCTATTACTGGTGAGATCGCTGTTGTATGATCGCCCAAACCACGGACCTCTTTCTGATTTAGGCTAGTCAGTTTTCCGTCGGTTCTTCCGACAGCAGGAGGGATTGGATCCTTGGATTGGGGCCCCGTCCGGAGATCGGCGTCCGGGCTCTGCATTCTCGAATGAAATGCCCTCCCTTACCACAGTATAAACATAGTTTCATCTTCCTTCTTTTCTCCTTTTCCTCAGTGGTAAGGGGACCTCGTAGTCCTCCTATCTGCATCGGTTCCGGTTAGTTGGTGGTCTTGGGTCGTTCCTCAGTAACGCTCCGTGGACGAGTGGTGAGGACACGGGTGTCTCCTTTGCTCCTATCCCCTTTTCGTTCTTGGAGGCGATGATCGAGCTGGACCGTTAAATCAATCAATTCCTCGCATGTTTGGGGTAGCTGAACGACTTGAGCTAAGACATCTTTTAACTCCCCACGAAGTCCATGATAGAATAACGTGGTTCTTTTTTCGGGTGGCCAGTCCGTCTCCACTACTAGCCGGTTGAAGGCCGTGATGTATGACAACAGATCAAGGGATCCTTGCCGCAGCGTGAGCAGCTCACGGTCCAAAGACATCATGTGTGATTTTCGGTCAAATAGCTTCCTCATCTCCGTACAGAAGTCCACGAACCGATGTAAAACGGGATCGTTCCGTTCCATGAGAGGAATGGTCCAGCTGGCTGCGTTGCCCCCCATGTAGGACATCATGAAGGCTGTCTTAGCCGTGTCCTCATGAAACACAGCTGGTTTACAGAGAAAATGAAGCCGACACTGGTTCAGGAAGGTCTCAAACTTTTTTGGTTCCCCATAAAATCGTTCTGGGGGTGCCAAAGGAATGCTGGTGTTCTGTATTACATGAACAGTAGGGATGGCAGGTGTTGGTTGTGACGGGGGTGATGTAGTGGCAAAGAACCCACCCCCTTGGGCACCAGGAGACGGGGAGGGAGTGGTGCTAACAGGGGGAGGCAGTGTCGCTTCTCTGATATACCCCCCCGGTCCTCTACGTGTGAGGCCTGCAACCTCTCTACGCAATGTGCCCATTTCTTTTTGCAGATTCTGATTTTCTAGGCGGGACGTTTGGACTTCCTGCTGCAGAGCGGTAAGGCTCTCCAGCAGCGAGGACAACACCGCATTAGTATCCATCGTCCGGGCTGAGCGGCCAACTTGGGCTTGTCAATCTGTCAAGGACAGGATTAGTGACACAATGCTAGTACAGTCACTTACCTTCGTCGCGGGGACTCAGCAGGAACGATGGTGGTTGCGTGAACCCCACCTCCCTTAAACGCCCACCCACACAGAGTGAAGCACCCTACTGTGTGAGGAGGCCCCCAGGGGAAACGGGGAAACAAAGGGAAAAGAACAACAAAGGGCGTTGCGGCAGGAGAGGCGATGTCCCAGGTCTGTTCAATAGGATTAAGACTTCTGGTGATGGGGCTGCTCTGAAGGGGAACAAAAACAACAAGGATTAATGGTTCCCTGAACTGCCTGATGAATCTTTCCCCCTTTGTGTGGCCTCTACATTTTCCTGTACCACTCACCAGGTTTCCCTATTCCCAAGATGAACTCGTTAAAACACTAGAAGTGTTTCTGGGAAGAAGCGGATTGATTTCTCCTGCACAAGTCACACTAATAACTCAGGCTAATGTCTCAAACAAAGGGGTTTGCTGTGTGCCTGCAGAAAGTCTCGTAAATATAGAAAAGAAAAGGTTCTGAGTACGGGTAGCCGAAAGGATGTCTTCGTGGAAAAGACCTCGCTCCACTGTTGACGAAGCGGTATTACTCCCCACTTCGACGTTCCTTGTTAAACGACCACGAATCAAGATAGCCGTCTGAACACGTATCTCGGCTGCGCGAGAAAACAGTACTTAGCTCGTTGGGAAACCGGGTAAACGCTGTGGTGCTTAGGGAGAATACCGGTGCACACGGTTCGTTTCTTGGGCATTAACTAGTTCTTCCGTGTCCCCTGGGAAGTTCACAAAGGCGGACACGGTTACTCCCATGCACTCAGGAGCGATATGGGGATTTTGTTTTCCCCCTTGGTGTCAGGACACAAAGCCGGCGGCACCCTGCCCTCTTCACGAATACCTGGTTCTCCGGTTTCGTTGTTCTTCGTGATTCGGGTTGCTCTGTTGTTCCGCGGTTCTCTGGACTCGGCTTGACTTTTGACGACAGGAGAGACGCTGCAAATACTTCCCGCTGGTATCCGGCGGGGAGCACCATCCGCCACTTCCTCACGGTCTTTGATTGACAAGCACCTTCCTCTTGAGGAGGAGGTGCTTATATGCAAGGGAGGTCCGAGTCTCCTTTTGATGCGGCACACAGCATGCTGGGACATGTAGTATCCCGGCCCTTTTTTCCACCAGTTTTGCGCGTTTGCGGCCTGTTTGTCTCTACCTGATTTCTGCATAGTGGTTGCTCTTTGAGTGATCGCTACAGTCGCACTGCGGCGCCCCTGTCGTAGCCCAGCTCTGATCCGGCTTCATCGTTCAGTCTAGTGGCCGCCAGCAGGCCTTGCCTGTAGGCTCTTCACCAATGCGGCTTGGTTCTCCTCGTCTGTCCGGGTGCTTCTACCCAGCATCTCCGCAGCGGGTGGGAGAAGCCCCAAAGAAAGAAAGCAACTAATTTTAGGGTGGCTCCCCCTGGAGGGAGTCACCGAGTTGAAAGAGCATTTCGTGGCCTCTGCCGCTGTGCCAGGACACTCGCCGTGGCTCAGCCCCAGACCATGCTGCCAGTCTCACCTGTCAAACCAGTTTCCAGCTGCCCAGGATCTGGTGGCATGCCGTATTTCACTGTGATCGTTGCAGCCCCAGCAGGTCGTTAGGAGGCCTCAATCCCAGGCCCTTTCCCAATACGGCTGTTCCGGTGCTGCGGGCCCCAGCCAGTCACTGCGGGGCTCCTCCCTCCATGTGTACTCCAGGCCGCACCTCGGCCCCGCAGATCTTCTGACATCTAGCCTCTTAGGGTGTCGATCGCCGCCCCACTCCAGTCTAGCACGGTGCCCCCCCCTCAGCACGGGGACTCAGACGGACTTTCTCATGTCGGGTACGCTGGACAGTGTTGGATTTTTCTCAGGACGAGAGGGCCACTGCAGAGCTCCCTAACTACGTGGCTATCTTGGCTGGTGCCAAGCCACCCCCCCCCCTCCCCCCATTATTGCCATTTTCAGAAAATAAACACAAGTTAAATCTTGATTTTTTCCCAAGCTATACCCTTCTCCCACCACACAAGACCCATTGAATGCCAAGGAGTACACATTTCCATCTGTCCCTTTTCCATTCTGGGACCCCATCCAAGAAATGAAAACACCTTAGGGCCAGATATCCAAAGAGTTTATGCAACGCCTCGCAGCAAGTAAAGTTGCTGTGCTGAGATTGTGAGAAGGCACAACTGCACCATATCTACTAAAAATGACTCAGTTCCGCTCTCATCCTGCGCTGGCGCACTTTGGCGGCCATGTGCCAAGGCAGACACCCTTGCATGGATGTCTGTGCTGTGCATCAGAATAGTTTAGACTATGCTTTATGGCATTTTTCTCTTTACATGTATTCTGTAGAATGCAGCACACATGCAGAGTAAAAATCAAGGAGAAATGAAAATATATTTCTCCTTGCTATGCCTGCCTCAGGGTGCAGCAGAATTTTGGCTCAAATCATTTTCTAACATATTTTGTAGATAGGGAATTACATCAAAACCCATGAGTGATTGCATGGGAATGCCCATGCATTACCCTTGGAACTCCCTCCTGATGCAAAGTAATACAATGCAGTGCATTGTGCTGCATTGTATTACTTCGGGTTACAATCAAATGCAAATCACAAATTTGTGTTCGATTGCTAATCCCACAAGTAGACATTACGTTGGTGCTGTGTTTTTAAAAGGTAACACAAACCTGACCAAAGTCTTTGTAAATTGGGCCTTATTTTCCTAGGCCATGTTAGATATTTGAAGTCTCTCACGAGAAAGGAAGTTATTGGCCCCAAGCCTATTCACATTTCCTCCCAGCCCTCTGACCAATATGCTATTTTTGTATATCCCTAGAAGGTAACAAATCCTAGAATACCTGTCTAATGTTTCTTGAGCCTTAGAGCAATATCACAGGCAATAAAATCCAGCAATTTGTTCAGATGTTCCCTCAGGATTGCAGAGGGTTTTGTGGTTTCTGGGAAGTCTATTTTACTATTCTAACCCCAGTTCTAGTTTATTTGGGGAAAGTGCATCCTTCCCCAAAAAGGTTCAGGAGTCTTATTTACTGTACTAACTCTAATCCTGTAATAATATGGGAACATGTTAAAATCCTCCACATATTGTGAAAACATGTTGTAATTTTGCATTGCCAGGCAGTGTTGCCTTGATGCCACCATTGAATTAAAGAAAACTAGGAATACCTTGCTTCATGTAGGAGGCCATTGTTTTATTCCACTCCAGCAGTGTCTTTGAGTTGAATTAATTCATCAGATGGAGCCTTCCTAGACCGAAAGAGATAGCACCTTGACATGTTTGGCTACACAAGGTTTGCCTCCACTCAACACACGCTACTTGTCCACTGCTTTTGGGCCTTTAATTGTGCCGTGTGAAAAGATGAAAGCAAACACTGGAAGAGAAGAGTGGTTTATTGCAAGACATTCCAGCCATGGCCACAACATCCTCCAACTTTTTCACCATTCATCATTTGGCACACACTATCACCCCATGGTTTGTTTACAGAACCTCAACCACAGAAGATCCCACTTATCTTCCCCTCCTAATTATTTTGGCCTTAAAACCAAGTAATTGTCCTCCTTTAGAGATTCATCCTAGAAATAGAAATCGCTGAATCAAACTTAACATATAAATGTCCATATTTACAGACAACATACAACTCAAATGAACGAAAAGAAATCACATGATGACAACATAGCAACCCAGATTACATGTACTGGAAGATCCATCAATAGTCGCACTGTATCCCACCGCGGACAAGTGTTATGCCATAAACGTCTTCAGTGAAAAAATGAAGATCTAACAGCACATCAACAACACCAAACCTGTTGAAATCTGTGAAATAACAACCACTTCACGCATAACAACTTCAAGATACACCAATATGCTGACGAAATACAATTCGGCCTGAAAGACTTCTCAATGTGAGAATTCCAGTGCCTCAAACACTGCCTGCGCCTCATCCAGACAAGGATGTGCTGCACTTACCTGTCAACCAAGGCAGAACTCTTTCTATTTGCCAACAACAACAACCAAGAAATTGTACAACGTGGCTCAGTGATGTGAATCTTGATTGATTCGTACAATAACTTTCACTGAATGCCAAGTAACTTGGATTCACATTGGACACCACCCTCACCATCAAGGAACACACTGCCTCACACAAAGCTCTTTCTTTTACTGAAAGTGAAACCATTTCTTTCACAAAGCACCTTCAGAACTGCTGTTCAGGCCCTTATTCTCCCGCATCTGGATGGTGGTAATGCTCTGC
The DNA here is from genome assembly GCF_964204655.1 of Triturus cristatus. NCBI lineage: Eukaryota > Metazoa > Chordata > Amphibia > Caudata > Salamandridae > Triturus > Triturus cristatus. The sequence goes on from NC_140594.1 coordinate 189,897,667, forward strand.
TCCATGGCCCCCCAGATTCTACATTGGCACTCTTTAAGGGCATCCTACGTGCCACAGCATGTCTCATCCAGGGTCGGGAGAAATATGATCACATTGCATTCTTCTTGATGGAACTCCATTGGCTCCCACACCATCTTCAAAACCAGCTGCACCATTTACATTTATTATGGCCAGCACCTCTGCTTATCTTGCGAACAAGCTCTCCATCTCCAGTGGCTCTTGGTAAACCCACAGCCAGGACACCAACAGATGGGAAACTAAGACGCGTGAGAAAGAAAAAAGGAGCCAACAGGCCTTTTCAACCTATGCACTCAGTATCTGGAAAACAGCCCAGTATCTATAAGGTTTGTCCAGAAAGAGAAGAGAGGGACCCTCCTCACACCAAAGGGACAGGGCACCAAAGCGACTGTATGTCAAAAAAGTTTCCCTTTGCGTTCATTCACACTCCAACATTAATTCATAGCTTGTACCATTCATCCATTCAAATATCAAACTAATATCACCAAGATAACACCTTGAAATTGTGTGTACAAAAAGATATAAACTTCACATTTGTTGTAAAAATAAATATGTGCAAAAGCCATGTAATCGAATTTTTGTGATTCAAGGACATTCAAATCTTAAAAGACTCAACATCGCATAATAATGATAAAAGAGATGTCCACTTTTTTCTATTTTAGTCACCTAGATGAAAAACATAACTCAACAATACTAAAACAGTTAAAACATTTATAAAGAAAGGGGAGAAGACATTATTTCACTAAATCGACCAAACATTGATTTAAACTGTGAAAAAAGAAAAAAAATATTTTCATGCAAACGTTGTGTTTAATCAATAATTCTTTTGAGATTAGTGACTCTATAATGACAAATGGAACTGTCTAACCACCATGCAAAACACCTCCTGGACCCCTCCCAATCCAGATTCAGACGACCCCTGTCACCAATGACATCCATCATCTTTCTAGACCTCCTGGCAGCATTTGCCACTGCCTCACACACCATCCTCATCCAACAATTCCACAAGACTGGAATGGAAGGCCCAACATTATGATGGATTAGCCCCTTCCTCTCAGAATGAACCAAAATGGTCAGCATGGCCCCCTACTTGTCTGATACTTCCAACCTGCTCTGCAGTGTCCCTCAAAGCTCCAACCTGAGCCCCACATTCTTCAACATTAACATGTCCCCACACACCAGCATCATTTGCTCACGATTCAGCATCATCTCCTACACGGATGGATACCTCCACCACCCAGCCAACTTCGTCAGATGCATGTCCTCAGTAGCAGACTGAATGAAAAGGAACTGCCTCTAGCTCAACAGTGACATAGCAGAGGTGGTCCTCTTTGGGAAAGACACCGCTCCCTCATCCCTGGGTTGATGGCCCATCGAGCTAGGTCTGACTCTTCACCCATCCAACGTGGCCAGGAACTTGGGTATTGTGACTGACAGCATTATCTCCATGGCTAATCAAGTCAACAAAGTTACTTCCACTTGCTTCCACACCCTCCAACTATTCTGAAAGCCTTCAAAAGGCTCCCTTTGGACACATGAAAATGTTGCTTCAGTACAATAGCTCCTGTTAAAGGTTGCACCTGTCTTTACCTAATAACACATAATGTAACAATATTTGTTCTAGGACAGATAGTGTTTGCTAGAAGCTCTATGTTGTAGAATTATGAGAGAATCTAAATCAATTTTCTTGCAACTGTTTCACTCTGCTTAGTTCTGATTGGTTTAATTTGTGAGAACCATGTACAACCTTAGTGAATATATGAAATCCATTGTTCAGAACCCTAGAAACTGTGCTCTTTTTGGATGTGTTAGAGGCCTTTCTTTTCTGACTCTGGGAGGCGAATCCATGCTGGATTGCTCTCCCATTTTATACTTTGGTCCTTTTTTCAAAAGGAATTAACGCAGCGCGGTGCCGCAAGCCATTTGGCGGTGTTGCGTTAATTATGAAGCAAAGGGATGCATCATATCTACAACAATATGACAGATCCCTTTGTTCTCCCCTGTGCTGGTGCGCAATTAGATGACTTGTGCTGACGCAGGCACCCTTGCACGATGGTGCAAGTGTCCCTGCGTCACGGGGATGTTGTTTTTGTGCAGGAAGGAACACCTTCCTGCACAAAAACTATCACAAGAGGTCATTTCCTCTTCCAATGTGTGCTGCAGAATTCACCACACATAGAAAGAGAAAAAAAACTAGGAGAAATTAAAACCTTTCTCCTCGTTGCGCCTCCCTACGCCTCCCCTGGAGAGGCAACACATTCAGACACATGCCCAGGTTTATGATTTCTCGTAAATCTGGGAATGTGTCAGGTTCCATGGGTGTTGCGTGGGAACACCAACAGCAACATCCATGGAATCCCCCTGTCACGCAAAGTGCTGCGTGTAAAGGGGCCGTATTTACAAGGATAGGAGAGCCACGAAGGGTGACTTTTCGTGTCCTTGTAAATAGAGGGCATCAAAATGTGCTGCCAGTGCATCACAAAAAGTAAAGCACCAGTAAATAAGCTCCTTTGTATTTTACTGACCTGAACTTTACTGAGTCCTAAAAAAATACTTTACTGAGTTTAGCCTCATTGTATGGTTCCCCTAGGAGTGAGAGTACCCCGGTCATAACTACAAATAACAATAGAAGAATCAAGTGGCCTCTCATGTTAGCTGATCCAACCGTGCTCCCCAAAATATACACAGAGGTGGAGCAGACATTAATTGACCTGAGTACACCTACCATAGTGCCGGAAGTTGTTATGATCACTTTTTAAAAATTGATTACAAATTTAAGACCTCTTGTTTTTAAAAACTTTACCCGACCCACGCGGAAAACAGCTCCCTGGTTTAACGAAGCTTGCAAAAAATCCAGGTATGACCTGTTTGAGGCAGTGAAAAGGATGTCTCCTATAGTAGTACAAAGCTGCAGAATGTCTTATAAAATGGCACAAAATATGGCAAAAAGGGATTGGGAGACTGAAAAGTGGAGCATGCTTCTTGAAGCTGCAAAACTTAAGAACAGCCAACTATTTTGGCATCTGCTGTCGAAGGGATCATCAAATATAGTAATAGAAACAGACTTCCACATTCATCCCCATGTGTGGGAGGATTATTTTGGGAACCTATTTGCAGGTCAGGGGTCGCATTATGATCTAGGTACACACATGTACCCACAGGATCTTGGAATATTAGATGGAGACAATTTTACAGTAGATGAAACCATTCTGGCCATAAATTCGTTACAGAGTGGGAAAGCCCCGGGCTTAGACAAGCTTCCGGGCGACTTGTTTAAAGCTGAGCCTGTTATATGGGGCCCCCTGCTCCAAAATGTGTTTAATACCATCTTGCATGGGGGATTCATTCTGGAAACCTGACAGGGCGCGGAAATCATTCCTATCCATAAAAAGGGTGACAAAGGGTCACCTTGCAATTACAGACCTATCAGCCTAATAGATGTTCCCCCAAAAATATTTTGTAAAATCATTCTGACAAGAATTCATAATTGGATAGAGGATAAAAATGTTCTGTCTGATCTGCAGGCAGGATTTAGGGCTTCCACAAGCACCACTGACCAAGTTTTTAGATTCCTCCTGTTAATCTGGAAGGAAGTTACCATCAGAGGTGTTCATTTATATGTGGTGTTTGTGGACCTAAAGACGGCCTTTGACTCAATTGACCGGACTAAACTCTGGCTAGCCTTGAGCGAATTAGGGTTACCATCCTATATAGTCAGAATCCTGATTCGGCTACACCATGATACATATGCCAAGATCAGATGGAACTCCGATGGCAGCCTGACCAATAACATACTGGTTCAGAAAGGCGTACGCCAAGGCTGAGTCCTTGCTCCGACATTGTTCACCCTCTATATCAATGGTTTAATTGGCGAACTCTTTAATTGTGACGGTGACTCTCCGAAACTGGCAGGTAGAGCAGTGCCGTGTCTGCTATTTGCTGTTGACACTCTGCTTATTGCTAAAACCCCTAGAGGAATTCAAAACCTACTAAATAAGTTTGCTGAGATCTGTAAAGAAAAGGACTTAGAAATAAATTGCTCCAAAACTAAGTATATGTCCTTTAATCCCTATAAATCTAGTAAGGGCAAACTTGCGTTGGGTACGCAAGTTTTGGAGCAAGTTAAGTCCTTTGACTACTTGGGGGTTCACATCAGTGATAGGTTGACTTGGAAAGCGCAGCTGGCAAAGAGCACCCTGACCCTCCAGCATGTAGATTGTGCCCTAGTACGTAGGGCTAGGGCATCTCCCTACCGGCCCATCTCACCTATCCTAGAAATGCATAGGGCTAAAGGTCTAGGAGCGGCTCTTTATGTGGCAGAGTTATGGGGATTGGAAAATCTTACAGACCTAACCACCTCTGAGAACAAATGTATTAGAGCTATTACGAACTTGCCAGTGAATACACCACTTCTGCCACTAAGACTAGACCTTGGCCTAAAACCTATTGAATATTTTGCCATTCTCCGGGCCCTCCTATTCTGGATAAGGGTGTGGACAAGTAACACAAAGGTCCCACTGAAGGAAGCCATGGTTGAGCTGATTGCATTGCACAGGCAAACTGGTCGAATTAAGTGGTTCAAAAAGATTAAGGATTGGTTTTTAAAAATTGGGTTGGGGCAGCTTTGGGAGGAACCTGGGACCATTACTAAATCTTTGATCCCTCTTGTTAAAAAAAGGTTCTGGGCACTGATGATCTTGGAAAGTGTTGAACATTTTGCACATGGCACTTTAACCGTGAGGTTTTTAAATGTTAAAGACAGCTATGGTTTTGAGTCCTTTTTGGACGACATTGAGCCACCACAGGCACGAGCTCTGTATACCCAACTTAGATATGGAACGATTCCTTTAAACACAAGGAGTGTAGCTGGGGAAATGTGGTGGTTAATGTATTGTGCCCATGCTGCCTTGTTGCATCCGAGATACTTGAGCATTTTCTCTTTTGCTGCCCGTCCTCTGCTGACTATAGAAGAATCTGGATAACCCCTGTTTGTCGTATGCTTTCTATTAGGTGTCATTCGGAAGCTATACGCATTTTTAAATCTGATACCACACGTTGGCTAGTGTTTTCTATCTCAAGATTCCTGCTATTTGCGAGGAGGAGGAGGCTAAAATGTGTAATTCAGCCTATGAAAATGGCTGTGTCTACATAGCCTTAATTTGTCTAAATGGATGATTTGGCTTACTGTGTTTTTACAGGAATCTTAACCTTGTTTGTAGTGGATATTTTGATAACATTTCTTTAATGAACATTAACTGTTTTTATTCTGATGTGTTGTGGTTTTTTTTTACGATGTGAATGATCATTTTTTTTGATCGAATAAAACATATATATATATATTATATATATATATATATATATATATATATATATATATATATATATATATATATATATATATATATATATATATATATTACCTACTGGCGGTCGCCAGTAGGTAGTTATAGTTAGGACCCTGTTTCCATAGGAAATCCGCAACATTCTATTTGGAATAACTTTGGCGCCGGTCGACGAATCCTCGCGAAATTTTCAAAATAGGTGGGGCGCTACGCTCCGCTCCTACCCGGAAAGTCTCGGGGGGATTCGTCAAGCGGGGGCTGAGAAAAAAGGGGGGTCCCAAAACGCATTTTTCCCATGCATTTTTCCATAGGACCTTTAGACACAGCTACAGCCCGAACGGCTGAACAGAGTTACTTGAAATTTGGCAGAGAGGTAGTCCTCAGGTCAAGGAAGTGCCTTTTGTAGGTCTGGTGTAAATCTGTTCAGTAGTTCCTGAGAAAATAGCATTTAAATCAATATATATATCTGTAAGCGCGCTCCGAGCGCGCACCGTAAGCTTACCGTACGCGTACGGTGACGTGCGCGAGCGCGATTCTGATTGGCTGTTAGATCTTAGTAAACATTCGAATCGGTCGAAACCAGGAAGCGGCGGCCGCCATTTTCTCTCTCGCACTCTGAGGGGGGGAGGAAAAACAAAGGCAAAAAACATTTAAAGGTGCTGTTTAGACAGCTCCAAACCACCTAGCCTTGATGAAGGTGTCCCCAAAGAACCCCCAAGGCCAAAAAGTCAATATTTTTTTTTTCTCGAAAAATCGCCGATTACGCTTACCATACGCGTACGGTAAAAAATATATAAAAAAAAAAAATTATCCATACTCTCCCCACCCCGTGTGCAAATGGGGCCCGAAGGGCACCATTTGTGCATTGCATATATATCCAATGAAAATGTAAAAGTTTACCTTGCACAACGAAGCGCATAATATGCCCTCCATGTGCGCATGGTGCGCGAAGCGCATCGTGCGTAAATGGCCCATCTAGCAAAACGTGGGCACGCGGTGCGCGTAGCGCACCGCGTGCCCACCGTGCGTGCACGGCACTAACTGCGTAAAGTGGGCGCGCGGTGCGCGAAGCGCACCGTGCGCGCACGGAACAAACTGCGTTAAGTGGGCGCGCACGCCACGAATGGCGTAAAGTAACTTAGCATTTAAAAAACCGTACAAATTCACTGAAAAAACCATAGGTTTCACACGCGTTATAGTTAGGAATTAGCATTTAAAAAACCTTGCAAATTCACTGAAAAAACCATAGGTTTCACACATGTTATAGTTAGCTGGACATTTTACTGATAAAAAACCTATGAAATTCCCCCGTTATAGTTAGTGCAGGCAACTATAACTCACGCGACCGCAATCCTCTGCTGATGACATATGTGTCTTTATGAAAAAAAAATATTTGTAATATATGTATAGCTAAAATTTAATGGAAGAAGACATGGGCAAATAAGTGTCTAAATACAGTATTAGCATCAGCAGAGGATTGCGGTCGCGTGAGCTATAGTTGCCTGCACTAACTATAACGGGGGAATTTCATAGGTTTTTTATCAGTAAAATGTCCAGCTAACTATAACATGTGTGAAACCTATGGTTTTTTCAGGGAATATATATATATATATATATACTTTACTGAGTTCTTTGATTTACTCTTTACATTAACTCAGCTTGCCTTCTGTTCTATTGATACATTTTGACCATATTAACTTATTTCTATGTGACAATAGTGACAATATCTGAAAATAAACCTGTTAGACCTGGCATCCTTGGCATGGATTCCCCTTTACTTTTGCCTTTGCCTCATGTGTTTTTACTGTGTGTTAGACTTAGTTTTTGCTGGTCTAGATGCTTTGGGCACTTTGCCACTGCTGTTCAGTGCCAAAGTGCAAGTGCTTTCTCTGTAAATTGATGTTATAAATTGGTGATTCCATGATTGGCATATCTGATTTACTGGTAAGTCCCTAGTACCGGGGCCTGTAAATCAAATGCTGCTAGCGGGCCTGCAGCACTGATTATGCCACTCAAATGAGCAGCCTGTAAATGTAACTCAGACCTGACACTGCAGTGTCTGTGCGCAGTTGGAGCTGCCATGTCGACCTGGCAAGTGCACCCACTTTCCAGGCCCTAAACTTTCCCTTTTCTTACATGTGAGCCACCCCTAAGGTAGGCCTAAGGTAACCATGTGGGCAGGGTGCAGTGTATGGGAAAGGTAGGACACAACCTGGAGTTTGGCATGTCCTGATAGTGAAATACTACCAATTTAGTTTTTCACTATTGAAAGGCTATCTATCCCATAGGATAAAATGGGAGTTCATTTATAACATCTTATAAATATAACTTCCCATTGGGACAAGATTGGAAGGCAAAGTTTACTATGCATGAACTCAGAATCTAAAAATGCATCTATTAGTAAGGATGATTTTTACATTCTTTGATTGAAAATACCACTTTTAGAAAGTAGGAATTTTCTTGCTTAGCCATCCAGTGTGCCTCTACTAGGTTTGTGTATTGACTGTTTGGCTTTGGAGTGACAGGGGCTGGGGATGTGCCTTTGATTCAGACAGCCACTGGGGGGGGTGAGGTGTGTACTGCCTTTCAAAGATGAGTCGGGCTGGGCTGAATAGAACAGGGCTGCATTCAGATTCGGGGGAGGAGATTTCTTTCACACCTGAATGGGCCTGATCTACCTAGACAATACTGTCTCCACCTCCTGCCGGGCAGCTGCACCAGAGAGGACAGAACTGGTTTTGGCTTTGGCAAAGAGCTTCCCGGCCACCAGAGAACAAATTAATTTGTGCTATAAAAAGTAGGGGCCAGATCCCTAAACTCTAGACTAATTCTGGAATTCAAGAGGAACCTCTGCCAAGGAAAAGAGCTGGGAAAAGCTGAAGGAGAAGTACTGCGCCTTTGCTGTGTGCTGTCTGGGGTTGGCCTGCAGTGGCTGTTTTCTGCCAAGGAGAGGACTGTGTGTCTATCCTGCTTGTAAAGTGTCTCCAAGGGCTTGAAGTAGAGCTTGCCCACTGGTCAAGAGGTCTCAGGAACAACAAAGACCTTACCATCCTTCTGGGCACCCTCTCTGAAACTACTGGTTTCAGTTGCCACAGAAGAAAGGAGCAGCCGACTTTGTACCTAAGTCTGTTGCAGGTTCTGCATCGTGAAGGCACCGCAGAAGGCCTCACCACACTTTGCAGCATATCCTTGGTCTCACCGCCGCCGCCTGGATGACCGTCACTGAGCCGTTGCTTGTACCGCATCCTGTGGGCACCACACTCTGCACCGCCTTGACTCACCCTGCCTGGATGTCACCAACACCATCGCTGCATTACCTGAACATCGACTGGCTCCGTCGCCTGTCCCGCAACCTGCCAGCACCACCTCAAGCACCGCCTCAGCCCGGACTGTAAGCCTTGGTCTCATCAACGCCGTCTGAATGATCATCACCGAGCCGGTGCCTGCACCGCATCGTGATGGCACAGCACCTGTACTGCTTGCATTTTGCAACACAACTGCAATGGTTGCCCCAACCGACTTGCACCAACGTGTCAGCCGCAACGAGAAAGGTACTGTTTACGAGTCTGTCAATGCTTTAGCTGGCCCGTACAGACGTGGTCTGCTGGAACTATTAGACTCTGTTGTTTTCAGCATCGCCGTATCCCTGGATGGAGCTATCGACTCGGAAGAACTGTGTTTTGTGGATATCTCTACAAGTTTAACATTTTCTTGCAAACTGCATATTTTTCAGAACTGTATTGTGGATTTTTGTCGTTTTTGGTCTTCTTTGGTTTAGATAAAGATTTTCTTATTTTTCTATACTGGTGTGGTGTCCATTTGTAGTGTTTTCACTGTATTACTGTAAGTGTGCACAAATGTTTTACACACTGCCTCTGAGATAAGCCTGTCTGCTCCTTCCAAGCTCCCAAGTGGGTGAGCAGGAGTTATTTTAGAAGTGTATCCCCCTAACCCTGACTTGGAAGAAGGGTCTCTACTTGGACAAAGGTGTAAACCATTGCCTACTAGAGACCCCCATTTCTACAAACCTTTATGGTTTTGGATTTCGCAGCACAAAATGGATTCCGCGTGCCCAATTGAAACTATTGTTGAGAATGCTTTAGTAGACACAGGTTCAGCGAGGAGCACCAGTATCCATGAAGGGATTCACTCTGCCCGCACTCCCATCAGTTGCGCAAACAGAGCGTGGTGCGTGGAGCGTGACCTCGCAGCATTCTCAGCCTGTGCTGACGAAGGAACCGACGGGGCAGTCAGGCTGAAAAACGACTCTTGGTGATTACACAGTGTAGGTAGAGATTACGGTTAATGGGTTTATTGTTTGCAAACAAAAATCAATCAGAAGACGCAGCAGAGTCATAAACTGAAAACACGCGTCGTCCCAGAGGATCGAACAGCAAGGCACTCGTTTTACGAACCACAGCCAGAGCTGCGGGAAATGCGGTTATTCTTTGTAACCCGATGCGCCAGTTTAATACCTGGGACGAGAGCAGAAAAGAATCTAATTAAATGTTCTTTTTTTTTAGTAAATTATGCAGGCCATTACAAACACCACAAATTGAAGCTTGCTTGCAGCGATAAACATAGCGCCTTTCGACACTTCTTCTGGTTTGTAAAAGGGATTCGGAAGACACGAACAATACTTGATTTAAGTGACAAGTTGGAGCCACGCCAGCTTTTAAAAATGACTTTAGATCATGCAAAAGATTCTCATTCGGAGTCATTGTATGCAAATATATCTCATGGTGATGTCATAAAGCACCGAGATGGCTTCCACGCTGGACACCCTCCATGCACGTGAACAGTTCAGCAATTTGGGTGTTAATTTATAGCTGCCGAGGTATTGTCTGTAAAGCAGGTAAGTAATGGGACTGCTCAAGGTGTGCAATCGACCTCATTATGGAACAAAAGAAAACAATTGTAGGATGGAGGTGCCCTAACATCGAGGAGACGCATCATTGCAGAGAAAATGAAGAGTCTATGGAATACATCTCTGTACGGATGGTCTTAGCAGCCACAGCTAATATTTTACAAGCACTGGCAAAGCCAGGAGGTCTGGTTTTAATGTGAGATTGCAAATAAATGCATAGATGCACAGAGGCACACAGACTATTTGTGCCGGGTCGCCTGCTGCAGCGGCGCAGTGTGGGTTTCCAGCACCGGGTGCAAGGCAAGTATTGCGCACCCCTAACCCGTGGACCGTTAGCACTTCCCGGCGGAAAATGTTAAAAAAGAATAAATTCTTAGTATTCATTTTTTTTCTTTCAAAATGTTGAGCTTCCTAAGAATGTTGCACCTGGGACAACCGCCCCTGTGCACCTCCCCACACACGCAACGCCACCGGCCTGCCGATAGAGACATGATGGACTAACAGAGCCATACGTATCTCTAAATTGCTATGATTTCCAAAAAGCCAATAGCTGGCCGTGAAATTCTTGGAACATATTCATTTTCATTGCTGCCGTAAAGCATGACCGCATTTTGCAACAGTGGGATTGTAAGTACAGTTAGAAATAGTTCTTGAATTGTAAAGAACTAAAAGACAAAACTCCAGACGATAGAAAAAGATTCCATCCATAGAACTACAGCACCTAGAAGTGAAGGAGCGCAGGTCACCAGCTCTGGTCCCACATACACCTAATACTCACCTGGGCCCAAACCACATTCATACAGTAAGCTAGTAAAACCTCGCTGGCATCAGTTTCGTGTAAATTACCTGTAACTTTGTTATTCACCTTTACCAAGTCTTACCAACTCGATAAATATAGTTTCCTTCCTCAATGAATCAGGTTGCTGAGTTCATTTAAGGTAGAATTACATTTACCTCTTCGCTCTGAATAACCACAGACTCCAAAAGTTTTAAAAACCTTTATCTAAATTAATTTGTGAGTCAAAATTCAATTACAGTAACCACCTTCATATCAAGAGGCAAAATACACCAAATAATTCATAGCAAAACTAAAATGATCAATGATGACGGTACCTGAAAAAGGAGGAGGGGGAAGAAAAGAGAATAGGCATAAAGGACAGATTTGCTGATTATATTTACCTATGGTCTAAGATGAACTCAACTCCGTAATGGGGGCCAGATAGAATCTCCAAGACAGATTGCAGGTAGAAGATCGGGCAGATTCAGATCTGGAAGGGTAACTTCTTCTAAAGTACAACGCCAGCGTTGCACCCCTCTCTGGCACTATTCTCCTCGGGTGTCACTTTTCTGCAATCCCTCTAGATCATGGGTACTAATAGTACGGCCCACGGGCCGCCTGCGGCCCGGCAAGCCTTCCTTGGCTGCCCGCGGACCTTGCAGATATCGTACCCGTGGTTAAAAATAAATAAAAATAATGAGTGTTCCTAAACACTGCCGGTTACACCAGCGCGACTCTGACTCTGCTCTGTGGGGGCCGGGCGGTTCCAGGGATAGTCAGAGTGGAGCTGGGGGGCCTCAGAAGAGGTGAAATACAACAATTGACATGCAAATGGTCTTTTAAAGACCTGTGAAGTGCTCGGTGCGGCTGTTGGTGTGCCCTGGAAGCTGCCTCAGCCGGCTGGCACACGCGCAGGGTGGAATGACAGAGGATGACATAGGGAGGTAGAGGGAGGGAGACAGAGGGAGAGGGAGGGAGGGAAAAGGAGGGAGGTACAGGGAGACAGAGGGAGAGGGAGACAGAGGGAGGGAGACAGAGGGAGGGAGTCAAAAGGGAGGGAGAGGGAGACAGAGGGAGGGAGCCAAAAGGAGGGGGGAGACGGAGGGAGAGGGAGACAGAGGGAGGGAGCCAAAGGGAGGGAGACAGAGGGAGAGAGGGTGACAGAGGGAGAGAGGGTGACAGAGGGAGGGAAAGGGAGGGAGAGGGAGAGAGAGGGAGGGAAAGAGAGAGAGAGGGAGGGGAAAGAGAGAGAGAGAGTATATATATATATATATAGATATATATATATATCTATATAAATATATATATATCGGGTCTGGAGGCTCAGTGGACGTAGGCGTCGGCTGCAGGGACCTGTGTTCAACCTCGTGGTCACAGTTTTTTGTGGTTCTAGCCCCGCCCCCTCCCCCACTTACCCCGCCCCCACCAGTGCGGCCCTCGGCCACAAACCACACTGTAAATTTGGCCCCCGAGAGAAAGTTTGTGAGTACCCATGCTCTAGATGAATAGATTTATCGATCAATATCTCGAACTCTCGGACAGAGTTTTTGGCAGCAGCAGGGTCTGAGACAGCGTCTCGGACAAGAACTGGAGCAGCATACGCGTTGGGTCAGTGACAAGTTGGAATGACAGATCAGACAAGTCGGACGAGGTCTCTAGCTATCTTACCTCAATTATACTGTTATTGATTCATGTACGATCCCCTCATGTATCAATACTGATGTTTTCCCTTATTCTGATTGGTCAGAATGAAGAGGTGAGTTCATCACACCACTTAAAATGTAAGTTTTTCTCTATGAGCAATTGTTTATGTGCCCGCCCCTTAATTTTCTTTTCCCATAGCTTTATTCCCACATGCATTTCACATTACTCAGTAAATTAAACATTTTATTCAACATTGTTGCTCTCGCTGGGGTCATCAGTTGAGCTTCTCAGGCTTCTTCATTCAAGGTGGCCTTGGCTGAGTGACACGGTAGCCATCATTGTTTTCGGCCAGTCTCTATGCGCATGCGTGCAGTTCAAATGAGGTAGGGATTCTAGTCACGCTCCGAGGCCCAAATAAGAACTAATAATAAAGTCAGAAAAAGACAGGTTAGAACACAGAAACAAATAATTTCACTGTATACCACTTATCTCTACTCTATCCCCATTTACTTATTTAAATCTTTTGCATTAGTGCTTAATAAAACTTACGAGTTTTAGTTTAGCAGAGGCAGGTGCATTAGCATGTGAGTTCTAAACGTCCATTTTTAGTGCCATTGCGCAGCTGCAAAAGTTTCCCACCAAAACAGACAGAGTCATACTACGTAGATGCAGTAGACGCATGCACAATAGAAACCCCACGTTTTGTCGGCCATTTTAGAACATTCATGTTACAGGTTAGTAATGCACATAGAAAAGCTTCCCCTAGATAAAAATGTTTGTGGTGTATTGCGGTTTTAATATTCACAAAACAAATTGGTTACATTATTACACGTTATTTGAGAGGATTGAATCCAAGCAAGTTTCTTTCACGAATCCTTGCTCCATCAAGCCCCTCTCTGATGGCATTTATTGCCATCATTCATTTTCTACTAAAACAGATGCCAACTTTAGCAAATCTCAGTTTCTTCTTCAACTCTTTCATTTCTTTTCTTTTCCTTTTTGCATTGTAATCCTCTCATTCTTTTATAAAAAGTCTCCTTTTAATTCTTCTAGCTGTATTTCTTCAAGTTTTCTTTTCTTACCCCTTTTATTCACTTCATATTTCTTTCTTCCTTTACAACACTTGTGCCAACACATTATTGCTAAGATTAATAGGGTTATTCCCATTAAGGGTAGTATTATGTGACCTAGAACGCCTATTCCTAAATTAGAAAACCAACTACCTATGTTGGAAAAACTATTTGCAAATTTATTCCATACACTTTCAACTTCCAGTGGTTTCAACTCTTCTTCCAATTTCGTAATATTTTTAATATATTTTCCAATTTCAACACTTTTATCTGGAATATACGTGCAACAATGTTGCTTTTTCAATAATTTACAGACTCCACCTCTTTTGCCAATAATATGTCAAGGGCAAGTCGATTTTGCATAACCATAGACCTGACCGCAACTAATTCAGTGTTGATAAGCAGGAATCCTCCAACAGTGTCAGTAGATAACCGATCAACTACTGTAGACAACTGGCAAATTTTTCGAGAATTTAGAAGAACTCCCACTGAAGGTATCAATGCACCAAAAATGTCACCTATGATTTCTGAAAAACGAGCTCTTTTTACACGTGTTAGTCCATTTGCGTCTTCATCGTTTCCAGTGAGTCTTTTTACATGATAAACCTTAGGGAATACTATTCCAAAATAGCAACTCACATTCCAGTGGTTTGCCAGCTTAAAGTAGGCTTTATTGCCTCACACATAATAAACTCCAGGAAATACTGGATCAGTTCCTCCCTTTAGTCCCCATTCCCCGATTATTAAGAAATTGTGCTCACGTTCACTGGAACCAATAAACACATTGTTATATTCTGTTGTTAACCTATGGAGACAGATTTTCCCTTTCTTTTCAAAATCTAAAGACATGGCAGCATGAGGTTTTCTACTTGCAAAATGCTCTTCTTCCTCAGCCCATTTCGGTATCTGAAGTTTAGGTTCAGAGGCTCTTCGTTGGAAATCCTGTCTACTTTGTTCCACTAAATTCAAAAATATTTTCTCTTCTTCGTGCAATTCACAGGTTAAATTGTTATTATGTGCTTCAGCTATATCTATTGCTTTCATGGTTAAGAAATATTCACCCATAAATTCTGAATCTCTCGTACTAAGAACAGGGTTCATGCTTTTTCGCATAGGAACCTCAGAAAAAAATCACATCTAAGTTAGAATAATAATATTGCAATTTTCCAGTTTTATAAAATAAACTTGCTATAACACCACAGGATATACCACAGGTCAATGGTAAATGATGGCAGGTCACTCCCTCTGCTACAGATGCAGGTAATTTCATGCAGACATAGCAATCACTAACTTTCATAGATTCTACATATTGTACTAATAAGTTTGTGAAAACATTTAAATCAGTGCCATTTTCATTCACAGCGTGATGCAAATCTGACTCATCTGGTGCTTCTAATTCTACTCATTCTCCTTTGATAGTAGCTTCCTTTTCATGTGTGTTAGTGTTATTCTGTACACTTTTGACCATTAAATAAGGTATGGCCACTGTTAATATTAACCATATGATGAATATTAGAAATATGCTACATATACACACTCTGCAACATATCTTAAAACAATTCGGTTTTCCAGCAGCTCTATTGTCAGCCATTTTCTAAGGGGAAAGAAGATTTCTCTTCTTTATTTGAGTGATTCATCTTCGGAACAGAGTTACAAGAGGGGAAATCATTTCAAGGTGGTCTCACTTCTTCGTCAATTTGCTCTGCATCCAAATTTTCAATTTCCTCTTCAATTATTTCTAAATTCTCAAAATCTTCGAGAATTACATATGTCCATTCAGGGCCTTTGAATTTGTTATTTACAAATTTCGCTCTGGGGCTTTGGGTTTTCGGGTATGGGTTTGAGGTGATATTTCAATCTTTTGATAACACCTGGCCTATTATCACCTTTTCTGATTCGTTTAGCTTGCACTGCACTTGTACCTTCTTCTGATGTTCTTTTGTTTTCGTTGATTTGTGGCACAACGTGATTATTTCTATCCTCAGATTCTTTTTCTGTCTGATCTTGTGCAGGGCTTACTAATCCACTACTTCCTTCCTGAATGTTTTCTCCTTCACTAGTCCGACCTAGTTCAGATTCAATTTTTAATGTCGCTTTTTCTGTATCTGCCTGAATTTCTGTAACTTCCCTTACTGGCTCTTGCTCAATTTCCTTTGAATCTTTGCTGTCCTTTACCTGTTCACTCTCTTTAGATTCTTTCTGTTCTTCCCCAGTCTCTGGTTCTGTAATTTTGATTTCTTTTGTTTGGATAATTGGTACCTTCCCTACCTGGTCCTGCTCAGGTTTATAATCTAACTTATTTTCTGTTTCTCTAGCACTTTCCTCTCTGCTTATCTGGTCCTGACTCTTTTCCTGACTATTTTGTCTAGTTTGGCTTCTGGTTCTTACAATTATCTCTGGTATGTCTACTACAGGTATCCAGACTGGTGCTCGGTTGCTCTTCGTCAGCTACTTCAGGAACTATCACTTGAGATCCTTCAGTTGTGCAACCTTCAGCCCCCTCAACCGCCTGAGTCAGTTGAGGTTCCTCCTCGTCAGGTGCTGGTACTCTTTTAGTGTGACGTGCATGAATCCAACTTGGCAAGCCTGCACATTTTACAGCTGTAGTTGTGACTAATATAACCTGATGTGGTTTCTCCCACCTTGGTGCTAGGCAAGTCTCTCGTGTGTGATTCTTCACTACAACCCAGTCACCAGGATTCAGATCATGCGCTTGAATCAGCTGCCTGACGTCTGCGTCTTCTCCAACCTGGTGAAAGATAGAACGCCCTTGGTCAGCCAATTCTTTGCAATACTCCAGTACCAAATCATCAGTTATATTCAACAACTTGTGTCCTGGTATAAATGCCTGCCTCATTGCTCTTCCCATGATGATTTCATGGGGACTCAACCCAGTATTTTTGTCTGGAATACTTCTGAGTCCCATTAGAACAAGAGGTAGAGCATCAGGCCAGTCCAGTGGAGTTGATGCACACACTTTTCCCAACCTGCACTTAATTGTGCCATTCAATTGTTCTACCACTCCAGATGCTTCTGGGCAGTATGCGCAGTGCAGCTTCTGTTCAATTGTAAATGCTTCACAAATTAATCGAATTATCTCATTATTAAAATGAGACCCTCTGTCTGATTCAATAGTTACTGGAAAACTGAACCGAGGAATTAGTTCTCTCAATAGGAGTCTGGCAACTGTTAAAATGTCATTTCTTTTGGTGGAGTATGCCTCCACCCACTTTGAAAATAAACAAACAATGACAAGTACATATTTTAATCCTTGACAGGCAGGTAACTGTATGAAATTGATTTGAAGTCTTATGAATGGTCCTTCAGCCGTTCCAATTTCCCCATGTAGACTACTGTTCTCTTGGCTGGATTCATTTGGTGACATGTCAGACATCTTTGGCAAAGTCTTTCAGCAATATTTCTAAACCTCGGGTTAAACCAATCCTGCCTGAAAAGTCTGATCATTGCATCTCTGCCTATGTGAGTGTCTCCATGATACATTCTAGCCATAGGTGCAAGCAAGCTGTCTGGCAACACAGGTCTATCGTCTAAGTAGACCCACACACCATCTTCATTCCTTTGTGTACAACCAATTTTCACTCACTCCTCTTTCTCTTTTGTTTCTGCTTCATTTTGTAAATCTTTCACTTCCTTCCATGTTTCTATTCCTGACAATAGCATAAGCTGGCAGCTGTTTTGACAATTTTAAATGTTTCTGTTTACCGGCATTTTGTATCTGGCACAGTGTTGGGCTACCTGGTCAGCGTACCGTTTGCCTGCAGTCACACGGTCATTTCCTGACTGGTATGCGGCACACTTGACCACTGCCACTTCTTTTGGTAACTGTATTGCATCAAGCAATTCTTTGACAAATTGTCCATTTTTAATGGGAGACCCTGAAGAAGTCAGAAAGTCGCGCTGCATCCAGAGCTGGCCAAAGTCATGCACAACCCCATAACCATACTGGCTGTCAGTGTAAATGGTTACTCTCCAATTTCTTCCCTTTTTGCAGGCTTTATTTAAAGCAATCAATTTGGCTATTTGTGCAGACCTGAGTCCTGGTAAATAGGATGCTTCAACTATTTCAGCCAATGTACACACAGCATAAGCAGCACTTAATCCTCCCTCTTCATGGCGCATGCATGAACCATCTTCTGTATTGCCTGTTTCTCTGTTTGCGGTCCGTGTAGCTGCCCTCCGTCTTCCCTCCCCGCTCCCCGCTTCCCGCCACCACCGCTGACCCCGCCCCTTTTTTCCTTCTGTACCCTCCCCGCTCCCGCCTCCCAGCTGCTCCGCCCCCCCCGCGCACTTCGCCATATATGGCGACCGTGCAAACGCGCAGCGGTCACGCGCAGCGGGCGCGCCGATTGTGCGCCGAAGGTGCGCCAAAGGTAAGCCCGTCTGCGCCCGTCCACGCTTGGACCGCGCCCAGTGCCAGGACCCCCGGCCCACGAGTACCCCGGCCGACCCGCCTGACGTACACCGCCGCCACCCTCATCGCACTCAACACCGGCCGATTCCCAGGATGCCACCGAGCCACCCCGAGACGCACCCACGGACCCTTCAGCTGTCACACCTGCAAGTTCACCTGCATCCGGACCTGCCCGCCACCAGCACCTGGCAAGCCGAACACCAGCAGCAACCACCTCAAGTGCATCCTCCTCAACACCCGCTCCGTCCACAGACACGCCATCGAACTCTGGAACCTCCTAGACACCACAGCCCCGGACGTTGCCTTCCTCACGGAGACCTGGATGAACGCCTCTTCAGCGCCCGACATCGCCATCGCCATCCCTGAGGGCTACAAGATCACCCGGAGGGACCGCACCGCCAACCAGATGGGAGGAGGCATCGCCATCATCCACAGGAACACCATCCGTATCACGACCAGCACCGACAACTCCCTAACCACCGCCGAACACCTGCACTTCCAGATCCACACCGACCCGAAGACCACCCTCAGAGGCACCCTGATCTACCGACCCCCGGGACCACGCACCCAATTCAGCGAGGACATCGCCGACTTCGTCAGCCCGCATGCCCTCCCCTCCGCTGACTACATCCTCCTGGGGGACCTCAACTTCCACCTGGAGAACAACAACGACCGCAACACCAGCACCCTGCTCGACAACCTCGCCAACCTTGGACTCAAGCAGCTGGTGTCCACCCCCACCCACCCCGCCGGACACACACTCGACGCCGTCTTCTCATCCAGCACAGACATCGCCTTCAGCCACACCACAGAACTTCACTGGACGGACCACAGCTGTGTCCACTTCACCTTCAAAAGAACGGTGATCCACCACCACCAGCAACAGGTTGCCCGTAGAAGCTGGAACAAGATCACAGCCGACCAGCTCGCCGCCTCCCTGAGCCAGCACCCTCCTGCCAGCTCAGCGAACCCCAGCCAGGCCGCCGAAAACCTCACGAAGTGGATCAGCAACTGCGCGGACGAACTCGCCCCTCTGAGGACCCCGCCCAGCAGACCCGGCAGCAAGAAGGCCCCATGGTTCACCGACGAACTCAAGAGCTCCAAGAAGAACTGCCGAGCCCTCGAGAAAGTCTGGAGAAGGGAACCAACACCGGACAACATGACCACCCTCAAGCTCGCCACCCGGAAGCACCACCAACTGATCCGCGCCGCCAAGAAAACTGCATTCAAAGACCGGCTGGACAACAACGCACACAACTGCAAAGAACTCTTCAACATCGTGCAAGAGCTCTCCAACCCCAGCGCAGAAAACAACGACATCACCCCATCGCAAGACCTCTGCAACTCCCTCGCCTCCTACTTCCACAACAAGATCGCAGACATACACAACAGCTTCAGCATTCATCCGACGCACGCCACGACCACAGCAACGCCGCCCACCACCACCCTCCGCGCCTGGACTCCGATCAGCACCGAAGACACCGTCCGCATGATGAATTCCGTCCACTCCGGATCTCCGACCGACCCCTGCCCTCACCACGTCTTCAACAAGGCAGACGCTGTCATCGCACCCCACCTGCGGGACATTATCAACACCTCCTTCGACACCGCCACCTTCCCCGAGAGCTGGAAGCACGCAGAACTCAGCGCTCTACTCAAGAAACCCACTGCGGACCCCACCGAACTCAAGAATTACCGCCCCATCTCGCTCCTCCCGTTTCCAGCCAAAGTCATCGAGAAGACCGTCAACAAGCAGCTGGCCGCCTTCCTCGAGACAAATGGATCCCTCGACCCCTCACAGTCTGGCTTCCGAGCCAACCACAGCACCGAGACCGCCCTCATCGCTGCCACCGACGACATCAGAGCCCTGATGGACAACGGAGACACAGCGGCCCTCATCCTCCTAGACCTCTCCGCGGCATTCGACACGGTCTGCCACCGCACCCTAGTACAGCGCCTCAGCAACGTCGGAATCCAGGAGAAGGCACTGGATTGGATCATCTCCTTCCTCGACGGAAGGACACAGAGAGTCCGCCTACCACCGTACAAGTCAGAGGCCACCAAAGTCATCTGCGGCGTCCCTCAAGGATCCTCGCTGAGCCCCACCCTCTTCAACGTCTACATGAGCCCCCTCGCGGCCATCGCACGCCAACACAACCTCAACATAATCTCCTACGCCGACGACACCCAGCTGATCCTCTCCCTGACCAACGACCCCGCCGCCGCCAGAGCCGATCTGCACGAAGGGATGAAAGATGTAGCCGAGTGGATGACGACCAGCCGCCTGAAACTGAACTCAGACAAGACGGAGGTCCTCATCCTGGGCCCCTCGCCCTCCGCCTGGGACGACTCCTGGTGGCCCCCCGCCCTGGGTACCGCACCCAAACCGACGGACCACGCACGCAACCTGGGCTTCATCCTGGACTCCTCCCTCTCCATGACCAGGCAAGTCAACGCCGTCTCCTCGGCATGCTTCAACATCCTACGCATGCTACGGAAGTTCTTCTGGTGGATCCCCACCGAGACCAGGAAGACCGTCACCCAGGCCCTCGTCACCAGCCGACTGGACTACGGCAACGCCCTCTACGCCGGTACCACCGCCAAGCTCCAGAAGAGACTCCAGCGGATCCAGAACGCCTCAGCCAGACTCATCCTCGACATCCCACGAAACAGCCACATCTCCGGACACCTGAGAGACCTGCATTGGCTCCCCGTCAACAAAAGAATCACCTTCCGTCTCCTCACCCACGCACACAAAGCCCTCCACGACCAAGGCCCGATCTACCTCAACAACCGAATCAACTTCTACGCTCCCAAACGCCACCTCCGATCAGCCAGCCACGCCCTCGCCGCCGTCCCCCGCATCCGAAGAGCGACAACAGGAGGAAGGTCCTTCTCCTACCTGGCCGCCAAAACCTGGAACTCCCTCCCTCCCGACCTACGCCTGACCCAGGACCACCTCTCCTTCAGGAAGAAGCTGAAGACCTGGCTGTTCGAGCAGTAACGGCACCCCCCCCCCCCCCCCCCCCCCCCAAGCGCCTTGAGACCCTACGGGTGAGTAGTGCGCTCTACAAATGCTTTGATTGATTGATTGATTGATTGATTGACAAAGAATTCATGCTCAGCATCTTTCAGTAGCTCATCTTGTATGTCTGGTCGTGGTTTTGTACTAAGTTCTGTTACATCAAGACAGTCATGTTCGGGGTCATCTTTTACTTCTTCATTTTATGGATCTGGTAACAGAGTAGCTGGGTTAAGTACAGTAAGTACATCGAACAATGTTCATATTTTCTGCTCCTAAAATGGTCCTTTCATATTTTGTCAATCTGCTTGGGGTAAGGTACTGGGTACGAGTTTGTGTCAAAAGAATAACAACTGCATGGGGGACATATACCTTTACAGGGTGTCCCATTACAATTGTCTCACTCTGCTCCAGATTTATGCATGTTGCTGCCACAGCTTTTAGGCATCCTGGCAAAGCGGATGCTACAGGATCTAAGGTAGCAGAAAAATATGCCACTGGGCGTCGCATCAGGCCATGAATTTGAGTTAGAACTGAGAGGGCACAATTATCTCTCTCACAACAAAATAAAGTGAAATCTTTTGAATAGTCAGGCATACCTAAAGCAGGGGCGTCGCATAAACAATTTCGTAATTTCAGAAAAGATTTCCTGTTTTCATCATCCCATTCTATCTGTTCTTTTGCTCGTTTCTTTGTCATTTGTATCAAAGGTTTCGCCAGCATGGAGAACGCCATAATCCACTGTCTGCAATACCCAACTACCCCTAGGAACATTCATTTTTTTTTTTAATAAATCTTTTTATTAAACAAACTCTACATAAAGGTACAGTTCCACAAAAGTCAATAGAGGGGATTACAGTGAAATCAAATATACATACAGATACAATAGAGTAGTTCATTGGAAATCATGGGGAGGGGGGATCATCACAATCAAAATTACGGGGAGGAGTACATATGTTGCCACGGTATTCATTCCAGGGGACCTATATCTTGGACCATTTTCGGGGGCAGCCTCGGGCCATGTACACTGTCTTTTCCCTTAGCATACACAAATCAAGGTCTTTTTTCCAATCTGTAATCGTGGGTGCGTGTGAGGCCTCCCAGGGTCGGGCGATATTCTTCTTGGCGACCATGCAGCCGAGTGTGACCCATTGTGTGGTGTGAGTGTTGAGGTCGGTAGGCTCCCAGACTTAATTTCGACCTCCAACGTCTCGCTCATTACTTCGTGTATCTTACACCAATATTCCTGGATTGGTTCACAGTGCCATATTATGTGCATGAACGTGCCCATTTGGGTGTATCCCCGCCTACAAGACCCGTCTGCTGGGCCACCCATGTGTGTAAATTGGGGACCTGTTATGTAAATTCTGTGCAGGATCGTTAGTTGCACCAGTCGGAGACGCGCTGGGATAGCAACAGTTTTGGGGGAGGAGACCGCCGTTTGCCAGCTTTCATCGTCTAATTCGATGCCATCTCCAGTCCATTTTCTCGTAGCGACAGTAGGGGGTCTTCCATATTATTAATGAGTTTTCGATAAGTTAGGGAGATAGCCCTTTCAGGTAGATGGCCATCCAGTAGTCTGTCCTCTAATGGGGAGATATCTGGAGGAGAGGAGTTACGGAGCAACACTGTTTGCAATGCATGTCGGACTTGCAGGTATTGGAAACGCTCCGAATCCGCCAGTGCATATTGTCGTTGGAGGGTGTCGAAGGGCTTCACGCCCTCTGTATCCCAAAGGTCCCTAATGTGGGAAATGCCAATTAGATCCCATTTGTCAAAGCCTTTGGGGTTTCCCAAGTCTCCTAATTTTTGTGAGTCCCACAAAGGTGTGGCGAGAGTCAACCTATTGTTCCAGCCGAGCAACTTGGTTGCCGAATGCCAGATTTTAACTGTGTGACTGGTAGGGCCAGTAAGTGGGTACCTGTCTGGTTTGGAGTATAGTGCACGGGTGTAGGTTCCGTTTGGAAGAAGCCACCGATCCATATTGAACCCCGGGTCGTCAGGCCATCCGTAAGTGCAGTGGTTAATTGCTGTAAGATGTGCTGCCCAGTTGTATTTTTTAATGTCGGGTAGTCCGATTCCACCATCATATCAACGGAGCGTGAGTTTTTGCAAAGCAATACGCCGTCTCCCGCCCCAGAAAAGGTCCAGCTGGAGCCCTTCTATTTCTTTAAAGTATGAGTTTGGGACAGGGTCGGCTGAGTTTTGTAGGGCGTTTAGGAAACGGGGTAGGGACATCATTTTAAAAAGGACCGCCCTGCCCAATAGAGAGAGCGGGAGTGACTTCCAGTGTGTGATATCACGTTTAAGTCTTTGTAATGGGGGAGCAAGGTTACGGGCATACCGGAGAGAGGGATCAAGGGAAATGTACATGCCTAGGTATTTGAAGCCTCTGAGACTATCGGTATGGGGCAATTCCGGGGTAGCGGTGGAGGACCCCCACAGAGGACATATAGGAGAGTTTTTTGCCAGTTGATACGAAACCCAGAATATCTGCCAAAAATGGCCAGGATGTCGAATACAGCAAATAGGGATCTTTTCGGGGACGTGAGATACAGAAGGATATCATCCGCATATAAGGAAATACGATCTTCCCAGTCTGCCAACCATCGCACTCCACGAATCATTACATCTCTACGGATCCATGCTGCAAGGGGTCCGAGGGCTAAAGCGAATAGTAAGGGAGAGAGGGGGCACCCCTGGCGGGTCCTCCGGCTAAGTATGAAGGTCTCTGTTTTTTGTTGTTTACGACTACTTGAGCCATAGGTGTGCTATACAGTAAGCGCACTCATCGGCTGAATATCGGCCCAAATCCCAGTTTTGTGAGCACGGCAAAAAGATAAGGCCCTCAAGCGTATCAAATGCCATAGTGGCATCTAGGGAGACTATGATTGCATCTTCCCGTATGGTCGGTGCCCTGCCCAGGACTCCGTGCACTCTGCGCAGATTTAGAGCAGTGTTCTTCCTCAACATAAACCCTGATTGATCAGGGTGTACTAAGTCCACTATTACCTAGATCAGCCTATTGGAAAGTACTTTAGCTAGGATTTTAGGTTCTGCGTTTATCAATGATATAGGGCGGTAGGAGGCGCAGTCTGTTTTGGATTTCCCTTCCTTGTAAATTGTGACAATGGTTGCGATTCTCTGATCTAGGGGCAGCGATCCCTGCTCAAGGCTGTCTTCAAACATAGATTTCAAATATGGGGCTAATTTATCTGGACGGAGCCCATAAAGTTCGATTGGGATACCGTTTGGGTCGAGGGCCTTACCCGAGTGCAGCGCTTGTATCGCGAGCCCTATTTCATCAGCGGTAAGGGCACTATCCATAAATGTTCGGTTGGCATTCGAGAGCGCAGGAAGGGAGATATCTCTAAGAAGGTCAGAGGAGTCTGCCTCAGTGTATGGTGCTACCGAGCTGTAGACTGTGTGAAAGTGGGCTGCAAACTGGTTGACTATGTCTTGTGGGTCTGTTAAGGGGGACATGTCAGTGTCTCTAAGTTCTGGAACGAGTCTACCAGCATGCTCTTTTTTATCTAGCCAGGCAATTAATTTTCCAGCCTTGTCTCTCCAGTCATAGATCCAACCCAACCTATCCTGTCCCATTATTTTGGCACAGTCGGTGACCAGCGCCCGGTATTCGTCTTGGCGTAAGCGGAGTGTGTGAAGGGCTTCAGGAGTGGTATCAGAGTTTACGTCTTGTTCAAGTCGGTAAATCTCTTGTTCTACATCAGAGATGTCTTTAGTTGTGTCTTTTTTTAATCCCGCTATTAGGTAGAGGGCTTGGCCCCGGACCACTGTTTTAAAGGCTTCCCATAATATTTGCGGGGAGTCAACGGTGTGTTCATTCTCCAAGAAATAGTCGTCAATGGCCTTACTTAGGTCTTTGCGTATTTTGGGGTTTTTGAGGTACCAGGAATTGATAGGGGCAACGCGTTCTACTTGTGTACGGTCTAGGACTATGTGGACCCATAGAGGGGAATGGTCGGAAATACCTCTGGCCAGATGTCGGATCTCGTGGATATCCGTGACTTGTGGAGCTGGAACAATTATGTAGTCCAGGCAGGAGAGGCTATTGTGTGCCCCGGAGTGAAAAGTGTGCTGAACCTTATCCGGTTTGTATGTTCTCCATCCGTCCTCGAACCCCATTGCCTCCAAAAAACTGGGAAAAGAGTGTGTGGCGTGGGGGATTGTGCGAGGGGGGTGTCTGTCTAGTGAGCCCGATAATACTGAGTTAAAGTCACCGTCGAGCACAAGGTGCCCATCTGGTAGCGCTAGCAGCACAGCACTAAGGTCAGTAAAAGTTACAGCTTGTAGCCCTGGAGGTGCATATATCGACATGAAGGTAATGGTTCGGCCCTCCCGAGTGCCCATGATCCCGACATATCTGCCACGGTTGTCCACACAGGTGGACTTGAGTGACAGGGGGAATGATTTTTTTGCATGATGCCCACCCCTCTTGAGTTAGACGCAAAGCCCGCGTGTGCCACCATTGAATAGCCCCATCTATGCATAGCCTTGCATTGTTGCCTATAAGATGAATTTCCGAAAGTAATACAATGTCTGGTGATAATCTCTTGATATATTGCAATACCACACATCTCTTAATCTTGTCCCCCAACCCGTTAACATTCCAATTTAAGATTTTGACTTCTTTATTACACTGCACACCTATTGACATGTACGTAGAGCGTAACAACTTGTTTCACAAACAGGGACTGTACCATCGAGACAACACAAAAAATAATAAACAAGAAAAAACGACCACTCCCAACAACTCCCCACCCTGCTCCCCTGCACTCTGGGCTTCGAACTGCCCATAATTATCAAATGCAGAGTACCTGTCGCCCAACAATTTACTAAAAGAAGAAAGTGGGGGAGGCCTAAGCGCCCCGTCGACCCCCTCTACCGTTACAGATTACAGATGCATTTGTGTAGTAGAGAGTCAAAACACAGACTATGAAGTACTTCAGAACACTGGTTTACAGTTCGACGTCTTCAAGTGTCAAGAGACCGTGAGCGAAGCTTAACCTATGGAGAGAGCAGGCGGTCTGCAATGATCAAGAGATGTTCGATGAAAACAGATTATCTGTCTCAATGGTCGTTAGAGCTCCTTTCCGGTGAGGCCTTCCAGTTGTCCAGCCAGTCAGATGCCACCCCTGGTAGGTCGAAGAAGCGAGTTTTCCCATCGGCCTCGACACGCAGACGCGCAGGTAAGAGCATGGTGTATTTGAGATCTTTTTCACGCAGCCTTCGTTTGACATCAAGGAATGAGCGTCGACGCATCTGTACTGCCTGAGTGAAGTCGGGAAAGAAGGCGATTTCTGAGTTGTCCAGTTTGATCGGAGGAGCAACTCTGTCAGCTTGTAGAATTATATCTCTGTCTCTATAATTTAGCAGACGGGCCAGTATCGGACAGGGGGGCTCCCGGCCTCGGGCGACCCCCGGGCACCCTGTGTGCTCTTTTGATCACAAACAGCTTGGACAGGCCCTTTGGTTGCAGTTTCGCCGCAATCAGGTTTTCAAAGAATAGGTCTGTAGCGGGACCCTCCGATTTTTCTGGCACCCCAAGAACACGGATGTTATTGCGTCTTGAGAGTCCCTCATAATCGTCCAGTTTTTCCTCTGCGAGCTTCCGGAACGCTTGGAGCTCCCTGATGTCTGTCTGCAGTTGCGAGGTGTCTTCCACAAGGCTGGCGGTGGTGAGCTCCAGCTGTTTGACTTTTTCCCTATATTTTGTGAGGTCCGCCCTGATCAGTGTCACTTCAGAGGATAGAGCGCCAATGGATGTGCGAACCCCTGTGATAACTGCCATTAAATCCTTTATTGTGGGCTCAGTAGGATCCTGTTCCACCCCACCCTGTTGCTTGTCGCCAGTTCCCCTACGCTCGGGCAAGTCCGCCTTTGGACAGGTGTAACGGTTGAGCATGCTTTGCTGGGATGTTTGTGTACCCATTGCATTGGACATGGTTAGGGTTTTGTCTGCACGTCAGGCCAACAGCGCGCAGATTGGGATTTCCGTTCGGTTCAGATCCGTCGCGCCAGAGCGTGAGCGCGGGACCACGAACAAAGGCCACTTGATGGAGGGCGCCTGGGGTGTAGTTCGCAATTTCGGCACCTTTGCTGGCTCCTGCAGTGAGCCACACACACCCCGTGAGCCGTGGGGGCCTTTTCACCCCAGGACAGTCAGCACGGCGTGATAAGTGTCCAATACGTATGTCACAGGATGCGAGGCCACAAAAGTCAATGTCGCCCCTTGCGGAGCGGGCCAGTAGCAATGGCACAGATGGAGGAACTAGAAGGAGGCGAGGTGGGGGGGAGACACACGTGACCCCCAGCGGCTGGTATAATGAGAGTGCAAAGATTTAACAGCACCTACTCTTAACTCACAAGTATAGGCCCTCCTGGGTCTCCTCACGGTATGTGCAAGTGTACATTTAATTTAGGATCGGTGTGCAAGTCCGCGTTATTGGGAGGAGCGTGGACTGGTGATGCCCCAGGGTCCGGGGCTGTGCGTGATGCAAGCTAACTCCGTATTGGTGGTTTGCGGCCCCCTCAGGATGACTTAAGGGGGGCACGGCGGCACACTTGGGTCCTGCTGCGGTGGGCAAAGTAGCACCGGGTCTTGGCTCGCACAACCGGAAGGCCCCAAGCGACAAGCGTCCCGGCCTCGGCCCCAGTTGAATTTGCGGGTGTGGATCTGCAGGGTCGGGCACCGCGTCAGCTCCGGTGTATAGAATCAACTCACCGCATGTGGCCGGTAGGAGCTCCCGGTCCGAGGACCGGGCCCCGGCTCTGCCACGGCAGGGCTGGTATGCAGGTTTCAGGCAGTGGGGCGGAGCGCATATTTGCAGCGTCTCAGTGCTCGGGGCGTTAAAGGGTGGCAGTGAGCCTCTCGTCAGTGTTTGTGGCCCCCCCTGGGATGGGGGAGGGGATTACGCCAGCACACTCAGCGTCCGCAACGGCAGGCACACCTATGTGAGGTCCCGGCTTTTGTCAGCAGGAGGCCTCAAACGCCGATCGGGATATCTTCGGCTCCAGACGTCTGTTTGCGTTCAAAGTTGCAGCAGTGGGCACCGCTACTCCTCCGGTGTGTAGATCTGACACCGGAGGATAGGATCAGTGTGGCAGATTGATGGGGCAGGAAAGGGGGCTCCGGAGAAACCTTAACAAGCGGCCGTGAAGCCACGCCCCATAGGAACATTCTTATTTTCTTCTGGGTTTGTGGCAACTTCATTTGTTTTATTATTTTTATTCTTTCTGAGGTCACTCTCCTTTCTCCTCGTTCTCTCTGGTGTCCCAGATATTTCACTTCTTTTCTGCAAAACTGTAGCTTCTCAGGGGACACTTTATGTCCACCTTTGGCTAAATGGTTCAGTAAGGCTATGGGATCTGTTACACAGTCACTTTTTGTTTTTGAAGCAACCAAAATATCATCAATATACTGTACGAGGACAGAGTCCTTAGGCATTACTAAAGTCTCAAGACATTTTTCAAAATCTGGTAAAAAATCTATGGACTTTCTGTGTACCCTTGAGCGACATGATTCCAAACGTAAACACGACCCTCAAATTTGAAAGAGAATAAAAACTGATTATCTGGATGCAATGGGATGGAGAAAAAGGCATGGCATAAATCAATCACGGTGAACCACCTCGCATTCCATGGTATTTGGTACAGGATCACTGCAGGGTTGGGCACCACCGGACAACAAGGCACAACAATTTTATTAATCTTTTGTAAATCCTGAACTACCCTATATATACTGTTTGGTTTCTTAATGCCAATTATAGGTGAGTTACAGGGACTACTCAAAATCTCTTTTAATATGTCTTGTTCGATCATTCTGTTAATTTCTGCTGCAACATCAGCTTTGACTTCAGGACTCATTTTGTATTGCCGGGTGTTTGGAAAAACCGCACCTTCCTTTACGGTCACTTTTACAGGGTCTACATCTGTCATTACTCCTACTTCTATTCCAGTAAAATCCCACACATCTGGATTTACTGTCAGTTTCTGGCAAGTCATCCTGCGTTATTATTGAATACAATTCATTTACTTCTGCTCCTTGCTTAGCTAGCATGATTTTATATATTCCGTCTTCATCTGGGGTTTGAATGGCAACACCATCCAGTGTGCAGAATATGGTGCAATTAATTTTGCACAATAAATCCCTTCCTAATAAATTCACGGGACTGGAGTCGCACACTACAAATTTGTGCATTTCTTTGAAGTTTCCTAGGCATACTTCCATTGGGTTTGTAATAGGGGTCCTAATTTGCTTATTAGAAACACCCACTACTTATATTGCTTCTCCCGAGAGGGGTAGGTTTGGAATGTCTGCTGTTCTTACAGTAGAACGGGTAGCGCCAGTGTCCAACAAAAAGGTAATGTCATTTCCCTCTACCTTCCCATCGATATACGGACCTGACTGATCTACCGGTAAGGATGCGTCAAGTACGCAATCCTCATCCCCCCCTCTCAGGCACTGTCATTGATCTTGGTCCTCGAAATAGGGGTCCTGCAAAAGAAACTGTGATGTTAGGTAATTTTTCTTACCACTTCCTTCTTGAAATCCGGTGTCCGTACTGTACTTGGCTTGACTCACAAATTTTGGCATAGGGGCAGGTGGCAATTGATTCTGCAGGTTTACAACCTGTTGTGGTTGACTCATTATCACCTCATTCTGCATCTGTGGATTTAAATTTTGATTTGGGCTATTATTATTTTGTATATTCTTACACTCGTTTTACCAATGCCCCAATTTTCTGCACCTGTGACAAGGGAATTTCTTCTTTGCCTCTTCTCTGCTTAATCGCCCTTTTGGTTTTCCCCCATTATTCCCTGCCATGTTAGTTAACTGGAGTTCTTGTTGTTCTGCCAATTTAACTTGAGTTCACATCACTTTCTCTTCTAAAATTTTTCGTCTATTGCCAATTTCACCTCCACAGTACTTTGCATATTTTAAAATCTCATCTATGGGGTTTGCTTGCCAACACAAATTATGTTGCTTAATGATTTCAGAAATTTCCTTCTTTAATCCCTTGACAAATCTTTACACAAAATGAGTCATATCTTTATTCCCAATGCTTTCCACCCCACTATACTGTTTGAACACCTGTAGAAGGCGCTCATAGTACGCATGGACTGATTCATCTTTTTCTTGAGTTGGTCTATCTATCTTTGCCCAATCTGTCTCCTTTGGAGGAATTTTCCCTTTCAAGAAAGTTATGACTTGGTTATATTTTCTCATTACTTCTTCAGACGGTGCTCCAGTTTTCTTGTCTCTCGGGTATTCATCATTTGGCCAATCAACCGTAATTTTACACTCAGCCGATAAATCAGCCAGTACCACTATGTCAAACAACCCATCCAAATCTTTAAAGAGAACTTTCGAAACCTTCACAAACCTTTTGACTTGTCTATACCATTCCACAGGCTTCTCCCTCAGCTTTGGGAAATCATTTGTGAACGAAAAAATACCCTGTCTAGTCCATGGGACATGTACATAGCCTCCCCCTGGAACTTCTCTCATTGGGTACAACCCTTCTGCTTTTTCTGTTTCTTTCATTAAATACTCTGATGTCACTCGAGTGGTCTGTGCTTCTTCCTTTTTCTTTGTCCACCTTGCTTTCCACCTGTCTAGGTCTCCCCATTTTTGCAATATCATCATTAATTCCTTAACTTGTAACTTTCTCCCAGACACATTCATATTTTCTAAGTCTTTATCAGAAAATTCTGCTCTATAAGGTTTTTGCAGAACCTTGGATCTTCCCACATCGATTCCCATTTCTAAAGCCAGATTCATTAATATTTCATGAAATATTTTTGTATTTCGAGTTATACTTCTGCAAATGAACAGCAATTCTTCCTCATTGAAGGTATTCAACCTATCCAACCATAAATTTCCTGCTATCATCTCTTCCAATTCTACTCTTAGTTTAAAAACATCTAGTATTTTTGGTGGTGGATCGGGCATTTCTATGTCTCTTGTCCATCTGTCTAATTCTTCTGGTGTTATTAGTGTGGCACTCTTTGTTCCGGGGGATGTCTCAAGTCTCACTTCTCTTGAACAACATGGTGTGACTTCTGGGTTTGTCATTTATTTGCACTCTTATCGGCAAGTCCATTAATGAAATTACAGACTCACAATCACTGGCTTGGTCATCGACTATTATTTTTCCTTTTCTAGGTTCAATGATTGGTGTGGTCATGACAGGAGTTTTAGGACAGTTTGATTTATCTCCGTACAACGAGACAACAGGACCTATAGTCACAGGTATAGTCAGAGCTTCAGGATGTGTGTTTAACAGGGTTATCGTTTGAATTAATTCTTCTCTATTTTTATTTATTGCCTCTCTTTTCTTTTCTTGGAGTACTCTTTTCATTGTTTTCTCATGTACTACTTGTGGCACTAAAGGTGTCTCTAAGATGGAGCGCTTGGGGTAATTCTGCTTGACCCTTCCTGATATGGTGGAGGAGTTTTCATTAATATTTCTTCTAAATAATCATCTTCAGAGTTCCCTTCACTTGTCGTCATTAAGTGTTTTTTCTTTACCGTACATTTACTTCCTGTCTGTTCATCAGCCATTAATACAGGATAGAATCCCTTGGTTAACATGGCTTGCCTCCATTGTTTCATCTGTTTGTCTCGGGTTTCACGTGGAAATTTTGGATAAAAATTACTCAATTTCCTAATACACCTTGGTCTATCTCGTTCAAATGCCTCAGTTTCCCATTCTTCTAATGCCTCATACTAAGTCAACCTAGGTCTGGGTTCTAACTCATTCATTCTTGTGCGTAAATTATGTAAAATTCTCCCATTAAATGTTCCGTATTCTGGGAAAGCCAAAATTCCATCATCTTTCGTATACTCGATCCAATTCTCTAACCATACACAGGTATGATAACCTCTATCTACCATCATGTATGATGGAGGAGTTTTTTGGAGGAGGAATGAGAATTCCTTCTCTAGTTTTAAAGGGCTTATCTTTTTTGAAATAATTCTTTATTTTCAGCATAAACTACATTTTTCTTTTCTCTCAGTACATTTTTCGTGATCTTCCCCTCAAGTATTGCTGATAAGCAAACCCTAAATAATTTCTATCTGGGCGACTCCCAGTTAATGTAGGATCGTACATACACAATCCGTTGTCTATTATTATTCTTAGGGCTTCTATGTTTATTTTTACTCAAATCAGTTTCTCCAATACGAATATGTTTCTAATTTTCGTATCCAATTAGAATTCATCTTACTCTGTGCGTTTAGCCAATGCTAGCGTGGCTTTAAGTGACGTCAGTTTCACTCCTTTCTATTGACCGCCCCTTTACAATAACTTGTGTAAGTCACACACACCCGCTGTCCTACTAATCCCAGCCCTGCTCTTTGTGACGTCAGTGCAGCACCCGCAACTGACCCCTCCTTTGCAAGGTAATGCGTAACTTAAATTTCTCAATATTTTGTAAGTATTTTGCATAAATCAACAACATAAAACATTTGCTACTGTGTCAGATTCTCTAAATTCCAAAGAATGGCCAGTTTTCTTTAACTACTCTTCACACACTACGAGTAAAACCTTTCCGCTTACTCTTCACTCAAGCATCAGAGATCCTGCTACTCCTTTAGTATTACCCTTCCTAGGTGATATAAGACCAATGTTTCACCAATGAACTCTTTAGCTACCAATTACTCTCACTTACGTACAGAAAATAATCCCTAAAACAGTGCTTCTAGTTTAACCTAACTTTCCGCACTTTTCTTGAATCCTGACAAGTAACCTCACTGCAGTATGGTTTCATTCACCATCCGCTATTCAATATTCCCGGGAACTTCAGACAACATGAATAACGATGACAACAACAACAAGTGTTAATGCATATATCAATAATTTAAATTACAATATTTTCAATTACACAATATTCCCTACCTAACTAACTAGAACCTAACCATGCCTCTGCTACCAAGCAAAACTGATGGAGCGCAGGTCACCAGCTCTGGTCACACATACACTTAATACTCACCTGGGCCCAAACCACATTCATACAGTTAGCTAGTAACACCTCGCTGGCATCAGTTTCGTGTAAATTACCTGTAACTTTGTTATTCACCTTTACGAAGTCTTACCAACTCGATAAATATAGTTTCCTTCCTCAATGAATCAGGTTGCCGAGTTAGTTTAAGGTAGAATGACATTTACCTCTTCGCTCTGAATAACCACAGACTCCCAAAGTTTTGAAAACCTTTATCTAAATTAATTTGTGAGTCAAAATTCAATTACAGTAACCACCTTCATATCAAGAGGCAAAATACACCAAATAATTCATAGCAAAACTAAAATGATCAATGATGACGGTACCTGAAAAAGGAGGAGAGGGAAGAAAAGAGAATATGCATAAAGGACAGATTTGCTGATTATATTTACCGATGGTCTCAGATGAACTCAACTCCGTAATGGGGGCCAGATAGAATCTCCAAGACAGGTTACAGGTAGAAGATCGGGCAGATTCAGATCAGGAAGGGTAACTTCTTCTAAAGTACAAAGCCAGCGTTGCACCCCTCTTTGGCACTACTCTCCTCGGGTGTCCCTTTTCTGCAATCCCTCTAGATGAATAGATTTATCGATCAATATCTCGAACTCTCGGAAGGAGTTTCTGGCAGCAGCAGGGTCTGAGACAGCGTCTCGGACAAGAACTGGAGCAGCATACGCGTTGGGTCAGTGACGAGTCAGAATGACAGATCTGACAAGTTGGACGAGGTCTCTAGCCATCTTACCTCAATTATACTGTTCTTGATTCGTGTACCACCCCCTCATGTATCAATTCTTATGTTTTCCCTTATTCTGATTGGTCAGGATGAGGAGGTGAGTTCATCACAACACTTAAAATGTAAGTTTTTCTCTATGAGCCATTGTTTATGTGCCCGCCCCTTAATTTTCTTTTCCCATAGCTTTATTCCCACACGCATTTCACATTACTCAGTAAATTAAACATTTTATTCAACATTGTTGCTCTCGCTGGGGTCATCAGTTGAGCTTCTCAGGCTTCTTCATTCAAGGTGTCCTTGGCTGAGTGACACGGGAGCCATCATTGTTTCCGGCCAGTCTCTATGCAGATGCGCGCAGTTCATTTGGGGTAGGGATTCCAGTCACCCTCCGAGGCCCAAATAAGAACTAATAATAAAGTCAGAAAAAGACACGCTAGAACACAGAAACAAACAATTTCACTGTATACCACTAATCTCTACTCTATCCCCATTTACTTATTTAAATCTTTTGCATTAGTGTTTAATAAAACTTATGAGTTTTAGTTTAGCAGTAGCAGGTGCATTAGCATGTGAGTTTGAAGCAGCCATTTTTAGTGCCATTGCACAGCTGCAAAAGTTTCCCACCAAAAGCAACAGAGTCATACTATGTAGATGCAGTAGACGCATGCGCAATAGAAATCCCACATTTTGTCAGCCATTTTAGAACATTCATGTTACAGGTTAGTAATGCACATAGAAAAGCTTCCCCTAGATAAAAATGTTTGTGGTGTATTGCGGTTTTAGTATTCACAAAACAAATTGGTTACATTATTACACGTTATTTGAGAGGACTGAATCCAAGCAAGTTTCTTTCACGAATCTTGCTCCATCAGAAGTTCAAATTAACCTTTTGTTTCACGTTTAACGCTAATTCGATATTACATTTATTTATTTAACAGTTTATACAGTGCTTCTGTAGACCAAATTGTTTTGCAAGTGCTTTACAGATAACTGCCCTGAATAACGTACATTGTGTTGCAATTTACAAAGATTATATACTTACATTTATTTAGTTATTGACAAGTTGTATGTAGCACTGTTGCACCACAGGTGCTCTACAAGCAATCACACAGAATAGAGTAAATGTTGATGTACACAGATTGATACAAAATGTAGATGTCTGAATATCAATTTTCATAATGATGGTCAGGCGGATGGCTAATATTACTGAAGTAGGTGAAGAGGCACCATAGCCCAGTGGCACTGGGAGTCAGGAGTAGGAAGAAAACAGGACGGCAACTATGGCTGCTTATCGACCCAACCAAGGGTGGTTAGACATTTTCCTTGCTTTCATCGGGGTTCCTAACACAATTACCATGGCTATTTTGGAGGGTGGGGGGATGAGCAGGGAAGGCATTCCTAATATCCTACCATTTTATGTAATTAGAGGGTCACTCATGGATCTTCCTTTCTCCTTTGCTGCAGTTCTGTTGTTTCTGGTTTGCATTTTGAGAGGTTGGGGCACTTTTGTTCTCTTCATATTCCTGCGCATTGCATTTTCACCCAGTTCAGTGTGTCAAGACAAACCCACACATGTGGTGATATAATAAAAAATAAAAACATCACCTAGTTAAGACATCCAAACTATACTGTTAGGAATAATTCCAAAATGGAGGCAATGCTCGTCATCAACCCAGATTTCCTGCATTGGGGGCTGGTCATTGCCAGGAGCCACAAAGCATGATTTGGAAAGTCACAACGCTGAAAGCTCTCCTTACAGAATATGAAGAAATGATCTGTTGCCTCTGTAAAAGCTTAGACCGGGGATAGTTGAGGGGCAAAGCTGTGGTTGCCCGAGTGCCTCATTTGTAAGAACAATAAGTGTAGGGTTCAATGTTTCTCATAGGAGTCTACCACCAGTGCTGTCGAATGCCAAGGTTTCCAAATCCCAGTGCTGACAAGCATCGCTTCCACCTCTCGTCTCTTGCTTCCACCACCCTACCCTACACTTCCTTTCTCTTTATCTCACTCTTGCCGGTTCCTTTTCATCTATTCTTTCTCCCTTTGTGGCTGTTCCCTTATCTTTTTCTTTCCCCCTTTCCTGCATTTCTCTCTTTTGCTCCGAGTAAAAGACTGATTATAAAAAATAGGTTCAGATGGCCAAATATGAGTGGCAGTGCCCACCACCAGCAACTACCCACACACATTGTTGTGGAATCTGTTGGTTCCATGTTTGCCACTGGTAATAGTGCAACAATACTAACATTGAATAGAGATGGACGTAGTTCAGTTCTTATGTGCTTAATACTGTTTGTATATCAGTGCTCCGACATGCTTACTTGATGGTCCACACACCTTGTAATGTTAGGTTTGTTAAAAAAAATAGTGAAAATCAACGAAGAAAAGATAAACAAAACACAAACCAAGCCAACATGAAAAGTAAGACAGGCCATCAGACCTGGACAACAGTATCTATAGAGCTCTCTGCAAGGGTCATCGAAGAACTCGCGGGTTTCATCCATATTATCTAAATAAACACTATTCTAGGGGGTTTCACAGTTGAGAAAAAAATGTTTGCGTTTGAGAGCCGCTCTGCTTGTCCCAATCAGAGCGGATCATTGTTCGATGAGCTGCAAGGAAGAATGGGGTGGAGGTAGCTTAGTATAAACGGAAAGCGAACACCGAAGAATACTGGGCGGACTCCTGCAATGCACACAGAAATGGATTACATACTTCTGGCAGGCAGTGGGTGACTGCACACATATACTACTGCGCATTAACCCATAAGCTCCTTTGGTGTTCTGTGATACAAATGTGCTAGGTGCTTTATTCTGCAGCATACTCTTTGAGAGGACCTGGCCTCTAGCACATTTTGGTTTATGTTGAATGTGCTGGTGGGTACCAGCAGATACTGGGTTATTGGAACTGTTGAACGATGGCACAGCACATTTGCATTGGGCGAACCAAGTCGCTGGGAAAATTAGAAATTCAGAGGCAGTCTGTAGAAAAAGGAAACAACGAGAAGTAAAGATATTTCTCCTCGTTACGCCTCTGTTGGAAAGGTGTACCATTGGGAAGCATTCCAAGATTTACAAGTCTTTATAAATCGGGGAATGCGCCAAAATCCATGAGTGGATGTATGGGCATGCCCGTACTCCACCAATGTAAGCTTTCCCAATGCAGAGTGTCACAAGGCAGCGATTTGCACTAACTTGTGTTACTCTTGATTTAATAAATCACGCAGAGCCTTGCAAGGTGGCTTTGCATGACTTAGTAAATCTCACTTAAGCCCTGGTGTTTCCTTGTGTCACCTTGCGTGATGCAAGGGCCATGCAAGTACTTAGTAAAACTGGCCCCTGTTTTTTTTACCCACCAACGGTGTGCTCTACCTGAGAAGACTTTGCACCTTTCCCGGGTCCTCTGAAGGTGGAAAAATGGGTA
This sequence comes from Triturus cristatus, assembly GCF_964204655.1. NCBI lineage: Eukaryota > Metazoa > Chordata > Amphibia > Caudata > Salamandridae > Triturus > Triturus cristatus. Next base: position 189,935,020 of record NC_140594.1, read on the forward strand.
CGTTCCACTTTTCTCAAACTGCTGGAAAAGTTCCTCGTGGTTGTTATTACAGTCTTCAGGACCTCATGGCAGGCTCCTAAATATAGGCCTCTATCCAGCAGTGTCCAGTCCACCATGGTCATCTGAGCCATCTTGGAGTCAGAAGTCTTTCTACTTTTTGTGTCTTGTGTGTCTGTTGTACAGGCAAACATGAGATCAACAACCTGACCATTGGGGCGTGGCCTAGCCACCGACCAAGATGGCCGTGCGACTGTGAAGCTCCGCCTGGCGATGCTGACGATCCTGTAATATGCCCCTGAAATGCACCTGTAATAGTCGCCAGCACCACAGCGACTGAAATCGGAGCCCGGCGACGACTTGGATGACCTCTTTCCCACTGGCTGGGGCCGCTGATAGCACGTATGCTCGGCCATCTGCATGGACAGGAGGAGGGGCGGAACTGGGCCGAAAAGCCGCAGCCTCATGTGAGCGGCTTTCCCGTGAGTTTGCAGCGCGGAGTCCTGCCTTCCTCCATGAGCCACGCACAATGACATTGGTGAGTGCACCGGGTGCGCTACATAGTTGCGCCCTCCCTGCCCTACGTTAAACATTTGCTGTAGGTGTAGGGGCCTCGTGCTGCGCCATGGTGCCCCTGTGGTTATCCTGGAGGCCCCGCGGGGATAGAGCCCGCGGGTGAGCTTAGAGAGCAGCCGCCCGGCCGTCGCTGTGGCATATTGGAGGAGGAGAGGTGAGGCAATAGACGCAACACGCACTCGGTGGCACACAGTGAGTGGCTCCATCGCACACTGCCCACACAGCATGTGAATTGGTGACTGTTGCAGCATCATGACATTTGCTCCTGCAGTAAATTTGCTTGGGACCACATGCGGGGCTTGACGTGTTCTGGAACACTATTAGGGAGCACAAGAGCATGCATTGAAGTTGTCTCAGCCCTGACGCTCAGTTTGCTGATCGCCTCACGAGAGCTGCCGCTTGGGAGGGTGTGATCTCTGACTGGGCACTCTCTGCCCTCCCCTTGGCTTTGACCTGCCGGAGGATCCACTGACACATGTCCTATTGGGACATCATTTGACTTTGGCTGGCATTGCTAATAGCTGCATCCGCAGTAAAATCTCCTTGGTTGCCAGTGTGTTGGTCCGGCTGCGGGGTCGTCCTGGAGCGAGCGTTCAGGGCACTTTTTCATGCTCCATACACGACGCGGTCATTCCCAGAAGCCTCTGAAATATCAGGCACTTGAAGCCCCAGCATCAAGAGGGCTCCTTGAGCGGCCGGCGTAAATACATTCTCTCCAGTGCATCGCACAGGGTCACCCCAAGCTTGCTTTGAGCGCATACAGGCCTACTCGCACTGCATGGACTGATTCTTGACCTGCCACCCAGAGATTTCACAGGTGCCTTGGTTCCAAGTTATTGTGCCAGGCTGCCCAGTGGGGATATGAAGCCACCATCAACGGTACACGCTGCCTGCCCTACTTGTATGCCCCACTATGCCATTATTCCGTAACAGCTTGCGGCCTTTACATTTGCCGTCCATTGTGTCACCTGCGGTTCGGTTACACTATGCCTCCCTCCATGGCATATACAGTGGCATGGGCAGCAAGGGCCCCTGGCAAAGGAACCTGCCATTTGAGAAGCTAACCGACAAGGCGCAGGACGATAATCCGGAAATGGCGGAGGGGGGTCAGAGTTCTGAGCACTGTAGTGACACCGTAGCCCTGTTTACATCCTTGCTACAAGAAATGAAAGCTGGATTTTGGGCCCTCGATGGTCATTTTGACACCCTCAAGAAAGTTAGAGACTCTCAGAACCAAGATACAGGTGCATGACCGGCGCTTAGATGTGGCAGAAGAGAGCATTTCAGACATTGAGGATGGCACGGCTCAATCTCTTAAACGGCTGGACCGCGCTGAGTGTATCCTCAAAGAAGTTGCGATGAAGAATGAGGATCTCGAAGCGTGCAGCCGCAGAAATAACATACAAAGTTTGGGGGTCCCGGAATCGACTAACACAGGATCTTTGGATCTGTTTGTTGAGACTGTCCTCAGTGACATATACGGGAGGGAATCCTTCACTCGTGACTTTGTTGTTGAGCGGGCGCATCGTTCTCTGGGTCCCAGACCCAACCCAGGATGCCCGTCTAGACCCATAATAGCTAGGATCATGAACTACCGTGACAGAGACACCTCCCTTCGCCTCGCTAGGGAAAAGGGTGACACTACATGGCAAGTGTCTAAGTTGGCGCTCTACCCAGACTTCACACCTATGGTACAGGATGTCCCGCGTAAATATAACGGGGTTAAAGTTACGCTTAGAAACCTTGGCTTGAAATACGGTGTGCTCTATCTGGCCAGACTGCGGGTGGATGTTGCAGGCTGATGCCGTATTTTTGACTCCCCCACAGAGGCACAGGAATTTTGCCACATAAGCAGAATCACAATTACACTCAGACAGGAGCTGCGGGAGCTTCTCCCCCCAGCAGCGGATCTTTCGCAAGTGCGGAACTATTTTCAAGCAGTGGCCCTGGTTAGATGATGTGTCACATTTTATATGTATCTGTTGCTGTGGTGCTTAATAATGGGATATTACATTGCTCCATCTATGTTCTTTTCTTTTCAGGTTGTCAACAGTCTGGCGTAGTGTTGCTACGCTCCACGGCGTATGCCATAGAGATTTTTTTTTATATTGATGTAGCGATACATTCATGGTAAAAGTCGTTCTGTTGGTGATAATGTTACTATGGTAGATGGTACAATAGGGTATGGTCATCGTGTTTTGGGAAGCAAGGCTGGGAGGGGGTTGGTGGGGGGATTTGGGTGCAGAGATGCTTGCTCACGTTTATTTATCACACTGCTCACTGTCTTACTTGCTTTCAGTATGCGACTTAAATACTTCATGAAGTTGTATGACCCATCTGTGTGGCCCGATTAGGCATTATTAGCAGTCCTTCAGACCTATCGTTGATGTCCTGGAATGTTAGAGGTCTCAATAATACAAGTAAACGCAAGCATGTCCTTCACTATCTTCAACGCCATAAGGTGGATATAGCATTCCTACAGGAAACTCACCTTCCCAAATCTGATTCAACACAGTTTTCATTGAGCTGGGGTCCGCACAGGTATTTTGCCAATTATAGTAATCATGCCAGAGGAATGGCGATTCTTATTCATAGGCGAATCCCATTCCACATGCACTCACTCTTCAATGATAATGAGGGTCGCTATACGATTGTTACAGGCAAAATGATGGGCCATGCACTGGCCCTAGTATTTATATATGCTCCCAACATAGACAGCCCTGAATATTTCCATTCTATACATGCTCAATTGGTCACACTTGAGATCACCAAATTGATTGTTGGAGGCGATTTTAATTTACTGATATGTCCTACGCTACACGCATTACTCTGGGCAACATGTGGACCCGTATTGATTATTGGCTGTTATCGTCTGAGGCTTACACATGTTACCATTCTATTAAGACCCTTCCCAGAACATTCTCTGATCACTCACCGGTGCTTCTTAACCTCAAGATTCCCCGGCCTGAGGGATACGAGCCTCAGTGGCATTTTCCCAGCCGAGCCCTTAATGACGACTTATTCCATTCAGAGATCGGGGAGACCATAGAAGAGTATTTTCGTATAAACACCGAATCAGTGGACACGTGGGCGGTCTTATGGGAGGCTTTTTAAAACTTACATTAGAGGTGTATGAATTAACAAACACGCTGGTGCCCTAAAGGACTTGCTTGCCACCATTACTAGGCTAGAGGTGGATTTGGCCAAACTAGATGATGAAACGCAGGGGGCTTCGGCCTCGGAAACGGCGCAGTGTCGCCTTTCCCTACTTACAGACTACAGGGATGCTGCGGATCGTGAGATCAATTTTCTAAGTGAATACCAAACAGCTTGTCGTTATGGGATGGGTGAGAGGCCTGGACGTAGGTTGGCGCAGATGCTTCAACCCCATATGCTAAATCTTATATCACAGAATTGTGTCAACCGGACGGCCGCATACTCACGAACAGTACTGCTATCCGTGAAGAATTTTTAGACTATTACAACACATTGTATTCTACTAGGACGGAGGGTGATTTATCAGCACAAGAGGCTTATTTGTCTGAAATTGCCCTGGTATATTTGGATACAAATATACAGGAGTTTCTCGCCGAACCATTTTCCGCAGAGGAAATTGTTAGCGCCATTGAGGCTCTCAATGGATCTACCGCCCCTGGCCTGGACGGTTTCACCGGGGAATTTGATAAAACCTATAAAGACCTGCTAGCACCTAAATTAGTGGAGTTATATGCGGAAGCCCTTGAGAAAAACGAACTACCACCCACGCTTCGAGAAGCAGTCATTATATTTCTTCCGAAACCGGGTAAAGACCCTACCTTTTATGGCTCCTATAGGCCCCTGTCCCTCCTAAATTTAGATCACAAAATATTGGCCAAGATGCTTGCCCTTCGTTTATCCCTCCTTCTGGAATCCATCACTTCCCCAGCGCAATTGGGATTCGTCCCTCACTAATCCATGTTCCTAAATCTCAGGACACTTTTCACTGTCCTGCATAGGATCAACCTGAAGTCCCTGCCGCGGCGAGTTTGTTGGACACCAAGAAGGCGTTTGATTCTCTTGAGTGGCCCTTCTTTCTATCGGTAATGCGCAGGAAGGGGATGCCCATGGGCTTTGTTGCTTCCACAGCGTTATGATATAGTAAGCCCTCCGCTAGAATACGCTTGAATGGCACGTTATCTCGTTCCTTCTCTCTTTCTCGAGGCACACACCAGGGGTGTCCTCTGTCTCCATTATTATTCATCCTGGCGATGGACCCATTGGTCCGCCACTTTCAGGAGTGTCATTTACAGCGGGGACTTCAGTTTAATACCGGCCCTCTATTAGTTTCCCTGTATGTGGACAACTTAATTTTATATGTCCGTGACCCCCAGATGAATCTTGAGCCTCTGATCAGAGATATGATCAGATTTGGACGATTCTCTGGACTCCACATCAATTGGTCCAAGTCAGTGATATTCCCTTTGACTCCGAGCACGAAGCACTGGGACTGCGAATTCCCACTGGAATGGTGCACCGAATCCACTAAGTATTTGGGCATTCATCTGCTCAAATTATTCGACTTAACTATGGACGGGCTTTGGACGCCCTTGAGACACAAATAGAGAAATGTCTGCGGTTCCCGCTGTCTATCGCTGGGCTGGTCGCTCTGATCAAAATGGTCGTCCTTCCCAAGTTTTTATATTTGTTCAATAATATCCCCATCCCTCTTTCGAAAAGTTTCTTCCAGATGCTGCATTCTCACCTAATCCTTTTAACATGGGGGGCAAGCACCCTTGGGTCAGGTGGCAGATTCTTACACTACAATACAACAGAGGGGGGTTTGGAGTCCCTGACCTCCAACTATATTTTCTCGTAGCCCAGTGTAGTTATGCCCACGCCTGGTTCCACCCAGATGCCAGGATCCCTTTTCTCTGCCAGGAGGCAGACTTCATACTTCCTGATACCTTGTCGGCGGTACTCCCCAGGGGAGTGCCCAGAGACCCCACCGATATCCAAACGGTGTCCATCACCAGCTGGGCCTGGGATAGGCTGCGACGAATGATGGGAGTTCCCCTATTATACTCATCGGCCCTACCTATTCCCAACCCCCGTTGGTTTACAATTATGGGAGAAATACTAGTTCAGCGCACACTTGCCACGTTCGAAATTGTCAAATTCTTATGATCTTTTCCCAGGAGGCCATTTCTTCTCCCTGCTCGAGGACAACCGCTTCTGATCGTCCACCTTCATGGACCGCTTTGTACTTAATAGGTTCCACTCAGCGCTTCGAGTGACTCTCCCCAGTTTCCCAGTCGAGCCTGACTCATTTAATACTCTTTCTACCATCATAGACACTAAGGGGGTGAACACCTGATTTCCAAATTATATAGAGATTGCTCGGCTCTCCTACCCATTAATGATGCCAAGGTTTGTGAGGCCTGGGAGACAGATTTGGGACACCTCATATCGGATGACCAATGGGAAAAGTGCTGTCAAGTTACTAAAGACATTTCATTGAATAGTCGGCAAAAGCTACTGCATTTTAAGTTTTTACGTAGAATGTACGTTACGCCAGAGCACTCCCACAGAATTGACCCGTCTAGGTCACATCACTGCGTGAAATGTAGGGCTCCACATGCCGATTTCGCACACTAAACTTGGACATGCCCCAAACTACAGTCTTACTGGATGGCGATACATCGCACACTGGGACTCATGCTTTACTTAACTTTCACTCCACTTCCTGAAGTGGCGCTCCTGGGGTACGTAGTGAATTTCCCTAATGGAGTGAGGAAGTTTGCTGCCATCAGCTTCCTGTTAGCCAAAAGAGAGATCGATATTAACTGGGGTGGGAAAAGGGTCCCCACATTGCAAAACTAGGTAACTAGTCTGGCTTTCTGTAGCGCAAATAGTGAGATATATGCTACCACACTACCTTGCACCTCACGCCATAAAGACATTTGGTGCCCACTTAGAAATGATGCGGCATCTACTCATTTTACATCTGATTCGCAACTAGAACAGGGGCGCGTGCCAACTGGAGTGGGGTGAACTCTATTACATGCTTTTGATTATACCTCCATGCAAAGTTCCTCTTATGGACCTGAATTGGCAGATGCACAGCTGTATAGTCGATTGTCAGTATTAGAAGGGCCAGGGAATTGTGGTAGGATGACCTGCCCATGTAACAACTATGATAGTATTTTTGTATATGAAACTTTAATTACGATGTTCCTTTTTCATACTCAATAGACATTATGGCATGACAGTGAGCACTATGCTTTGTATTACTGTAACATTATAAAAATGATAAATAAAGTTAAAAAAAAAACACCTGACCATTGGAGAGTTGTTCCAGTCCCTGGCTTTTGGCAAGGGGAGGAGTCAGGAGTCTTTGAGTCTTCTTCTTTTAGCAGCCAAGTAGAGTTCTCTTCTTGAAGGGTGTTTTCTTTCCAGATCTAGGGGAATTTGAGGTGAGGTGCTAGTCTTATCTTGTGCACTAGCTAGTGATTGGCGAGGTCCCTCCACCAATCTTATTTTCTTTTGGTTTACGACAAATCTTCAAACAAGTGCCTAAGAAGCTGAAGCTCTGGTTGTTCCCCTGGCTCCTCCTTTATTTTACCTACTGCTGGGATTGGAGTCAGAAAGTCCACGAGTGCCATTGGAATGAATGGTAGAAGTTTTTTGCTAATTCTACTTGGCATCTCCAATTCAATAGAAGATTAGTTTATATTGTCCTTTGTACTGTCAACTGTTCCTGTCCCCTCCTGTTAGGATAATTCCTGCTAACTGACCACTTGTTGACAACACCCTAACCTTCCTGGCCCAGAGGCTAAACTTTTGTCTTCCATAAGCAGGGTCATCAACAGGCAGCGAAGGATGCTTATTGATATCGGTGTAGGGCTGAGAGGCAAATTCATTCTAATCCTGTGTTCTCTCAGGCAGCACAAAGCACACTCACTTAAAGTTACTTTACAATCACGTTACCAAAAATCTACTTCCACCAATTAATTAGATTTTTTAAATGAAGTGAAAAACAACGTTTAATCATTGCTCTCGTGGTTTCCTAGGCAAAGGTATAAAATAAAAAAATTATTTATAGCTAGGCCTGTTCATGTAGAATGCAGCATTACCTGCATAGTGAAAACAGCTTTTGGAGAAATTTTCATTGTGAAATTTTCACCGTGAGGGCATACTGAGGGAGAAGATGTGGCCAGTAGCTAGAACTGTGGACTTTGTAACCGGGGAACCAGACTTGAATCTCAGCCTCTCTTCAACATCCTTGATTCTTGGCAAATCTCCCTTTTGCTTAACGACGTGTAACGTATTATGGTGTTCATGTAAAACCCTCTTATGCCCTCGGGCCAAGTTCACGCTATATAAAAGTGCAAAAAGAAAAAATACTACTTCCGATAGGTACTAGGCCACATTTTTATATATTAAGCACTAATAATGTTTTCCTACAAGGCAAAGGCATTTTTCCTTGCCATGTACCACTGCAGCATTTTTTAAAATATATTTTTAACAAACAAGCTCAGAATAACACACAGAGTCACCATATCCAAGGTTTCAAATGAGATTGAGAAAAAGGCAATAAAATCAGGGATAACAATGCAAAAAGCAGAATTTTGAAAGAAACCTTTTTATCTGTTTCACAAAACTTGGTAGTTCCTCTGTAATGTGGTTCTGTGTTTGGAACTAGTCCTTGAAAACTCAGAGTCTTTCTGATTTCTATGGCATTTATTAGGCCAACAGTCAACAGGCTTCTAAGGACTTTGTAGCTGAAACAATTACCTTTAAACCAATGGACAGAATTAATAAACTGTAATTCTAACATCAAATAATTTAGGAAATGGATCCGGAGGCAGTGCCTATGCCAGCTAGCCACTCATTGACTGACCCACCCAACTCTAAGCGAGGGACTTTGTCATTTTAATGGCAAAATCTGATCTTTGACTGCTGAGTGAGCATTGATCTATTAACCCATCATGGAGTTTCCTAAGGTGAGTTGAGCCTTAGGGCCTTAATTCTACCCTGGCAGAAGGTCCACCAGTCTCTCAAATGGGTAGTTTGCTTACTCTGAACAAAGATTCAAAGGTCCAGGCAAACAGGGTCGGAGTAAATCTGCATTTTCCTTGCTCATGTCTGCCATGTCTCACATGGAGTTCTCACATGTGGTGTACAAGCAGGGAAAACGGGTGATGCTGTCCCTCTATCGATTGCGTGGAAGTTCCATCGCTGTGACCTGGTGGCCCTTTGACAGAATAGCTGCCAGGTCAAAGGTTTACACCAGCAGAGTTAAAAGAGGTTCCTCCGGGGTAAACCTGGTGCTATCCCCAACTCTAAATAGAGTGGGGGAATCATGAGGTTGGCCAGGTAGGAGCACCACCAACTTACATTGGTGCTCCCCCTCTACCAAATTCTAATTGAAGCCCTTGATGTTTTGTAGATACAGAGGTGCAAAAACCCAACATAAGGCATAAGGAGCTTATACAGGGTCTGGCTGACAGGATACTCCATCACAAACATTCCACATGTCATCTCAGCTGTGTTACATGTGCATTATAGAGTACGGTGGATGGGAAATCTGTCATGTTTTGACAGTATCCTATCTGCTAGTCACTAAATAAGTCCCTAAGTACAGACTGATCCAAACAACTCATTAACATGTGAGAATTTCTCAGAGCAGAAAATAAACAAAAACGATCCAATACAACACCCAAGGCTGAAGGTTGAAGCTCTCCAGGAACTCCTGCTAATGTAAGGATTTTGCAACTTCATGCGATAGCCTCAGCACTTGCACCTAATAAAAGGAACATAGTGATACAAACCTCTGCAGCCAGCAAGCCATATCTCTTTCCCAGCTGGCTCTGATGGATGGGGTGATTGAGCCCAACATTCTTGCAGTAACTTTATCTTGCGCCAACTCATTACATTAATTTACTATTTGCTTTGTTACTTGCTCACTAAGGGCAAACCTATTAAGAACTCACACTGTCAGACTCATATTGCTTTTAGATAGATGCCAACAGCAAAAGGAAGAGAACAGAGAGGCATACAAATCATTCTAGGTTCAATGGCTAATCACAAAGACTAATTGACCTATTTGTTTCACTAAATTGCATCCCATTGGCAAATGTACTTTTAGTACTTGTGTCTATGGTAAGATGTGCACATTATAAATCATTTAACATGATCATGATAGGAACAATTTTTTTATTGGAGCCGTCTGGCTTGTAAGTGTTGGTATGAAGCTGCTGTATATTGGTGTAGTGTGAGAAATTGGGTTGTTGGTTGACTGGGGTATGAGCCCGCAATCCTTGTCACCGTGAGGCACAAGACAACCCCAAATAAACCTGTGCTCAACCCTCTGGTAGCTTGAGACAGAACAGTCATGCGTAATTCAGAGGCAACGTGTATAGTATTTTTGCAATACTTCAAACAGTAAAACAGAGGAAACATCACACAAAAAGGACCCCACACCAAGTTAGGAAAATAGACTTTCTTTAATAAATAAAACAAGACCAAAAAGACAAAAATCCAATTTGTAGAACCAGGGATATTCAAATTTAAAGATTTCAGTGAAAATAGCACCAAAAGGCACAAAGTGCCAACTGTACCAATCCGGTCGTGCAGGACCGGGGCAAAATCCCAAGTTTAGGCCGACTGCGGTGGAGTGCAGGCTGATTACAGGGACCCAGTTAGGCCAACCCTTTGGACTAAGTTAGTGAAGCTTGGAACACCGAACGATCTACTCACCATAATTATATCATTGCACACTGCAACACGGTGTATAGTCCAATTGGGTGGAAAAAAGGGACTGACGGGATTAATCCAGACGGGAAATGGATTAAAGCAAGGCTGTGTTTTAGCCCCCATTTTATTTTCCCTATATATAAGTGACCTCCCAGAGTGCTTGCCTATAATTAATAATTTCCTGCCAAAAATAGATTCAAGTGACATACACATTTTAATGTACGCCGACGATGTAGTAATCATGGATCCAACTCCCATAGGTCTACAAAGAAACTTAAATATTCTAATCCTTATGCCAAAGAAAATGTCCTTATTCCAAATACTTCTCAAATAAAAGGCGATCCCTTTAGAGGGAGAAAGCAATATCTCCACTTTAACTGGACATTAGATGATAAGCCCTTGGAGATCGTTAAGAAATATACTTATTTGGGGAGAATTTTTACTCAGACATTTCAAAATTCCTCCCATCTTCAGTATATCGGTCTAAAGGCTGATGCTCACTTTGGCGCACTACCAAGATTTTACTCATCCTCTGGGAAAAGACACTTCTCACCCTTGCTCGAGGTCTTTCATTTAAAAATACCACCAATTTTAATATACGCCTTAGAATATATTTCGATCAAAGCTTGGCATCCATTAAATGTAAGAGAAGGGATTTTATTACATAAGCTGTTAAGAGTTAACCCGTCAGTCCCTGTCCAAGCAATACGCTTAGAGATATTCTTAGTTAGTGCCTACGCAAAATCCATCACAAGTATACTTCGCTGGGCCTATAATCTTTTACATGCAGACCTAGGGTCTTTAAGGTATATTTTAAAATTGAAGACTTTTAGAAACGAGTCCTCACATCATACTTTTAATGAGAATCTTAGTATTGCACTGATTCAGTCTGGTTGCACGATAGCACTTTTGAAAGCTTGGACTCCCGCACACTTGAAGCTTTTTCTAAAGAACCTGACTCCAAGAATAAGCTATGATCTGGACCTAGAACATTGTTCACAGCTAAAGCACTTTGCACACCTCATAGATAATCTAGAATACAAAACTCCGCAACAATATATACGTTTTTATTTAGAGCACAGGGTCCGGCGCACAATAACTTTAATGAGGTTGGGAATTCTTCCATTAAAGACCCCTACTTTTAAATGGGATAAATTAGAAAACTCCACAAAAATGTGTGATTTATGCAAAGGAGGAGTGCAAGACTTTTTACATGTGTTGCTAGTTTGCCCAAACCCGACTTTGGTAGTGGCCTGGCACCGTTACATAAAACCTATATGTTTTAAACACAATCTCTGCTCTCCACAAAGTTTAATTGAGTACTGTAAATCGCCATCTGATGAATTTGCTTGCTGTAATCTGTATAAATTCTTTAAAAGTTTTTTTTAATTGTTTCAATGTCGAAATAATATAATTGTATTACCGCTTTAACTATGCATTTGTTGACTTCAGTTGAGGTCTAAACCGAATCTAATAAAAATCTGAAATCTGACCCAGTTAGGCACGCTGAACAAAGTACCTTAAATCCTGGTTTGTCTGTGACAAAAGTGCATCACGCAGCCAAAGTGATTGGTTGGTTCCGAGATGCAGTGATGCAAGAGCCTGCATCGCTTTCAAGGATCCCGTCGATGGGACTTGCAATGTAAAATCTGTTATCGGGGAGGCGGCGCTCAGTCGGGGTGATGCTATGGTTCATAAGAGCTGTGATGGGAATCAGATCTTTGCGATCGGTCCAATCCTTGCAGCAGCTATGTGTCAGTACTGCATGGGTTGAGCTGTGCAGCAAAGGAGATGCGTCGGTTACACTGGTTCCATATAATCTGGTAAGCACCTTATGCCCACTTCCAAGGGGTCAGGACTGGGGGTTGCATCACTTGGTACTGTAGAGTCACAGATGGCTGAGTCCAGATGCACGCGCAAGGTTGTTGAAAGCCTGTTGTGTCCCTGAGGCTTCAGGTCAGTAGGCCAGCCAACTAGCCCTTGGAGTCACACTGGGTTCTGGGTTCAAGAGATGCAGGTTCAGTCCTTCTCACCCAGGCAAGAGGGCAGCAGGCAGCTGGTCAGCACAGCACAGCAGGGCAGCAGTTCCTTTAGAGCAGCACTTTAGCAGAGTGGCAGTCCTTGTAGCAGCACAGCAGTCCTTCTTCCTAGCACAGTAATGTTAATGTTAATGTTATCAGGACTTATAAAGCGCACGGTGACCCTACGGGTATCCTGGCGCTGAGATACGTGGGCCCTGCTGAACATGGATGCTATAAGAGAGGCAGTTTTCCAACGGAGAAGAGGACAAAAAGTATGCTCTGGGATAGAGCCAGGTCTTTATTTTCTTCCTAAACTGCAGAAGGTCTTCTATCTGTCTGAGGTCCATTGGAAGTTTATTCCAGAGCTGACCTGCTGCAATGCTAAAGGCTTTTCCTCCTGATTTTGTTTTTCTAAACCTTGGCACTCTCACCAATTTAGCTGAGGAAGAGAGAAGACTATGGATGGGGACATACCATTCGAATTTATTCTGCAACGGTTTAGGCCCAAGACCATACAGAGCTTTAAAAACAATAAAGAGCGACTTAAATTGTATCCTCTGTAACACTGGAAACCAATGGAGCTCCGTAAGAGCCTGAAAGAGCGTCGAGGTCTAATTAAGGCTAGCTAGGCCGCCATTGTCTGGATTCTCTGGAGTCTCCCAATCAGATACATTGGGGACTCTAGCAGCAAAGCATTGCAATAATCCAGCCGGCACAAGATGACACTCCTTACTGTCGGCGCTCTGGCCTGTGTTGGTAACATCGGAAGAATCTTTCGAAGCACTCTAATGAGGGAGAATCTACTCCCGACTGTTTTGTTTACTTGAGTTTCCAGACTCAACTTGGCATTAAAATTAACTCCCAGGTTACGCACAGTCTCGGAGGGTATTAGTGGTGTGACCGAAGGAATAGGCCAAAACCCAGTTGGGAGTAAAAGTGGAACTTTTCCGACTGCACAACATAAGATTTCCGTCTTGTCGCCATTAAATTGCAAAGAATTATTTTTTAACCATTGTGCAGTATCTTGCATACAAGCATGGGATTTTTCCAGGGATATGGATTGATTTCCCTCCAGTGACAGGATAAGGTGTGTACTGTCTGCATAATTTACAAGATTTACTTTATGCGTCTTAATAACAGCAACCAAAGGGCTCATATAAACATTAAACAATATCGGACTGATAGCGGATCCATGCTGGATGTTAGTAAACTCTGATTGGTAGGGGGGAAGAGCTACTGCCTGTTGTCTATTGTCCAGATATGATTGAAACCACTTCAATGCCATGCACCCCACCCTAACTCCTTCCAGCCTCGCCGGAAGGACCTAGTGGTTGACCGTATCAAATGCGGCAGACAGGTCCAGCAAAATCAATATAGCTGATTGTCCCCTGTCTGCTCGCATTCGAAGATCGTCCAGAATGGTCACCAGAGGAGTCTCCGTCCCATGTCCTGGGCGGCAGCCAAATTGCACATCCTCTAGCTTGTTGTTGACCTCTAAGAACTGGGAGAGTGTCTTGCTAACCAAACGCTCTGTAATCTTCACAGGATAAGGTAGAAGAGAGATTGATCTATAGCTTTTTGGACATGCTGGATCAAGCGTAGCTGCTTTTTTCAAACGTGTAGTGATTATTGCTTGTTTCCAGCAAGTTCATACCCGCCCACTGTTCAAAGATTGATTACATATCAACCGGAGTACCGGGAAGAGCTCTGAACCTAGTTATTTCCATATTTGATGAGGTAGTGGATCCATAGGAGAGCCTGAGGAGACACCTAGAGCTATTTTCTTAAAATCCTCAGAAGGTATCTCAAAGTGATCTAGAAGGCCCAAATTGGCCTCAACTACCCACCTCTCCTTCTGATTTGGTGGTGACCTTCTGGCCATATCGCTATGATCTTCTGCATTAACCGTGTGGCCCATTTTCAGCCCATCAATGATTTTGCTAATCTTAACCACAAAAATAGTTGCTAGGCTGTCACAAAGATCTTGTGTGGGAAGAATCTTATTTTTTGTACAGTCTGGATTAGCAATATCATTCACGATTTTGAAAATACTCCTAGTACTATTAGGTGCCTTCAGAATAATATCCGCAAAGTATTCCGCTTTTGCAGTGAGATTTCTTTCTTATAGTTGGCTATTTTCACCTTCCAGACGGTTTTCTCCTCATCTGCATATCCCTTTCTCTACTTCCGTTCTGCCTGCTTACAGTCCTTTTTCAAATTTCGCAATCTTTCATTATATATTTGGATCACCAAATAATGCTTTGGCAATGACCTGACATTAAGCAGGCCACACCCCCTCTTGCAAAGTCTGATTCCACTCCCGCAGTCTCAGCTGGTTTGTACTCGCCGGCCACACCTCCCAACTCACCGATAGACCGTAGTTGTTTACTCGTGTAGCGGTATCCCACATTCCCTGCAATATTCCTTCCCAAACCAGCAGCATGGCTGACGTTGTGTGGGGTCGTTTCACAGTATCCACAGGTCCAGAAGTGTGCTGAAGTGGTGGTGTCTGAGGTCCATAATTTATACACAGTTGTACCTCTGAAGTGGGGAGAAGCTTCTGGAGGCTTGCCTTTGAAGTGCATAGGTGCCCTGCATTCCGGGCCCTGACTCCAGACTAACTACAATGCTAAATACCAAATGCATTTACAGTGCATACCCCTCGACGCCCCTAATTACTCTGCAGTAATCCCTGTAGAGTATGTAAGGGCACTGAAGTGTATGCAGTGTAAGTGCATTTGGTATTTGGCGGCGCTATTTCTTTGGGCGAAATGCATCCGCTCATCCATTTTTGCATTTAGCACTAAGAAAATAGCACCACATACCCAGTCTGCCCCTCAGTGACATTCTGCTGAATCTCGCTGAATTTAAAGTAATTCCACGGAATTCTATGGAATCAAATTCCACTTACCCCTAGCCTAGCTGCGAAGGAGGCGTTCTGTGTCACCTACCTGGACAACGTAGCTGTCTTCAGCTCCAGCTGAGAGGAACACCTGTACCACATTCAGGAGGTGCTTCAGGCCATGCAGCAGGAGGGCCTGACTATCAAGGCCAGAAACTGATAGAGAATGTAGTTTTTTGTGGAGTATCTGGGCTGCATGGTGGGTGAGGGCAAGGTTACAGCTCCTCTATGCCAAGATTGAAACTATCCTGGCCTGGAAACGCCCTAAAACACAGACTGAGGTGGGGACCTCCTTGGACCTCATAAGATACTGTGAGAGTACTATAGGATACTATAGGAGGTTTTTCAAGGGATATGGCACCATTGTTGCCCCCTTAACAGAGCTGACTTCAAAGAAGCTGCTTAGTAAAGTGTTCTGGACAGAGACCTGCCAGAAAAATGTTCTTATTGTCAAGGAGGCCATGAGTACAGCACCCATACTCAAGGCTCCTCACTTCTCTAAGGAGCCCATAGTGCAGACAGATGCTTCAGAGAATGGCATAGGGGCTGTCTTAGCACAGTTACATGAAGAGGGTTTAGACCAACTATAGCCTTCCTTAGCAGGAGGTGGAAAAGAGGTGGAGTGAGATTGAAAGGGCAGCCTTTGCTGTGGTCTGGGCACTGAAGAAGCTGAGGCCATACTTGATTGGGACTCACTTCCGGGTTCAGACAGACCACAGGCCCTTCAGATGGCTCATGTAAATGAGGGGTGAAAATCCCAAACTGTTGAGGTGGTCCATCTCCCTACAGGGAATGGACTTTAAAGTGGAACACATTCCTGGTTCAGACAATGCAAATGTTGAAAGTCAATCCAGGTTCTTCTGTCATAGTGCTGAGAGCACCAAAGTGATTGGGTAGTTCTCCTCACTTTCAACTGGGGGGGAAGACATGTTATACCTGTCAGCCTTCGGGTGGTCTTCCCTTCAAACTTTTTGACTTCCTCATCCCCATTTTGCAGATCTCATTTTTGCTGGTCTTGGGACTCTGCACACTTTACCACTGCTAACCAGTGCTGCATGTGCTCCCTCCTTAAGACATCATAACATTAGATTATCCCCAATTGGCATATTTA
Organism: Triturus cristatus; assembly: GCF_964204655.1. Taxonomy (NCBI): domain Eukaryota; kingdom Metazoa; phylum Chordata; class Amphibia; order Caudata; family Salamandridae; genus Triturus; species Triturus cristatus. The sequence continues at coordinate 189,951,362 of NC_140594.1, forward strand.
ATGTCCTTGTATGTCCAAAGTAAAGGGACAATACCTGTGCCCAGGGCCTGTAAAATAAATGCTGCTAGTGGGCCTTCAGCAATGATTGTGCCACCCACTTAAGCAGCCCTTTAAACACAGGCGCGGTACGTCCATTGGGGCGTGGGGGCGTTGCCCCCCCGCCCCCGCGCACCAGCCCCCGCCCACAGCTCCCTCGGTGTCTCTGAACTTAGTTTACTTAAGTTCAGAGACGCCGAGGGTGGGGAGAACTGACAATGCATGTCAGTCAGCATGACGTCGGACCGTGGGCGGTCCGGCGTCATGTTGACTGACATGCATTGTCAGACCAGGCAGCACTGCAGCACAAGTGCGCATGAGTGGGCATGGTGAGCTAGTTTTTAGCCCGTGCCCAGTCATGCGCACTTGTGTTTTCACGGATTTGCACATGCCCATCAGGAGCCCCTCGGTCTCCTAATGGGCAGGCGGCGGGCGAGGAGTAGGCTGTGCCCTCAGCCAATCCTGGCGCTGCAGCAGCGCCAGGATTGGCTGAGGGGTTACCACTGCAGTGCTGACGTGACGTGCTGTTCCATCCAGTTTGAAGAGGGCAGAGGCGCCAACGCGGACCAGGCGCAGAGGCGGTCAGGTAAGTTTTTTCCGTTTAATTTTCATTGTATTCTCCCGTGCGACCCCCCGCGCGTGATCCCCCCTCGCGACTGCTCACACGTTCGTTTGCTTATTCTCCCGTGCGAACCCCCCACCCCCGCGCATGACCCCGCCCCCGCGACTCCCCCACCTGCGACTGCTCACACGTTCGTTTGCTTCCTTTGCAATCATTTTACGCCCGCTACTTTCAAATGTCACCAGCCGCCCCTGTTTAAACATATCTCAGGCCTGCCATGGCAGCCTGTGTGGGTGGGTATAAACTGCAATTTCTAATTGGCAAGATAAACCTTTTGCTAGGCCCAAACCTTGCTTTTAACACTGTTAGAACTGGGTGTCTCTAGTTGGCAGAGCTATGCACCTTTTTCCAAATAGGGACCCTTGCTTCTAGTCAGGGTAGAGGGATACACACTTAAGATAACCCCTACTCGCCCCCTTGGTAGCTTGGCATGAGCGGACAAGTTTATCCCAAATGCAATGTGTAAAGTATTTGTACTCCAAACACACAGTAATACAGTGATAACGCCACAAATGGACACCACACTAGTTTAGAAAAACAAAATATCTTCATCTAAACTCAGCAAGACCAAAATGACAAAAATCCAACACACATGTAGTAAAATAGCACTCAAAATAAAGCTTGTAGAAAACAAATAGCTCCACCTTGGGCTATTGCGACGTCGTGACAGCAATAAATCCTAAGTACGGCACCGACCCCGAGGTGTGCAGCCTCAGGCATGGAATCGCATGGACCCAAAATAAACAGTACCTTTGGATAACAAAGTCTATGAAGATGTACAGCATCTTGGAGTGGAGGCATAGGTGCCAAGGTCTAGGCCGGCTCCCTGGCTACCACAGGGGAGGCGAGGCGACTGAGATTGCTTTTCATGCTTCTTTCAAGTCTCTTCCAGCTCCCAACAACAGAAACAACCTCCAGAGGCCAAAAAATAGAATAGGCACCTCATGGCAGGTCAGACCTCCCAACAATAGAGTTCATGGGAGCTGGGGTGAAGTCTTTCTGTCCCTGAGACTTCAGAACAGGAGGCCAGCACACACAGGCCCTTGGGGATTCTTCTTCATGCAGGTTCACAGCAAAGTTCCAGTCTTTGTCCTTTTCTTGGCCGAAGCACCAACTGCCGGCCAAACCCACACAGCACACAGCAAAGGGGCACTACTCCTCCTCACAGCTCTTCAGCTGTTCTCCTAGGCAAAGGTTCCTCTTGAGTCAGGAAGTGATCTAAAGTTCTGGGGTTTAAGATCTACTACTTAAACCCCATTTTCTCTTCGTTCTTCTTTGTGCAAGGATCTCTGAGCCCAGTCTAAACCAGTTCTGTCCTCTGTGTTGCAATAGGACCACAGGGGGTAGAGACAGCATTGTGCAAGGGAGACAGTCCCTATTCAGGTGCAAGAAAAACTCCTCCCTCTACTCTATATGCAGCCAAGGTCTATTCAGCTCGGCTCTGAGTCATCCAGGAAGGGCCATGCACACCTCAACCCCCCCCGCCACCTGCCCCCCAGTGGCTGTCTACAGTGAATGAACATCCCCAGCCCCTGTCACTCCAAAACCAGACAGTCAATCCACAACCAGGCAGCGGCACACAGAATGGTTAAATAAGAAAATGCCTACTTTCTAAAAGTGTCCTTTTCAAACACACAATTTAAAATTTAAAAACCATCTTTACTAAAAGATGTGTTATTAAATTCTGTGTTCAGAGAGCCTAACTTTATCCCTCTATTTTGTCCCAATGGGAAGTTACACAATATCTCCCATGCTATCGCATCGTATCATCTTTCAATAGTGAAAAACAAAATTGGCAGTATTTCACTACCAGGACATGTCACACACACAATACAGGTCCTACCTTTCACTGCACCCTACCCATGGGGGTACCTTGGGCCTACCTGAGGGGTGTCTTACATGGAGGAAAAGAGAAGGTTAGGGCCTGGCAAGTGGGTGCACTTGCCAGGTTGACATGGCAGTTTAAAACTGCACACACACACTGCAGGTCTGAGATACCTTTCCAGGGCTACTCCTGTGGGTGGCACAATCAGTGCTGCAGGCCTACTAGTAGCATTTGATTTACCGGTCCTGGAACCCTCAGTGCACTTTACTAGGGACTTATCAGTAAATCAAATATGCCAATCAGAGAGAACCAATTGTAATAACAATTTACACAGGGAGCACTTGCACTTTGACACTTATCAGCAGTGGCGAAGTGCCCAAAGCCAGCAAAACCGAAATCCACCACAGCATCAAAAATACAGGGGGTAGAGGCAAAAAGTCAGGGTAAACCACATTAAAGATGCCAAGTCTAACAAACACATATAAGTCACCCCTGCGGTAGGCTCTGGACAGTCCAGAGGGCAGGGTGCAATGTATTTCTAAAGTAGGAAATGTACTTTTAAGTTTTACATGTTTTGGTAGTGAAAAACGTTTACATTTGTTTTTCACTACTGCGAGGCTTGCCTTTCCCATGGGTTAACATTGGAGTTACATTATTACATTTAATAAGCTGTAATTTTCAAATGGGAACAGGTAACCAGTTCATGTTTGGTACCTTTGAAATTGTAATAAAAAATCCTAACTTATGGTGAAGTCAGATTTTAAATTCCAATTTTGAAAATGCCACGTTTAGAAAGTTAAAGAAAGAAATAATGGACAGAATGCTTAACAATGTATACATTTACCCCAGTCACAAAGATCTAGGTTTAATCCATTGTTCTTTTGGTCACCTCCCTGGACCGGAAACTAGCATCATAGGACTGGTTTCAGGGTATCACCCCTCATCAGCCAGGCTAGCTTGAATCCAGTGGTGCAGTGAGCACGGGACACATGTCTGGGCATACCATTCCCACTTAGGGCGACAAAAGCAAAAGAAAGAAATGATGGACGGAATGCTGAACAATGCAAACATTCACCCCAGTCACAAAGATCTGGGTTTAATCCATCGTTCTTTTGCTCACCACTCCACCCCAGTTTGGACCCAGCCATATGCAAATCAGTCTTGACCCTGCTCCAATGGGAACAGTCCAGACCGAACTGTCTAGCCAGGTGCTCCCTGGACCGGAAACTAGCATCCTGCGACCAGTTTCAGGGCATCAGTCTAGCTTGAATCCAGTGGTGCAGTAAGCACGGGACCCACGAGTGCATACCCTTCCCACTTAGGGCTACAAAAGAAAGGAAGGAAGAAAGAAAGTTAGCATTGTCCCGCTTTAGCCATTCAGTGTCTGTCGCCTGTCTCTTGTCCCATTACTGGGTATTGCTAACAGCTGGGCTTTGTGTATTCCTACTAGGATGCCACACACAACAGAGAGCTTAGGTGTGCCTGGATGGGCCATCCCTGGCACGGTGGGAGGGCGGAGCAGAGCACAGCCCTACTTACACTTGAATCCTGCCTCCACACAAAAGGCTACATACCCCCTTTAGTTACTCAGGCTCGAGGATAGGGAAGGCAGGATGCCTGGGGACTTCAAAGAGGAAACTTCTAGAGGCTTGTTCCTTCTACAAAAGCACAAATGTGCAAAAATATTAGACCTAAGATACCAACTCTTCAGTACACTTCTTGACCTCTTGCAAGAAGGAAGGACTGCTCTGCCACTGATGGACTGCCACTCAGCTGGACTGCTGCCATGCTGGACTACTGCCTTGCTGTACTGACCTGCTGCCTGCTTCCCTCTTGCCTGGGGGAGAAGGACTTGACCTGCAACTCTTGAACCCAGAATCACAGTGTGTCTCCAAGAGTAAGTTGGCTGGCCCCCTGATCTGATGTCTCTGGGACACAACAGACTTCCTACAACCTTGCACCTGTACCTGGACTCTGCCATCAGTGAGTCTACCCTGCCAAGTGGTGCCACCCCAGTCGTGGACCCTTGGAAGTGGGCCTAGGGGGTTCCGCCCGCCTCTTTGGACTCAGCAGAATCAACACATGTCCTCTGCTGCGCGGCACAACCCCAAGCAGAACCTATGCAATCCCTCTGCTCTGTGGGTGGAAACCATCGCCAAGACCCACATCACATTGCAGCCCATCGCCTCATCAGAACTGCCACTGCGCAATGCATCCTAGGTGCAAGCACTCGCATCTCTCGTCAATGGCAGCCTCGACGACCACGCAGAACTTCACATCGCAGCCTCACAGCTCCTCGAAACCGACGCATCGCCCTGACTGTGCAACACATCCTTGACCCCGGACTTCACATCAAAGGCCCTCATCAACAGGATACTGGGCGGTGTCACAGGACCTCTCACCGTAGCCTCTCCTCATCTTGGAACTGACACATCACTTTGGCTGTGTGATGTATCTTCGATGCAGATCCCAGCAATGCTCCGCAAATCTTGTTTCAAGGCACTTTGTTCAGCGGGCCCACCTGGGTCCCTGTAGCCAGCCTGAACTCTATCGCGCTTGGGCTGAACTATATCCGTGTCCGGTGCGACCAGATATCCACAGTTGGAGCTTTATTTCTTTTGGCGCTACTTTTGCTAAAATCTTTCCAATTGACTATCTCCGGTGCTATTGATTTAATTTTTATCATTTTGGTCTTGTGTTATTAATTAAAATGTACACTATTTTTCTAAAATCTGTTGTGGGATCCATTTGTGGTGTGTTTTCACTGTGTTACTGTGTTACTGTTTGAAGTGTCTGAGTTAAGCCTGACTGCTCTGTGCCCAGCTACCCGAGGATTGAGCACAGGTTAATTTAGGGTTTGCTTTTGACTTCACCCTGAGAACGATTGTGGCTACTACTTGGGAAGGGTTTCACCCCCCTCCAGCAGTTACCCAATTTCTTACACCTTGCAAGACTTTGTGTCATGTAGTGTCACTTTGTGTGACTTTGCAGTAGCTGAAAGTCTTTGTAATCTGAACCATAGATTCTTAACTAAGGAAAGGCTTCATTCCTCATTACAGCCTCATAGTGTATGTTTGTGGTCTGTGAGTCACACTTGCCCACAACATCAGGTTCCATAGTGTTTTTACTATATCAACAATGACCTGATTGCACTTGAACACTTAATTTCTGAGGACCCTAAAGGCCAGGTAATAATATCTCTGCCCCACAAAAACTGGCATCTGAAGAGTACCAATAACAGCCGGACCACAGTGTCCAAATTTCAATGTTTGTCAATCTACCAACTTAGTACCCCCACTAATTGGTGTGTACAAAATAAAAAAGAAATAAATATGTGAAAAGTCAGAAAGTACCTCACGTAAGCATGACCATGAGAGCTGCTGGTAGGTACTCACCAGTTTGCTCACATTTTTATCATCATTGGTGACTTTCTTCGACCGTGAACAGTAAAACATGTCAAATGTAAATTTAGAAAGTGAGGAAAACAGATAAAAAAGGGGGGTGTGAACAGATGCACAAACAGTGCTTATTTTGTGCTGTCCCTCTGAAACCCTGTAGTGAAAAAAAGTAATAAACTTGCTTCTCCAAGCTAAAATTAGTTGGGACTCACTGGCAAATAAGCCTACTTTATTGGATGCCGTGAGCCCACTCAGGTTAAAAAGGAAGCAAAATGTTGAGGACCACTTCGGTTATGGAAAGATCAACGTGTTTCATTGCCAAATACCTTACGGCAATTTCATCAGGGCTCGGGCCAGTCCTCACCTCACTGTAATTTCACTCTGAGCCTGGATTTTTTTTTTTTTTTTTGCTCTGAGCCTGGATTGATTGACAAACAGGGAAAGCCCTGGACTGGACCACCTCCTTCCTCACCGGCAGAACCCAGAGTGTCCGCCTCCCTCCATTCCGATCTGAAGCCACCAAGATCATCTGCGGCATACCCCAAGGATCATCCCTCAGACCGACCCTTTTCAACGTCTACATGGTACCGCTCGCCAACATCGTCCGATCGCACGACCTCAACATCATCTCATATGCCGGCGACACCCAGCTGATCCTCTCCCTCGCCAAAGCCCCCACCATCGCCAAAACCAACCTCCACGAAGGAATGAAAGCCGTCGCCGAGTGGATGAAGAACAGCTGCCTGAAACTGAACTCGGACAAGACGGAGGTCCTCATCCTCTGCTCCATCCCCTCCGCCTGGGACGACTCCTGGTGGCCGGCCACACTGGGAGCTGCACCGACACCCACCGCATACGCACGCAACCTGGGGTTCATCCTAGACTCATCGCTATCAATGACCCAGCAAGTCCATCTACCGTCCACCTACAGCTCAGACCCCCTTGCTTGACAGAATAAGCCCTTTTCTGGAAGCCAGCATAAACTACACAGATTACACAATTTTAGGAGATTTCAACTACCATTTAGAAAACTTAGCTGATCACAAATGTATCGAACTCACTGATGTTATGACAGGTCTCTCTATGGAACAATTAGTCAGAGAAGCGACTCATTTTGCAGGGCATACTCTTGACGGCATCTTTCCTCCAATACCACTCTCAAAATATCTGAGGTGTTACCCGTCCCTTGGTCTGACCATAAAGCCATTATTTTCATAATTAAGGCATGCTCTCAACAAATAGCAACAACTATCACACCTGTTGCATCCTCGTATCAAGACTGGGCCAATATTGACATTAACTAGCTCCATACGTCACTATATGAAACCAAGGCTATGTTGGCAGCAGATACGAATGAAGCAGTTTATAATTTGACATCATGGGTCAAAAAGGCGGTAGACGCCGCAGCACCCATAAAAACTATCATTTCTAGAAGGAAAAAGCCTTCTGCACCTTGGTTCACCAAAAAATTAAGAAATCAAAAACAATTATGCAGAAGAACCGAAAGACAGTGGAGGTCAAACTATGACCAGACGTTAAAAATAAAATATGCTCAATCGCTGGCATCATTTAAGAGGCTATTTATTGAGGAAAAAAGCAAATATTATACAGCAAAAATCTCGGAGGCTAAGAATTCTAGTAGGGAACTTTTCTCTATTGTTAAAAAACTAGCCAAGCTTCCGGCCAAATCCAAAATAGACAGCAGCATGGATTTCTGCAATAACTGTGGGTCGGGCTTTCGTTAACAAGGTAAAGACAGTATATAAAACCTTTTTAGACAACAATCCTCCCTCTACCGAATCTCCAAAGTCAGCGACTGAACCCTGCACGCCACAAACCAGCTTCTCCTTCTCCACTCCTTCGTGGGAACAGATCATTGAAACAGTAAAGGCAACCAAATACGGGGCCCCAACAGACCCCTGCCCCCCAAAAATCTTCAACTTATTTCCTAAAATACTTAGTGAACAATTGGGCTCACTGTTCTCTGAAATAATATTGTGAGGACAGTTTCCTGAGGCCTGGAAGGTAGCTTCAGTACTACCTTTGCTGAAAAAACCCCATCTGGATCCGGAGGACCCCAGTAACTATCGGCCAATCTCCAGAATACCATTTCCATCGAAGGTACTGGAGAAATTGCTTAACACCCAGCTTACCTCCTATATCTCCTCAAACAACCTTTTAGATCACTCCCAATATGGCTTCAGAGAGGGCCACGGAACTGAGACCACTTTGATTAAAGCAACTGAGGAGCTTAGAAGATCATTAGATGAAGGAGGGAAGGCCGCCTTGATTTTGTTAGACCTATCGGCGTCCTTCGACACTGTCAATCACACAATACTAATTGACAGATTGGTGGAGCTGGGCATGCAGGAATCCGCTACTGCTCTACTAACTTCATATCTTGTTGACAGATCTTTCTTTGTAGAACTGGGCGGCTCTAGCTCCAAAGTTTTCAATCTACCATGCGGGGTGCCTCAGGACTCGTCCCTGAGCCCCACGCTGTTTAACATTTATGTAGCTCCTCTGGCCTCGTTGATCAGGCAGTATGGCTTTTCCGTGATCTCCTATGCAGACGACACCCAGGTGGTCGTGTCCATAACTAACAACGAGGACGAGACTGCTGATCGCTTTAACAATTGTATGTCTCATGTTAATACCTGGATGCAGACCAATTGTCTAAAGCTGAATGGGGAGAAAACGGAAGTCCTGCTGTTAGGCTCTAACCCTCCAGTCTGGTCGCCGAAATGGTGGCCAGCTAACCTTGGAGATTGTCCAACATCTGTCGTCAAGGCAAAAAATCTAGGCGTGCTCTTTGATAATAGACTGACTTTTGGCAGCCAAATCAATAATCTCTCTGCCACTTTTTGTGGTATTCTGAAAATGATCAGGAAGATTCGCTCCTTTATCCCCGCTGATGCTCTAAAAACATTAGTAACCACCTTAGCGCTGTCCAGGTTGGACTATTGCAACGCTCTCTATGTGGGGATCCGGACCCAATATCTACAAAAACTACAATGCTTACAGAACGCTGCAGCCAGATTGATACTGGACATTCCAAAATATGAATCAGTGTCACATAGACTAGGAGCGCTACACTGGTTACCAGTGAGGAAAAGAACAGTATTTAAATCGTAATGTATTGCATTTAAAGCACTCCTGGGCACAGGCCCCCTATATCTGAAATCACATTTGAAATACTATGTGCCACCTAGAAACCTCAGATCCTCTAGTTAAGGCGTCTCTGTTTTTTTATATGCGTCCAGCCAAGTCCAGCGCCAAGACGCCCTCGGGCAATTGTTGCGCTTTATAAATTGAAAAACCAAATCAAATCAAATCAATCAAATCAAATCAAGTCAACGCCGTCTCATCCTCCTGCTTCAACACCCTCCGCATGCTCCGCAATATCTACAGATGGATCCCCACCGGTACCAGAAGGACGGTCACCCAGGCCCTCGTCAGCAGCAGACTGGACTACGGCAATGCCCTCTATGCGGGAACCACAGGCAAACTCCATAAACGACTACAATGCATACAGAATGCCTCTGCACGCATCATCTTCGACCTCCCCCACCACAGCCACATTACAGACCACCTGAGAGGCCTGCACTGGCTCCCCGTCAACAAAAGGATCACCTTCAAGCTCCTCACCCATGTTCACAAGGCACTCCACAACACCGGACCAGCATACCTCAACAAACGAATCACCATTTACACCCCTAACCGCCAGCTTAACTCCACGGACCTCACCCTCGCCACCGTTCCCCGCATCCACAGAACGACCACCGGCGGCAGATCATTCTCCCACCTTGCCGCCAAGACATGGAACACCCTCCCCATCCACCTGTGGCAGACCCAGGACCTGCTGACCTTCAGGAGACTTCTCAAGACCTGGCTGTTCGAGCAGTAGCAGTAACCCCCACCACCCCACAGCACCTTGAGACCCTGATGGGTGAGTAGTGCGCTCTACAAATGATTGATTGATTGAAAGAAGACAAGAACAATACCAAAACAATGAGGAAACCTTAAAAAGATAAAAGTGTCACAAGGCAACTTTTGCCCTGACGGTAACACATGGAACTGAGCAGTCATGTTAACATTTATTTATTTATTTACCGGGTAGTTGCCATTATCGTTCATATCAGTAAACCACCTCAAAGGGTATTCTCCAACCATTAATCACACCCCTAAAATCTCCTGCAGTTGCAATTCGTCAACCTGTGGGTATATGCATAATTGTAATTGTAAGCCACTATGCGTCTTAGCTTTGTGACATTTTTCACCTTCATTATTTTTCATAATCTATACCCCTTTCGTGTTTTGCTGCAATATTCATGAAAAAGTGAGTGTGCCTATATAACACTGCCATATCTAAAGTAATGTCCACCCACTTGGAGGTGATATCATCCACCCTCGGCGCCGTTTAACTGCCTCTACACCCCGTTTCCGGTGACTAATTACACCCAAATAACAGGTTGCATGCCCTGGCCACAGCGATTACACACCGCGAGCACCACCAAGTATTGCCGCATTTTTGTTTCAGAAAAACAACAAGCTTGCTCACAGCCCTGCACTTGTATCTACAAGTCTTTGTCGATCCTGTAGATTGTGCTTACAACTGTGTTGGGACGTATCACAAGCCATGTTTTGAAGTTTATGGTCCTATTTGATGTGGAACACATGACAAAGTGTTTTGTCTCACAGATGTTGTTTTCTCTGTTATGCTGGTTCATACCGGTTGTTGTAATTTGCGTTAGAAATTATTTTTTATTGTATCAATTGGTTCTTATGAGGGATTGTGACATGAAATGTTTTTAACTTTGTACAACGTATGTTTTTTAATGAAATAAATTTAGTATTGTGCGAACTGAACGTGGAAGTTTATAATTGGACATCAGGGAGTTTAAAATCACATGAGGTGTTTGGTATTAGTCGATTAAATAATACAATTTGTTCAGTCAAGGGATAACAGGTTTTTACACATAAATGCAGGTCAGACTCGGTGCAAAGCTTGCCCCCATAGAGGTGCCGGACACCTGTAGGTACAGCTGGTTCTTGAAGCCAAATAAATTTCTGGTGAGGGTCAACTCCACACACTGCATTACAAATGACCGCGGTGTCAAAACCATTAACGAGACCCAAGTGCTCGCGCTGCTGCCACCAGCGTGGCATTTTGGGGTATGCTCCTGTAAAGAGATTAGATGTCTATTGTCACCAAAAATTGTCGTTCAGGATCATACTCTACAGTATCCAAGATGTTTAGGACATCAGCGGTGTCTTGTACATATGAAGCTTGAGTTATTACTGATTCTCTCAAAAAGAAGTCCGCAACTGGGATAATGGCTTTAGGCCAGATTGAATCCCCAATACTATCGGGCGATCAGGAGGAGAGCGCTGTGCCTTATGAATTTTCGCCAAGATATAAAATGCTGGCGTCACTGTGTTCCATCCTGTCTCTCTGAGAAGGGGAGATTTAAAGCTATGGATTGCACAGACCCTCCTTTTTATGGCTGCTACTTCAAAGACTGCAGGAAGAAGGCATTCCTATTGTCCTCGAGGTCAGTGCAGATCTTAGTGCAGCAAGATGTGGAAGTACTAGCGCTGAATGCTATATCGAAGATTCCACGGGCCATGGAACAAGTAAAGAATTTAGGCCCCCATTTCCCTATGGGTGTGGTGAAAAAGAGCAAATATTGGGATGCAAAAGAATGATCAGATCTCTGGTGTCCGGTGCCATCTGCTGCACTATTGATAGCTTTGACCCGACTAGGCCCAATGTGGTTTGGCTTCTCCCAGTTTGAGAGCCTCCTTCTGGGCAAATAGTGCTTCTTTCACCCATACTGCACCTGAATCTTGACAGTGCTCAGAAGAAAAAAGGCTCTTAACTTGGAATCCTCAATGACAGTTAACACTGCAAAGATCTCAGATTGCACCATATCAGGCATGAGTATATCATCCAGTCTTTGTTTTCTCCTTGCAATCCAGGGCGTGCAGCCTTGCATACATTATAGCCATATCAAAACTAAGCTTAGGAGAATGTAAATACAGAAGCCAGTGCTAAATAAGCTGCTTAGCGTACCCATGGAAAAACATGAGAGCTCTGATACTTTGAAGAGGTTGATAATGATTGGCTGATGGTGATCCCCACCACTTGTGTATCCCTCCGAGGCTGATCCACTTGTACCAGGGCCTTAATGGCAAGGAATGCCACTAAATCGTGACGTCTTTGACCTACCAGTGACCTTTGGTTTAATTTATAAAGATGTCTCTGCTGGTAATATGCTCATGTGAAATTTTAAAAGTGTTTGAATTATCAGCACGTGAAATCCGTTCGGATGCCTTTATTGAAAATAATGTATATTGTTAAAAAATTAAATGCAGTGCATTTTTACATACACTATAATAACGAAAGGTGCAATACGGAGGCACTCTTTGTGGTAAGTCTTCCCTGCTAATCTTTTACTTCATCCATTAACAAGCACAAGCAAAGCCGATAGTTTTAGCCTTGGCAAACCAGCATTTTTTTTATTCACTGGATGAAACATAACGTGTATTTGTAGAGCGTACATTCACCCAAGGGTATCTTGGCATTAAATAACAAATGTTTATTGTTACCAATCTCAATGGTAGGGTTCTCACTTTATTGACCTCAGAAGGTAGAAAGGCTGAGTGGACCAGCTGGGATTCGAACCTGTGACAAGGAGGTCAAACAGAGGCCCCCACAGTGTGCACATTAGTGCACTAAGCCACCGGACCCAGATGTGCTTATGTCCACAAGTGACAGTCATCACTCACATTACAGAGAGCCAATGACTGAATGAGGCTGAACCATTGTCCAATGCTGTTCGCCGTTATGATGAGCGAAGGAATGTGAAGGTAGGGTAGTGTATATAATGAAACGTGTTTTTAGGTCTCGCCTGACCTAGCGCATGCGCTGGTCTGGTGAGACTTATTGAGAGGGCTCCAAAAAGTGCTACCAGGCCAGCCTAGAGCTACAGTGCATGTGCGCGGGCGGGTGCGCCGTGCTTTACCGCGATTAATTTCAATTTCGCGGCCTCTTTGATGTTTAATCGTGATCGCGATCACTTTCACTTTCGCGGCCTCAGGGCCGCCTTGCATAGCCAATAGGTCTCGCTTTTGGGACCTTATAAGTATTTAGTTATGCAACTGTTGCATGGCTAAACACTTATAAGGTCCCAAAGGCGAGACCTATTGGCTATGCCAATGCTTGTTTAAAATGCCTAAGGAGTACCGTTTTTGATTTTCATTAAGAGGTCCCCTTGGCAGGGCTAAAAACAAAAATGTGAGTGTTGTCAGTGGGATATTATGAAGCGTGGCAGTCTCACAGTGTATCTACTAAGGTCGACATGTTTCACGCCTAAACGGTTCAGAAGGCCAAAAATAATACTCCTTAGGCAGTTTTAAAACACATTTCACTATATCCACTACTCTAACTTCACACACATTTCCTCACCCGTCTTAACGGCAAAAAGAGAAGCCCTCCGACAAAGAGCCCTCTTGTGGGGCCAGTGGGGCCTTGCAGCGCGGGCCCCACGAAGAGCAAAGCCCAATGATGAAGCATGACACCCACTTGGGTGTGTGAGGGCTATATCTTCCTATAATAAAGGTCTTTCTGATCCCAGCATATTCCAACCGCCCCCTCCCTTCACTCTTTTCTGTACAAACAGCAACCCTCCTTTTGTGTGGACTGTTTATATTGTGACATATTTTTATTGTGACATAGAGTGGTGGAGGATAGGTGTAGATCTTTATTTTTATTGATTTGTGCATATGCAAGGGGAGCATTTGCACAAAGGCAGCACATGACAATGATATGTGACGTGTTCAACAGGATGGGAGTTTCAACTATGTTCTCAGGGGTATCCTTCGTCCCTGGCTAAGCAGTACTGGTCCTGGGTTTTGAGTGGGATCTGGTTCATCACTGGTGGGAGTTGAATGCCCCTGAAAAGTGTTGTTGTTGGGCAGCAGATGTGCCAGGAACATGACTGGTTCCTACGGGTGTGATAGGACGTTTCTCGACCAGAGTGCAGTGTCCTTCTGCCTCACCCAGTGAAGATATTCCTCATACCATGTCAAAGTGACATGAAGCTGCATGTTCTACTTCTTCTGAAGTCTATTCTGTTCATACATGTTGGAGTTCATGTTTCCCAGTCTGCAAACAAGGACTGTTTCATGTTTGTAAAGAGAGTCTTACAGACTGCATATTTATAACGTATTTATGAGACCTTCAGGGTAACAATCAGCAGGGCAAACAGCCCAGAGCAACAGTCGAACGAATATTCCTGTGGCATTCTACATTCTGTATAACAGTCTAACCCTGGGACCTTTTGGTCCTCGAAATATTACAAACTAGCGGTCGCGGCCAGCATGGGTCGCGGGGGGGGGGGTCATAGGGGAGGGTCGCGAGAGGGAGTCATGGGGGGGTCGCGATGGGGAGTCATGAAGAGGGTCACGAGGGGGAGTTGTGCGGGGTTATTTAATTTAATAATAAAGAATAAAATAATTAAGCTTACCTTTCTGCCAGCGTCATGATTGGTCGGGATGCCACCCAGCCAGGGCTTTATGGTAGAACAGTAACCCCAGCACACATTTCATATAATCCCATCTTGTCCGTCAAATTATCTGTCATATCCTTACATATTCTAGTGGTGAAACTGGAAGCTTCTTCTGGGACTTAATTAGGTATATGTAACATTATTTTCCCAAGAAATAAAGTAATTCTTGGTCTATATTTACACCTATCTCAGTACATCTAAGGCGAAGTATCCAACGTGCCTCACTTCTTCGCAGCATTAGCTCTCTATTCCCTCCTCTGGGATGCCTCAAGGTTTGATCAATACCGTAGAAAGCAAAATCCTTTGCTTTCTTTTGGGAGGCACAATCCACTCTGCTGATAGTGTCAGGTTACATGTCACCATTTGTCTTTTCGTTTACATGCACTGTGTTTACTTTCTCGGTTCATTGGTTGGAATTGTTTAATATTTGGTTCATTTAACCAACATGCTTACTGATTTTGCATTCTTTGCGCTTTTATTTAGCCTTGAAAAAGTCGCGGGCTAATCCCCATTTGGCGACGAAACACGTGTTGGCATATCCCCTGTATGACCTGTAAACCTGTATTCAAATAAATACCGAAATTCAAGAAGCCAAAAAGAAGAATAAAGGAGAATAGAAAATATTTCTCAAGAGTTCTTGTACTTTCATGACTTACTATTGCTACAGCTCTCATCCCATTATATGAAATGTGTGCTGGGGTTACTGTTCTACTGTATTGAAAATGTGGCAATTGTTGCATTGATTTGGGAAGGTTAGTGGTTCTTCTCACCTTTCAGCACCATTAAAAAATATAGCAGTCTGTAACCGGATAAGGAGTGAACTCACCCTTAGAGCGCCATCTCCCCTAGATAGCATACCACTGCTCAATAGTAATTATCAGGGCTTTATGGGGTGGCCATTTTCTCCATGCAGGTTGAATTGCAGCCTGCATGGAGAAGGGCAGAGTGTGGCAGGTTTGGGTGGCCCCAGGGGGCCAAATAAACAGTCTTTGGCGCACCACTCCTCCCATGCCCTGCTCTCAGAGCAGCCCCGTCCACCCTCCCCATACCAAACATAAAATGGTAATCATTTTCAATGATTACCATTTTATGTTTTTGCTTCTCGCAACTGCATGAAAGCAGTAGGGCGACGCTCCTCCGCCCTAGTGGAGGAGCCGCCCCCGCACAAAAGTCTCAACAGTTTCTTTGATCATGCTCCCTGGCATCCAGATGGATGTTGATATTCTTCTCCCACGGTGCTAGCCTGCACCAAGTCACTGCTCCACAGTGTGCGACCTTCTCTGTCTGATGGTGGTCATACATGAGATGGAGGTGTGACTTGAGCTGGGTGTGAAGTGGTGATGCCATATCTTTCCTACATTTGCAGTCCAGGACTTAGCAGGACACTGAGAAGCACTTTGGTGTGAGTGTGGGGTGGGGCAATCATCTGGTACCTGCAGGGTGAGAGGAGTTAGTCCTACATACATGAGACAAGCAGATGTGGACATGGCTCATGCACCTGTGGACTTGCAACTAGAAAGAATCTTAGACTGGTGTCTGGCAACATGCCACAGAAGGGTTTGCTTGAGGACACAGGCTTGGTGGTAGGTGGAGTATGTGCAATGTAGTGTGTTGGGGGCAAAATGAATGTCATTGTCCTCACAGTGTACACAGTCGAGATAGCAGTCTGCAGGAGCAGGGGGTTCCCTCCTGGGATTGTAAATTGACCAACACTTGTTGATGGAATGTTATGAATACATTTCTCTCCCATAGGCGCTGTACTCTGTTCATGAAAGAGACACACGTATTATTTAATGGACACGTAGTAGTGTGTAGATGTCAACGTTTTTGTTCCAATGTACATTACATCATATTACTTGGTGACCACTAAAGGAACAGAGAGTATTTCTTCTTACACTGACAGTATGCTGACACGCTGACAGCTGCTGACACGCTGACAGCTGCTGCAAGGTGCTTAATTTGCACACACTGACATTCAATCAAAATATTTTTACCTGCCTGTGCCCCAGGTGGTCTATGTGTGGCGATTACAGCAACCAGTGATAATGACCAGGTGTGATCAATTAATTCTGCTTCCTTCATTTAATTTCCGGAGGTATAATCTGCTGGAATTTACAAGAGCAAAAGCACAGTATTTACCAATACAGGAGGTTTTTGCTGAGGGGAGACTTGACTCTTCGAGTAAGTCCCACCAACCAGGTTTAGCCTCAACACCTGTGAAGTGCCAGCATACCCTCACGGGCTTTAGACACTAAATAATATTTTTGTCCCCCAAAAGTAATTTAGAATGAGCAATTTATCACAATTCTGACCCTTGGGGAGTCGGATTTTAACAGTTGCTGTAAATAGCCCATCCGAAAACATGGCCCACATTCCACCGAACGTCTGCGCTCGCAGATGATGCTTCCCTAAAACACGGCAGTCCTACTTCCGCTTCCACGGATGACGCAAGCGTGCATACTTTCATTCATGCTTCTCGAGAGAACGCAGCTGATGGTCAAAATTACAGGAGATTTGCGCGTCTGAGAGTTAACGAAAGCATCAAAATTTCCAAACTCCTTTGTTCGACTTAATTCGTTGCTTACTGCTCCGGATACGGTTTTATATGGAGCATGTCAGCGTGAACTCGGGACGCCTGCCAGACGCAATGAATAGCAAATCTCCTGTTTATGGAGTAACCAGAAGGCGCCATTTGAAAGCATGTAAATTACCGCGCGCTCTTCAGTTTGTCTGAACCATTATCAGGCCGCACTCGAGAGCCCCGAGTTTGAAATAATCTCGTGCCGGTTTGATGATGGTTTATTGCTAGTCCTTCAACATGAGCAGAAATAAAGCTGACAGTTTAAGTGCCAGACCTTAAGCTGGTCTGCACCTGATGAACGACTTTATTGTTCAGTGCTGTCAGGGGGCGCCTTTTACCTTTAAGTATTCAAAACATAATGGCGCCTCGAGTTTAAGCACAGCCATGAATCTCGATTTACTCAAATGTTTTCCCTGATATTTTTTCGGTAGGCCAAAAAGGTAAAAAAACGCATTTTCAACGCAAGATCTGTCTTATACACCCACATACATGCTTGGAATTTAGAACAATAAGATTCGAATTATATACTAGACCCTGTGCTTGCTGAATGTTGGTTTGTACACGTTTCTGTTTTTGTGTGTGGGATTATTAAGTATTTAGAGAGCTGTGTGTTGAGTCATTCCACCACTCACTGGAAGCAGCAGGGGCATAACATGACACAGGTCCCTGACCCCCTGCAGCGCAGAGGGGCCTCCAACTTTCATGGGCCCCCCACCTTTCAAGGGACCCCGAGTCCGCCCAAGGTCAATGAATATCTATGAGAAATGAGAGGGGGGGGGGGCATCAGTTTGTGTTATACCACTTGAAAGTAGGGTGCAAATTTTTCTCATCCCATGGACAGTGAGCCATGTAATGCAATGTAATACTTTATTTGATTCAATTAATTAAACTTGTTCCAAAAGTGTCATTACATAAAATTCGAATAAAACCACATTCGTTGGGCCAATGTTCCTTATAAGTTTTCGGCATTATCATGTGTGCCGTAAATTATAACCACAACAACACAGGCCCAATATACCTTTCTTATGTACAGTGTAAAAACTGGTTGACATAAACTTCTAATACACGATGACACCTGATAGAAGCCCCTTAGACTAGTTGTGTTCTTTAAAGGGCCGCATCTAAAAAGTGCAACCTGCAGTAAGGGGTATTGCTGGGCGGCCAGTCCAAGTGGGTGCTGTGCTTTTGAGTCTTTCGAGCAACCAGCGGGGTGCACAGAGACTGGAGGCTGCATTTAAAGTGCATGGACCCTGGTAGCACTGCTTCAGAAAAGCTGAGGTGCAGCATAAAGAAATAAAAGTATTTTTGCTGGAGCTGATTTACTGCGTGGGACGAATGTGACCATGGCTTAAAGTGCAAGGTGCTAGGTGTAGAAGCAGTCTCCCGAATTCGCTTGTGATGTTGCTAAGTTCTAAGACCTCCAGGGTTACCCCAGAGGTTAAAGTGCAAGGGGCTAGTTGTAGGAGCATTGTTCCGAATTCCATTTGATGTTGCCGAGTTCTAAGTTCTATACTATGGGTTAAAGTGCAGAGTGCTAGTTGTGGGAGCGTAGTCCCGAATTCCATTTTGATGTTGAGTTCTAAGTTCTACATCATGGGTTAAAGTGCAGAGTGCTACTTGTATGAGCATTGTCCCGAATTCCTTTTTGATATTTTTGAGTTCTAAGTTTTACACCATGGGTTAAAGTGCAGATTGCTAGTTGCGGGAGCGTAGCCCCAAATTCCATTTTAAAGTTGTTGAGTTCTAAGTTCTACATCATGTGTTAAAGTGCAGAGTACTAGTTGTGTGAGCATTGTCCCAAATTCCATTTTGATGTTGAGTTCTAAGTTCTACACCATGGGTTTAAGTGCAGAGTGCTAGCTGTGGGGCCGAAGGTAGTCCCGATTTCACTTGTGAAATTGATGGATTCTAAATCCTTGTCAATGAGAAGAATTGGCTTATTAGTGATTGTTCATGCTTAATCGGGTTTATTTCAAGGTGCAAAATCAGCCATGGCTTAAAGTGCCAAGTACTGGTCAAGCGTTATCTCCCTTTGGAGTAACGTCTCCAATAGGCACTACGCTTAAAGTGCCAAGTGCATGTTGTAAGAGCATAGTCTCATTTACGCTTCTGAGATATCAGTATTCTGGATCCTTCGGAGTTTAAGTATATTAACTGGATCGTCAATGTTTTTAAGTGCCTGGACGGTTAGCAGCTTGTGAGTTAAGTCAATGCATTTAGCGAATCTTGCCAGCTCGGCAGGGGTTTCCAGGTTAAAAAGCAGCTCTTTTGCTTCCCTGCACGAACAGGCACCGGATTTTAAGAATAGTGGCTTTATTAAAGTACGATATGCGTTTAGAAAGACTGGGCATATGCAGATCAGATGGTCCAAGGATTCCTCCTTTAAATGGCATAATCTACATGTGCCAATACTCACAAGTGACTTCCAGCAACCCGTTTAGATCTTTCATTGGAAGAGCCATAAGTCTTGCGAAGAGGATCTGCTTGAGTATTGACTTTCTTAACACACAGTTTAGGTACGGCTGGCAGTGCTTTTCTTTGTACAAGTGTAGTATGACCTGGATGTTACTTTTGGACTCTTCAATAGATTTGAAGTTTTCTTGTTTAGATGAAAGCCTGACATTTCAGTGAAGTTTTTAAAGCCGTTGGATGATTTGCAAGGTTTTCCCAGTTTTTTGTGACCAAAGCTAGTTTGGAGCAAGCTGCAGTCAGATAATCTGACCAGGGGTTCTTGTTTGTAAAAATGTCCTTCAAGCTCTCTTTCATTGTGTTTGGGTGTGATGCATAGACTCTGCAATAGCACTAGACTATGGCTGCCTAGTTCTCAAGAGCTTGTTTGTTCAGATCAAACTCATGGTGTACTAGAGGATTGCAGACGTGTGAGGGGAACTGGAAGATGCATTTGTAGGCACTGCATTGCGTCCACTCCATGGTGTCCACTAAAGCCCTCAGGAAGGCTATTTCACCATAGCAAATGGAGGGTAAGAGTTTTGCTCTTATTGGCTTTCGTATGGCTTCAGTGCTTGGGCTGTGTAAGTAGAGTGCAGTTTATGAGGGCTTAGGTCACTGCCCTGCTGTTTTCTTTTATGCAGGTGATGTGCAACTTAGGCTTGCCATTGTTCATGAACCACACACCAAGATAGTTGTAATTGGGAGAACTCATTTTCAAATTTCACAAGCTCCACTGCAACTTGTGCTTATTGGGGTACTACCCACATATGACAAACTTCGTCTTCTTGCAGTTCACCACCAATTTGTTGATATTGTAAGCATTTAGGCGTCCAGGGCTCTCTTCATTACCACTTTTGTCTGATCCATTAGTATATTCAAATAAGTTTGTGGTATGCCAAAAAAGCCTTACCTGTACTGAGAATGTTGGGAATCATTCCCGAAGACAACATTATAACAAGCATGTGCAATGCAATATGTCTCGCATTTCTGAGAGTTTAAGCTATTGCCATTGTAAATGACAATGCCTTTTATTTATGTTTTCAGAACCAATACGTAAACAAAAGGCATTGCCATTTACAATGCCAATAGCTCAAATTCTTGCAAATGCGAAACCTATTGCATTGTAAATGCTTGTTATGTATAGGCTGGAGAATCGATCCTTTCCAAGAGTCTGGGACTGTGGCAATTACTCGACAGTGCTGGTAAAGAGAAGACAGAAGAGATCCCTAGAGTCCTCCTTAAATAAATGGCTGGCAAGCCCATTTGGACCCAGGGCCCAATCCTTTCTCATATTTTGAAAATGTTAGTCACATGGCTGCAGTCCTCGTGAGTTAGACTTGTAGGAGGGCTGATTGTGTGCCGTCCCATGTTTTTAACTTGTGTTTTGTGAAGCACTGCAGTATCCAATGGCTTGAGATGATTAACGCCACTAGCTCTGGTGGAAGGCATGCAGTACAGTGCTTGGACATGCTTGATTCAGATGTCTGCAGGGACTCCGTTGCGTCTGTCATGGGAGTGACCGTTTAAGTTGTTAATCTACAGCCACAATTCAGCCTGATTGTGTTATTTCAAGAGGCTGTATACGTATAGCCATTGCAACTCTTGATGCTGTTTTTTTCCCCTGCCCTATGACCCTATTATGTAGCTTTCTGGGTATAACACGTTTGTTACTAAGGTCCTCACTCCCATTTTGTTTACATAGGTGGGTGGCATACCTCAAGGTTCTTTTGCTCTCTTTTACCTCTGCACTGTAACATTGTTGGAAGCAGCACTCTTTAGCCTCGGTGACTTGATACATACTGGTTGATCTTCCTTGGAGTAGTTGATACAAGGCCGCTGCTGTTGCTGGCCATTGCGAGAATATATCAGCTCCAGAGCAATTAAAGTTCTTCAGCTGCCAATTCCTTTTCCAATTTGCCAGGCTAGAGGTGTCTATTTTTGTCCATTTCACTCTTTTTAGCAGATTGTAAATTTCTTCTCTGGTGGGAGAGCTCAGAGTGTTTAGTGTGTAAAGGCTGAATGACTGCAAAGATATCAGGGCAGATAATGGGAGATTGTCGCTGGATTGCTGCTGCTTTATTGAGAAGTCCAAAAGTTGGTCTGAGAGGGTATTAGTCCTAAACACATAGTCCAGATTTAAGAATGTTGTATCTTCCCTCCTATCTCTGTTAGTACTGCAGCTCTATGCTGCATTGCCTTGTTCTGATGTTCCATTCCAGGCATCACTCAGTTACTATGTGATCTGTTTGCCAGTGTCAGAGGGTCCCGATATTTCTCAAAGCTGCACCTGGCCAGCGCTTATTATCAGATTGAGTTGGACCCTTCTTCACATCCTCTTACAGCATTCGTGTCTCCCTTAGGCACATTTAAGTACAAAAGGATGCCTTTCGGACTTGCCTCCGCGGCTTCCGTTTTTCAACGAGTAATGCAAAATATGTTAGGCGGGATTGATGGAGTACTTGTCTTTCAAGACAATGTTTTAATCCACTCCAAAGATATCACAACTCATAATTCATGATTTGAGAGGGTCTTTGATATTTTCAAAAATCATGGTGTGGTTGTGAAGTCTGAAAAATGTAAGTTCCTCAGTGACGAAATTGAATATTTAGGCCATCTAATATCTGGTGAGGGAATTAAACCCAGGCAAGGGCTCTTAGATGGTATCACCCAAGCTCCCGCTCCATCTGATAAGACTGGTGTCAAGTCTTTGCTTGGTCTGCTGGAGTACTATTCAAAGTTTGTTACGAATTATTCCACTCTTGTATGACACATTAGTGCCCTCCTTAGTAAAGGAGTAGTGTTTGCATGGTCTGATGCGTGTGAGACTTCTTTGCGGTGTGTTAAAGATTCCCTCACTAATAGCAGTGCGCTCAATCCTTTTGACCCAGATTTACCATCCTGCATAACTGTAGATACAAGTCAAGTGGGGTTGGGGGCTGTGTTGACACAGAATGCCTGTAGTGGAGAAAATACTGTTGCCTTTGCTTCCAGAGTCTTGAGGAATGGAGAGCTTCAGTACTCAGTCATCGAGAAGAAACTTTTGTCTTGCTTGTGAGCCATCGAAAAGTTTCATCCCTATGTCTGGGGAAGACGTTTGTTGAGGACCGATCACAAGCCACTTATTAATATACTAGGTGCTGGCACCGGTAATTGTTCCTCTAGTATGGTATCTTGTCTTATGCAGTACCAGTTCGATGTCATTCTTGTCTCTGGCGGTAGAAATCTCAGAGCGGACTACTTGTCCCGTTTTCCCATGAATGATAACAGAGAGGTGCCTGTTCTTGCTGATGTGGGGGAAGACTCTGATGATTGTCTTGTGGCCTCACTTCACTTACCTGAGCATGGTGTCGGCACTGAAGACAGTTGGGTGAATGCTCTTGCCGATGATGATATCTTGCAGCGTGTGTGTGAGTTTTTCAGGTCAGGATGGCCCAGAGAACGCATTCTTCCTCAATGCCTACAACCTTTCTGGAAGGTAGAATCTGAGATTTCTTTGGAGGGTGGTCTTTTATTACGTGATGACAAACTCATTCCCCCACAGAGCCTCAGAAAAGATATTATTACTAAAGCACACGAAGGTCACTTATGGTCCACGCTCTCCAAGCAACGTGTCCGTGACTGTTTCTGGTGGCCCTCCATGGAATGTGATGTTAATTAATTTGTTGATATGTGTTCTATTTGCCGATCAGCTGACAAGGGGTTGAAGGTATTTACGCCACCTCTTCTTCCGATTGAATGCCCCTCTGGACCCTGGTTCAAGGTGGGAACATCATGGGCCCTCTGGAAATTTTACCTGGTGTGTGTCGTTTTATCTTAGTGCTTGTTGATTATGCCTCAAAATGGCCTAAAGTAAAACTAGTTAAAGAAGTCTCCACTGCTAACGTTATTTTTTTTCTCAAGGAGGTTTTTATGAGGGAGGGGTTCCCTGATACCATGGTGACAGGTAATGGTACCCAATTTACCAGTGCTATTTTTGAATCGTCCCTGCAGTCATGCAACATTAGACATGTCAAGAGCTCTCTTTACCACCCCCAGTCCAATGGACTTGGTGAGCAAATGAACAGGGTTATGGGAGACTGCATCAGGTGGGATATATCTCGTAGTTGTGATATTCCCAATTCCCTTAATAGCATGCTTTGGTTCTACAGGACCACCCCACATTCCACAGCCAAAGTGTCGCCTTTCGAGCTTTGAAGGGGAAGGAAAGCAAACACCGGTTTTAAACCCGCCTGGATGAACAAATGGATCAAATCCCCTCCAGATGTTGACAGCCTTATGGAATTGGTTAGAGGAAATGTTGCTAACTCTCAATCCAAACAAAAGTCTTGGTTTGATAACAGGAAAGCCGTCAAGGCTGTTCCGGTTGCCGTAGGTGATCTTGTACGTGTGAAATCTTCTTTACCTGTAAAAAAGAGTGAGAGCAAGTTTGGTTTCCACATTTCTGTCACCAGGGTAGGTAGGAATGCTGTACAAGTTGAAGGAGGCAAGTGGTGGAATGTTGGAAAAATTGTTAAAGTTAGGAATATTGCTCTATCCTCCCCAACTGTACCTCTTTGTCTCGAGGTTGCTGGATCCTCCGGGGTTTCCCCTAGAAGGAGCACAAGATCAAGAATTGTTCCTAACAGGTACCGTCTTTGATTTGTTACATTTTTACAGTTTTTCTCATGCATATCTCGTTTTGATGTGCTTTCAGTTTTCCATTTTTTAATTTTTATTTTTTAGTTATTGTTATTTATTGAGAAAGGAGGATATGTTGTACCTTCCCTCCTATCTCTGTTAGTACTGCAGCTCTATGCTGCATTGCCTTGTTCTAATGTTCCATTCCAGGCATCACCTTGGAGAATGTTGGGTTGTTGCTTGGTTGCCTTATTGCTGGGTTCTCTTTATTTAAATGGTTTGGAGGGCAGTTGGAGTTGGAAGTGTAACCATCCTGCTCTCCTGTCTGCTGTGTAGCTGCTATGGAATAAATCCTGTTTGAACCGTACAGAGCCTACAGAGTTAGTTACTACAAAGATGTTATTGCATGACTTGGGTATTTTTGTCAATGAGAATCCGTCTTGTGCGGACTTCAGTTGATGAGTTTTAAGAAATGTGTTTGAAGGATGCCTGCAGGATTGACAGGTAATTTACCCTCCTGCTTGGCCCCTATGTTGTGAGTATTGAAGTTGCCACTGATGATTATCTCGCTAGTGAAATAGAGGTGGATTAACTCTTCCTGGATACCCACAAGTTCTTTCATCTTATCTAGCCTCGGGCTATCTTTGCAATTGAAATACACATTTATTAGCAATATCGAAGTGATATGCCCCTTCAGCCATATCCGTTGTAAGGTTGATTTTTACTGTTGTTATGACCAACACCAAGTTAACATAGATAGATCAGTCAGTCAAGGTTTGGTAGAGTGCACTTCTCACCCTTGAGGGTCTCAAGGTGCTGAGGGAGGGGCTGTGGGCAGCTCTGTAGGGGTCATTCGAAGAGCCAGGTCTTGAGGGCCTTTATGAATTGGTGCAGTGTCGGGCTTTGTCAGAGGTGAAGGGGGAGTTCATTCCAGGTCTTGGCTGCGAGGTACGTAAAGGATCTTCCACCTACTCTGGTCCTGTAGAAGCGAGGGACGGTGGCTAGATGACGTCGTCTGAGCGGAAGTTTCTCATGGGGGCATGGAAGGAGATCCGGTCATTGGGGTATTGGGGTCGGGTGTTGTGGAGGGCTTTGTAGGCGTGTGTGAGCAGTTTGAAGGTTATTCTTTTTTCTACTGGAAGCCAGTGTAGGTCGCAGAGGTGTTGGATAACGTGGTCATGTCGTGGGATGTCAAGCATACGCCTGGCTGTGGCGTTCTGGATGGTCTGGAGTTAGCAGAGGAGTTTTTTTTTAGGTTTACATTTCTTTATTGCGTTATTGAAGGTACAGAAGCAAAAATAAACACAGAAAGAGAGAGAAAATGTATGCAATTTAGCATCCTACTGTCGTAGGGTAGGCATGTGATGTCGTCAATACAAACATCCACCAACTCCCACCTCCCCCCAGTTTGTCATTCCCTCCACCCTCCCCACCACCCCGCCCCCCCTCGGTAATCATCTGATTGTTCCAAGACTGCTTGCACTGTCTCTAAAAGATCTGTCAGTAGGGGTTCTGTGAGTCTCAAGAGTCTCAAATATTTGGGGCATGTGAGTTCTCTAAATTCTGAGGAAAGCATCGTTATGAAGGGTTTCCAAAGGTCAGGGAACAAGGCACTCTGGTTGGTATGAGAGAGAGAATTTCGTTCCATGCCCAGAATGTTCCATATGCGGTGTAGCCACCCTGAATAGGTGGGGAGGTGGGCTGACCCCCATCGTGCCAGGATGTTTTGAAGGGCCGCTCCCAGTTCCAGGCCTATTTGGCAGCCTTTGCGTGACTTAAGAAGGAACATGAGAGCGTTGGATAGGCCTAGGAGAATGTATTCTGAAATGCTGGGGAGCTCTGTCTCAAGGTAATTGTCTATGTCATTGAGCACCTGCGTCCAGTAGGTGGCTAGTTGGGGACACTCCCACAATATATGTGTCAGGGTGCCAGGTGACCCACAGCCACGCCAGCATATGGGTTCTCTCGCGGGGTTCCCTTTATTGAGTCTAGGGGGTGTAAGATACCAATAGGTAGATATTTTGGTGGCCGTCTCTATACTTGCAACACTACGAGCCATGTGCCTAGCTCTGTAGTATATGTCTTCCCATTCCCACTGTGTGAGTGTGCGTCCCAATTCTAGTTCTCACCTTCTTTGACATGGAGACTTGTTGGGCACCAGGGGTGGCCTTAGTAAGCAATATAGCAACATGAGGTGAGTATCTGAGGTTTTAGATAGCAACCGATTCTCAAATGCTTTTAGATGACGCTGTGCCTAGGGGCGAACTCCTGGATGCATCACCCAGTATCTAATTTGCTGGTATCAGTACCGTTCGGTTTCTGGAAGACCCTGCTGTGAACAAAAATCCTCAAAGATCAGGGGGCCTGCCTCATCAAAGAAGTGCCCGATAGACCTATGACCCTCCCTGGTCCACTGGATAATTCACCCCTGGGAGACCCTCCCAGGTCATCCCAGGGGTGAATTCTGGATTAGCTACTATGGGAGTTAGCGGAGGAGGGAATGTTGTTAGAGCTCTTTTCTCTGCTGCTTTGTCCCACACAGCCAAAGGAGCCTGTGTGATGGGCGAGAGATAGATGCCCTTTGGGCGGGCTTGTTTAGGTAGAGAAGGGATCTTCCACAGTGATGCCCTGCCACCGCCCTGTCCATGAAAAGCCAGTGTTTTTGCGATTCAGGGTGCGACCACTCCACAAACTCCTTGATCTGAACCGCCCAGTAATACTGTAAATTTGGGACCCCAAGATCACCCTCTTTTGAGGGCCTGTAACTCAGCTCCCGTTGTAATTGAGGTCTCTTGTCAGCCCAAATTAAACATTCCACCGCTCGCTGTAGAGTGTGTAGTGTGCCAGGCGGAGGTTCTAGCGGGAGGGTCTGAAAAGGGTCTGAAAAAGAAATAGTATTTTTGATAGTATGGTCATTTTGACTGCCGCTATCCAGCCAAGCCAGGACAGTGTGTGTGGTCTCCAAAGGCATAGGTCTGCCCGTATTTGGTGAAGTAATGTGGTATAATTCAAAGCTGTGGTGTGCTGTATAGATGCAGTGAGTTGAATCCCTAAATATGGTACTGCTACAGGTGCCTATTGAATGGGGTAGGTGCTTTGCAATTCCGCTAGTGTGGGGGCTTAAGAGAGAGACTAAGGGCTTTTGACTTATGGCTATTAATCTTGAAGCCCGCTGCCAGGGAAAATTGCTCAAGTTCAGACAAAAAGGCTGGGAGGGAGAGAAACTTGGATCCTCCAATGTTGCTATCACGTCGTCCGCGTATAAGCTAAGTGCATGTTTGTCCCCTCATAATTGTACTCCAGCAATAAGCGGGTTGTTGCTAGTCTTTTGGGCCATTGGCGAAAATTAAAAGGGAAAGGAGGCAGCCTGTCTTGTGTCCCTCTGAATGGGGAAGGGGGTATGTTAGACGGACCGGGAGGGTCGGCCGAGGACAAGGGGAGAGGTCACCGGGGAGAGCCGTCTCCAGCGATCGTACAGACAAGTAACTTCCCCCCCACAGATGTACACCACACAAGGATAGGCTTTAACGCTCTTTATAAGCAGTTTCTTAAGGTACGATGGAATGGTACAAGGAGGTCTGGACTCCGGGGTCCCCTCGATTTTAGTCTCTGGGTTTGGGAAAGGGGGTAGCGGGACAGTCTGGTTACCAATCTGGTAGATGCAATGATGGCTTGGTGTTCTAGCTTGGACGGTCCGCGGCAGCGCCAGCAGGTCCCGGTGAAGATGGTCGTTACACGGTCCGCGGCAGCGCCAGCAGGTCCCGATGAAGATGGTCGTTACACGGTCCGCGGCAGCGCCAGCAGGTCCCGATGAAGATGGTGGTTACAGCGGACCGCGGCAGCGCCAGCAGGTCCCGACGAGGATGGAGGATGTAGAAGGCCGCGGCAGCGCCAGCAGGCAGGACGATAGTTCACAAGGCAGGGCTACGGCAGCGCCGGTAGTCCGACAAGGATGAGTTCTTCGCGGTGTGTCTCGAGTCCAGGATACAACTGCCTCCCTGCTCTGGAGCTGCCCTAGTTATAGGTCTGGCGCCCTTTGATGTCCGGACCCTCGCACTTGGAGGTCGGGAGGTCCGGGATGAGGGAGTCCAGACACCCAGCAGGGGGTGGAGCCAGCGCCCGGGGGAGCTGGAGGGCGATCGGCACCTGGCGGGGGAGAGCCATCGACACTCCTTTCTCCCATCGACCTGCCAAGTGGTCCGTTCACCTCCTGGGTGGATGGTGGTGCCGGGATGGCGGGGCCTGGCCAGGCCCAGGGTTAGGGTCGAGCTGAGGCCACGCGGCCTCGTGGTGCAGTGTCCAAGATGGCGGCTGGTCCGGACGGGGGAGCCGGGAGTGGGTCGGCCCCATGATACACAGATGTCCGGGGGCAGGAGTTCCGTCTGGAGACGGGTTGCGGGCTGGTCCTGTGGGTCACACCTGGAGGGCCGGGGCTTGGGCCGTGTCATGCGGGGAGGGAGCAAGCCCTTCATGTGGCCTGTCCAACATGCGTCCCCCCCAGCTGAAGGCGGGGAGAGTCACCCATCCTCTTGGGGACTTTCCTCGTCGAGGCGGAAAAAGCGTGACAGGCCATCTGCGTTGGCGTGGTCTTGGCCCGGCCGATGTTCCACAGTGAAGTCCATCCCCTGCAGGGAGATGGACCAGCGCAATAGTTTGGGGTTCTCCCCCCGCATCTGCATTAGCCACTGCAGGGGTCGATGATCTGTCTGCACCCGGAAGTGGGTGCCGAAGAGATAGGGCCGGAGCTTTTTGAGGGCCCACACCACTGCGAAGGCCTCCCTCTCGATTGTGCTCCAGCGCTGTTCTCGGGCCAGGAGGCGTCTGCTAATGAAGGCCACCGGGTGGTCCAGCCCCTCGGGGTTCAGCTGGGAGAGGACCGCCCCGATGCCATGGTCGGAGGCATCCGTTTGCACAATGAATTCCCGACTGTAATCGGGGGCCAGGAGCACAGGGGCAGTGCACATGGCGGCTTTCAGCTTCTCGAAGGCCGCTTGACAGTCGGGGGTCCAGTTAACCTTCTTCGGTTGGTTTTTGGAGGTGAGTCCAATGAGGGGCGCCACAATGCTGCCATAGTCTTTCACGAACCGCCGGTAGTAGCCGGTGAGCCCCAAGAAGGCTCGGACCTCGGTCTGCGTGACTGGGGGCTGCCAGGACTGGATGGCAGCAATTTTGAGTTGCAGAGGGGCCACCAGACCGCTCCCCACCTGGTGTCCGAGGTAGATCACGGATCCCTGACCAATTTGGCACTTGCCGGCCTTGATTGTGAGACCGGCCCGCTGGAGGGCCTGCAGGACCTCTCGGAGGTGGTGGAGGTGGTCGGACCAGTGGCGGCTGTACACAGCGATATCGTCCAGGTAGGTGGCGCTGAACTCTTCGAGCCCCGCCAATACCTGGTTCACTAGTCGCTGAAAAGTAGCTGGGGCATTCTTCATGCCGAAGGGCATGACCTTGAAGTGGTAGTGGCCATCGGGGGTAGAGAAGGCGGAACGTTCTTGGGCCCGGGGTGTGAGGCCGATCTGCCAGTAGCCCGCTGTCAGGTCGAAGATGCTGAGGTAGCGGGCAGCCCCCATGCGGTCGATCAATTCATCCGCTCGGGGGATGGGATGGGCGTCGGTCCTGGTGACAGCATTCAAGCCCCGATAGTCGACGCAGAATCGGAGTTCAGGAATGGTGCCGGGGGCAGCAGCTTTGGGGACTAGCACGACCGGGCTGGCCCAGGGGCTATCCGAGGGCTCGATGACCCCGAGCGTGAGCATCTTGGAGACCTCTTCCTGGATGCAGGCCCGCACCCGATCTGGTACGCGGTAGGCCCGGTGTCTGACAGGGGGACTGTCCCCAGTGTCCACGTCGTGCAAGCACCAGGGGGTGACCCCTGGGGTAAGGGAAAACAAGGTAGAAAACTGCAGCAGGAGGTCCCGGCAGCCTTGGCGCTGTTCTGGGGTGAGGGCGTCGGAGAGCCGAACCCCGTCCACGGAACCATCCTTCTCCTGAGTCGTCAGGAGATCCGGGAGAGGCTCGGAGTCTTCTTCTGCTCCACTGTCTGTAGCCATCAGGAGGCTGAGCTCTGAGCGCACAAAGTGGGGCTTGAGTCTGTTGGCGTGGAGGACCCGGAGGGGGTTCCGGGGAGACTCCATATCGATGAGATAGGTGACGGGACTTTTGCGTTCGACCACTTTGAAGGGCCCTGTCCACTTGTCCTGCAAGGCACATGGTTCGGTGGGGGACATCACCCACACTTGCTGGCCTGGTTCAAATTCGATGGAGGAGGCATTGCGGTCGTACCATTTTTTCATGTCCTCCTGACTGGCCTCAAGGTTTGCTTTGGCCATCTCCCTGAACCGCCGGGTCTGGTTGCGTAGTGTCAGGAGGTACTTGAAGACGTCTGGAGGGGTCTTTAGGGGGGCCATCTCCCAACCTTCTTTGACTAGGCTGAGGGGCCCTCGCACAGGGTGCCCGTACAAGAGTTCGAACGGGCTAAAGCCGAGGGACTTCTGGGGAACTTCCCGATAGGCGAAGAGGAGGCACGGAAGTAGTACATCCCACTGGCGACGGAGGGGCTCTTCCAACCCCCCAATCATTCCCTTGAGCGTGCGGTTGAACCGCTCGACTAGTCCGTTTCCTTGGGGGTGATAGGGGGTCGTGAATCGGTAGGTGACCCCGCACTGTTGCCAGAGGGACTTCATATATTTCGAGATAAAGTTCGTGCCTCTGTCGCTGACGACTTCGCGGGGGAAGCCCACCCGGGAGAAGATCCCCATTAAGGCCCGGCCGACCACCGGGGCTGTTACCGTTCGCAGGGGCACAGCCTCGGGGTAGCGGGTGGTGTGGTCCACCAGTACCAGGATGAACCGATGTCCTTGTGCTGTACGGGGGTCCAGGGGCCCCACAATGTCTATTCCCACCCTCTCGAACGGGGTGGTGACAACTGGGAAGGGTTGCAGAGGTGCTTTGAGTTTGCGGCCGCTCTTCCCGCTGGCCTGGCACGTGGGGCAGGACCGGCAGTGGTTGAGGACGTCGTTTCTCATCTTCGGCCAAAAAAAGTGTGTCACCAGGCGACTGTAGGTTTTGTCCTGGCCCAGGTGTCCCGCCAGAGGGACATCGTGGGCCAAATTTAGCAGGAAGTCTCTGAAACGGAGGGGCACGACCAACACTCGGCTGGCCCCTAACTCCGCGATTCTCTGTTCACTGTATAGTAGGTCGTTGTCCCAATAGATCCAATGGGCTCCGGTGGTGTCCCCTGCGCTTTGGGCGAGGGCTTGCTGGCGGAGTCCCTCGAGGGAGGGACAGGTCTTTTGCTCTTGACGGAACTGTTCCTGGGTGGGCCCCCCTTCTTGACGCCACTGAGCTAGGTCGGGAAGGTCCTGGGGCGGGGCGACCCCTTCGGGGGTTTGCTCTGGGGGGTCGGTATCGTCGGTGTCCTCTACTGGAGCGATCGGGGGAGGAGGTGCTGGCCACTCTGGTTCTTCTGGTCGGGGGATGGTACGGGCGGCCATGGACCGGGTGGTTACGCACGCCCAGTCCGGGAGGCCCAACATCCCCAAGTGCTCTCTCCTTTCGACGGCGGCCCACGGGGAACTCTCAAGATCATTCCCCAGGAGACAGTCCACGGGGGCATCATCTCGGACCGTCACCTTCAACATGCCGGAGACTCCTCCCCATTCGAAGGGGACGCAGGCCATCCGACATAGACTTTCGGAATTGTCGGCCGAACGGACGGGGCAGAGAATGTTCGGCAGGATCTGCTCTGGTTTTACCAGGTGACAGCGGACGGCCGTCACACTGGCCCCTGTGTCACGTAGTGCTTCGGCCCGGCGCCCATTAATGTTCACCCACTGGCTATATTTTCTGGTGTTGGCGGGTAGGGGAGCCCGCGGGACCATGTCTCTTCCCCCTAGGCACGCTAGAACCATGGCGGCCGGTTCCCACTCTTGTTGTGCCTGCTCATATTCTTCTTGTTCCTCGGAGATTTGTTCTCCCCCCAGGGCGGCGGCAGCTACCTGGCGGGGTTTTGGCGTTTGGTTCTGCGGGCAGTTCGGGTCATTGGCGTAGTGGCCGACTCGCTGGCATCGGTGACACGTGACGTTGGCTCGGAACCCCGGGAGCACCGGGGGGTTGCCCCGGCCGGCCGGGGGCGGGGTGCTGGCAGCGGGAGTGGCCGGGGCGGTGTCTCTCCCTCGCCCCTGGCCTCCTCCTCCTCCTCGGGGACGGTGCTGACCTTGGTGGTTCCGGTTCTGCTCGTGTGGCCCTCTCCGGCCCACTCGGGTGCTTTCCCACCGGTCAGCTTCGGCAGCGAGTTGCCGGGGGTCAGTCAATTTACTGTCGAGGAGGTGCTGCCTGAGCTCGACGAAGCAGTTGTTAGAGAGGTGCTCCCATACCATAAGATTAAAAAGTTGCTCGTAGGTCGTTACGTGGCTTCCCTTGATCCAACCCTCGAAGGCTCGGCTGAAATAGTTGACATATTCCACCCAAGTTGTACCCGGGATCCGGGTGCAGTCTCGAAACCTCTGGCGGTACATTTCGGGCGTGAGCCCATATCGGGTGAGGAGGGCAGCCTTCATGTGGTCATAGGATGACATCTGATGGTCTGGGAGCTGTAGCAGGGCATCACGGCCTTCGTTGACGAACCTCCCCCATAGGCCGGCTCCCCAGTCACTTCGATCGATCCGGTGGGAGGTCATGGCGATCTCGTAGGCCTTGAACCACTGTTGTATGTCGTCCTCCCGGACATACTCTCGAACGACATCCTTGGGGATGTGGACTTTCTTTTCTGTTGCTCCCGGGGTGCGCGGTCGCTCGGGCACCTCCGGTTCTTTGTTCTGCTTCCGTAGGTCTATTTCTGCCAGTTTGCGCTCGTGTTCGTACGCTAGTCTTTTTTCTTCGAGCTCTCTCTGCCTCTGTTTTTCTTCCCGTTCTTCTCGGAGCCGCAGATGTTCCAGGTTCAGTTTTTGCTCGGCTAATTTTAGTTCACCGTCCATTTTGAGTCGTGCCATTTCTAACTCATGTAGTCTGTTTTTTTCTCTTTCTTGGATCTCTTCCTGTGAGAGGCCCGTTCCTCGCTCCTCGGGAGCCGTGGCGATCCTCTCTGACGCTGCACTGTTTCGGTCTGGGGATCTGGTGACCCCGGTTTCTGCCCACGACTCAATGGCGTGCTTGAAATCGTCTTTGGTACTCAGGCCGGTGGTAGCAATGCCTAGTTCCATGCAGAATTGTTTTAATTCACGATGGCTGTACTCTTCCAATTTATCCATCTGGAATTTCTCGGTAGATCCGCTCTCTTTGGTTGACATTGTGGTTTTGTCGTGGGGTGAGCTACTCTCTGTACGATTACGCGTTGATTCGGATCCCACCGCTGCCACCAATGTTAGACGGACCGGGAGGGTCGGCCGAGGACAAGGGGAGAGGTCTCCGGGGAGAGCCGTCTCCAGCGATCGTACAGACAAGTAACTTCCCCCCCACAGATGTACACCACACAAGGATAGGCTTTAACGCTCTTTATAAGCAGTTTCTTAAGGTACGATGGAATGGTACAAGGAGGTCTGGACTCCGGGGTCTCCTCGATTTTAGTCTCTGGGTTTGGGAAAGGGGGTAGCGGGACAGTCTGGTTACCAATCTGGTAGATGCAATGATGGATAGCTCACAATCCTCGAGCTTGGTGTTCTAGCTTGGACGGTCCGCGGCAGCGCCAGCAGGTCCCGGTGAAGATGGTCGTTACACGGTCCGCGGCAGCGCCAGCAGGTCCCGATGAAGATGGTCATTACACGGTCCGCGGCAGTGCCAGCAGGTCCCGATGAAGATGGTGGTTACAGCGGACCGCGGCAGCGCCAGCAGGTCCCGACGAGGATGGAGGATGTAGAAGGCCGCGGCAGCGCCAGCAGGCAGGACGATAGTTCACAAGGCAGGGCTACGGCAGCGCCGGTAGTCCGACAAGGATGAGTTCTTCGCGGTGTCTCTCGACTCCAGGATACAACTGCCTCCCTGCTCTGGAGCTGTCCTAGTTATAGGTCTGGCGCCCTTTGATGTCCGGACCCTCGCACTTGGAGGTCGGGAGGTCCGGGATGAGGGAGTCCAGACACCCAGCAGGGGGTGGAGTCAGCGCCCGGGGGAGCTGGAGGGCGATCGGCACCTGGCGGGGGAGAGCCATCGACACTCCTTTCTCCCATCGACCTGCCAAGTGGTCCGTTCACCTCCTGGGTGGATGGTGGTGCCGGGATGGCGGGGCCTGGCCAGGCCCAGGGTTAGGGTCGAGCTGAGGCCACGCGGCCTCATGGTGCAGTGTCCAAGATGGCGGCTGGTCCGGATGGGGGAGCCGGGAGTGGGTCGGCCCCATGATACACAGATGTCCGGGGGCAGGAGTTCCGTCTGGAGACGGGTTGCGGGCTGGTCCTGTGGGTCACACCTGGAGGGCCGGGGCTTGGGCCGTGTCATGCGGGGAGGGAGCAAGCCCTTCATGTGGCCTGTCCAACAGGGTAGATGTGTATCCGTTCACTTGCACTGTTGCCACTGGCCTGTTGTAGCCACTGAAGACCCAATCTATGAATCTAGCGGGGAGCCCAAAATGCAGCAGGGTCACCTCTAGGTAAGTCCAGTGTCCTCTGTCAAATGCTTTTTCTGTGTCAAAAGAGAGGAGCATGTTTTCGGTGTCGAATTGTTGTGCTTTATCTATTATATGGAGCAATTTTTTTGTGTTATCCAGCATTGCCGATTGGGGACAAATCCCGCCTGATCCGAATCTATCAGGCTGGGAAGAAGAGGGGACAGCCGCGATGCAAGGATCCCGGTGAGCAGTTTTAAATCAACATTAAGAAGGGAGATGGGCCTATATGAGGCATATTGGCGCTTATCTTTTCCGGGTTTGGGTATTACGACCACCGAGGATTCTAACATGGTTGGGGGGAGTGATGAGGAGATACCAATGGAATAGGAATAGGATTAAATTCAAAACCCTTTGTATAGTATACAAAGCACTGCATAATCACGGCCCGCATTTCCTGAAAGCCCATCTTAGGCCCCACTCATCCACAAGATCGCTTCGATCTAACAACCTCAATCTTCTGCTGGTACCGTGAACCAAAACAGTCACTTGGGGCGATAGGCGCTTCCTGGTGGCCGCTCCCAGACTGTGGAATTCTTTGCCAGTAGCCATCAGAGAAAGCTCGTCCCTGATGCAATTTCGCAGAAAAATAAAGACCTGGCTGTTTGGTCAATAACAGCTGCCGATCTAGCCTCTGTGGGAACTTTATGCACTGTTTCTAGCGCCGAGACGCCTACGGGCATTTGTTCGCGCTCTATAAAGTGTAAAAATAAATAAATAAATAAATGGCGTTGTGTACTCTAGTGAGGATCGGGGCTAGTATGGGGCAGAAGGTTTTATAAAATAAAGCAGTGAACCCATCTGGGCCTGGGGATTTGAGCGGTTTCTGCTTAGAGATGGCAGATATGACTTCCTCTATTTTAATAGGGGACACGATGGACTCTGCCTGACTTTGCATTATTGTGAAAGTGGCCGCACCTCGGAGATACCGGGATGGGCTTGTGATTCATAAAGCCCTGCATAACATTGGCAGAATGTTTCAGCAAACTGCTGGTCAGTAACCCTCCCCTCTCCTCTCCTGTTGGGACACGCACTGATGCGATCCAGGATGCCGGTCTCTGTATTCTCAGTCTGTTGGCCAACAACCTCCCAGACCTGTCTCCCCCGGTGTAGAAGGTATGGCTGAGTCTAAGCGCTGCATACTCTGCCCCATCCATATCTAGAGGGGATAGCTGGGTTTGTGCGGCTACTAGCTGTCTCCAGACCCTAGGGGCACCGGTCCTCTGATGTATGCGCTCTAATTCCTGCACTTGTTTCAGCAAAAGCTCTCCTATTTCTCTGCGTATTCTGTTATCTGAGGCTGCAATCGCGATTAATTCCCCTCTGACCACTGCTTTTAGGGTGTCCCAAAGGTTGGCTATGGGAGTCTTGGGGTGTCGTTTGCCGCCAGGTAGTCTTGCAAGGCTTTTGAGATCTCCTGGATCACCTCAGGGCAATGTAATAACGTATCCCGGAGGTGCCAGGTTTGTGGCGGGGCGGGTGCATGGCAGGGAGAGAGCCAGAGTTACCACTGAATGATCCGAGAGCGTACATGGTTGTATCTCTATTTGTTGGGTGTGAGAGCTTAAATTTTGCATGTCAAAGAATTAGTCAATTCTCGCATAGGTCTTGTGAGAGTGAGAGTAGAATGTGTATTCTCGAGCTGTGGGGTGCATGTCCCTCCACATATTAGTTAGGCCCGCCCTTTTTAGTGTCTGGAGTCCCTCATCTGAAGGTGCCCCAGATTGTCCCTGTCTCCAGGCCGATCTATCTAAGGCTTTGTTAAAAGCCAGGCTCAAGTCCCCCCCAGGAATAGCTTTCTGTTGGGGATGCACTGACTTCTTGCACTACCTTTTGTAGGTATCCCTCATGACCCTCCGAACCGATTGTAAGTGTGTGGGAGTCTATGAGAAAGGAATACGCTAACAATCTACCCTTGAGTTGCGCTTGTCTAGGACCTAGCTTTTAAGGAAACGTATTAAAAACAAGCATTGACATAGCCAATAGGTCTCGCCTTTGGGACCTTATAAGTGTTTAGCCATGCAACAGTTGTTGTTGCACCAAGAATATTGTGCTGCATAACTAAATACTTATAAGGTCCCAAAAGCGAGACCTATTGGCTATGCCAATGCTTGTTTTTTATGTGAGGGGAGTGGAAGCAACACAGGGAATGGCTGTGGGAGGGTTCAATCAACACAGGCTGAGAGTTTGCTACAAGCACAGTTGGGAGAAGAAAACGAGAAAGAAGCATGAAGGCGACAGAAAGCAAACACATACACAGGCTCAACCAAAAAAGGTAAAAAAAGAAGTAAATGAAACCTGGTAGCAAGTGACTGGTCAGCTACACGTTGACAGTGCAGTTTCAAATCCAAATGCTTCCGGGTACGGTGATTAATCACCAATGAAGGTGACTTAGCCGTGTACGAGTGACAACGAGGTGGGGTTTGCAAGGACTAAAGCCTACTAAGAGTTTTCTCCAAACAGATTTAAGACTTTTCTGAATGTTTCAGGAGGGAGCCACATATTGGTGTAGTGAAATGCCCCTGAGATGTGACTTGCAATCTAAAGAAATTTTTATAAAACACAGTCACACTTTGATATAATGAACACCTTCATTGCTTCCTTCTTTTTTTATTTTATCAGAAAAAATTTCCCTATACAACACGGATTGTGTGCCGCAAGGGTGGATTTTCAAATTGCCTCCCATTCCCTGCCCCAAACACTGCATTATTAAAATTGGTAGTTACGGTATGGAGATGAACCTGCCAACCACCTTACCCCTTCCGCACACAAATTTGGGACCATCAATTCAAAGGGAATGACATTAGAACTACAGAAGTCAAGCATTATATTAAATGCATAAAAAAAAACAACAACAAAAAAACACAATTTTTATGACTCCCCAACTTAATGAAAAACCCACAAACAGCACAAAAAGACCACATATGCTGATAATGTTTCAAAATGTACCAACAATCGAGTCTCTGCATCAGAACAACATCCTGTGATTCTGGGCAAATCACTTAATCTCCCCTTGGCCATGGACAGCGCCTGGATACTCATGAGGGATAAGCTGCGCTATATAATTCTACAAACAAACCAATCGGAGGGCCATGGAGAGCAGTTGGGAAAAGGAAGGGTAAAGAGTCATCATATTTCATTTTGGTGAGCATTTTCTACATTAATAAAAACATTAACAGAAAATTGTCCAGTGATATATGAAAACGCTGTTGGACGAACTAACGTGCATGAATAAACAGGAATTCACAAATGCTCTTTACGTGAACAAAGGCAGTCTTTCACATAACACCAGTACCCATTGGCTTTGGGGGGAAAGTAGCAAAATAAATTACTTTCTATGTAGAACGCATATTGCGGATAGTTAATTGAATGTAAAACGGAAAGGTCGCTGATTGCACTTTTCAAATGTAAAATAGATTTGCATGCTTTCTAATGGAAGCACTTCATGGACGGAAGAACAATACAACCCACAGGATGAGGTGAGAGGAATACTCATTTGGGCGCAGCCAGAGTCCATTTCATGTATATTTTAAATATTTTATAACAATACATCTTGCAGACAGCTACACTAAAAAACAGACAGGTACAATGTCTCTGTCTCAGTCAACCCCTCGTCAGTGGTCTGCAACTGGTCAATCCCCACTCTTAGTAATGCATACATAAAGCAGAGAATGAAATAAAATCCTACATGGTCTTGAGAGAAGAAAAAAACTATGTAGCCTGGAGAACGGGGCCATGACAGACCAGGACTCTGAAAATGTGCGAGTCTTGACTTGGCTGGAAAGTAAAGTACTTCGACCTTGGTGGAGTTTAGCATACCAAAACAGACTGTGACTCCCAGTGTCAAATAACTGAGTCGGATACTTCAGATTAGAGATCAGGACAAAGAAGGAAGACCAGAAGGTCTCAAGAATAATGTAGAGAAAGTAGCGCAGAAGAACCAAAATGGATCAAGTAGGATTATCTGCCTGAAGAGTATTATGTGGAACTCAAGAGCAGCAAGA
Source organism: Triturus cristatus (assembly GCF_964204655.1). Classification (NCBI taxonomy): domain Eukaryota; kingdom Metazoa; phylum Chordata; class Amphibia; order Caudata; family Salamandridae; genus Triturus; species Triturus cristatus. The sequence goes on from NC_140594.1 coordinate 189,990,060, forward strand.
AATAGAGAAAGACCAATCAAAAGAGAAGAACAAGCGTGCGCCCCTCGCGCGGCAGCAGGGGGAGGGGGCCTGCGCGATTCACTTGTGGGAACGTTTTTGGCTGAAAAGCCGAAGCGATCGCTAAAGGTCTTTTTGCCTATGCTGCGCATGCACGCTGCGTAGGCGAGACCTAATGAGGATGGCTACTCTTGCTGTTTTTGGGGAAAGGGAAGAAAAGAGCTGCTGGGGAAATACTCTAAAGGGGAGCCTGTGTGTGTCCCCTGGGAGATGAGTTTCCTGAAGGAGACTGATGTGTGCTCCAGAGTGTTCAAGATAAGAAAGGATAGTGCAACGCTTAATGGGACTATTACGCCCTTTGACATTCAAGGTGAGGATTTTAAGGGTCTGTGACATTACGACGGTCGTGGTGTGAGGCTAAGATAGTGCGCTGTTGAAGAGAGAGGTAAATACTGTAGGCGTGTAGCAGAGAAATGTTCAGCCTAAGCCAGTGACATAGAAGCGCGGAGGACCTGAGAGACGTGTCAACAGATTGTGAGGAGGGGAGGGGACCCAACAACAACCCCATATAAACATAGCAAACAAACAACATTTCTCAAAATAGTACTGTAAATGTCCTGGGTGGTTAGACCCACGGGTGGTGGTGGAAATGTTCCGTACCATTATGCCGCCCCATCCCTCCCAGTCCCCCATCCATTCTATGTGGGCTAGTGAGGTACCATGAGGGCCCTGTGTCAGTGTAGTGCCATTGAACCCAACAGCGGGGCAAAGAACCACTCACGCTCGACCGGCAGAGTCCTCTCCTAGGGACGCCAGAACCCCCCGGCACTCTTTGGCTATCATCTCTGGGTCGGGGACAGCTGAGTCGAGGTGTGGCTGACTGTTTTCCAGTTACAGGTTTTCCGCCCTCTGCCCGAGCCGACAGTCGGTGGTGGTCTTGCCGAGGAATCATCAAGGATGTTCAGCAATTGATGATCTTCCTTCACTGAGCAGCTTGCTGGATTTTTCCATTGAGGTGAAAGATTAGCCAGAACGGATATCCCCAGGAGTACGGGATAAAGACGTTATGAAGGTGTGATGTGATTGGATGGAATGCCCTCCTTTTCTGGAGTGTGGAGGCCGTGAGGTCTTGAAAAAGGACAGGCGATGCCCCTGATATTGGACTGGGTGACTGTCTCTTGCTTTTTAGAGTATGCATTTTTTTAGCTGAAAGTCGTGAACACATGCGAGAATATCAGCAAGGGGAGCTGGAGAAGGTCTTCTCGAACACTACCCGGTGTGTGCAGTCGAGTTTGATCTCCAGGTCGGTGGGAGCCTCCAGGATTGATCTGTAAAGGCCTTCCACGAATAAAGCAATGTTCTGGCCCTCAGCTCCGTGCAGATTACCCCGAATGCGTATATTGTTACGCCTTGTGTGGTTCTCTAAGTCCTCGGCATGTGCTTGGAGGTCTAGATGCTGATCCTTGAGTCGGATTACTTCTTGCTGGAGTAGTTCGATCTCCTCGTCTCTAATTGTGCTCTTTTATTCCAACGTGTGAACCCTGTCTCCCAAGGCGTCTACATCTTTTCTCACCTCCCTGATCACCTGAGCAAGATCAGTCTTCATTGTTTTCAAGTCATCCAACAGGGAGACAAAGAGGGTTTTAATGAATGAGCAGGTGAGCAGACCCTCTGTGTCCCCTGGATCAGTAGATTCTGGCATTTCTGGGGCCAGACGACTTGAGCAGGGGGTCTTTAACCAAACTGTCTTTTTCCCCCTTATTGGCTGTCATGTGGAAAGAGCAAAGGAGGTAATCACCGGCGGGGTCTCTATGTCCGACATCTTAGATATTTTCCCTTGCGGCAAAACAGAGGGGCATCAGTCCCTGGGGTCCAGTCTATCATGGGGTTGCTAATCTGGTGTAGGCTTGCTTCCTCTCCAAGGCAGTCCTCGAGTAGCCTGGGGAATGGGAGTCCTCCAATGTCTGAATAGGGGTAGAAGTTTCTGGCCGTGCAGGAGATGACCAGCAGGTGGAAGGAGGCACGCGATTCTGACTGATGTGGTCCTGGCTATTTAAGCACGCTTCAGACTCTGCGGGGGGCACACATGCGGCAGACGCTCCCGCTATGCAGTAGGACTGTCTAGAATAGGACCTCGCGCTCCTGAAGTTGTGAAGGGGCACACAGGAGGCCCACCCCTGCCCATGCGTGAGCTCTGTGTACCAGAGTCTTTACGTGCAGTCTAGGCCACCTCAGGCCTATCCAACAGTCTCGAGCCCCCAACGAAGGTTGTGGCACAATCGTGGGAAGGAAGGGGGTCCGCAGCTCATCTGCAGATCAATGGAGCGCAGGGATAATCCCGACCCAGCCGCTGCCCCTCGGACTTTGCCCTCTCTAGTTTCACATCGTTTGAGGAGCCTCCATTTGATTTGGTCCGGTGTGGGTTGCGGCCTCCTCAGCAGTGTTTTGCATCCGGTGGTGCCTCTGACCCATCAGCAATGAAGCCAGCCGCCCCCTCATCAGCTCCACAGGGTTCCAGGTGCAGCTCTGTGGCTCACAAGGCCAGCCCGCGCTCCCGGGAGCACAGTCCCACGCTACGCTGTAGCTCACGTGCAGTCTCGGCCTCTCGCCTCGTTTCTTGCTGTCAGCGCTTACCCCGATATATGGTAGGGCCCGGGTGTCAGTTAAGGGAGGGCAGCAGCAGGCTCTCAGTCCGTCTTGGGGGGAGCACAGTCCGGCGCCGATCTCTGCGTGAGTCAGCGCTGATTTGGTTTGCTAGGCCCCGCTGCCGCCACGGCCAGCCCAGGAGCCTCCCCACCTCCAAGGGCACGAGGTCTGATCTGTCGTCTCCTTCAAGGGACCCTGCCGCAGGTCTGCGGTCTCTCCCCAGCACGCGCGGTGGCTCAGCTGGGCCCCGACTGTCCTCGTCGTAGTCTCAGCCAAACCACTGTGGGGCCTACCTACCTCCACCTCGCCAGTGTTGGAGAACATCTGTCATCACACTGGCATTGGAGGGGCTCACCTTCTGGGTTCCGCCATACCCCTGCTTCAGTGCCCCTCTCCCAGGCCGTTGGCCGCTGGTAGCTCCGGCCCAATTTTAAGCCTCTGCGAGGCTTGGGAAGGGCCCAGGCCATCTCCTTCGCAATCTCCAGCGGCACTATTCAGGGTCAGCCTGCGCCCGTCTCTCAGATGTCAGGGGCCATCGAGTGCCGCTCCAAGGCCAGCAGAGTTTCTTCCCTATCTTCCGCCAGCCCCCTGGTAGTTAGGAATGGCTTTCATGGACCAGCTACGCAATGCTTGGGCAGAAGACCTGGTCTGTAGGACGGAGTGACGAGCAGGCACATCCTACTCGGTCGCCATCTTGGCCACGGCTCCTGCAGGAGCTTTATTTTATTCCAGCATAGCGAGCGTTTTCGAAGTCCAGTCTGCTGGTGATGAGTGGGTGGTGGTGGTTTTCCTGGAGTCGGGGGGCATCCACTTGAAACTCTTCCAAAGAATGCGGAGGGTGTTGAAGCATGCAGAGGATACGGCTTTGATCTGGCCATTCATGGCCATTCATGGTGAGTGATGAGTCGAGTATGATTCCGAGGTTGCGCGCATGGTCTGTAGGGGTGGGTGGGTTTCCGAGGGTGGGGGGCCATATAGAGGGGGTGGAACCGAGGATGAGGACTTCTTTTTTCTCTGATTTGAGCTTCAGGCAGCTGTAGCTCATCCAGGTCATGACAGCTTTCATCCCTTCTTGGAAATTGCGCCTGGTGATGTGGGGTTCCTTGGTGAGGGAGAGGATGAGCTGGGTGTCATCCGCGTCGGAGACAATGTTGAGTCCGTTGTTTCTGATGATGGTTGTGAGGGGGCCATGTAGACGTTGAAGTGTGTGGGGCTGAGGGAGGATCCTTGGGGTTCTGAGAGGAAGGGCGAGAGTCTTATTCTCTGTGTTGTGCCTGAGAGGAAAAATCACGTCCAGTCCAAGGCTTTTCCTCGCATGCTGGCGTGGTAGAGTATGATGGCTAGTGTGCGGTATGAGACGGTGTTGAAAGCTGCTGATAGGTCCAGGAGGATGAGGGCTGCCATGTGGCCTTGGTCGAGGAGGGTGCGGATGTCATCGGTGGCGGCAATGAGGGCAGTCTCGGTGCTGTGGTTGCTGAGGAATCCGGACTGAGAGGTGTCTAGGATGCTGTTGGAATCAATGAAGTGTGCTAGCTGGGTGTTGACAGTCTTTTCGACTACTTTGGCAGCAAAAGGGAGCAGTGAGAAGGGCCTGAAGTTCTTGAGGTTTGTCGGGTCTGCGGAGGGCTTCATTAGGAGGGGTTTGACTTTGGCAGTTGTCGGGGAATGTGGCGTTCTTGGGGGAGCAGTTGATAGCTCGGCGTAGCTCGGGTGTGATGGTAATGGTGGCCCTTTGGAAGATGTGCGGCAGGGAAAGGTCAGTAGGTGCTCCAGGGTGCATGCTCTTGATTGTCTTTTCTGGTGAGAGGGGTCCAGTTGAGAAGGGTCTGTTGGATGGTGAAAGAAGGAGTTGAGTTTGTTGCAGAGGTCTTGGGAGGGAGGGACGTTGGTTGTTTCGCTGTTGGATCTGGCAAATTCCTGTATGTTCCTTGGAGTTATGGGCATTGGAGAGGATTCTGTCTTGGATGAAGTTTTTCTTTGTTGATTTGATGACTTGGTGGTGTGCCATGATGGCTGCTTTGTAGGCGGAGTGTGCTTCCGGGGTTTTGCTGTTTCTCCACGTCTTCTCCAGTCATCGGCAGGAGCGCTTAGATTCTCGGAGATCCGTGGTGAACCAGTTGGCTTTCTTGTTGTGTTGTCTTGTGGTGTTCTGGAGGTGGGCGAGAGTGTTGGTGCAGTTGGTGATCCATTGGTGGAGGTTGATTGCTGCTGTGTTGGCATCTATCGTAGATGGGGGAGTTGTGCAGGTGTTGGTGAGGGTCAGGTGCTCTTCGGAAACTTTGTTTCAGTTTCTGCTTGGGGGGCAGAGCGTGCGCTTGTGTGCAGTGGGTTTTGTGAAGGAGAAATGGATGCAGTGGTGGTCTGTCCAGAGCAGTTTCGTGGTGTGGCTGAAGCAAATATTGTTTCCTCCGGTGGAGATGGGGTAAGTGTGTGTCCTGCTGTGTGAGTGGGGGTGGAGAAAAGTTGCTTCAGTCCTATGTTGATGAGGTTCTCCAGGAAGATGGTGTGTTTGTATCGCTGTTGTTGTCCCGGTGGAAGTTCGGGTCTCCGAGAAGTATGTAGTCCGTTGGGGTGAGGGCGTGGGGTCTGATGTGGTTTGCGATGACGTTGGTGAAGGGGATGCTGGGTCTGGGAGGTCTGTAGGCGAGTGTTTCGCAAAGTGTCGTTCTGGGGTTGGGCTGGATCTGGAAGTGGACGTGTTCCATGGAGGTTGAGGCATTGTCTGAGTTGGTGGTTGTGAGTCGGTGGGAGCTTTTGTGGACCATGGCGAGGCCTCCTCATGGGCGGTTGGGACTGTCTTTCCTCAGGATCTTGTATCCGTCAGGGTGGCGGTTGAAATGTCGGGTGCGGAGCTGGCATTGGTCCAGGTCTCTGTGAGGAAGGTGATTTCAGGCGTCTGAGTGTTGAAGAGGTCCCAGATTTCTACAACGTGTCTGTGCAGGGAGTGTACGGTGAGGAGGATGCAGGTCAGTGGCTTGTATGCAGTGGCATTCAATTGGTTGGGGTGGCTGCCTGGGTCAGGAGGTGGGTGAACATACGTCTGCAGTGTCGGCAGGAGATCGGGCCATAGGCCTCCAGAAGGTCTGCCGAGCAAGTTGGTCTTTTTGCAGAATTAATAGCAGGGACAGTGACCATGTTTATTGCAGGCATAGCAGATCGCATCTGTGCAGAAATTCTAATGCTTCGCTGTTGTCTATAGTACTCTTGAGCCTGAATACATTCCATGATATAATTAACAGGGGATTCGCTGATGTTTTATTGTATCTTCGTTGCTCCCTGTGTGCTAGGATTGGGTTGGGAACTTCCCTGCCAGGTTGGCAGCTAGCCAACCCAAATCACTTGTATTTTGTGGGACTATTGAGTCTCCAGTAAATCTGTGTGCTGCCATTGGACTCATTGGAGAGAAAGAGCGTCGGGTTCCCAAATTAGCATTGGATTCCTCAATTAGGGAAGGCGTAACAGGATGGTGCAGACAAAATTCCTCCTATTATGCACCTCCCTTGTTATTGCACCAACCTTGTGTTGGAACTTCCCGTCAGCGTGTACAGATAGCTTTCTTGTTGGGGGCGACTGAACCTGGATCCTCCAATTAGCAAATTAAGCCATTTCTGCCAGTATCTTTTGGGCAAGAGCACAGTTTTTCCAGGGGACTATTGCTGATTCTTTTGATGTATGGCAGCTCGAGGGCCTGAATTGTACCCGTACCAGGTCTTCTGATGTATAGTGCACCAACTCTGGAATATGTTGCAGGATTTTCAGGATATTTTATCTATTTAGGAAGTCCATGCTCCCTCATGAAGTATACTCTGTTAAAATATTGTTTTCTGAGTGAATATTTGTGTCTTCTCTAGTGTGGGTTAGGCCTTAATTTGTGGCCAAGGATATTTTGCTTAGGGTCGATGGACTAGTGTGCACGTCGGAGGGGAATTGTCTAATGAAGGCAGTATCCTCGCCTCTGTGACTTTTTTTTTAAAGTTCAAATAATTTTTATTGAAAGGAAAATAAGGAGTCTATGTATAGTGCGTAATATTAAACTCACATCAATACATTATAAGTTTACTACAATAACAATGCATGAATCGGACTAGTTAATACAGATTAAAAAAAAATTGAACGAAATAAGTGAAACATAAATGTCATTGGAATACAAAAGCATTTCTGGAACCTTTAGGGGAATCCAGGTGGTTTAAGAACTTCCTGCTGAGATGGTTGTAACCGAGAACATCGTTTGGCACTTACATCAATATATATTGTGACGGGTGACCACAAGTCTGAACGTTTCGTTACCAATTGTATAGGATAAACAAAGGCGGTATCTAACCAATGGTTATGACAAACAGTGTGCCACCAGGCCTGAAAAGAAATTATTGTGGAGTCTTTCCAATTTATGGTAATTTGCTGAAAAGCAACCGCTAATAATAGATCAATAATTTTGAGATTAAGCGAAACATTTTCCAAAATGGAATAAAGACTACCTAAGAAAATATGAGTAAAGGAAAAAGAAAATTTAGTACCAAATATTAAATTAATTTGGGACCATACTTGTTTCCAGAAAGTGTGTACATATGGACAGGAAAATAGCATATGACATAGATCAGCATTAGAAGACGAACATGTCCAACAGGTATCTGGTATAGTTGAAAATCTGGTACTTAAAGTAGCCGGTGTTAGTAAGAGTCTGTTGTAGACAAAAAACAGTGTTTGCATTGTATTTGCTGCTCTGGAGGATTTACGGATCTTGGTCCATAAGTTCTTCCAGAGTGATATTGGCCAATAGGTAGTGAAATCTCGTTCCCACGCTTCTTCTGTCTTAGACTTTTGTCTGTCATCATCAATGTCTTGTAAGGAGCTAAAAATAGTGGAGGCTCTGGGTATGGTTTTTAATAAAGTAAGAAGTCTTGGAGAGGGTTCCGTAGTAGTAGGGGTGTCGTGCAGTAAGGAGTTGATTGTATGCTTCCATCACAGTTTTCTTGAGTATGTTATATTTGTGTATAAAGGAGGCAGGTAAATTAAATGATTGGCAAAGGATACAAAATGTGATTGTGAAAATAGCTGATAGATCCATATTAATCCCCTTTGTCTCCAAGTCCTCCAATAAAAGGGTTTGTTTCGAATAGTCACATTTTTGTTGTGCCAAATTGTTGAGTCAAGGAAGGAGTCCATGGTGATGTGAGTAGCAGGAGAGGATAAGTCAAGGAGTTTGGAAGTATGTTTTATAATGGGAATAGAAATGGATTGTGGTTTACGTGAAAAGGAAAGGTACTCACAAAAGGAAAAGGGAGATAAAAAAAGGCGCTCAATTGAGGTCCATAGAGGGCAGTCGTCTATAGAATCAAGCAACCAAAAGGAGGCTTGACGCCGAATGAATGCTTTTTGATATGCCTGGAAATTGGGAAAATTCACTCCACCTTCTATTTTAGGGCGAGTTAATTTTGACATAGACATTCGGGGTTTCTTATTACTCCACAGAAAGGAGGAAGGGATGGAATTAATTTTCTTGAATAATTTAGTAGTAACTGGGACTGGGATATTAGAAACAGTATATAAAACTATTGGTGATAACATCATCTTTATAGTGTCTAAACGACCCCACCAGGATAAATAAAGGGGATGCCACTTAGCGGATAGCTCTGATATCTTTTGAATATATTATTCATGCATAATACTACTGTGTCCGAGATAGAGGAGGTGAAATGTAAACCTAGATACTTAATATGGTTGGAACTCCATGTAAATTTAGAGTCAATGAATTCTGATCTTAAGGTATATTTGGTTAAGGGTAATGTGTGCTTCTGAAAAAGAGCCAGAGGAACTATTTGAGGAGCGAAAAAAGTTTATCAGAGAATGCAGTTTGGGTAGTAAAAGTTTAGAAAAATGGAGATAAAATTCAACGGTAAAACCATCCGGACCTGGTGCTTTGTCTTTTTTAAGGTGTTGAAGAGCCTTTAGGAGTTCTTGTTGAATGAGGTCTAATTCTAAGGTAGACAAGTCCAGAGGAACCTGTTGGGGCTTTTGGATGTTTGAGAAAAACTGTGTTAATGAATGGTCTGTGGGTTGTGTTTCCGATGCGTATAAAGATTTGTAAAAAAGAAAGAATTCATTCAAAATTTCGGTGTCTTTGAATTTTAAAACAGAATGCTCACCATAGACAGATTCAATATTTAATTTGTTGTGCTGAATTTTGAAATAGTTGGCTAGTATTTTCCCTGCCTTGTTTTTACCGCCGTAACATTTTGCACTAGATTTTAGCAAGTATAATGAGGCATCATCTGTTGACTTCCTATTAAATTTCAATTTGGCGTTTATAAGAGCTGTTAAACATTCTTTCGAGTGAGAGACATAATATGAGTGTTCCAGTTTCTTAATGTCATGAAGGAGATCATTGGTAATCTTATGTGCATTTTTTCATTCCTTTGCAACAAAGCCAATAATAAAGTCTCTTGCTGAAGCTTTAAAAGCATCCCATATAGTAGAGAATGGCAAGGACTGTGTTTGATTTATCGCAAAATAATCATTAAAAAAGGTGGTGAAGGACGTAATGAACATTGGATATAAGAGAAGCACATTATTAAAACTTCATCTTCTAGGAGCATTAATCTTGGGCAATATATCAAGGCCAATTGAAACATGGTCTGATAAAAGAATAGGACCAATATCTGCATACGAAAGGGACTGTGAAATATTATGAGAAACAAACACATAATCAATCCTTGATTGAGTTTGATGAACTGGGGAGTAGAAAGTATATTCTCTGGTAGTCGGATTACACAGACGGCAAGCATCAAGAAGTTTATGCTGGGTGATGGTGTGGATGAAAGATTTATGAGGTTTTTTGGGAACTAAAGAAACTTTGGAATTTCTGTCAATAAATGGGTCAAACACTTGATTACAGTCACCAGCTAATAAAAAATTATCCTCAATGCAGTTGGAAATTTGCTTAGCTAATGTGGGCCAAAAAGAGACGTCTCCATTAGTAGGGGAATAGACATTAAGGAAAGAAACTGGAACACCTCTTGGTGACAATTTAACAATGAACCATCTACATCTGATTCCTGCGAAATAAGTGTGACTGGGAGAGACTTACGACATAGTATCATAACTCCTTTTTGTTTGCCGTCACCTTGAGAAAAGAAAATTTCCCCCACCCAGCCTCTCTTTAATTTCAAGGATTCAGCATCCTTGAGATGTGTTTCTTGCAGAAAGACAATATCAGCGCCTAATTTAGCCAAATGAGTTAAGACTCTCTGTCTCTTTATGGGAGAATTTAACCCCCTAATGTTCCATAAAATTAATTTCAGTGACATAAAATATCAAAAAAGAGTAGAGATAAGAAGATGAAACAAAAGTCCAATTCAGTGAGGCGATAAAAGAGTGTGTAAAAATCAAGAAGAGAAAAATAAATGATCAAATCAGACCTGAGCCAAAGAATAATAGAAGAAACAGATGAATTGAACCAAAAATGAATCCCAGGTAAAGTGCTACCATGATAGAGAAGTATAATGTATAGATAGTAAAAGAATAAAGAGAAAGGAGAGTTTAGATATATAGTACTAGAGAGAATTATAAATATAGGGATGAAGAAAGAAGTGGAAATAGTAAAGACACCATAAGAGAAAAAGATAAGGGAACACAAAACAAAACAAAGAACAAAAGACAATACAAATAACATACCTACATAAAAGGAACGTGGAAGTGGGGGTGGGTGGAACCACATGGACCAGACGAAACGTCTAGGGAAGACTGGACTGAACCGGGGGAGAATCACGTCATAACGTAGACATAACTGTAAAAGCGAAGAGTAACATAATTATCGGTAAGTTATAAAATGAACAGTGACCCTGAAATAATGAGGTCAAGCAACATGAGCTAAAGTTGACATAAATAACAATAAACTAAAAACATTTTAACGGTAAGCTAACAACATATAATCAAGAGTAACATCATTAAACCTGCAACTAAAGGAACGTTAATATCTCTAATATAAAGTTCAGGAAAGTCATGTAATGTGAGAGGAGGAAGATCCTGAAGAGTCCATATGATCCGCTTTTGTGAGAGTTGATGAAGCTTTGTAAACGTAGAGGATCTTCATATGATGTTGCCTTGTTGTTATAGGTAACTTTAAATAAACATGGGTGGTACAGACCGTATTTAGCTCCCATGGAAAGGAGGTCAGGTCTCATATTGAGGAAAGCTTTACGTCTAGCTGCTGTGGCCCTAGAATAGTCTTGTGCGAAAAACAATGTGGAGCCAGACCAGGAAATCCGTTGGATGGCTTTAGAGGCAGACAAAACTTTCAGTAAGTCTGTATACTCAAGAAAGTAAAGGATGACTCCTCTAGGTCGTTGCGTAGCTGATGCACTGGTGGAAGCCCGACCTAATCTGTGAGCGCATTGTATATTCAGAAGAGTGTCCTCTGGTAAGTGAATTACCTTGGGAAGGAAGGATTTGAAGAAGCCAATAGGGTCTACACCTCTGCCCCTTCCACCAGTCCGTATATACGTATGTTGTTTCTCCTGTTGCGATTTTCAAGATCTTCAATCTGCTTTAGAAGTAATGATACTTGGGACTGCATGAATGTGACACTTTTGGTGGTGTCAGTGAAGGAGGAAACACTTTGTTCGACTACCGTGAGTCTTGTATCAAGTTGTAACCAATTGTCTGAAGGAGCTTGTAGTTTGGAGTTAGTTTCCTCAACAAATGGTCTGAGAGCTCTTATCTCCTGTAATAACAGTTCCAATGAAACTGGAGAAGATGGTTTGGGCGGCGAGGGGGGGTCCTTTTTCAGGCATTTGACATTATACTTTCCTGGCAATGCTGGTGTGGGATGCATTATTGTGTTGTTACCCTCTGACACAAGAAAACCTGAGTCTTCCAGTTTTGAGAATTCTGAAAAGAGTTTTGAATTTTTAATGAAAGAACGCTTTGGCTTAGATGAAATATAGAAAGATCCCTTCGTCCTACCCATTTACTTGTGAGGTAAGTAAGATAGGAAGTCCGAGTAGCTAGACCAAAAAAAACCACCAAAAAAAACCCAATTATTCGTGAGAGAAGTAAAAACAAATGAAATAAGTTCAGTCTGTAAGGAGAATCGTCTCTAGCAAAATTATGCAGCCAGAAAGATTATTATACTATCTCGCGCTCCATGAAACAATTAAAAGTATTTTGCATCTAGGACCAGTAAAACCTCTACTGCAACGAGAGCATATATATTTCAAATTGTTCCTTTTGCTTGAGTTCAATAACAGCATAAAAGTAAATGATGCTGGAAAGGCATCGTGTGAAACGCTTTGCAGGTGAAAAATAATAGAAGCCGGTACACTTCACACCAGAACTTAAGAGTTCATCAATCTGCGCGCTAAGAAACTCCACAAAATGGCGGTTGCACCCATATTTCCTCAAAATATGTGGGTTAATGATGTGAAAGTAAGGTACTTCCTCGCCTTTAAACTTTGTTGGGAGGATTCTTAAATATGAAGTGTGTGCCGCAAGTTGAGGTGCTCCGATGGAGCATTCACTATTGCCGCTTGAGGAGGAAGGTACACGTCTGCGGCGCGATCCAAATCAACAAAATGGCGGCCGCGGCAGAAAGGCCTCGTAGCTAGACATTTACCTTCAAAATGTACCAGTATGCTTCTGTAAGGAGCGTCGAACGGGGTCCCAAGAAGACAAGCAGCTCTTCAGGAAGGCATTCCGCCGGGTAGCTTTGTGCTACGTGCTCTTCATGCGCGACTCCACCATGCCGGTCCCGGGAGCCTCACAGAGACGCCGTCATACTCGCTGGGCGCCAAGCCACGCCTCCGCCTCTGTGACTTCTGAGGTGCGTGATCTTGCATGTAGCCTGGCTGGGCTTAGAGATCGGGCATGGGGCACGGGCCCTTGCATACGTGATTTCTAGGGAACCTGGTCCTGCACATAGCCTATTCGGAGATAAGGGAGTGGCTTTTTGTAGTTTTCTTTAGTGCTTCTTCAAACGCTTCCTTGCTCTTCTAGATTATGGTTTGTTGGTAGCTTTGATTTCAGCTGAGGTAATTGAAGGTACTGTAGTCAAGAGGTTTGGATGACTGAGATGTGTATTGGTTTTGGCTTTGATTGCATGTTCCCAATGAGAACAGAAGCGCTGTGGTGATGGAGTTATCAGTGTTACTGCAGTTTGCAAATTCTGATGTCATGTCTGGGGTGTCTTGCGAATTATTCTTGCACCCTGCATGAGTGGTCAGCTGGTTCGATTTAGGGGTGTTTGGTAGTGTCTACTTGGTCTTCAACCCAGTGAATAGCGTTGCAGACACTTCCAGGAGTGTACTGAGTTTCCTCAAGATCAGTAGGCATGAGCAATTGTCGCCTTGAGAGGCAAGTTTTGCATCTATTTTATTAAAGCCAGCTTAGATATTACCTCGGCGATAGTCTGCATAATGTCTATCTGTAACTCCAACTTGTGTCATTGCCACATAAGAACACTGATTGCTGCTGCCAGGGTCGAGTTATTGATGCTAGTAGAGTGTCTTGGTGGGGTCGACTGATTAGGGGATGAGATGATCTAAGTCTCTCCCAGAGCTGTTATCACCCTCTACTTGAATGTGGCAATTTTGCTCGATTGAAGTTAGCAGGGTGGGCAGTCTTTCTGTAATGAGTCACTTCAAGCTCCTGTGTTCTTGTGACAAGAGTAATGTGGGGAGTGCATGGATCCCCCACCATCACATCTTCAAATGCTTGTTGATGGGTTTACACCTTTCTGTACTTGCACCTTTTGGGGATAGTGGTGGAGTGCCAGCCTGTTCATCCAGTACAGATAGTGTTTGTTTCTCCCATATTTTCACTGTGCGTTCCATATTTAGGGAAGACATTCTTGTTAAATATTTGCTTATTGGGGTTGGGACTTGGGCAGTGCCAGAGGCAATAGAATTTTGGGTGTCATTGACAGCCCAACTCATGGCTGACCTCTTAATGGGGCTTTTATTATGCCTGGTTCTCCTTTTGGACATGACGGATGTTTGTCTCTGATCAAATACCCTATGTGATAGCTTTCAGTTAATTAGGAAGATACTACATCTTTTGTGTTCGACAGGGAGGTACTTCCTGGCCCCCTTACATTTATTTGCTTTTACATAGACAATGGCTAGTGGTGGTTTGAGTACCATTGAGATTGGGGTATGTGCATTGCTTACAGTGACTAATGACCAAATTAGATGAATGCAGTGGCTGGGGATCAAATAAGAAAGCCTTACCTGCTGCTGCCTTAAGCTCCTTGACTTTTTTGGGGATGCAAGTCATGCCCTCAGAGGCGCCAGAGGGTTGGGTGGAGACTAGGGGCCAGATGTACGACCTGCTAAATAGTGCCTCACAAATTGTGTCGCATTTGCGTCTCACAATTTGCAAGGTGCTTTTTGGCATGTACAACAGTGTGTTTAACACTGATTGAGATTCCCAATGGGGTCACAAATTGCAAGGCTCATGGAAGTGATGACTATCTTCTTTAAAGCTTTCTACAGCTTAGGAGCCGGCTACCTGAATAAGCACGTTAATCGCTACATAACATCTAGACCCCAAAGATCTTCCAATGCCAACTTGGCCATCATACCTAAAATATGCCGCGCCTGCACTGGAGGCAGATCCTTCGGCTTTCTAGGCACAAAATTGTGGAATAACCTCCCTGAGTGTCCGAGACTAACCACAGACCTACTCTCCTTCAGGAAGAACATGAAGACCTGGCTTTTTAATAACTAATCTGGGTCTTTTTGCGCACGTCTGCCGGCCGCTGTCACACGCCAGGACACTCTAGCCTGAGTAGCTGCGCGCTTCATCAAATACACTATTTAATTTAATTTAATTTAATTTCAATAATAATGAGTCTCTCGCAATTCGTGAGTCCATTGTATGTGAAAGGCCCTCCCAGGCATGGTGGCCTGCTGGGCTCAGCAGACCACCATGTCTGGGACTGCTTTTAAATAAAGCAGCTTTTTCGTTTTTCAATGCAGCCTGTTTTACTTAAAGGAAAACGGGATGCATTAAAAAGATAAATGAAACGTTTTTGTTTATTTTTTAAGGGGAGGCAGTGGTCCCTGGGACCACTGCTTGCCCTTAAAAAATAATATTACATGCATCTTCAAAGGGGAAGGGGTCCCCTGGGATCCCCTTCCTATTTGCAAATGCATTGCCACCTACATGAAGTAGGTGGTAATTTGCAAGTGTTTTGCGACCGCAATTGCGGTTGCAAAAACATTGGCACATAGCTTTGCGGTCGCTATTACGAAGTGAACACTCCTTCCTAATAGCGAGTCGCGAAACAGTATTTTGCGAGTTGCGATTTATTTGCGAGTTGCAAAATACTGTTTGTACGTGGGCCCATGCTTTTTAGCGTGCGCAAACGGGTCTAATACCTGTTTGCCCACGCTAAAAAGCGTCATACATCTGGCCCTCCGAGAGCTAAAGGCTCAGCGAGCTGATGGGTGCAGCACAAGACCACAATGCCACATAGCCTTGTTGCCTTTGTGCCTTTCCTCCTTGGTGTTACGCCTTGCAAAAAGACCTTGCGTTGCCTTTTGCATGAAGCCCACACCTCCTGCAACTAATGCCCTGGTGTCAGCCCTCCTGCAGGATTTTATTTTAGCTAGGAGATGTGCAAGCTTGTGCTTAAGTTTAAACTTGTGAGGGGCACATCGGGACAGGCAAACAAGCTGAGGAAAGTATACAAGATTGTAGTTATAATGAAAACGCACAGAAACACACAAAAACCCAGAACTGCACGTTTTGACTGGTCCTGGTGGGGGATGGGGCAAGGAAAGGGCAGCACACCCAGTCAGCAAGCCAACCTGAACCTAATTGGGCCGCTTCTGTGTGCAGCGGGAACTAAACCCACTGCGAACCTCGCCACAACCCCCCAACAGTTCTTACCGGGCCTCTGCACCTTGCAGTATGCCCCACTGCAGCTCCTGATATCGTGCAGTGCTGGCTGGGTCTGCTATCAGCAAGGAAGCATGTGTTGAGCCATGTCTGATGGAGTCTGATGGTTCATGGGCACGACTCGGTGCCTTGTCCCCCTGCCTTGATGGCTGAGCAGAGCAAGCAAGCGGTCAGCGGTTGGACTTGGTAAAGGGCACCTCCTCTGGCCACCACCACCAAGAATGCCAAACACTAGCAGCTGCCTGGCGTGCTTCTCCGCGGCACTGTGGCTCAGCTCAGCTTGGTTCCTCCTCACTGCGTCCTGCATGTGTGCTGCATCAGCAACCTGAGCCCACTGGGGGCACTCTAAGGGAATGCCTTTGACTGTGCAGACACCTTTGTGAGCCATGACTACCAACTTCTCTGCGTGGAGAACCCATGAATCAAGAGACCCCCTTAAGACAAACAGACAGACAGTGAAAAGCAGTGGAAGGAAGGAAATGGTCCAATTCCATCCAAGAATTCCTAAGGAATATGAAACACCTTTCTCCCGACTATGCACACCAAACTCTACTGTTGTAACCACTCACCCAAAACTATATCTAAAAATGTATTTACCTCAATCTTGTGCCTGGCCACATCTCATAGTTCATTCATTCACCCAATCCAGATCCTTTGAAGACATAGCAGCTTCAAGGGAGGTAGATGTCTGCATAAATATTACAGAGGTGTAGACCTACATCAAAATATTCACATGATAGAAATTCCAAATGCTTAATTTGTAAAATAATAAGTGCTGGGCCCAAAGTTTTGGTCAGAATCCCACGGCCAGCGCAGTGGAAATCGGTGGTGCTGAATTCCACGGCTCCGTGGTCTTGATTCCACCTCAGCCGTCTTTCATTCACCGCCAGACACTCCCCGCTCTTTATCTAAAACTTGCAGGTTTTTTTTCATTTCTGCTTTATCCCTTTGTCACAGTGTTTCTAACTTTCTCTTCCACTTTCTTTCCACCTTTTGTGTTTTTCTCTCTCTTACTCTGTGTGAAAGGCTGTTGAGTAAAAATAAGTGCCAGTCCTCAGAAAATAAGTGCTGGTGGGCCCCACCTGCAACCATGGCTCAGTGGAGAGCACACAATAGCAATTATGTCATTTGTAGAATGAACTCGTTTTGTTTGAGAAGCCTCAATTCTGCCAAACCTTAGATATGAATACTGTTGTGCTATATACGAAAAATTCCACTCGAGGCCACATCTACTATCATACCATTACTAACATATCCTATGAAAATGCATTCCTACCTTTTACTGTCATGCAACATGATGCGTGGTGTCAAATCAGTAAATTAGTTTGATAAATTCTTATCTTTGTGGTACTACATTTTCATTTATTTCCTGTTTCCATTAACCTCAGCACACATTTGGAATTCCCTGAAGGAAAATTCAGTTGCTCTTAATAGACTCAGCCTTCAGACATACCACGCATGATATTTCCATAAACAGGTTGTAATTCAGTTTATGAATGTTTTTTAAATGTCTTATTCAGAAAATTAACAGGATATTTCATAAATTGGGTAAATTAAGTCAGCACCGAGAAAATGCATACTTGACTAAAATGTCGAGCTGTCTATAATCTCAATGATTGATATCGGCATTTGAGCTATTACAATAATTCAATACAGCTTTACTTCCCACATCATTTCTTATATTTCTTCTTTACTCCAACCAAAGATTTTTAAACCAAAATTATTCTTGACTTTAAGAAATGTGTTTTGCTTTCATTCATCACGGTACATGTGTCCTTGTATTTGGGCGTATTGTGTGAACCAGTGCTTTTTGGATAAAAATGTCCTTCATCAATGTAATGTCCTTAAATATCTTCTTAGCCAGTAGTGAGACCAGTAGGCTAATTGCAGCTTTCTACGATGCATTACCTTCCTGCATGTCTGATGAAACCACGGTGAAGGAAGAGAACCTGCCACTGGCTACGACTGGCCTCATGGCCAGGTCATTAAAGATGAGCAGACCTTAACCTCTTGGGCACAATGGGGACACCAGGAAGAGCATGGCCTGCAAGGCTCTATCCAAATAAAAACATCTCTCCCTCACTAGCAACATGTTTATCAGTCTGATTCGCTGGCAAATGAGAAACATCTCCCTCCAGCAGATGGACATCTAACATCCACCCGACAATGGAAACAGAAATGGCAACCACCAAAACTACAAGCACAATTTTGCTGTGTTGCTGTGCCATGTTAACTTAAATCAGATCAAAGGGAAAAGCTGCTATTTGGAATCAATTAATTAGTCCTTCTTTAACTACGCTGTCATTGCTACCCTATCTTGAATTCTATAGTGATTTTTATTCCACGTCAGCCTAAGGCTCTAAAGTATTCAATCTGGTACCCTAACTATTTATTCGTCTTTTTTAACTTTGTGTAAGTTGAGCCCTTTTTAGATTGTCTTTGATTCATGGAGGTTCATCAATGTCAGTCAGATATTCTTGTTCCCCTAACTCACTAACTTACCTTATTGTCTCGGATCTTTTAGTAGCTGCCAACAGTCTCTTTCGTCTGGCCTTGGCCAACCTTCTTCCGTTACTGCACGATTCTTAGATGTGCTTGTGATTTCAGGCTCAGATGAGGCTGATTCACTTTCAGAGATGGAACTTTCTCTGTCAGCACCACTTTCTGCTTCGGATGTAACCATTTCAGACAGATTTGATTCAGTTCTCCACGAGTACTCACTGTCTCTGTGAACGTGCATATTTAATCTACAATGTCAGTCATGACAGGGATAATGATACTGTCATCCTACCCTCTATTGAGTTTCTGCTGGTGGGGCCTGGGAATTCTTAGTCTGGCCTTCCTCTCCTGCTTCATATGCCTCGATTGTCTAAAACCTAGGTGGACTCAAGGAATTAGTGGATGCTGGCTCTGCTTCTTCCTCTTCTCGCCACACCCTCTTGGTATGTGGGGTATGCACCCAGTTTGGCAGTCCACTGCACTTCACAGCAGTGATGGTGACCAGGATCACCTGGTATGGGCCTCTCCAACGTTCCTCCAAACACGATTTGTGAACGCGCTTCTTCACACAAACCCAGTCACCGGGGTTCAGATCTTGACATAGATTCTCTTGCCCTGGCTGCCAAGATTTCGGTAGCTTCCAATTCCGACCCCAATTTGCTAATCCGATTATCTGAGAGTTTGGGAACATTCTAATTTATGAAATACTCCTGGATTAGCTCCTCCTCCACTAAATATTCAGTAGAGTACAGCTGGCGAAAGTGGGCAACAAAAGTCTGTGAAATATCGCTGCCTTTAACTACTTCTCGACCAGTCCGGGGGTCTAAAATTTTAGATATTGTAGCTGACTCTTGCTTTTTCCTTGTGGAATTTGCCAAGAATTTGCCGATTAACTGGCTTTCTTCATAGACCCTTTGTTGGAATATTTGTGAGTTGCAAACCTCTTCTAAAATAAAAAAGTCCCTCAGCGCTATTCTTGCCTGTTCATATTGGTTAGGGAGAAGCTGGAGTTGGAGAGCGTATTCCTGATCCACCTCAGCTTGCAGTTTAGCTATCTTAGCCCTCCGAGTATTGGAATGGGCAGCCGTAAAGGCTATTATCTGCCCGCGGGCTGCTACCTTAAACCCCCCCATACTGAGAAGGGGGCTGCCGTATTCTTATTGATCTGGAAATATTCCAGGATCCACTCTTTAAACCTTTTGACCCAGTCCTCATTTTGCAAAAGGAGGCGATCCAGCTGCCACCTGGGTCGCTCACTACTTCCTCCCCCGTGCGCCATTTCTACCCCAAAATAAGCATGATCTGAAAAAGGGTTACAACCTATGCCAGCCTCTTGAATCTGGAGGGATCTGGAGGTAAGAAAAAAATCTATTCGAGACGCCGTCCGAAAACGTTGCGAATAGCTGGTATAGAATTCCTTGTCTGGATTAAGTTCCCGCCACGGATCCACCAGTTGATATTCTTGTATGATGGCTCCCACTATTTTTTTTATTTGGTTTTAATTGTTTTTTGTTTTTATTCTAAGTATCTTTCCTTACATCCTGTATAATATTGAAATCCCCACCAAAAATCACCTGTCCGGGGAATCCTATCAATACATCGTTGATTTGGACCAGGGGTACAATATCATCCGAAACAGGGCCATAGTAGTTTATAAAGTTCAGCGTTTTCCCCTGTAACCTAGCTACTACCCGTATCCATCTCCCATGTGTATCCCTATGTACTTGTAGGAATTCCCAGGGAAGTTTACTCGAAAAATAGATTGCTACTCCTCTAACCGCAAGACCTCAAGATGCAAAAAAAAACTTTAGTGAAAACCTTGGGTATAAAAAGTTTAGGAGAATTAGATTTCAAATGTGTCTCCTGCAAAAACAGAACTTGGGGATTTAGTGAAGATAACCATCTAATGAGAGCGCAAAACTTCTTTTTGTTTAGTATTCCATTAGCATTGACTGATAGGATCTTGCATTTACTGGTTTCTATGATTAACTCTACCTTGTATATTTTCTGTACCTTCTGCTCGTGCTCTTTTTTCTGCTGTGAACCCTACCTCAAACCCTCCCTTCCCACCCCAAAAGAAGAATACCCACCCCTCGAAATGTGGAGAAAACCCTGCCATCCATGCTGCCCACATTTCGCCCCTCTCAACTGGCCTCATGGGTGTCATGAGATTACACCCTAGGTGACCCCGTTGACCCCACGACCCCGTCGATATCTAAAAAAACTGATCAGAAGGCTGGCCAGCCCAACTTATACCAAAGAGGGAGGAAATCCCTTCCTTAACCATATGATCAATCTAAAAGTGTACCAGAGTCTATGCGTTAAATATTAAAGAAAAGGAAACCTTTTTCATTTACCATATTGTAGATCTAAATATGCAGCGGTGTCAGTAATTTCTTTAGAAACAATTCAAAATTGCCTAACAATAAACACATCTTAATTAAAGGGATTGAGGCCCTCCCCCCGTCACCCTATAATGGTTCTATCAGGACATCATTGCAGACTCCGCCGGCCTTGAGATCCTCAGCAATACCTCAAGACCCCTCCGAAGGCTAGCTAGCCCAGCTTATATCAAGGGGGAGGGCACCCTTTATATTGCCATTGGTAAATCTGTATATATGCCATTGTTTAAGCGCTGGACCCTACCGAAATCTCCTTTAATAATGCCAGGGCCTCTTCTAAATCAGAGAACATGAAGAACTTCCCTTTGACTAAAACTCTCAATTTTGACTGCTGAGCGATTGATGCTTGAGCGCCATGAGCTTTAAACAAATGGAGAATTTTAATAAATTCTTTTCCCCTACGAGCAGCTTCGGCAGTCATGTCAGAGAATATACGACACTTAGTAGTTTCATTCACGGAAAACTGTCTCGATGGATCGCTCTTGTCAGGATTATTTCCTTGATCCGGAAGTCTGCGAAGTTCAGCAAGATAGTTCTTGGTATCATGGAATTGGGAAAAGGTTGCACTGGGACTCGATGAGCTCTTGTAATAGTAAGGTCGCCCTCAAACTCAGACAGAACATTTTGTTTAATAAACAACAGTTGGGGCGAAAGCTTGTGGGCAGGATGGCTTCCCTATTGAGTTTTATAAAGTTTTTTCAAAGGAACTAATTACCCCCTTACAAAACTTATTTAACTTTGTTAGAAGGGTTGGTGCGGTTCCAGCAGTTTTTAAAGAAGCAATAATAGTCTCCTTTGTTAAGAAAGATAAAGACCCGGTAGATATGAATTCATATAGGTCCATTAGTCTTTTGAATTCAGATTATAAAATCTTAATGAAAGTATGGGCAAAACGTTTTTTACTTGCCGCCCAAGATATAATCCATAAAGATCAAACTGGTTTCATAGCAGGTAGATCAATGGCGGCTAATACCCAGTTTTTAATACATGCACTGGATTATTTTAATACAAACTCTATTCCGGCAAATATTGTAATGGTCAATGCGGAGAAAGCCTTTGACCTCGTGAATTGGAGAACCCTGTTTGTCACCCTTGGTCGGTTTGGGTTTCCTGCCCAGGTAATTAATATGCTACGTAATATTTACCAGGGGGCCACGGCTTAGGTTATAATAAATTCAAATTGTGCAGGAACCATAAAAATAAAACCGCGGAACTTGGCAGGGCTGTCCGCTTTCGCCATTACATTTTACTTTTTTTATAGAACCTTTGGTTTTAAAGATACAAAACAATGCTGCTATTAAACCACCGATCCCTCGCATGGCCAAGCTAAAACTCTTTGCAGAAGACATTATTTTATACCTGACTCCCGATAAAGAGAACGTCGAAACAGCTTTGAGGGAATTTTTGGATTTTGAACAAATAGGTGGGTATAAAATAAATGCCAATAAAACCGAGGTTCTTGCCCTCAACGCAGATCTGAATTCTTTTCCATCTTGCTTGAAGATACAAGCAACAAAATCTGACCCTATAAGATATCTTGGGATATTTGTATCTTACCA
The DNA here is from genome assembly GCF_964204655.1 of Triturus cristatus. Lineage (NCBI taxonomy): Eukaryota > Metazoa > Chordata > Amphibia > Caudata > Salamandridae > Triturus > Triturus cristatus. The sequence continues at coordinate 190,012,060 of NC_140594.1, forward strand.
ATACCATCAGTTATTTGAGTTGAATTATTTAAGAATGAAGGGCAAGATCAAGAAGCTTTTGGAACAATGGACACTACTCCCTCTATTGATAGTGGGCAGAGTTTCATTGATCAAAATGTCCATACTGGCGTTGCTTATTTTTTTGTTTACTAATGTCCCGATCAAGATAAATCAGTCCTATTTTAGGGAAATTGACACCTTACCTAGGGAATTCGTTTGGAGCAAGAGAGCTCCAAGGGTCAAATTGAATGTGGTACAATTACCAATAGTACAAGGGGGTTTAGCGCTGCCGCACCTGAGAACATACTATGAGGCCGCTTTTCTAGATTTAGTATACGGCTTGATGGGATCTAACTCCACCAGAGACAGCTTTTTTATGGATAAAATGACACAAGAAATTGGATCACTAACTCAAGTGTTTTTAAAAACTTCCAAACTCCCAAAAAAAACACGCTACAAGACGTTAAAAGATTATTTTTTTAGTCTTCAGTCCTTTTTTAAAAAGATGGGTTCGTCGGGTCTCCAGTATCTAAAACTGAGAGAATGTACTAGTCTTGGTCTCCAGCTGCAATTAAGGCATATAAATAGCTGTGAAGGCTGTGGACTATCTGAGCTAAGGCATTTTATAGTTCAAAACAGGCCGATTTCCTGGCAAGAAGTAACGGCGAGGGCGGAGAGCCATCGGAAACCGACCTTTTTTGAATATTTACGTGTTGTTCATCTATTAAAAAACACCAGTGGCATTTTAGCTATCCCGAACCAACTTGTTTTAGCCCTTTATGGGGCAAATGTTAAAGGGTTGGGAAACTGGTATAGGTTGCTACATATGATGGGGCAAGTTCCCGTGATAGAGAATCACTTGGAAAAAATAACTCGGGAGACTGGATGTAGGCTGGCTTTAAAGGAGTGGGGGGCCATCTGTTATTTAGGAAGCAAATCTCTGCGCGCTGCAAATTTCAAAAGGATGGCCTTTCTATCACAATGGCTTTCTTATTTAACTCCGGCCGCCTTAAAAATATGATTCCCAGGAACTGAAAACAAGTGTTTTCGCTGTTAGATAGATGAGGAAGGCGGGTGGCACCATACTTTTTTTGTATGTCCAGGATTGAGGCTTTTTTGGGAGGCAGTTTTTTCGGATATCAAGCAAGCAATCGGAAAGAGTGTTTCGCTCGAGGCCGAAGCGGCTTTGTTTGGAATCTGAAGAAATGGAACGATGCTATCCGAGCCCAAAAAAGCCTTTGTATTTATTTCTTGTTCGGAGGCTCGCTCTCTAATTCTGCAAAATTGGAAATCCAGGGAAGCTTCCTCTCATTTGAAATGGCTCAATAGAATTAAAAGAACCCGAAAATTCAAAGAAGCCTATGCTAGGAGGGTTGGAGCTATCAGGAAATTTGAAAAAAATTGGAATTTTTGTAATGAATTAGAAAAGTTTAAAGAGCGATCATAACACTAGGGTTGGTAAATCGATGCAGCAGCTCTCACTAAAATGCATTAGCACTTTCTCTTATTGTACTTTAGTAGCACTAGCGCTTTCATAGTTCTTGCACGTTATAGAATGATGGATTTTGTATTTTTTTTTCAGTTAATGATGTTATGAGCCGCTACAGCCACAATTTTTCTTTTTAATAAAATGTTGTAGCTATGATGGCTTTAGGCGACAAGAAGGCACTAGCACTTTATTGGTATTGCACTTTAGACGCACTAGGAACTTTCTTCATTGCTGCTGTGTTCTAAGATAAATTTGCACTTCGTTTATTTGAGAAGGAGTGTATAATTAGCTGCTTCAGCTTTAGCTCTTTTTTATTATGTATGGAGAGGCTGTCATTTCGATTTTTTGTAGAAACTGGTTTTAATAATGATTTTAAGTATACTATATATTTCATGAACCTAATGCTCTGCTCAATAAAAAAAATTGGAAAAAAAATAAAAATAGATTCTCTTGGCCTGTTGGAGTACCAGCATCGACCCGATGAGTAATAGAACATGCCACATCAACCAATCACTTGTCTGTATTCCAGAACCAGATCATCTGTGATGTTCACAAGAACAGCGGTTGGAACAGAAGGAATAGTCATGGCTCTCCCAATTAGCACCTCATGATAAAATAGTCCCATTTACTTGAATGACATGTTTTGAATGCTCATCAGTACTGTAGGAATGCATCAGGTCATTTGAGAGATATGGACACACAAGTCTTGGCCAGTTTCACTTTAATAGTCTAGTTTAGTCTTTCTATATTTCCTGAAGTTTCTGGACTGTAACTACGATAGACCTTTGATCTATTCCTAACTCTGTAGATAGCAACTGCATCACTTAGTTCTTGAAGTGACTTCCTTGATCTGATTCAAGATGAACTGGCATCCCGAAATGCGGTATCGAGTTCCGCAAAAGTAGGTTGGCAACAGTCAGACTGTTGCATTGCCTAGTGGTGTATGCCTCCACCCACCCAAAGGGAGAATAGACATACAATTACAACAATATACCTCAACTGGTTTACCGGGGCATCTCCGCAAAGTCAATCTGGAGATGGTTGAAGCAACCAACAGACTTCCCTATATGGCTTCTGGTCACCACAACCTTTTTGCTCACATTTTGTCTTTGGACAATTGCACATCACCCAAAAGTGTGGATTATGCCAAACTTCCAAAATGTCAACACCATCCCATTTCAATCTGTAGGTTCATGCATGTCTCTCACCATAGCAGGTAAAATTAAATTGTAAGCACAGACTTTCCATCACTGGATACCCAAATGTTGCTAGCATTCTTCACACAAACCATCCTTTCCCATTAGGCTTTCTGAATCTCTTGGGTGGTTTACTGCAATGCCCTCAGCTCATTGAAAGTTTGCACAGTGTTCAGTAACATGTTTAAAACTGTTTCTTCCTTCACATTGCGTGGCTCATCCATGTGAAAGGTGTTGAACTCAAGAGCACAGTATTGGTAAATTTCATCCGCACAGCAGTTGCCTCTAGTAACACAGTCATTGCTGCTCTTGTGTACAAGACACTTCACTACAGCAATTTCTTTTGGTAATTGAAGGGTTTCCAATATATTTGAAACATACATCCCATCCTTGATGGGGGACCCAGCAGAGGTCATAAGTCACGCACTACTCCAAATCTGTTCTGGCTATCAGTATAGATTGTAAATCATGAGTCTTCTGAGGTACAGCAGGCTCTGGTAAGGGTGATTAGTTCTGTTACTTTTGCAGAGGTTACATGGCACAGGAAGGATGCTTCCTCAACCCCTCTCAGGGTACATACAGCATAAACGGCTCTCAAAATTCCTTGGCGGTCTCTCAAGCAAGAGTCGTCCACAAAAATGGAATTTCAGATTCAAGAAGGGGAACATCCAGTATGTGTGGTCTTGGCTTTGCGAATACAATGGTAACACTTATGCAGTCATGGTCAAACTATTTTTTTTTAAACTTCATTAGGGGTGCAAAAACAACAATTGATGGACAGAATGTAGAACAATGTCATAAATTCACCTCAGTACAGAGATCTGAGCCTAAATCCATCGATTTGTTGCTCCCCATGCCATTCCAGTTTGATCCCAGCCATATGCAAATCAGTCTTGACTCTGCGCCCAATGGGAACAGTCCAGGCCAAACTGCCAGGCCATGTCCTCCCTGGACTGGAAACAAGCATCCTAGGACCGGGTTCAGGGTTTCACCTCTCATCGGCCAGGATAGCTTGCCTCCATTAGCATGTAGAGGACAGGTTCCCACGTCTGGGCATACCCGTCCCACTCGGGTTGACAGATGCAAAAACAAAAATTGAAGGACAGAATGCAGAAAAATATCCTACATTCACCCCAGTACAGAGATCTGGGCCTAAATCCATAGTTTTTTTGCTCCACCATGCCATTCCAGTTTGAACCCAGTCATATGCAAATCAGTCTTGACCCTGCGCCCAATGGGAACAGTCCAGCCCAAACTGCCAGGCCAGGTCCTCCCTAGACTGCAAACAAGCATCCTAGGACTGGTTTCGGGGTTTCAGTAGGCTTTTCCTTCTCTATATCCTCACTCTCTATCAGCGGGTAAGCTCCAATTGTCTCGATCACTTTCCCCCTCCATCTCTTCTGCCTCTCATCGTCCTGCATGCTTATCCATAAATAAGCCTCTCAGTCGTTCAGTGCAAAGCTCGCAATTCTTTCTTACAGGAAGGAAAACAACATTGGCAGTGATCACATGGTACATTACGACGTCATATCCAAAATTGAAAAAAAAGCATGGAATTAGGTTAGCATAAGCTTGATTTCTTGTAGATTAAACTACAATTATAGAAAACAGATTCCACTCCTCTTTTTATATTTCTGTTCGTTTTAAATTGCAAATGTATTAACTGATCATCTTTTCTTGATTTCACTTGTGCAATTTATTTTTAAAATTGAATAAAGTATTAAAAGTAAAGTAAGTAAGTAAGATTCTACACCAGTCCATTTCCATCCAAGAACCCTAATAAAATTGAAGCACCCTTCTCCCTACTATGCACACCAAACTCAACTGTTGTAACCACACCACCAGAAATAGACCTAAAGATACATTTTCCTCAATCTTGTGCTAGCTCACCTCTCATAGTTCATTCATTCATGTAATCCAGATCCCTTGAAGACATAGTAGCTTCAAAGAAGGTACATGTTCGGAGAAATATTACAGCGGTGCAGACTTACATCAAAATATTTACATAATGGAAATTCACAATGCTTTAATTTATAAAAATATAAATGCTGAGACCTAAAGTTTTGGTCAGAAGCCCAGCAGTCGTTGCAGCAAAAATTGGAGGAGCTGAATACCAAGGCTTCGTAGTCTAGATTTTATCCCAGGTCTCTTTTATTCCCTGCCAGACAGTCCCTGCCTCTTTATCTTACAACTGTAGGTTTTTTCATTTCTCATTTCTCCCTTTGTCTCTGTTTTGTTTTCCTTTCTTTTTCCTTCCACCTTTTGTGTTTTTCTCTTTCTTGTGAAAGTCTGTTGAGGAAAAATAAATGCCAGTTTTCAAACAAATATGAGGGCTGGTGGGCCCCACCTGCAACCACAGGCTCAGTTAAAAGCACGAAATAGTAATTTTCTCTCATTTGTAGAATGAACTTGGTTTGTTTGAGAAGTCTTAAGACTGTCAAACCTTAGTATGAATACTGCTGTGCTGTATGCAAAAAATGCACTCGAAGACCATTATACCATTACTAACATGTCCTATGAAAATTCATCACTACCTGTAACTGTCATGGAACATGATGCGTGGGTTCAAATCGGTAAATTAATTTGATAAATGCTTATCTTTGTGCTGGTATATTTTCATTTATTTCCTCTTTCCATTAATCTCAGCAAATATGCCGAATTTCCCGAAGGAAAATTCAATCGCTGTTAATAGACTCAGCCTTCAGATATACCATGCATGAAATTTCCATAAACAGGTTGTAATGCAGTTCATGAATATTTTTTAAATGACTTATTCAGAAAATTAACAGGAGATTTCATAAATAGGGGAAATTAAGTCTGCACCGAGAAAATGCATACTTCACCTGACTAAAATTAAACTAATCTTTATAAAATGTCGAGTAATCTCAATGCTTGCTATCTAGAGACTACATTTCAGCTTATACACATTAAGTTAATCGAATAATTCAATACAGTTTGATTTCCAAAATCATTCCTTGTATTTCTTCTTTACTCCAAAAAAGATTTTAAAACCAAAATTATTCTTAACTTAAAGAAATTAGTTATAGCTCAGGTAAAAAACAGAACTCTTAAAGAGGACCCAAGTGTCATCCTATCTGGAATATTCAGTGCTGCATTCAACATGGAAAGGCCTTTTGTCCCTTATCTGTAAGGTGAGCAATGAAATTGGTCATTACATGAACCACGCACTTGCTCTGTTGTTGATCATTCCAAGTGGGCAATCAGGCTCAAGTTTATATAGGATTCATTTGTCAAAAGGTATGTACCATTAATAGTCAGAATCTGCTCTTTAGGTCCTTAACTCAGATGCAAACAGATTACTATTTTCTTACATTAACACATTTGGACTTGGGGCGCGATTCCGATCTCGCTCGGAAAGCCCTACGGCCGTCTCGGTCCCGTAGAGCTTTCCGACGACTTGTGCTCTTGGGCTTCGGACGCCTGAGTACGATGCAAGTCTTCGTTGACGGACTTGGGTCGCTCGGAGCCCCATTGAAGTCAATGGGAGCCTGTTGCATGTTGCGTACATAGGCTTCCATTTAGAAAAAAGTACGTCGCGGAAAAGGGGGCACCCCCTGTCGCGGGGACACGTCGGTGCCCCTCGCACCGTACATGCATTTGTCGGGGGAACAACCGAGTAGTAGAGCTATGGGTAGAGGGGGGACGTGCTATGGCCCCCCCGAAGTCCCCTTCCCGAAGCTTTTATGTGTTGGAGGCTCCGAGTCAATCCGGCTGCTCGACGCGCGCATCGTACTTGTTTGGTCGAAAATTGGACCCATTGCACTCCACGAGTCGACCAGATGTAGGCGTCCGGAGGTGTTCGCTTACGGGTACCAGTCGCTTGGAGCGCAAGGTGATATTCACATCGTACTCGCTTGCTCGCACAGCAGGGCGAGTCGTCGGAATTCGCCTTCGCGACTCGGAAGCGCTCCTGACGGATGCCGTCAGGAGCCCTTCCGAGCGCGATCGGAATCGGGCCCTTAATAGCAAACTGATCCTGAGCATGGTTAGAACTTAGACATCCCTTTTGGGGCACCCTGTCTTATAAGGAATTGACAGTCGAGAATTACTTGATAACCATCAAAGAGAAAATCTGCTTTCTTCAGCTTTTCTGAAGGCATACAATATCAGAGGGTGTACGATGAAGAGACTCTCAGTGTATTCTGTGCTTAGGACACCTTTTGAGGTAAAAGTCACTGAGATCTGCAAGTAGCAGGGTCGGAATTGAAAGACTAAATAATAGCTCTGGAGTAAGAGTAAACAGAACTGGAATATTAGGGGCCCTTGATAAAGGAACATTGTGCTCTGTGATGGAATAGTTCAAAAGGAGAGAACTTTGGAATTTAAATGAAGATGCAGCTTTCCTGACTGCAGTGAATAAAGCATGGTGTACAGACCGCAGAGAAAGGTAAGCGTGAGCTCTGTATACCAGTGCATAATATGATTGACAATGATGCTGATGAGGCCACATTCTGGCCCTTTAAGGATTTTGCATTTAGCTATCAAATGTATGTGACGTATGGGTGGGGCAAAGAAGTGAAGAACTGAAGCACTGATGTATTTAACTCTTAAATAAAAGTCCTTGTCAACTCAATATTGGAGCATGAGAACAAAATGATGTTTCTGAATGCTTTTAAATGGGAGAAAATTAAGAATTAACTTAATGATGAAGTTAACTCTCCATTTGAATTTACTCCCATTTTGAAGGGTCACATTTACAAACAGCAGGCCTCTTGCTCCTAGTGGCAGGTAGATACTGTGCCATATTTATAACTGAAAAATACAGTCATTTTGTTTAATGAGAGAAATTTAAAGTGAAGAAACATATTTTAGTTTGTGACATACTGAAGACCTACAACACTAGTAACTCTTACTTCCTCGCCTTGTTCATGCTCCACATCTGAGCCCATCCTCATCTTCTGTTGATTCCTCTGAGCTTACCTTCTTGCTTGCGATCCTCTACCACTATATGAGGCCACTGAGAGTCAGAATCCAACTCTACATGCAGGTCTATTTGAGATTTGTATCCCATCTGATAATGATGCTGATCACAGGCTGCCTAGCCATGAGCAATGCCTGAATATCATCACCAGTGACAAAACAACACCAGTTCGAGGATGGCTCTCCGAGATTAATCTATATGGCTTCACCCCTCAACTTGGAAGCAATACCGAGCTTGACACCAACCTCGGCTTCAGAGCTCACCTTGAGTACAAAAAGTGAATGCCATTAGCTATCATTCGAATGTTACATTATTCACACTAGGTACGGTTTTTCCATGCCATTTTATTAAAAAGATCAAGTAACATCTGGATCAGATGAATATGAATGGGAAGTCTGACAGATAAACATAGCTTTTTAAGTTCTATGGAATGGGCGATATCTGAGTAATTCCCCAGCAGCTGGCTCATTTAGACATAGCCAAATTCAAATCTCTATTACACTTTTGTAGTAACTTAAACCTTTATAGTATTCCCACCTCCATTGTTTTCTGTGGAAGGGTGTTGCAGTTCCAGTGGTTGGCCTTGTGTAGTGCTGGTCTAACTACAACAGTGTTAGTTAATATCGAAGTGTAAGTTACTACAAAAGTGAATTTTGAGTATACTGGAAAGTCGTAAACATATTCAAAAGTGTAAGTCATCTTTTTGAATCAGGCTCTAAGGGCCAGGTGCATCATCAAACCATTTTGCGATTTCCTAATTGCGAATCCTTGCGATTCGCTATTAGAAAATCGTAACACGGAATGCATGAAAGTGTGTTTAACACTTTCTGCGATTCCTAGGGGATGGAAAATGACCTACCTCTTGAATATTAATGAGTTAGGTCGCAATCTGCGACACCCTAGGAATCGCAAAAATCACAGGGATGGTGGCCTGCTGGGGTCAGCAGACCACCATGGCCGTGATTGCTTTAAAACAATCTTTTTTTGTAAAGCACCCTGTTTTCCTTAAAGGAAAACGGCTTGCTTTACAAAAAAGAAAATGAAAACTTTTCCTTTCATTTTCTAAGAGCAAGCAGTGGGCCGTGGGACAGTCACAAAGAGGAAGGAGTCCCTTGGGGACCCCTTCCCATTTGTGAATTGGTTACCACCTACTTGAAGTAGGTGGTAAAATGTGAATGTTTTGCAACAGCATTTCGGTCGCAAAACATTCATGCATACCGATGCGAATCGCTATTAGAAAGGGACGCCCTAAACACGTCCCTTCCTAATAGCGAATCGCAAACCCATTTGGCGATTCAGTAACAGGTTACTGAATCGTAAAATAGGGTTTGCTGCATCAGAAGGGCGTTTTTCTTTGCGTTCGCAAACAGCAGATTCTGTGAATCGGCCTTTTGCGAAGGGAAAAAATGCTTGATGCGTCTGGCCCTAAGTGTTTATCCCATTTGAGCTCTTTGGTGCAATTGAGAATTTTAGGGTCAAGGAAATGGTTTTAAGGAATCACAAAGCTATGGAGATTGAGTTTAAAGTAAAATTCAATGCTAGTTAGCAGATAGTGCTTGACATATCATATACCTATAAACACAGCATAGGAGTTTTAATCGCTGAATGTAATCTTCATGAGATATTCAAGATAAAGGTTGAGAAGAATATACAACCATGGCAATGGCCTTGAGCGGTATTGTTGGTAGATTAGACGAGTCCAGACGCTCTCTAAAAGCGAACTTTAACCATAAAAGTACAGTTGGCCCAAAAAAGGTGGAGCCTCAGCAGGTGGGTTTGATGCTGTGTACTCCTAAGGGATTTATACAGATTGAGGCTGAGAATGTCGAACCATGAGGGAGCAAACTGTTATCGAGTGTTAAAAAATGTGCAAGCTGTTTCATAAAAATAAAAGATTTTATGAGACATACTGAAGTAAAATGCAGACCATTTCGAAACTTTTCTGTCGCTTGGTAAATAGTGAGGTCATAGTCTCTCCTTCCAGTTTGAAGGGCCAAGTCTTAGAATTCCAATTGGCCAAATTTATATCTGAAACATATAAAAACTTTGTAGCTGTTTTGTAGATTTCTGGGACTATTTTGATCTGGAGGCTGTGGGAAAAGTTAACTAGGTGGACTACCCCAAGCCTATTTAAATTGGTCAGGAATAGTATCTGATACAATCCATCTTGGTACTGGCTTAAGACAGTGGTGTATTTTAGCACCTCTCCAGCTTAGTCTATTTATCTCAGATCTTCCGACCATGTTACCTAGCACAAACCTTTTTCCACTTAAAATTGGAGATTATGTTTGATGTATGCAGACCATCTAGTAATCACAGATTAAACAATGCAACGTCATGCTCTTCGCTTCTATTGTGAGGAAAACAGACTGTTGAGATGGAAGAAACTAGGGGCCTAATTACGAGTTTGGTGGTCCATAAGACCGCCAAACCCACAGTGGATGTGTGGTGGTGTTTGAGGACCGCCGCACCAGTGGTCCGACTGTCGTATTACAACTACAGCGGCCCAACTGCCATAGGGCCACTGCAACTACCAGGGATCCGCAATCTCTGGCAGTCGCGTGGTGGTCTGAGGGCTACAATATGCTGGTGGTGCTGCTGCGGCACCACCAACCATATTGCGAATATCCTCACCGCCACAGATTTCATTTTCATGAAGTGGTGAGGAAACTAAGTAGCGCCCCTTGTTACCTCATGGACTGAGGATGATGGTGTCCCCCTTTCTGTATGCCCCCCCATTTCTACATGGCTATGCCGTGCAGGAACGGGTTTTGGCGTTCCCATTGCGGTGCCTTTTTAATGGGCACCGGCCCTGGAAGACCAAAGGACCACCCACCAGACCACAAGAAAACTAATAATCTGGCAGGCGGGCAGTGGTGAGTTTTGGAAATGTGGGTGCGGGGCAGTGGCGTGCTGTAGGGCGATAACCTTGCTGATACGACCTACAGGGTCGTATCAGCATAATCCACCCCAATGTTGGGGATAGGTAAGTGTGCATTTTAGCAGATGTTAGGTTTTGGCAAAAATGGCAGTTTTGCCAAAATCTAATGTGTGCTAAAATCATGTGGGCTGCCTTGTAAATATCGCGATGTAAACATCAGCGATATTTGCAAGGTAGTCCATCTTGGGTACGCCCAGTAACGGCCACTTTTCATCTCATTGGAGATGCAAAGTGAGGCGTTGGGGAAAAAGGGTGCTAACATGCGATTATGCATGCTAGCACCCTCTTGTAAATAGGGCGCTGGTTTCATCTCCGCTTTTTTGGCTTTGTATGCCAAAAAAGCGGAGATAAAGCCCTTGTAAATATGCCCCTCCATGATTTACGCAGTAAGGCTCAAGTTGGATTTAGATTCCTGGCCAAATCACGGGGGTGAAGGGTTTTGTGCAGCATCAAATGAAGTAATAGGACAGAAGATCTCTCCTCTCTCATGCTGCAGGATATCACGTGACGCTCTATTGAATCATCATAACTTATTGTTACCGTAGACAAAGTACAGAACTGGGAATAGATATTTGTATGAGTGGTGAGTCCACACCTCTACACAAGGTAAAGGGAGCCCCTTGAGATGGGGCCAGGGAAGGCTCAGTGGCCAGGGACAGGGGGTATTGCAAGAGGAAGTTAACTTTCATATTGGCAGCCTGAGCGAGGCTGAGATCTTTCCCTACCCGTATCAGGTCCTGGATAAGTGATCATGAACACAATTCTCAATTTCTGGATGGGAAATGATTGGAGAATTCCCACTTTTAGGAAAAAGAATCTTAGAAAATAATGCCTATTTTATTTTTGGTGCGATTTTAAAATGGCATATTTCTTAACACATCTTCTTTTAGTTTGCTCTCTCTTTTTAAGTGAGAGGAAAAGGATTCTTGAACCAAATTTTAGGAAATATGTAAGTAGAACAATTCATGAGTCACTTTATTGTCAATGGTGTTGGGACGTGGCACTCACAATTGCAAGGTGCATTCTGTTGCTACAAAAGAGGTTGTTTTAATATCGTCCAGAATTTTGATTCTCGGAACAGCATGAGAATGTTACTGGTTTTAGATGATTGAATCTGGGTCATTGCATAATAACTCACCTATTGATGTAAGCAGAAAGGTTAGGTGGTTGCATGATTTACGGGTCAACGACCTTAACCCGCATACTACAATATATGTGTGGGGATTTTAATCGATTTCGTGTGCTTATTTAATAGGTGTAATCATTAATTTGTGTACCATGTAGGTGCAGAAATATGTCCGGTTTTAAATCTGTATTCCTATAAGAAATATTTATTGGAAAAAAATGAAACAAAAATGATATATTGCATGCTGTGATAGAAACCGAAGCAATTTTCTTTGCCCTGCAATGTTCTGCCAGTGTGTTTATTTGCTGTGACTCCCAATGTGCTGGCTCACTGACTCTGGAAAGCTACTTCTGGAAAATCAATGTGTAATTTCGGAGTACAGAAAACAACTTTTCTTGATTAGACGCGCTTTTTAAAGTTAAATCTCATAGATAGATTGCTGCTCCCAGAGAAGAGTGCTAATCATTTTCAGCATAATTGAGATGAAACGGACGGAGATTGCTTGCGATTTGTTTTGCGCCAGATGCAGGCGAGAGGAGTGTGATGGGACCTGTATTTAAATACTTGAACCTGAATTCAATAGAAGACGCATCAGTAAATAGTTCAGGGAAGAATCAGTAAAAGAGGTGTGGTGGCCCAGCATGGAGCCCGGGAACTCTGGCTCAATCACAGCCTGCTCACAAGTCCCTATCTGCGGTGTCCTGCAAGGGGGGTGGGGCACCATGCTGTCACTGATGTACAATACGCTCATTCTCACGGCCCCTATTGCAAACATTTCTGACCAGTCAAAGTTCATGCATTTTTTTTAATCGCAAATGGATTGGACAATAATGACGTGCTCTTTACCCTTCACATGCGTAGTATTTCAGAGTAGTGACAATGAGTCTTGTATCCCTTGCACGAGCATTTTCTCTAGAATCTGTCAGAATTAACCAGGGTCTTATAGGCGTAAAATGCAATCAGGCTCCTCAGACGTTAGTGCGATTCTTGGGGCCAAATGTTATTGTGGGCCCTTAGGGATACTTCTGCTTACGTCAGGTGTCATTAGCACCTGTTTCAGAATATTTCTTTTTTTTTGTTTAAGAAATTTTTATTGAGTTTTCAGAAGAAATAAAACACAAAAAATACAAAAGGAATACATTCAAATAGAGAATCAAAATCTTACTTACAAATTATAGAAACCAATTAATAAGGAGCAATATAAAAATCCCATAAAGTGATCAAACAATAACGGAAATGAAGAAAAGAAAGAGAACTAAAGAGAGAGGAGAAAGAAAAGTAAAAGGAAGGTAGAGATCAAAGAAATAAGGAACATAAATCATAGAATAAAAATCAGAGAATAGCAAATGTCCTGAGACCATATAAGATATCAGAAAAAAGAACCAAATTAGGAAAGAGGAGCATGTGAAGAGAGATAAGATGTAAAAGGTAACCAGAGGAGATCAGATTTAATTTTTTGAGAAATGACAGAAGAAGAGACACTGGCAATCCGATGTTCATTACAAATAAAATTCCACCACATTAATGAAGATATTTTCGAATTGTCTTTCCAAGAAGATAAAATGACTTTGAATGCCAATGCAATAAAAAGATCAAACAATAAAGAAATAGACGTGGAGTCATCCAAATCCAGTGAAGAGGAACCTAAAAAAACATTATGAAATGACAAACTCAGATTACAATTAAAAATGTTCATACATTTTGACCAAACTGATTTCCAAAAAGTCAGAACATTAGAACAATCATAAAGGAGATGTCTCAAAGTGCCGGTATGCTTAGAACAAGACCAGCATAGTGGAGACAAGGAAGGGGAGAACTTGGATATACAAACAGGAGTAATAACAGCTCTATTGTAAATAAAATACAAGGATTGAGTTATACGAGCAGCCGCAGAAATCTTAAATAACTTAGACCATAATTTATCCCAGACATCAATAGTAAATGAAAGGGATAAGTCTATTTCCCAAGCAAGTTCAGTAGGGGATTTAGATCTCTCGGTTATATGTAACAACAATAGTTTATAAACAAGAGCGGCTTTACGTTTATGCATAGGAAATAGACTGTATAATGGTGTTGGGGGAGTAAGGGATGGTGAGGTTGCAGGAGAGTCAAAAGAAGCTAACTGTACTTGTATAGCAGCTGAAACTATGAGATACTCAGTAAGAGAAGTGTCAGGTAGTTGAAATCGTGTTTGCAAATCAAGGAAGGGAATAACAGAGTGTTGAAGAAATAATTGATGAACAAAAATAATGCCCTTCTCCTTCCAGTGTTTGTAGTAAAAAGATTTACCCTTGTATTTAAGAAATTTATTATACCAAATAGTAGAAGATAGAAAGCATTGAAAAGGAGTTAAACCCTTAGTGAATGTATTATATAATACATTTTGGGAATATTTTATAATAGGATTATTAGAGATGAAAGTACAATTAGACATATAAAGCACATTCTGAAAAGAAAAATCCTTTAAAGAGGAACACTCCAAAACAATCCATCTTGGTATAGGAGTATCAGCAAAATTAAAGGATAGAGCAAAGGACTGTTTGATTATAAAGGCTGAGTGATAAGCCTTAAAATCGGGAAAACGTACTCCACCTTCAGACTTAGGGCGTTTAAGTTTTATAAGGGAAATACGTGGGTGTTTCTTATTCCATAAACATTTTACACAAATGGAATTAATTTGTGACAAATATGAAATGGGAATGCGAATAGGCAACATAGACAATATATAAAGGACATGAGGTACAATCATCATTTTTATAGTATCTAACCTACCCCACCAAGAAAGATATAGTGGGGTCCAGGTAAGAAGCAAAGATTGAATTTTAGTAATTAATGCTGCAAATGTAAATTTAATTGTGGCAGGTAGGGAAGCGGAGAACCAAATACCAAGGTACTTAATTTTCGTGGGGCACCAAGTAAAATTAGTATCATTAAACATATATTGATAACATAACGAGTTCAGGGGTAAAACTTCTGTCTTGGATAGATTTAAGTTATAACCAGAAATGCTGGAGTATAACCGAACCTCATCCAAGAATGTGGGAAGGGATGTAAGAGGATTAGCCATATATACCAATATATCGTCAGCATATGCTGATAATTTAATTTCTAAAGAGTTATATGCAAAGCCAGATATATGAGCATTAACTCGAATGCGCTCAAGAAAGGGTTCAAGACAAAGGACAAATAACAAAGGGGAGAGAGGACAGCCCTGACGTGTACCACGAGACAAAGAAAAAGATTTAGAAAAGTGATTATTTACAAAAATACTGGCCCGTAGGCAGGAGTACAATAATTTAATATATGAAATGAAGGTTGGACCAAAACCAAACTACTGGAGGGTTCTAAACATAAATTGCCAATTAATACGGTTGAACGCCTTTTCTGCATCTAGAGACAACGCTGCAAGAGGAAATTTAATTTATTTTGCATGAGATATAACATTCGCAAACATTCGAGCATTATCTGCTGCTAATCTACCCTTAATAAATCCAACTTGATCAGTCTTAACCAATAATGGAAGAAGACTCTCAAGACGAGTAGCAAGAATCTTTGCAAATATCTTACAGTCATAGTTAATTAATGAAATAGGGGACATTCTAGAGATAGCGAGGTTATCGCCCTTTTGCAGGGAACATCGCTGTGTGCCAAATTGTGGTTCTCGGATGTTGGGGAAGCTAACAGCTGGTGGCCCTTCTAGTCTTCATTTATCCTGTACTTAAATGAACAGTTTTACCAGGGTTTTTTCTATTTATGGCAATACATTACTTTGCTAGGAGGGAATATTCAGTTTTGTTGGCCATGTTGAAGCTAAATGCTCCAATATGTATTTACCAAAGATACTGCTTGATACTTTCATTTGTAAATTGATGCCTTGGTCAAAGAAACCTGCGCTCACACCGAATTAAAAGTTAAAAAATATTTATTAGCAACAAAAAAATATGTGAATCACAGAGCTGGGCAACAAGGAGATCCCCTAGCACCCCATAAGCATAAAGGCTAAAACACAGAAGTACAGAACGTAGATTTGTATGGTTCATACCCAGGGCTCCAACAGAGATGGTGTGACAAACTGAAAGGAAAACAGTTATACAGAAGGAGAAAGTGAAATAGGTCACATTCAACCTCTAAACCAATACATAATTGTAAACTTTCAGAGCTGAGCGAGTTATTCTAGAATTCTCATCTATGATGGCAGGCATGAGAGTGAGGCTTTACGCGTCAGAGATGAACACAGCTTGGTAGCATCTCAAACAGTAAGCAAGAGAATGTCTGCAGCTGTCTCAGTGACCCAGAGGCACTATTTCTAAATTCCGCAATCCCTCCCTTTCACAATATTTATTAAATAGTATTTAGCTCACTTTGTGAGACACATCTTCATTAAAAAACTTTAAGCGAGTCATGATCAGACTTTTTACCTACATTATTGTCAATTTCTGGTAAGGTGAGGGGGGAAGAGGGAGAAAATGCTTCATTTCCTGCATATCAGTTAATGGAACATGCAAATCCTGAGGAATATAGAAAATAGGATAAGTACAATGAAAACTGCCAAGGTATATTCATTCCTAGTCCCTTAGATATGCCCTTTAACCATGAACATATACTCTATCCGCAAAGGCCAAAGCCATTATTAATTACGTTGAACGCCTTTACACTATTGTGGTTGGAATCAGTCTAGTCATGTATACTCAATGAAATATTTGGCATGAATGACCAGCTTTGTGACCTCACAAATGTACCAAGGACAGAGTAAAGTTTTGCAGCAAGACAGTCCTTTGGATTTGGTCCCATACATAGGGAAATGGATAGCAGAGACATTGTCAGTTTCAGATATTTTTCCAGGCAGTCCTTTCTGGTGCGAGGATGCTGCACGGGCAGGCTGTATGGAGAACACGGAGTGATTAGGATCACAGGATCCATACATGTACCTAGGTAGCCAGGTGTAAGCTTGACTTCAACAAACAGGGTGAGTTCTAGGGTTCTCATAACAGCAGCTTCAGGAATAAAGGAGCCCAAGCTTAGAACCAGATCAGGCTGCAAAACACGCATCACAATCACTGTGACCCACACAGCTGCTTCCATTTCAGGCGTCCCAGGCCATTCCATGGGAAGTATCAGCAAGGTGACTAGCAGGGGGCATGATGTAGTCATCAACATTTAAGGGGAGAGGAATAGAAGATTTTTAGCATTCGACAGGGAGGTGCCCCCCAAGACATAAGTCAAGACTTTGTTCTTCTTTATCAAAAGGAGCCGGCATAATTGACATGCCCGCTCGAGTGCCAGGGGGAAATGGGCACAAATCGAGCAAGAGGAAAGATTAAGGCAATGTCGGTCATGTTCTAAGAAGTGCATAAGGATGTTCTCACTGTACACAGATCACTGATCTTATCAATGGGTAGCAAGCAGGGCACAGAGGATCTCTGCCACTTGCTCCCTTTGAACAGACCCACCAGGTGAACCAGACACCAAGGCTCATAGGGATGAAGGCCCCCTAGATCCATCGAGGGATGGGAGGCTTCTAACTTCCCCCGCTGGAGGTGTTATCGGTGGGCGGGAAGAAAGACTGCATCCTGTTGAGAGCAAGGCTGAGGAAACTTGGCCCCACATGCTCCTGCCTGAGTTGATGAAGTACAGTTGTAGAGTGCAGGAGAGACTTGGCTCACAGCTGCAGAAGCAACAGCAGGGAAGAACTTTGGGCTCAGTTGTTCTCTGGCAGTGGCTGGCTTGCACACAGACTGGTGTTCCACAGCCCTTTAAAGCAGGGCTCATGTTGTGTAGGTCTGGCAAAGGACTATACCAGCCAGGCTGGAGGGTGCATTTCTGCTGTTGGTGGACCTAATCCCTTTGTTGCAGGTTGTGACAGGCTGATAATGCAGCACAGATCCTTTGCAATGCTGCAGGGTCATACCGTTATACAGGTGTAAATCAAGGCATGCTGGTTACAGGCGGGGACTTTATGGAAGCAGCATGGGTTGTCTCATTATTATTTTGAATTTAGGTTGGTCCTTTACTTATGGATGATTTTAGTGAGCAGAGGCCACTAAGGACATTCTCAGCACAAATCTTAACTATTTTTATGACTTGGGTGGGAAGCACATTTGAAGTATTTTTTTTGTTCTCGAAAGCCTTGGGCAGCTCTTGTAAACGCAAAATGAGTGCACTGGCCATTCCTATTCAAAGGGGGCCCAACGTAGGAATGAAATCCCTAATCAACCTATTCACAACTGTAAGTGTATCATCATTGGTGCGAGGGTAGGCTTCGATCCAGCTAGAAAACATACACACTAAAACCAGGAACAACATTTAGGCATTTGGAAAACGCCCCATTAGATTTTTAATAAAAAGTGGGCAAAGGTAGCCCATGGAGGTGATTCAGCAGCAGGAGTGGTCTTGGTGCCCTTTCCAGTATTATGGCAGGTGACACACAGGTGATAATATGGAGCAAGTCAATGAGTATTGATGGCACAAATCATGCTATGTTTGCTGACGTGGAAGATATTGTGGTATAGATGAGAGGAATTTCGGGCACTACTGCAAACAATATGACAGTGGCAACAATACAAGAAAGTATAGGAATACCAGGAAAACTGGAGCTCAAAACTGCATTAGTAACACGCAGGTCTTGTACAAATCTGTACGTGTTTTTGAAAGGCTTTTGATCGGTAAAATAAGAGAGTTGCTCACACTTACAGTAGACACTAGGGGGCATATTTACAAGCCCCTATCGCCACCACAACGTCACTATTCTCGAAGTTGTGGTGGAGATAGGGGCGTTGCCTTATTCACAAGGCAGCGTTAAGTCACTTAACGTGGCTTAAAGCTGCCTTGTGGATAAAATATATGAGTTTTATAAATCAATTGATATAATCATAAGTGAATAAATCAATCAGCAATGGGTGTATACTTTTTGTAGAAATGTATAATCAAATTGTTTAATTTTAAGGGTACAAAACAATATTCACATATACATAAGTGACAGTGATTGACAATCTTCCAGATAAAAATGTCTACTAGTAATCCATTTCAAAGGCCTATTTACAAAATAGAAATCTTTCTTTAGCATTCAATAAAAAATTCCTATATAACAATTTATTCATGGAAAATGGTTTAAACTGGTCGACGTTTTGGTCTTGTCACGTGTTACATTTAGTAGACAACCTTCAGGACAGAAAGAATCTTATTGAAGATGGTCTACCTGATAGCAGGAAAAGGAGTCCTATTACCCCCCAACATACCCTTGCAGTAGAATGCAGTCACTCACTGCACCCGCCTGCAAGGGGATCTCTAATCCCTTTTAAAAGCCTGTGGGCAGCACATTCAATGTAATATGGCGTACTCCCATTTTTTGCGCCGGGCACGCCTTTTGAAAGGGGCACCTGGTGCCAACAAGGATACCGCATTCCATAAAACGTCCCCAGATGCTTCGTGGCAATAACGCACCAGCTTGACAATGAAATCTGCTCTCGTGCCAAATTAGCCAAGTCTGCTATTAGCATGAAATGTGTCCTCGTATCAATGTTTGGTGCGAGGGGGCATTTAAACAAAAGAACCGTAAAGAACAGTCACTTGTGTTCTGTTCCTGTGTGTTCACAGTAAATATTTAGAACAAATACTTTTTCACTGTAAGTTTTTACTATGAATGGCACGTAATTACGTGAGGTGGCATTATGTGGTAATTAAGGAGATTTTGTGTAGCAAGCGTAAC
This sequence comes from Triturus cristatus, assembly GCF_964204655.1. Classification (NCBI taxonomy): domain Eukaryota; kingdom Metazoa; phylum Chordata; class Amphibia; order Caudata; family Salamandridae; genus Triturus; species Triturus cristatus. Next base: position 190,031,459 of record NC_140594.1, read on the forward strand.
ATGAAATTCATGGAATTACTCGAACTATACCAGTGTAATTTAAATTTTGAACAGGCCTAGAGTGATGCTCTACATGCCAGAGATGAGCATAACTTGATAGCATTGTGTTAGCACTGAGAAGGAAAATGGCTTTCAATGTTACAGTCATGACTAAGGTACCATTTCTAAATTCTACACTGTTTAAAACCTAATGAATTACCTATAGACAGGGTCGCCTAAAGTGATAGGCGAAAAGTATGCGATTAAGTTATTAAAAGGTAATTTATTCAAATTACTTGTAATATTGCATATAGATCACATATTTTAGTGACTCAAACAGTGAGGAAATTTTGCATGTTTTGCCCAGCATGGTCCAGCATTTTTGGCTTCACTGGAGTCCAGGCATTTTTATATGTAAACAAGCATTGGCAATGCTTGTTTATGACAATCTGGTAGTGCATGCAAACACAGACATGCACAAATATGCACCAGTTTATTTGTGCCAAGTGTCAGTGTTAGCATTGTCCTGGGTGGTATCCCTGAGCTCCTTGTTCCCTTCTTGTAGGGCGGGCTATTCCCCATTTGATAATGGAGATGACTTTCAGATGTGGCCCATGCTGGTCTTCACACAACAAAGTATAAGGGCCTGATTTAGATTTCGGGTGAAGGGTTACTCTGTCACAACAGTGATGGCTATCCTGTCAGCCGAAATACAAATCCCATAAGATATTATGGTATTTATATTTCAGCGAATGGGATATCCGTCACCGTTGTGAGACAGTAACACTTCAGCCGAAATCTAAACCCAACACTAAGTTTGGCCCTACAGTTCAACATCAGCAACACTTTGTGCTAGGTACATGCAAGTCTCTGATAAGCCTGAAGGCCTAGAACAGTCTTACCTGACCCAACGGCAGCTGGCAAGTACAGGGGGACCGGGGTGCATCTTTGCAGGCTCTGGACTCCTGATGCTGAGGGCTGACCTCTTGTGGTCTTTTCTTGATGATGCATTGTCCACCTCAGTCTTTGGACAACCCAGTGGTATGAAGTTGGGTCATTAGTTTAGAGGGGTGGAAGTCACACTCAAATAATAAACACAATCCTTGTCAGGGATAACCACAAAAGTTACTGAATACACCTGAGCTTAATCCTCTGGTAGCTTGGCACAAAAGTGGTTAGTATTAACTTAGAGGCAATGTGTAAAGCAGGCTTCTCCAACGAGTAGCTTGTGAGCTACTGGGGGCTCACCAGCTACCTGCAAGTCGCTCTACTATGTGTAGCCCAGTCTACTATATTAGAAGCTTTTGCTTGGTTGAATTAATAGGTGTACCAAAAGTTTGAAGTGTGTATTGAGATGAACATGTATTTAGTTCCAGAACTCATGAACTGATGCTTTTAGAAAAGATAGATTTCCAAATTATATTTAAAGCTATTATTTGAGTGATAAATCATGCAACTTTGCAGAGACGTATTATTAATATTAGTACCTTGGGTCAGGGGCATTGCAGCTATGGCTGTCATGTATTACTCATGCAGAGGCATTTCACATTGCTGGTAATCATGCATGGGATGGTCACCTCTGTAATCTTGTCTGATGTGGTCACTATTGCAGCACAAATAATAATAGCTTGGGATTCTTTGATCATAAGTGGCTCTTACTACAGAAAAGGTTGGAGACCCCTGGTACATTAATAAAGTGAATATACATCAAAATAAACATCCCAAACCAATTTAGAAAAATAGAGCGATATTTAATAAATAAAATGACACCACAAATAGCGCCAAAAAAACGCCACTCACAGGTATCGGGCCAAAGTCACAAGTTCAGGCCAACTGCGACAGAGCAGATACAGGGATCAGGTTTGTCCCAGTGGGGATTTTACCTTCTCAGAGCCAAGTCTCAGCTGGAGTTTCACGCTGGCAGAGGCCATGAGGAGGGCGATGTTGGCACAAGGAGTAGGTCACTACTGAAGCTTCATGTCGGCGGTTGAGACATGTGTTTTCTGTTTGGTGCTAAGATGTGGTTGTCGCTGCAGCTTTGTGTTGGCTGGAGACGTGGTGGTCATTGCGGACATAGACAGTAGTAGCTGACGTGACAAGCACGTCACCACTGGAGATTCACATTAGTGGGCTTTGTGGATGGTCGGTCCTTGGTGTGAAGAGTCCGCTTGAAGAGCTCAAGACTTTTGTATTTTCACCTACAATTCTGTCTTGAGGCAGAAGGAGCACATTCTGATGCCAGCCAAGGGTCAAGGGCCTGGGGGCCTCCTCTTGGGGATCAGGACTCACTCTAGCAGAGGCCAGCTGCAAGGCTTAGACAATTCCAGGTGGTGCTGGTCAACTGGGCAGTTGCAGAGAAGTCTGTGGAAGCTTGTTGTCTCCCTAAAGCTCAAACTGGTGGTCTGCCAACTGACCCTTGAATTCATTTCTGGGGATCCTGGGTTAAAGGCAATAGGTCTGGTCTTCCTTCTTCAGACAGCAGGGCAGTCCTTCTTCTGAATCTTCCACAGGTCCAGGAGTGCTCTGATGAGAGGTTCCAAAGGTGCCACATAACTAGTGCTAGCCTTTGTGTGGGGGAATTCCATGGCCTACTCCCAAAATGGGTTCTGGTCAGTTCTACCCCTCTCTCTTTCCCCTGAGTTTGGCTCGACATTGTCTAAGGTGCAGAGGCCTGTGCAGTCCTGGTGTTGGTTCCTCTGTGTTTCTGCAGGCAGGGTCCTTTGAAGTGTGATCAGGGCAGGGCACAACTCCTCCCAAGCCATCCTGTCAGGCAGACCCATTTCCTCTGCACCTAAGGACACTTTTGTCCTCATGTCTAGAAGGAATACACAACACACCTCTCAGCCATTCACAGTTTTCTGATCCTAGACTTAAAATCTTACTTTACCATTAAAGACGATGGTAAACTACAATTCAAATGAGTGGAAGAAATATTTCTCTATCTGATCCCAAACTGAAGTTATCACTTAACAGGTGTAATGAGGTACCAAGGGTTAGCCTGTGGAGGATATAGCCTCACAGGAGTGAAAAAATACTTAAGGTGTTGTTCACTGCAAGGACATGTAAAACCTAAGTACACATGACCTACTTTTTGAATACAATGAACCATGCTCTATGACAATTTAGGGCCTACCTTAGGGATTACTTGCAAGTATTAAAAAGGAATGTTTAGGCCTGCCAAAAGGTTTATATTGGTAGGTCGAAATGGCATTTTTAAACTGCACTGCGGGCTTCAGTGGCTGGCCCGAGGCATGCTTTATGAGGCTTCTTTAGTGGGTGGCACAAAGAGTGCTCTTATCCCCTAATAGCAATTACTTTACAGGCTCTGGGTATATGTAAAACCATTTACTAGGGAGTTACAAATAAATTCGGCCTACACCAATCAGGTATAGGCGAATTTCACCATGTTTAAGAGAGAGAGAGCATAAGCACTTTGCAACTGGTTAGCCAACAAAATCGAGTTTGCAAAAATAGGGGTGTAGAAGCAAAAAGTATGGAGGAATACCACACCAAGGATGTCAAGTCTAACACAGCATCAGTGCTGGATGTTCTCTCAGTGGCTCCTTGGGCAATTAGGAAGTGTTCTTCACAGCAGCATTGGCATGATGATCCAGGGCGATGCCTCTGACTCCACAGTGGCCACCTCATGGCACACCGGTGTCGCCGACGTCACGTTCCCAAGAACAAAAGCTCTGTTTTCCTGGTGGTTCCGCCTGGCACATGAGGTTGCTGGCTTCACTGATCACAAGTGCAACAGCCCTAGTTTCATGGAGGCTCCCTCCTGGCATATGGGGATCTCAGACTTTGCTGATCACAAGGGCGCTGGCCCTAGTTCCATGGTGGCCCTCCACCTGGCAGAAGGGGGTCACCGATTTCCACAAGAACGGGCGGGTGGCACGGACTCTCGCAACAGTTCTGACTGGATTATGCATCTCAAACTTTGCACAGGATCCTCTAGGCAGGTTCCCTGCTGTGCCTTGCTCCACCAGGTGCTTTCCTTCTACTCAAAGGGTTCACTGGCCTTGCCAGTTAGATGGCTGGTGCTCCATGCTCTGGACAAGTGATGGGCTCTCACCAAGCACGGAGACTAGCAGACATTGGTTCCCAGTACTCTTTGCAGCAAATCAAAGTCTTTTGAGATCTTCTTTCTATGCTGATTAACGACTGCCTCACCTTTATAGTCCAAATCCAGACACAAAAATGTGATTTAGTGTTTGGTCCTTTGTGGGTGTCGACTTCTTTGAAGTGTGTTTTCCTATGCCCTGTCCTTTGTCGAAGGGACAGTCTGCCACAACAAGAGGGTCTCCACTTTTGATTGACCCAAAATACCGGCCAAGTGAGTAACTAGGGATCACAACCGTCTGTCAGCCTTCACTGACAAATGCCTCACAGAGCTGCGAAGGCCTACGGCTTCCCCTCTTTCACGATTCCCTGTCAATGAGCCCAGGCCACACTGACCAGTACCTTTTCATGAAATCAAAGAGACCGTGGATGTGCACAAAGGATGCTCTGCTCCCCTTTCTCCTGTGTATGTAGTCTTAGTCAAGCACTCAGGAATGTCAGCAATCCACCTCTTCTGCCTGGAGGTTTCAGTCCTCACTTCCACTAGCCTGTCCAAGCCCTGGTCTTCCCAAGGTGAATCCTACAGGCCTCCATGTTATGCATCCTGCACTGGCACTCATACATTCCAGCACGCACATGCAGGTATAACATGCTGCCTTGCGCTATACACAGTAACTATTTAGTCCAAGTGTGAGGTAAGTACACATCAGCGAAACTGTACATGAGTGGTCAGGTAGGCAGCTTTTCAGTGACACAGGTAAAAAGGTCTGTTTGTTCTCACTGCTGATCCCTACTAATCACAAAACGAGTATGCTGCCACAACTAGTCTCATACCACATAAATACTGGTGAGGGCAGTAGCCCTTTACCACTGTAAGGGTAGCACTTGGGTCTCCTCTCCCAGTTTAACAGGTCCAGGTCATGGCACACTTGCATGACCCTGGTTCGTCCAAGACCAAAAATCAATAGCAGGGATCCAAACATCCATGCAGCTGGGCACTCAAGCCAGGGGTGCACATCTGTCACTGCTAGACATTGGGTTACTGGTGGAGGGAGGTGAAAGACTACTTAAGCAGCAGCCACAATCCTTGAAGGGGTAAGGCACAAGCAAACCCCAAATCCACCTGTGCTCAACCTTCGGATAGCTTGGCACAGAGCAGTTAGGCCTAAATTAGAGGCAATGTGTAAAGTATTTATGCAGCACTTCAAACAATATTAAAGTGAAAACACAACACAAGAAAAATCCCATGCTAATTTAGGAAAATAGAACAAAATGTAATAAATAAATCAAGACCAAAATGACTAACATCCAATCAGTAGAGCCGGAGATATGCAATTTAAAATATTTAAGTGAAAATAGTGCCAAAAAGCCCAACGCGCCATTCAAGACTATCTGGTTGTGTGAGACTGGGCAAAAGTCACAAGTTCAGGCCGGCTGCAATGGAGCACAGTCAAATACAGGGCCAAGATTAGTCCCGCGGAAAAAGTTTCCTTCCCAGTCCAGCACAAAGAGTCTTGTTCATGATGGAGGGGGCCGCACTGAGCAAGGAAGTGTAAAGGATGGTCATTGTTGTAGCAAGAAGAACAATAAGGGTGTTGTGGACCATTGTCACTGTAGCGTGAAGATCCTGCTGTTATCGCGAGTGGTCGGGCTGTAGCTGTGGGGTGGTGCTCTACGCGCGTGGTCGATGCTGTAGCGTGAAGTGTCCGGTTGATGGAACTGCGTATTGGTGGGCAGTGGAAGTAACAAGGTTTTGCATTTGTGAAAAGACCAAAATCTTCAATGCAGCTCCACTGAGGCCACATCAAGGGTCCAGGTACTGAGAGGCACCACTTGGTTACTCCAGCTGGATCTGGGTGATGGTTCAGGTGTTTGGTAGCCTGTTATGTCCCTGTGACTCTGGACAGGAGCCCCCTCAGACTAGCCCCTGGAGTTACTCTGGAAGTCCTAGGTTCAGGTGCAGGTCCAAATCCCTATGATTAAGGCAGGAGGGCAGCTGGTCAGCAGGGTATCAGGGCAGAAATCCAGCAAGGCAGCAGTCCAGCAAGCCAGTAGTCCAGGGGGTCTGCAGTCCAACAGAGTGGCACTCCTTTCAGCAGCACAGCAGGCCATCTTCCTGGTAGGGACTCCACAGGTCCAGAGGTGTCTAGATACGTTCATTTCTGATGCCCACAATGTATATCAGGTGTCTCATTTGAAGTGGGAGAAGCTTCTAAAGGATTCTCTTTGAAGTGCACAGGTTTCCTGCCTTTCCTGTCCTAGCTCCAGACTAACTACAGGGGGGTTGCAGCCTTTTATGTGAAGGCAGGACACAGACTAATTAAGTGTAAGCAGGGCTGTGCCCAGCTCCATCCTCCCATCCTGCCAGTAATGATCATCCAGGCACAGCTAAGCTTTCTATTATGCATGGTTGTCTAGGAGGAATACATAAAGCCAAACCGTCAGCTACACCTAGTCATGTGACACAGAGACAGGCTGCAGGCACTAAATGACCAAGACAGGAAAATGCCAAATTTCTAAAAGTGGCATTTTCAAAATTGTGATTTAAAAATCAACTTCACCATAAGAGAGGATTTTTCATTACAATTCCAAAGAGACCAAGCATGAACTGGTTACCAGTTCCCATTTGGAAGTTACAGCTTATTAAATGTAATACCGTAACTCTAAAGTTATACTATGGGAGAGGAAGGCCTTGTAGTAGTGAAAAATCTAACGTTAGCGTTTTTCACTACCAGGACATGTAAAACTTAAAAGTACATGTCAAACTCTTTTAATACACTGCACCCTGCCCTCTGGGGTGTCCAGGCCTACCCTAGGGGTAACTTATATGTATTAAAAAGGAAGGTTTGGGCCTGGCAAAAGGTTTATTTTGCCATACTGACAGGCTGCAGTTGCAGATCTGAGATTTGTTTAAAAGGGCTACTTCTTTTGGTGGCCCAATCAGTGCTGCAGACCCACTAGTAGCATTTAATTTACAGGCCCAAGGTTTTTCCATAAAAAGACAGGATTTTGTAGAGTATTAACCCAATATTGAAAGCGAATTTTCGAAAGAAAAGCATTCTGTGAAACTGATCTGCTGATGTTTGAAAACAAAAGGAATAAAAGCAGGTTGAGGAGCTTTAAAGCTATTAGGGCCAGATGTATCAAATTAAATTGCGATTGCAAACACTGAAATTTGCAGAATATCAGCATTTGCGATCGCAATTTAGCTGTGTGTAATGTAGGAAAGAAAAACCTACTTGCAAAATAAGGAATCGCGAAATTTGCGATTCCCTGTTTTGCGCAAGCAGTTAGAGAATCGCAATTTGCAATTCCCTAAATGCTATTATAGTAGCCATCGCAAATTGCAATATTGCTTTGAGGAATCGCAAATTACCACCAACTTCAAGTTGGTGGTAATTTGCGATTACCTTGAAAAATTCACTTTTTAGCATTTTTCAAAGTGCCATGTGGCGCACATACATGCCCATAGGGCATGTATGTGCGCTACATGTGCACACATGCACATGTCAGGGGTGCAACAGGGTGTCCTTTAGGAACCCTTGCACCCTTGAAATTGCGTGCGCAATTTGCGAGTACCTATTGGGCACTTTTCATTCCTATGGGCCAAGAATGAATGGGAAGGGATTCCTTAATTTCAAAACGCAATTTGCGATGCGTAATTAAGGAATATTTAGGAATCGCAAAAATGATTACGATTACTACCCACCTAGCATTTTGCGAGTCCTTAATAGCGATTCTCTAAAAATCGCTATTAAGGACTCGCAATGATATATCTGCCCCTTAGTGTTTTCATTTATCAATGGACATTTTTTGCTGTGGCTTTTATTTCATTAGTCATTTTAAGTTGGTAAAGCTTTTCATGACATTGCTGTTAGTAACCCTCTCTTATACATTTGGTGGTTGGACTTCCACTACAATATCAAGTTTTGAATATATCTTCCAGCTAAAATATTGTATCCAGAATATTAGCCCCCACAATATCATGACTGTAAGTTCTTATAGGTATGTGTATGTGTATTTATGGGGAGAGGATGTAGCCTAACGGTTAGCGCCGTCGACTTCAAATCCGGAGAACCGGGTTCGACACTCGACAACAACGCTTAACATTCTGTGTTTCTGGGCAAATCACTTAATCTCCCGGTGCCTAACAAAAATGATTGTGTTCTCATGTAACGCAACTGGTGCTCATGTAAAGCGCTCTGATACCTGATTTCAGGTCAAGTTCGCGCTATATAAAACTTCGAAAAAAGAAAAAAAAGGTCATATTAATTTCATTCACATTCTTAACTCCACGTCTATTTATCTTGAAGATATATGTATCAACAAGGTACCTAGATGTGGAGTTACGAATAGTAAATCTATACTTATACAAACATACTTTCATGACATTGTATTAGTGAACATTCTGGATATGATATTATAGCATGATGCAATATTTTCAGTCGACATTGTGACATACATCTGGGTGATGACTGCTAGTTATCCTGCAAGGTGTGGTCATTATTGTGATTGTAGTTGATGTGGTCACTACTTCAACAATGGTCAAAGCCATTAGTAGCTCAGGACTGTTTCCACTGTGCAGAAGGAGCTCTTGCTATGTAATTGGTTGGAGACCCCTGCATTAGTGAAACCACACTTCTCACCCACAGACCTTTTTTTATAGCAGGAATAATGTATATAATCTACAGATGTTTAAAAAACAGGTATATGAACACAAAGTTCACATCTTACCTGTTCTCCAGTAATATCTTTCAAGAATTGTGATTTGGATGAGACCAACAACATTTCTAAATCACATGAGACACATCTTTGTGGTGCACACAAATTAATAGCTCCTTTATACACTATGGCAGTTTGGTCCCTAATTAGAGAGCTCCGCGATTCTTCTCGTAGTCATTTTGTCAGATGTGTTCATAGAAGTTCTTGCAGGTTTTCATAAGTGCCACCGGAATGGGTAAAATGTTTTCTTTTTTTATAAGTGCATTGGAAGGGATCCTTTCATTTATTAATGTGTTTTTTTATAGTTCACACAAAGAATGCAGGAGTATAATGAAGGCTCAAAAGCCATTTCATTTTTGTTTTTTCATAGAAATGTAAACCAATCTACCTTGAAGGCTCTCTTACCTTCACTGCTGTCCTGTTTTTATTTTTAATGTGAAATGGAGGTGGGGCCAGAGGAACCCTTAATTATAGTTCTTTGTCTCTTTCCATATCACAGACATGAAAGAAGGACTATATTAAGGCTCCCCTGTCACCTGACCTTCATTTAAGATAGAAACAAAAACAGGACTGCAATCTAGGTAAAGGAGCTTTCAATATAGGCAGGCTTTTGTTTCTTAAATTTGTCTGTCTTTAACCCAGTAACACTGTGTTTCCATGCATTAGCTTACTATACCCATGCCCACTGATTTTGCCATTGCTAGTTGAACTATTGGTACTGTTATTTCAAAGACAGTTAAACCTGTTGAAGCCCTGATGAATGTCCACTGTGACTCTTCATCTCCCTTTCTGTGCGTGATCCACCTGATCTGTCACTTTTTCTGTACTGCCTATTCCACATGTATGGTTTCTGCCCCACTCCCCTATCACCGTTTCCTATCCTACCCTTTCCTGCAATACCCTTTCAATCACTCTGTACCTCAACTACTCTTCTCAATCATTCGGTGCCCACTCAACTCTTTCACTGCCTACTTCTCTGTCAATGAGATCGGAACAATATCACTGATCTGCACTACACTATGATACACCAATACCTTCTCAGATTCCAGTGCTTAATTTGTGATGTTGGTTGCAGGCTTTGGGTTCAGGTACCCAGTTTTGGAGTGTGGAACCTATTTATCATAACCGAATATAGCATGTTACTATTCATGCTATCACATCGAGTTCCTTTACAATGCGGTTGTTACAACGACCGCGTTGTTAGAACGCGATACCTTAACAACGCAAGGCATTAGATCGACTTGCTGTAGGGGGCGTGCTGGACTTAGGAACAGTATAGTTTACTATTCCAACTCCAGCCTGCGCAACAGTACTGAAGGTGTTAGAATGATAAATTATACTATTCCTTATGTTAGAGTGCCCCTACAGCAAGTCGATCTAATGACTTGCGTTGTAAAGGCATTGTGTTCTAACAACGCGGACATTGTAACAACTGCGTTGTAAAGGAACTGCGATGTGATGACTGCGTTGTAAACGCTCTCTACCATCATGACCAGACTATGGCTCAGAAGGGTAGAAATGGGAGAAAGAAGGAAGAAGAGAAAGACTGGAAAGCACTAGCACCAGGTGAAAGAATGGGTAACCTATAAAACCGAGATGAAATGACATGAAGTACAGGGCGAGGGTAGAAGAGTGAGGCAGAAGGTGGAATCAAGCCTAGACAGGTTTTGTATTTGGCACCAGGCATTTTCCTTGTGGGCCAGAAGAATAGGGGCCTTTTTTTGAGCAGTGGGCTCGGTTTTGTTTCTGGGGACCGGTTTGGCTGCAGTGCTGCAATATCGTCCCCTTGTAACAAAAGTGGCAGCAGTGCTAAATGGCAGCAGTGCTGCTTCTCTCTAGCATACCTCTAGCATCCGCCCCCACACCCATGCCCCGACGGGTCCGGCAGAATTGCCTGGGCTGATTTGTGTTCCCAGTTGGTACATGAGCAGCGTCCTAGTGGTTTTGAAGCATTTGTCTAAAAGTTTTGTGCTTTGCACATCTGAAATTCTCAGTCCCTACAGCATGGATCACCCCCAAATTTTCCACGGCACCCAGAATCGTTTTTGACACGTTTTGGGGACAATTTCATGAAGATTGGTCAAACTATGCCAAAGTTGTAGGCAAGTAAAAAAATGCTTTTCCTATAGAAACTAGGTCCTAACTATAACCACGTAATGGCAACCGCCAGTAGGTAATAAATATTTCGTATCGGGGGTGATCCGTGCACGGGGGACCAAGAAATAGGGGTAGAGCCAAAGAGAGCAGCGTTCACCATGTAATTTGCTTAGCTGCAAGGTATCCCGCTCAGATCTCGGTGGCTGTGATACCAACCAGCTGACAATGATAGCAGTCGCCACGGCCGATGACGGTAGCGATGGCTATCCATCTATTCAATCGTCACGAAAAATGTTGGATTCAGGAGCAGTAATTAGACGGCAGACTTCAGGTGAGGGAGACGCTTTTGTTCCATCTCACTACTGGTCAGCATTCATAACAACTAACAATAATGCTTCTCTTAGAATCCTCAGAACACAACGTTCTAGGAGGAACCCAAGAAGCGCAAGGTGAAGGGGAAACAAAGGAGAAAAAGAAATACACATATTAACACACATTTACATCATTTTATAATATAACAATAACCTCATCCTCTATCCTTGTAAGGTCGGTAAAGTATGATCCATAAACTGAGCAACAGTAAAGCCTACATATACAGCTCTAAGAAGTGGCTACAGTGTGGTATAAAGTGAGCAACTTTTTCTGAGTGCAGAAACCCTGCAGAAAACCACATTTGGCTTCAATGGAATGGAGCAGCTCACATGAAAGCGCCAATTCAGACTTTATGACGGATTTGCCCCCTCGTTTTTGAGACACGCTGCATGACTTTGATTTAGCACCCCAATCTGAATGAAGACATTTCACCGCCAGACTCTTATGAGCCAATGTTAATATCTAGAAGAAGCAGGAAGCGAGGCAGCCGCCGAGAAACCCATCACAGCGAGAAGGAACCTTTATGGGTTTCTCGGATCATCACTTAAAAAGTAATTGATCTGGGCCATACCACATGGCAGAAAATTGATTAAAGAATTGCTCTTGAACGAGCAACATTATTTACCTCAAGAGCAGCCTTGTGCATCGATATGTCTGCCTAAATAGGACTGGATCGCAAGTATTTTGGAAGAAGTGCCCTGAATATGTCATTACTCTCAATATAATATTATAAAAGTGCATATGCCACAAAGTGAATTGTCTCTTGTTGCTTAAATAATCCTGATATTTTCAGTGAAATAGTTTGTACTCATGTTATCGCCCTTTACATGATGGGAGCGTGGCATGCGCAAATTCCAATCAATGTCTTTCAGGGGTATATTCACAAGAACGTGTGCTAACTACCTCAAGAGTAGAGTAATGCAACTTTCAATATCGCAGCCCATCGCGGGAAAATAACCCCGTGTCAACGTGGAATTCACAACACGGCGGTACCATGCGATAGCCACCAGATAATGCGTCAAATGTCAGCGGCAAAATCAATGGCACGCCGCAAAAATGCGAAACGCGAACGCCAAAAATCATGCGATGAGGTCAATCTCGGTACACAAATCAGTGAAGACCAGCCACAGGCCTGCAAATCCCACACGTCTGGTGGGATAAGCACCATAAAAGCAAGAAAAAAAGAAGCCAAAAAACAATTCAAACTGCGTAGCAACATGGATGCACCCGGACCGAGTGTAGAGGACAAGCCGAACACCACAAGCCCCACGGAGGACCAGCCAGGAACCCAGCATTCATGGAAGGGCAAGGACAAGAGGAAGAAGAAGACAGGGTTTAGTTCGCAGGAAGACAGGATCCTCGAGGTGAGCGAACACCATCAACAACTGTTCGGCACCTCCACTGCAGCACTGGCAACCCAAACCGAAATATGGCAGGCCATCGTTACCAACGTCAATGCTGTCGGAGTGTTGAGGAGGTCACTGGAGGAGATCAAGAGGCGCTCGCATGATCCGAAAAGGCAGACCAAACATAAGCTCGCCGCCAACAGGGAGGCAGCAACGGCAACTGGAGGTGGGCCTCCTCGACACAGGAGGAGCTGGATGAGCTGGAGCAAATGGGGGCCACAGTCAGCAGTGAGGAGACGGTGGCAGGAATTGGCGCCTGGACACAGCACAATAAGACCTGACCCAACAGCAACAGGGTGAGTAACGACCAGGGACGTGGGGGACGGGGGGAGATGGGCAATATGGCACACATGCACAAGTATGCGCAGCACACTGCACACTCGCAATGACCGTGGAACATGTCCCTGATTGTCTTGGCACACTGCAGCACACGTAGAAACGCCAAGTAGGCCCCATCCATAATGTGCACAGAGGGCCCCCCCCATCACCAATATCACAACCGACTCATGCACATGTGCTGAATCCAGCAAAGCAGTGGCTCTGTGACCCACACTGACTATGCAAGTAACACTGCATGTCCGATAGCATGGCAGCAGCCCAAAACAATGACATGGCCCACAAATCGACATGGAGGTAGCCCAGTGCAGATCACATCCGTAAAGGAGCAGGTCACACTCTGACATGTCCACTACACCCACAACCCATGCCGTACAATATACAATACACGCAACAGACGAACAATGCACCAGGCTACAAAATCTGTCCGAGAGCACATATGACCCAAGTCAAAAGCAAATCAAGCCCCGAAAAGCACATCATTCAAAGGAACTCCGCCTCAAAGGGAGAAGGCCACACGAAATCAGAGCTGCAGGGGCAACTCCACCACAATGCAGCACACACACATAGCAATCACAGGACATCAGCAACGACAGCAATGTGGTACAATGTGCAACACCAGCACCACAGGACAGAGCTCACAACAGGTTCCGCTCATGCGTAGTAACTGTCCACTCACATCTGGCATTGCCTGGCACAGTGTGATGATAATGAATGGGTACTACAAGACATCCATCATGTATTAGGAAAACACACTGACTGCCATCAAATAGCCAGCTCCCCAAAACAGTCATAATGGACATTGGCATGCAGTCTGAATGTAAACATTTGCAAATCAACAACATACATGTGAAACTCTGTTAACCTGCATCTCCCCTTAACATTGCAGAGGGACACTAAACACTTACTGCAGAGCAGAACACAAAGCCCATCATTGATGATGTAGAGGACAACCTGCACATATGTCAAGATACCCTCCAACGGATACTGGACAGCCTCTGCACCCCATCCCCAGGAGCAGGGCTGGCCAGCTGCCTTGAGGTGACCCCACCACCTGCACAGACCACACATCAGTAAACACACACCACCACGGCTGTCTCCCAGGACCCCCCGACCAATACATGGAGCACATACAACGTGTATGGTCTTCCCAGGTGGAGTTGGCTGAACAGCTGTGGGTGGGTTTCGAGCTCATGGCAGCCAAACTCGATGCCATATGTGGGTGTCTGAGTCGCATTATGGACCACGTACAGTCCCTATCGGACACCCCCTATCCGCACCATGTTCCGCCACAGACCTTGGCTGACCTCGCTGGTTCTATGAATCGTACACAAGAACTGTGTGGGCAGACAGGCACCAGCCATGACAGCACAGAGTTGGGACAGATGTGGAGGTCAATGGAGACCATGGAGAGGATGCAGGCTGGAAGGATGTCTGACACGGATGGATACCAGCGAGTAGAAGCTGGGGACTTCAATGCCCTGCAGTACTTCATCTTGCCATTGCTGCCACTGGGCCGTTCCCAGATGACTGCAGCTTGAACATCAACACACACAGCTCCGACCCCTGATGTGTCCGTGGCGCACAGTGTTGCTGCCCCATCACCTTCGCAGTCTGATGTGTCAGTGGCACACAGTGATGCAGCCATCACCCCGCCACACACACCGGACACAGAACCTGTATCAGGGGAGTAAGAAGGGGATGTGAACTACTGTGTGAGGAAGGAGGCAGTAGCAACCATCACCGCTGTATGGCTTGTCCCTGCCTGGTTATGACCTATGTATCATGGCCTGGGAAACACCTCATAGTGACCCCCGGAACACTCTGCGACTTTCACCCGGACCCTGACACGAACTACCATTTCTTCAACTCTGGCCAATTACACAGCTATCCTGCTGCGGACTGAACTCTCCCTCTTCCCAATCACTGTGCAATCCTCAAAGGACTCTGGTTGGCACACCACTGGGCTTCCATGTGATGTGGGCTTGGATGGCCATGTACAGCCCCAGCTCCCGCAATCACCTGATTTCGAATAAAACATTCTAAATCACACAGATGTGTCAGCACTATGTTCACTCACGTATGGAGGTATGGCTGGATGTAGGTACAATGATTGCACATGAAGGTACACCCTGGTAACTGACATCTATGCGCATGTGTATACCTGAGACACATGGCCAATTGGATGACTGTGAAGGTGAGTACTAGCTGTGTCCCCATTGCACATCAACAACAATCTCACAACCCTCAACGTAGGCACACGTCCATGTATTGATTAGGGCTGTGTGTAGGACTGACCCAAACGAAAGCAGGCCAGGAGTGGTGTCCTACAACACATGTGACACCAGCATTTCACGTCGTTACCTACTCACACACATCTGTGTGGACACATTCTGTTGTGATATATGACATTGCTCCACATGGTCAGAGGTTGGACACCATACTCACATTGCTGAAGTCACGTAAGTGCACATGGTGTCCAGCACCTATCCAATAACAATGTTTGGTCACAGAGGTGGAGCTTGCCAAAGGGACACCCCTCCATTGCAAATGTGTCAGTCAGTTCCTCCCTTTGTAGGGACGATGCTCATTATAGTGCACGAGTGGACAATCCAAACAACACACCTAACAGTTAGAAACCAGTGGAGTTGCATAGATTTTATTGGCATGTGCGTGTCAGTACGGATGAGGCAACGGCCACAACAGGCAGGGACATGCTTAAGTCACTTACACGCAGCATGGGTACATGTCGAGGTTCAGAAAATGTTGGGGCTAAAATGGGCAACATTCATCATGGATGGGAACGCTCTCAACCCACCTTGCCTTGCTGGATGAGTCATGTGTTGTTTGGCATCTGCCCATTGCCCCGTGTGAGGGGGCACGACTCACTGCCCATGGGATCTGCATAGTGCTCTGCCTCCGGAGTGCGCCGATTGTCTGCTCTGCTGACAGTGATCAGGTGTGAGGGTCCGACAGGTTTACATGTCGTGCTACATTGCCATGCGTGTGCTCTCCCCCAGCAATGTGTCTGAATTGGCAACGTTGCCAAACAACGCTGTGTTGCACCGGACATGGACCTGCATCACCTTGCACAGTGCCTAAAAAATGAATTGTTAGAGGTGCTGGAAGTAGCAGCACAGATTCAGCAACAGAGTCCATTAAACAAATGTGACAAGATGCTTAACGGGGCAAAATGCTATTGTATGTCCCACGGACTTAAGTTACCCCACACGGGCCCTCAGGATCTGTGGCACCAGGAGATACTCGCCCCCACGCCAACAGACCCGGAAAACAATGGAATGCATTACATAATGTAATCACTGAACAATTCAATGCTTTGATTTTGGGGTCACCAGCCTAGAGCCAATCTCATTCACTAAAAGTGAAAATCACAAAATAGGATTTAATGGCTCCCAATTAAGATAGAGTCTCAGTGGAAGTGGAAAGTGCATCTCTCTAACTGAGAGCAAGTGTCTCCCACTCGGAGTGAGTCTCTCTAGAACAGTGGTCGAAGCGCATTAAAAAAAATATGGAACTGTGATCCTTAGTCCAATAGGGGCTGGGTCAGTCAGGTTGGGGGCAGGATCAAAGGCATGGCTAAAAAAAGAACAAAATATTCTCCAACTAGTTTTTTGTTCTTTCACCTTTAAGTAACGGCATATAAAATACACTAATTAAATGAAAAATAAATACAAGTTAAACTAATCAGTGTGAGATGCACTTTATTTTCTATTGTGAAACCTCTTTTGGTTAATGCAATCACTGCAGATGTCTGTGTTTGTAACTAAAGAGTCAGAATTGAAATCTGGTTGGTGCAGTGGAGAATAGAGACTTGTGAGTTTTTAGTGATACAAGGCCAAAGCAAGTGACAGAAAGCACTGTGTATATGTACAACTTTACAAACAGTATAATATAGGCTGCCTCAAAGTGCTCAAAAAGATTTAGGTTCAAGGTAAAAAAGTGCTTCCAAAATGGAAATCTGAGTAATATGCATTCTGTAGCTAGTGCAAACATTTTTTCTAACTGTCCCTTAAAAGCACACACTCCAAACCTCATCAGGTCCCCTTACAATAAGTCTCAAAACTACTCTTCATGGTACTCCATCAATTGAAGCCAATCCCAGCTCCCAAGCTGCCATTACATTTACAAATTAACCAAATGCACACATTCACATTTCTTTCAGGCAGCAGACATCCTGTCAAAAATACTTTTTTCTTGTTCAGCTGCCTGCCCCTCCCTCGGCTTCACAGCACAAGAGACTCTCTCCCTTTCCACTTCAGCTGAAACATCTCAAATGTCGGAATTACCCGTCTCAGGGACGGTTGGGCATGATGTGCCCCTAGGTTCCCGCCTACTTCGAGCTTTGCTTTAGGAGGGAGCGAATCCTGAAACACTCATGGAGTGCAACTACTAGAGGAAGTGACTGAGTGAGTCTCACTCTCTGGAAGCTACTATCTCAGGGGAATGGGTAAGTGGGAATTACTTCCTGGAAGACAGACTAAATCACATCGGAAGAAAGTCTTACTTTTACATGCCATTGAACCCACAGCTCTCAGACTTCCATGCACCCCCCAAGCTCTGGCACAATGTGCCTTATAAGTTATATTTTCGGCTGTTCCCCTATTCCTACCAACCAGTGTATCTAATTTACTCCCAGCTTGACAGCTCTCTCTTGCCTACACCACTTACCTATCTGGAGTCCACGTCCACTTCAACTTTGTGTTTTTTTAAAAGAGCTCAACACCATACATTTACAGATTTATAGGACAGTAAATAGCAAGTGTTACAGTAACAGAGTTCAATAGTGACAATTTTATATCAAATTGTAAAGAATTAAAAGTTGAATAAATGCTGCTGGAATTACCATGTATTTCTCACATATCTCACCAGCAAGTGCTTAACTCACTGAGCTATCTTACTAGCCTACTCAGGATCTCCATCAGTATGGTTCCCAGCCTGATGGACGCTAAAGGAGTCACTGTTACTATTCTCACTCCAATTTTTACCACAATAGGAAACACTGTGAACTCCAAAGGGATCCCCTTTACTACTCCCATTCTAAACATAAGCAGATTGGAGATAGTGTTGGACTCTAAAATTATGTCATTTACTATTTCCACTCCAAGCTAAGATAGATTTAAGAAACTTTTTGACTCAAAAGTGCTCATATTTACTTTTCCCAATTAAGAGTAAGCAACATTGAGAAAAGTTTTGGACTCTATACGGGTCAGATCATTTACTATTCCTACTCCAAACTAAGTCATACTGGGGAATGTGTTGATCCTAAAGGCGTCACATTTACTATTCCCACTCAAAGCTAGGACACATTGGGGAAAATGTTAGCATCTAAAAGGGTCAAATTTACTATTCCCACTCCAGACTAAAACAACATTGACGAAAGTGTTTGACTCTAAAGGAGTCCCCTTTACTATTCCCACTGCAAACCTAACCACAATGGAGACAGATTTGGACTCCAAAGAGGTTGTATTTAAAATTTCCACTCCAAAGTGAACCACGCTGGGAAAGGTTTTGGACTCTAAAAGGATCAGATTTACTATTTCCACTCCAAACTAATTTGCATTGAGGAATGTGTAGAGTCTAAAAAGGTAAAAACACAATATATATAAGGGTCACGGGGGAATTTAATTTAGGGACTACTACACCTCCAATCCCCAATAGACACTACGACAACTAACAGAAGGTGCTAAGTCCGTTCATAAGGAACAGCAAGCCACTAAACGCTGTGAAAGAGTGCAAGAAACTCCTCAGATAGTTAGTATATCACCTGGCGGGAGTTAAGAGTCCATCAGCCCACCCTTACTGGCGGAACTTCGTCATCTGAGACTCTCGGGGATCACGGTCTGGGCCCACAATATCGAGCCAACAGGCCCTGCTGGGTTCACAGCCTGATGCTTCCCGAAAAAGGAGAACTCCTGCCAAGGTGTGTGTTCAAACTCTGAGGGCTCCAGTGATGTGCAGTGCTCTAGTGTGAAAGTGAATTAAAAATGAGAACCTGGGCAAAAAATATGTTTATTGGGAATTGTCCAGGTGTCATATTTAAAAGAAACCAATAGTCTTGAAAAAATAGACTATTTCCTGGCTCAGTCTTATAAGGTCGACATGTTTCAGCCGGTATGGTCAACTGACCCGGCTTTCTTAAGGACCTACAATACGGTGGAAAAATAAAGGCTACTGCAGGGTAAACACATTCAATGTGAATCGCAATATTTAGACAGTGAAGGTGCAATCATCAGATAAGTCTGTGGCGATAGCCACCCTACCGGACAAGCAATCTCGTGCTTGGACGTAAGAACTATGTCTTCTTTCCTAGAAAGAATCCGGAAAATCAACCGTCAGAAAAGACATCTTACACATAAATCACAGCATTCATGACCGCTATTCAACAGTGCCCATTATGCACTGCCTTCTTTACAAAAACCCAAAACGATGGTTGCATACAAACAAAATTGCAGAAAAACTGTTTTGAACTCACCCAGCCTTTTGTGGGAGAAACGCCTCACCTCACCCGGCTGACTGCTCGGAGATGGAGGCACCGCTCTGTTTAAATGTGAGGACAAACAGACAAGTTGCATACTGATACTCATCTGTCCAGACTCTTCACATATACCTTTAAACATTATAATAAACCTAAAAAACTGCAAGGGAAAAACGCGTTTTGGGACCCCCCTTTTATCTCAGCCCCCGCTTGATGAATCTCCCCGAGACTTTCAGGGTAGGAGCGGAGCATAGCGCCCCATTAGTTTTGAAAATTTCGCGAGGATTCGTCGACCGGCGCCAAAGTTATTCCAAATAGAATGTTGCGGTTTTCCTATGGAAACAGGGTCCTAACTATAACTACCTACTGGCGACCGCCAGTAGGTAATACATATATATATGTGTGTGTATATATATATATATATATATATATACGAAACTGCTAAGCTCCTCGAACCTCCGCTTTCAAACCACAACAGCAGCAGCGGCAGCGGCGAACAAAGGAGAGCGGACCCAGATTGCTGGCAGGAAGATTTATTCTTGTCCTTCGCTTAGTGACGCGTTTCGGGCACAGCCGTACCCTTGATCACACACTCATAGCAGGCTGCCAATACATTTTAAATAAGCCACGTGAGTTTCACTTCCTGTGTCACATGATCATGGACATAGGCAACAGACTAGTAAGGAAGACAGATATCGTATAATCGACAATACAACAATCTTAACTTTCCTGCAAACTTAAATAATTTGCTAAATTGTTTGTATATTATTACTGTATAAATACAGAGGAAACAAACCACATACATTGATGCAATTGTCCAAAATTAGACAATAAGTTTAAAGCAAATACATAAATAAATATATTTACAAGTCAACACGGGTACTGGCTAAAATAGTGAACCATAATAAAAACACTGTTAATAAATAGGATAAAATATCACTAATAAAACAGTATCATCATGGTACCACATAGTCCAGCTATGAACCAGCGGAGGTCTAGCATAGCAGTATAAATGCTGATAGTAATGTGGTTTTAGGCCCAGTTGTTGTTGTTATGTATCTATATGCTAGTCTGAACTAATGAAAAAAGTGCCAATAAACTATGTGCAAATACAGTAAATAATCTCCTTTCCTCAAATTAATCTCTTTGGGAAAACGGACTGTCCAATGTGCGTGAAACATCTAAAAAATCCCTACACTTATGAAAAGTTGGGACATGTGCAAAAGACGCAGAAGCAGCAGAGGTTCACTAATGAATAGTGGACACTAGCAAAGACTATGTGTCTAAGAAACCCATTGGATATTCTAGAAAACAAGGTAGTTCAATTCCAGTACAAGGAGGTAATAGATGTCTGAAAAAATTATTATTCCATATACACATATACAAGTATATATATATATATATAAAAAAATATTTAAAAATATATAAATAAATAAATAAATATTTATAAATATTTTAAAATATTATTCAGAGAGGTGGCTATAAGACATCACTATCCTACACAGGTGTAAAAAGTGTACAAAATGTAAAAAGTGTACAAAATGCAGAAAGTGGAAAAAAATGTGTATACCGTTAAGGCAATGTGTATAGATGACAAATCTCCAGTTTGGTCGGAACAGTAGTACAGTATGAATCACCACATAATTCTATAAGAAATTATGTAGATCTTCTGTTGTGTTGAGGCCGTGTGGTGTTCTACTATCTAATTCAAGAATAATGCGCGATTCTAGTTGTCTAAGTTTCTTTTCTTTGTTGCCACCCCTTCTTAGGGGGGGAATCGCATTAATTACATAGTAAGAGAGGCAATTAAGATCGTTGTTGTGTTCTCGTTTAAAATGCCGGGCTACAGGATATGATGGATCATTATTAACTATAGCCCGGATATGCTGCAATATTCTGACGTGCACCTGCAGCTTAGTACTTCCCACGTAACGTAGGCCACAGGTGCACGACAGAACATATACAGTATACTCAGTGCGGCAATTGTAATTTCCTTGAATGGTGTGTTTCTCTTCTGAGAATGGAGTGGTGTAATGAGTAGTATTTACACCAAACTTGCACGCACGACACGAAGAACACTTGAAAAAACCTTTCCTTGGTTTGAGCCACGTACCTGTGATACCAATCTCTGGGCAGCTCTTTACTAATTGGCTCATCATAGATTTGGCTCTTCTGAAAGTGATGGTAGGAGTGTCGGGGAGACGTGGTCCAAGAACTCCATCCGTGAGTACAATAGGCCAATTTTTCTTGATAATAGATTTGATTTTCCTCTCCTGTCTACTGTATGTTGTAATTAGCCTAGGGCACGAGTCAACCTCATTTTCCTCAGTGGTTATAACTGTCTGGTGAAACAAGGTATCTCTAGGTCTGTCTTGGGACTTGACTAGGGCACGGTTCAGAATTTTGTCACTGTACCCTCTTTGTCTAAGTCTGTGTAACACATCATTTGTGCATTTGTCAAATTGTTCAACCGTACTGCAGATACGTTTGATTCGCAGTATTTCGCCGAATGGAATGCTCTCTATTAAGTGCTTGGGATGGCTGCTATTAGCATGTAAGGTGCTGTTCCCTGATGTGGGCTTTCTAAATAAAGTTGTTTCAATTTTGTCATTTTCAATCAACACTCTGACATCTAAAAACTCAATAGTGGATGTACTGATGTGCGAGGTAAAGTGCAAATTCATACAGTTATGATTAATAGTTGAAATAAAATCAATTGCACTTTCCTCATCACCTCTCCAAATCAGAAACACATCATCTATAAAGCGTAGCCAATGCACTACATGGTTGTTGACAATTTCTCGATGTTGTTTCTTTAAGACCTGTTCCTCCCACCAGCCAACATGTAAACAAGCATAGCTGGGGGAGAAACAGGATCCCATCGCCACGCCTCTTTGTTGTTTAAAAACATCATTCCCAAACAGAAAAAAGTTATTGTTGAGACACCAGTTAATTAGATTCATTAGCATTTTGTTGTGAAGAAAAAATTCCCCACCCCTGGAGTCAAGAAAATATTTAACAGCATTAAGCCCATCGATGTGATTGATGCTAGTGTATAGCGACTCAATGTCTAAGGCTATTAATAGAAAATTTGTCTCCCATGAAATATCCTTGATCTTGTTAAGGAAATCCCCAGTGTCTTTTATATAGCTTGGAAGTTTTCTCACAAAATCTTGTAGAAAGAAGTCTATGTACTGGGAAATGTGTTCACTGACACTGTTAATGGCCGAGATGATTGGTCTTCCTGGTACTGGTTGGGTAGATTTGTGCACTTTTGGAATCAGGTATAATGTAGGTAATACCGGGAAGTCAATGTCCATAAATTTGTATTCAGATGCTGAAATCAGACCCTCCCTTTTGTATTGTAGCAGTTGTTTGCGTAGTGATTCTTTGGCATGGTTATACTCTTTGAGATTGGATTTCACGTAGCATTCCTGATTGTTGAGTTGTCTCCTTGCTTCAGTGATATACTCCCTTTTGGGCCAGAGTACAATGTTGCCACCTTTGTCAGATGCATTAATAATGATTTCATTGTTTTTACCCAATTTGGTCATAAGTCGGTCATATTGATTGTTCATGAAAGATACTTTCTTTGATTTCTTCTTAGACTGAATATATAGTTTTTTGATATCGTATATATCGATATATTATATATATATCGCTATAGAAGATTGCTCCTAGGACGGCGTAGTTCACCTCGCGGTGCCGGTGCCAGCAATGGCAGCAGCACCCATCAACTGTCGTATCAAATCCAATTATAGGAGTAACCGATTCAACACATCAAGTGAGATCACAACCAATTATTGTGCAAAACAACGTGTTTCAGCAGTAAAGCCTTTGTCATGTTCATATATATATATATATATATATATCTATATATATATATATATATATATATAGATATATATATATATATATATACACACACCTACCTACATTGAATAAAGAAATGAATAAACAAATATGTTTTATATTAAAATGTATTTGTAATTACATTTAAGACAATGATCTAAAAAAAAAAAATTATCTATTAATAATGATAATAATAATAATTCAACTAATAATAATATATGTTTTAGGGTATTTGTGTTGCTATATGTTGCTGGGGATTTTCTTGTTATTAGTAATTTTTTTGTTAACAACAACAACAACAATAATAATATTATTAATAATAATAATAATACCAATTATTATAACTATTATTATTATTATTTTTTTTGTTACTATATTTGGACTTATACTAATAATTATTATTATTTTGTTTGGTTTTTGGTGTTACTATATTTGGAATACTACTATTTCTACTACTAATAATACTACTAGTACTACTAATAATAATAATCATATTAATAACAAATAATTACTATTACCAGGAAAATACCAAACAAAAAAAATAAATTCCAATATTATGCATTTTTATTTGTTTAGTTACCATAACATTAAAAATAATTAAATGGTAAATCTTTAACTCACTTTTGGAAAATGTTTATTATAAAGCGATAATTTTTTATTGATTATTGAAAACATACTAACACAATGATTATGCTTTTAAATATTTATTTATTAAAAATAATTTACAAATAAATTCAAAATCCTTCCACTAAAAAACCAAGAACAAAAAAATTAAGTAAATTAGAAAAACAGAACAGCATTCGATACCATTACAAAATATATCATGAGTAATTCAGATATAAGAAAATAGACATCAAATATTTCCAAAAATGAATGTAAAATATGAAAATGTATTAATATATTAAAACAGGGGTTAGTGTCCCGACTTGCTAAGAAAATGGGATCCTTCTATCCTATAGGTCCTGATGAAAGCCGCCGACCCACTGGGGTGCAAGTAGGCCGATACATGTAGACCTGTTTTTTATTGAATGATGTAGGGTACTTCTTATACATGCCTGTACACATGTACTTCTGTTTTTAACCTTATCCCTATCTAGGTTTTAAAAAAACAACCTATCCCAGATAGGAGGTAATTTTAGATCTTTATTCTGATGCAGATCCCACATAATCCCTTCGGTCAGTGAGATTACCTCCTGGTGGAGGATAAGACCCGAGGATGATACTCTCAGTTACTGGTACGTCAGTGGCAAAAACATACCTCCGACCGAAAATAGCTGTTGAGGGTCCCACTGATTTTTCCTTACGGATCCTCTCAGAACATATGATCCCACTCCCCTTTGATGCTTTTGGTTAATATATTAAACAACATAATTAATCAATTAACACATTTTATCATAATGTAAATATTTAAATAACATAACATGTATATTTGTAAAGCGCACGTTTACCCAGAAGGGTATATTGGCACTGAATAACAGATGTTTATTGTTACCCAACTCAATGGTACTCATTTTATCGACCTCAGAAGGATGAACGGCTGAGTGGACTCGCCGGGATTGGAATCTGTGATCATGACTTCAAACACAGGCCCCTGAAGTAGATGCATTAGTTCACTAATTTAGATATATTTAGTTTGAACAGTACAACCGTCAGTTTAAGCAAGATGTGGATAGATCTGTCTAAAAACAAATGTGTGTTGTTTTACAAAATTATGTTTCATCCAGCCAATGTTTTATGTACCGATATTTGTCTGGAGCTGTATTAATAGTGGGCCTTTCCTAGACAATTTCCTGGAAGGCTTGCTTTGTAACCAGTGATGGAAAATGGAGGGGGTGGGGCACATAGGTGTCCTGAGTGAGGGAGCGTTGAACATAACCAGACTCTTAGATATTGGAGCCAAAGCCACCTGAAGCCTACAAACTGTAGACATTTGACCTATATCAGACATATCTTCTTTCTTAAGGAGGAAGTGAGAAGAAACCCTTTACCAAATAAGTGGTTAAGGTGTTTTAGCGAGTTAAGTGCTCACTGTTGACACAGATGTGGAATGCAAGTCATGAGACTCACTTTCAGGAGGACCAATACTGCTTTTCATCCCTCTGAGGTCAATCAATCAATCAATCAATCAATCACGGAATTGTAAAGCTTGCTACTCACTCGTGAGGATCTAACTGTGCTGGGGAGGGGGGAGCAGCTCCGGTCAGTCAAAATGCCAGGTCTTGAGGGTCTTCCTGAAGATGTGCAGGGTGGGAGCGTGTCCGATGTCGATCGGGAGCTCGTTCCAGGTCTTGGCTGCGATGTAGGAGAAGGTTCTTCTACCCATTCTGCAGATGCGCGGGGCTTCGGCCAGGGTATGTGGAAGGAGAGTCTATCATTGAGATATTGGGGTCCTGTGTTGTGGATGCATTTGTAGGCGTGGGTATCTTTTAAGTTACTCACTTCTCAACAGGGAGCCAGTGGAGGTTATGCAGGTGTTGGGTGATGTGTTTGTGTCGAGGGATGCCGAGGACGAGTCTGGCTGCGGTGTTCTGTATGGTCTGTAGTTTGCAGAGCAGAGACTTGTTGATCCTGGAATAGAGGGCATTTCCGTAGTGCCGTCTGCTGGTGTCTGCTTGTTATGAGTGCGTGGGTGACGGTCTTCCTTGATTCAGGGGGATCTATTTGAAGGTCTTTCAGAGGATGCAGAGGGTGTTGAAGCAGGTGGGGGCGAGGGTGTTGACCTGTCAGGTCATGAAGAGGGAGGAGTCGAGTACGATGCCGAGGTTTTGGGCATGGTCCATGGGGGTGAGTGGCTGCCGAGGGCCGCGAGCCACCAGGTGTTGTCCAATGCAGAGGGGGAGGGTCCGAGAGGGAGGACCTCTGTCTTCTCCGAGTTAGGCTTCAGGCAGCTGCTGCTCATCCAGGATGCAACGTTCTTCATTCCTCCCCGGAAGTTGATCAGGCGCTGATTGGGTACTTGGTGAGGGAGAGGATGAGCTCGGTGTCGTCGACGTAGGATACTATGCTGAGTCCGTGCTGTCTGACGATGGCGGCCATGTAGATGTTGAAGAGCATGGGGCGCTGAGCGACGATCCTTGGTGTCGAGTAGGATCAGGGCTGCGGTGTGTCCTTGGTTGTGGAGGGTGCGGATGTCGTCTGTGGTGGCAAGTAGAGTGGTTTCAGTGCTGTGGTTGCTGTCGAATCTGGATTGGGAGGGGTCGACGATGGAGTTTTCTTCGATGAATTTCGATAGTTAGACGTTGACGGGCTTTTCGGTGACTTGGGCCGCGAAGGGGAAGAGGGAGTTGGGTTGGTAGTTCTTGAGGTCTGTGGGATTTGCTGAGGGCTACTTGAGTAGAGGCCTAACTTCTGCGCGTTTCCAGTCATCAGGAAAGATGCTGGTTGTGAAGGTGGCATTGATGGTGCATCGTAGTTCCGGAGCGATGGTGGTGGAGGCTCTGTGGAAGATGTGTGGGAGGTAGGGGTCCGTGGGAGCTCCTGAGTGGATGCCTTTTATGGTCGATGCGGTATCTTCGGTGGTGACTGGGGTCCAGGAGGGGATGATGGGCTGGCTGACGTTGCTGAAGGAGGGAGTGGTTTCGGAGTCAGGTGTCTGATTGTTGAAGTTGTCGTAGAGGCCCTTGATTTTCAGATGGAAGTAGGAGCCAAGCTTGTTGCAGACGACCTGTGAAGGGGTGATGTCTGTTGTTTCGCTGGGGTTTGGTGAATTCCTGGATGAAGCTGAAGAGTTCCTTGGAGTTGCTGGAGTTGGAGAGTATTTTGTTCTGGATGACGGTTCTTTTGGTGGATCTGATGTGTTAGTGGTATTCTGTCATGGCGTTTTTGTAGGTGGTGCAGTCTTCCAAGGATTTGCTGTGTCTCCAGTTCTTCTCGAGACATCTGCAGGTGCGTCTGGATTCTTGGAGGGCGGCGGTGAACCAGGTGACCTTTCTGGGGCACTGTCTGTTGGGGTTACGTAGGGGTGTGAGCTCATCTGCGCAGTTGGTGATCCATCGGTGTAGTTCTTTCGCTGCGAGGTTGGCATTTGTTGAGGTGGTGGGGGCATCGCTGTTGAGGGTGGAATTGAGCTGCTCCTCGGTGACCTTGCTCCAGTTTCTTCATAGAGGGCGGGGTGCAGGTTTGGGCAGCTTGGGTTTGTGGATGTGGAAGTGTACGCAGTGGTGGTCAATCCATGGGGGTTGCGTGGTATGGCTGAAGTGGATGTTGTTACCTTCTGCTAAGATGGGGTCGAGGGTGTGTGCTGCCCTGTGGGTGGGGGTGATGAGGAGTTGTTTCAGTCAGAAGTTGTCGAGGTTGTCCAGGAGGGTGGCAGAGTTGGGGTCATAGAAGTTTTCGAGGTGGAAGTTCAGGTCTCTGATGAACATGTAGTCCATGGAGGCGATGGCGTGGGGTGCGATGAGGTCGGCGATGGTGGTGGCGAACGCAGTTTGAGGTCTGGGGGTCTGAAGGTGAGGATGCCTCTTAGAGTTGTTCTGGGGCTGGTCTGGATCTGGAAATGGAGGTGTTCAGTGGTGGGCGGGCTGTCGCTTGAGCTGGAGATCGAGAGTCGGAGGGAGCTCTTGCGTGTGATGGCAAGTCCTCCTCCTGGGTGGTTGGGGTAGTCCTTCCTCTGGATCTTGTGCGCGTCAGGGATGGCAGTGGTGATGTCGGAGGCGGAGTGGAGTTGGTCCTAGTTTCTGTGAAGAAGGCGACGTCTGGCGAGAGGGTGTCAAGGAGGTCCCAGATCTCCACAGCTTGTCTGTGCAGGAGCGCATGTTGAGGAGGATGCACCTCAGGGCTTCTGTGGTGTTGGCGTCTGACTTGGAGGCAGTGGCCGTGGGGGTGCAGAGGGTGGTGAAGGTCTGGCGGCAGTGACGGCAGGAGAACTGGCCATGAGTGGTGTTCTGTGTGGACAGCTGGCAGTTGTTCCTTCTGGTGAAGCGATGGGTGGATGGAGATCCAGGGTCCCTGGCGATGGTCGTGGTCGGGCACAGTCTGGCTTGCCTTTGGCGCACCATTGGCGCGCCAGTGGCATGCCTGCTGCGCACGACTGCCATTAAATAGGAAAGGGGGAGGGAAGCACAGCTGTGAGGCGGGAGCAGAAACCGGCAGGTGGGAGGGGCCAGGGACGCAGCAGCGGCAGGAATGCTGGTTGCATTCCCTGCACTCTTGTCACACTTTCCCACCCAACTCTAAAGGTGCACTCTCCTGCTCCACCTGCCATTTCACATGCACCCTCCCTCACTTACCTCACTTTCTGCAGCTCACACACCTAACACTCAACACACATAACCACACACATCGGGCCACACTACATCTCAACCTTCCCTGTCCTGCTACACAACCACTCACTGGACTTCCTGACTGAAACCTGGCTGACTCCCTCGTTGGCCCCTGTCATCTCCACATAAATCCTTCCCGGATACAAAATCACAAGACAGAATAGGACAAACAGACCAAAGGAGGCATTACTATCATCTCCAATTAATCCATCCAATGCTTCACTACCTAGGAATGCACGGCCACCAACATGGAACACTGTCCATCAAAACTCCTTATCACTGCCAACTACATCCTGAGTGGTACCCTTGTCTACCGCCCCTCAGACCATGTGCCAACTTCGACAGCACCATTGCAAACTTGTTGCCCCCCTGATTCTTGTCTCCAATGCCTTCATCCTCCTCAGCGACCTCAACTACCACCTGGAGGGCCTCTCTTATCCCAACATGACTGACTTCCTCTGGGTCCTGTCCAAACTCAGAATCACCCAGCAGGTGGAAGGTCCCACACATACTGCCGGACACCTACAGGACCCCTATTTTCACCGGCTTCAGCAACATCACAGTGGACAAAATCAAACTGATCACCTGGTCCGACCAATGCCCTCATCAACTTCAGCATGCTCATCTCGCACTACCGCAGAAACTCCATCACCTGATCTTTGCAACGAGAGAAGAACAAGTTCTCAGAAGCGTCCTGGTCTCCTGAACTCTTACACCACTAGCCTCAACACAACAACAACCTCCCTGAATCTGTCTCCAATGTCAACGCCAGGATAACCATCAGTGCAGACATCTAGAATATTCTCAAAGCCAACAAAGCCACAAGAACCAGACCGCAAGCAAGCTAGTACATGGAAGAGCTCAGACTCACCAAACGCCACTGAAAATAACTTGAACGCAGATGGAGCCAAAGACAGGACAACCCCTCAAACTGTACCATCTGCATCAAAAGCAGCACCAATAGCGTCAAGGAAATCTTTGCCATTGAGAAAGGCTTCACCTCTCCGACAGCAAGCTCCACCAGCATAACCCCCTCATAAGACTACTGCACCCAGCTCTCCCTATTCTTCAATAACAAGACCACCAGCATCTGTAACAACTTTGAGCTCCAACTGGACCCTTCCACTCTTGCAGCCCTCATGCCCTTCTTAACCTACACTCCGATGATCACCCTGACCATCTAGCCCACCATCACCACTCAAGAAACCTCAATGACCATGCAATACATACACCCAGGAGCACCATTGGACCACTGTCATCACCGACTCTTTACCAAAGGACTTGACTCTATAAGCGCAGCCCTCAACCTGATCCTGAAAGACTGAATCATCACAGCAACCTACTTAGGTGCTTGGAAACACTCCACAGTACTCCACCTCATCAAGAAACCCTCAGCAGACGCGAAGATTCTAGCCAACAACCGGCCTATCTCCTTGATACCATACCTAGCAAAAGTCATAGAAAAGATGATAAACAAATGCCTTGCCACCCCCTCAATGACAACCTCCTCCTTGATACTACTCAGTCTGGATTTAGGCCAAACCACAGTACTGAGACCACCCTCATTGCTGCCATAGATGACCTCTGGATGATCATTGACAGAGGCCCTCATCCTGCTGGACCTTGCCACAGCCTTCTCCCATTCTTCCTTGTCCAATAGCTGCATGAAGCCGGCATCTAAGGATCTGCACTTTGCTGAATTTTCTCCTTTAGACAGGCCATATCCAGTTGGTCAGCCTGGCACCCTTCACCTCAGACTCTGTGAACCTCATCTTTTGAGTTCCACAAGAATCCTCATTAAGCACCACCCTGTTTAAGGCCTACATGTCCCCACTCACCAACATTGTCCTCGCCCATGGAATCAACTTCATATTCTATGATGAACCAGCTCACACTCTCCTTCTCTAACAAGACTCTAAACACCTGGACCAATTCCTACTTCTGGATTGCCAAAGTTGCCAGATTGATGAAAACTAACTGCTTCAAGCTCAACACAGACAAGACAAAAAAGTAATCTTCTGAAAAGACACCTCACTCTTGGATCTCACCCGGTTGCCTGCCAAACTCAGACCCACACCCCTCCCTGCAACCCACGTAAAGAACCTTGGAATAGTAATTGACAACCAGGTCACCATGACCTGCCAAGTGCATGCAGTTTCCATTTCCAGCTTCCACACACTCAAGATGCTAACCAAAATCTTCAAATGGCTCTCCACCAGCTCTTGGTAAACCATCATCCAAGCACTCATTATCAGCAAGCTGGACTACAACATTGCACTCTATGCCGGAATCAATGTTCAACTCACCAAAAGACTCCAAATCCTACAATACTCTGTGGCCAGGCTCACCCTTAACCTCCCACCCAGCACACATAACTTTACACCTCAAAGAGCTCCATTGGCATTGGCTCCCAATCCATAAACAAGCCCTCTTCAAACTCTTCACCTAACACTGCATCAAACTTCTACAAACCAACCAGACTTTTGGTCAGCTGGACTACTACTCACACACACCCCTGAATACACAGAAGTAGATCCAGTGACAGTGCCTTTTCCTATGTCGCTCCAAAAGCCTGGAATGACCTGCCCCCTGCACATCAGAGCCACCTTCTCGGCTTGAATTCCACAAGAAACTGTGGGGCACATTTACTAGGAAACTGTCAGAGCACGGCATTAAGCCAAGAGGGCTAATGCCACACTCTGCCAGTTTCCAAACGCAGGGTTGCGCAGTATTCACAAGAATACGGTGCACCCGACTTTCCCTTAGCACAGGCGAAAGATTGTTTATGCGCAGGAAGGTTTCCCTTCTTGCACATTAACAGTCAGTAATGGCGCTTTGTAACTTCTATGTGTGCTGCAAAATTCAGCACACATAGAAGTTGCAACTCATCATTTTTTAAATGATTGTTTATGTGCAGGAAGGGACATCTTCCTGCACATAAACAATCATTGGCGTTTTACTGTTTCGATGTGTGCTGCACAGCAAAAGCGTGAGAGAAATAAAGTATTTCTCCTCGTTTCACCAGGTTAAGACCAGGTTTTTCCTGGTCTTAATTCTGGCACGGCCCCATATTTACCTCACCCTTGTAAATATGGAGCGTGTCAAAATCAATAAGTGTTGTGGTGGAATGTTAACCTCAACACCCATTGCACGCCCCTTTCACACTAAGTGTACCATGAAGGGGGGCCTTATTCACAAGGCGGCGTTAAGCCACTTTAAGTGGCTTAACGCCGCCTTGTGAATAAGGCGAAGCCCCTATCGCAACAGGAACGTCGGAAAACGTGATGTCCCTTTGGCGATAGGGGCTTGTAAATATGCCCCTGAAGACAAGGCTCTTCACCTAGTCCTGGCCCTGACTTTGGTCATACAGCTCCTTTTCAGCACCAGGATTCCCTCCCACGTGTGTTGAGCCATATACAATTACACATTACCTATAAGTTGTCTCACTTGGAAAGAAGTATGATCAGTTCACTATTGTTTTGTAGGCATCTTTGGTTGATTTAATTACTCTCCCTTTGCCAACACTAATACCTTGATTTACTGAGCAACTTTGCTCTGTGCCGGCAGGCCTTATAACAGGAAGGAAGTCGAAGCAATAATTTGCATTGATTTGCTCCTCTCAAGCACCTGTGCAAAACTTTAGTACATAACCCCCTAAGTTTGGTCTTTTACAAAAAACAATCCTAGATGGGTTTCCTTAGCAGACTGAAAACAAAACCAACCTTCTAGACACATTCTCTGTAGTTACGTTCTGTCTGCCAAAGAGATGTATGTAACATCTAGACAACCAACCAACTTGAAGTGGAAAGTTCTGTTACATGATTTAGGGGCCAAGTCAATTTCAGGATGATGACCCGTTGTTCCATCAGGGCAACAGAGTAAATTACGCCATCGCCATTGTGGCTAGACCGCCTGCAGATTTACAAATGGCCGCCAAGCTGGCAGTCTTATAAAAAGCATTGCCAGGAACTGCCATAACTGCGGCTCCTGTCAATGTAATTTTCTGTTGGGTGCAGGGTTCTGTCAACATGACAGAGCCCTTCCAAAACAGTTTTTTTTTCATTTTCCCTCAAAAATTCCCAAATATGGATTTTCTTTTAAAAAATAAATAAAGACAATTCTCCCCTCACCATGGAAGTCGTCTCCCATGGTGAACGGAGCATTTATCAATTTTCACTGCATTTACCACCAGGGATTTCCTGGTGATGACGGGCAGTGAAAACTGTCCTCTAATTCCGTCCACCTAAATCAATTGGGCAGAATTACAGGTCTGCCTCAGATGCTTCTTACGCCACATGGCTGTAGACGGGGTTTAATCACGACAGAGCCAGAGTAGTATATACGGTGATTAAACATATGGTCCGTCCGCATCTAAATCGGGTGGGAGGACCATTATTTTGGTGGTAAGCATACTCTGTCACCTTGTATTCCATTATAGGTCGAAATGCCGTTGACACATGTACAAAGACAGACTGTCCTAGACAGAAAATTCTGTGCTACTATGAATTGTTCACTGAAATGAGTTACATACAAAGATTTGACAGCCCAAGTTTTTTTGTCTCTGGGAAAAAGCCTGCAAAAGGCCTCCAGTGCCAGAAACAGAAAGAGTTCCTAGTGGGTGCCTAATGTTATTGGAATCATTGGAATCATGACAAGTAGTTTATCACTCTGTCATATTACCAGAAAAAACTATGGTGAAAATAAATCTTCTTTTAAAATGATGGTTGATGCATGAGAGTTATGCATGTTGCCCAGCAATTGTCCTGCCCACTTTATCAGGTTGACCCTATGAAAGCAAACCTCACAATTTTTATTAATAGTCCAAAAATATATGAATATGCCTTGTTATCCCCCATGCTTTTTTACGCATGCCATTACAACGCGGTCATTACAACAACCGCATTGAAACAACGCATGCCATTACTCCACAAGTCGGAACAACGACTTGCTCTAGGAGGGGCACTGGATTTTGGAATAGTATAATTTACTATTCCAACTCCAGTCTGTACAACAGTAGGTAAGGTGTTGGATTTTAAATCCAACACCTTCTGACCCCTAGAGCAAGTCATCGTTCCCACTTGTGGAGTAATGGCATGTGTTGTAACAACGTGGTCGTTGTAACGAACGCGTTGTAATAGCATGCGGGGTTCCGGTTTCAGGGTAAACAATGTTTACCAAAATAAATGATCTGGGGCATCTACTGAGTAAATTTGAGAGTTGCTCAGTCAGTTTGGTCTCTAACCACCAGTTGCCATCTGGAGTATTTTTCTCATCCAGAGAGTGTTTTATTCAAAATAATTTCTTAAGATGATTTGAGGATGTCAGACTCCATCTGTCAGTGGTGGCTCCTCCACTGAAGCGGAGGAGCGTTGCCCCACTGTGTAATTCAAAACAGAAAAATAAAATGATAATAATGAAATGCTATTATCATTTTATTTAACCGTACTGGCTCAGTTGGTTGGGGGCTGGGCTGGGCTGTTTAGAGTTGGGGAAGAAGTGGTAGGCACTTCCTAAGTGCGCATGACATTTTGGCCGGCCCGAGTCATACACACTGTGCATGTTCTGTACCCCTGCATTACAACCTGGGTGGAGAAAATGCACAGCCTCCCAGCCCCTGTCTGAGTGCTGAACCACGGCGCTCAGACCAATCACAACGCTGCTTTAAGGCAGCGTTGTGATTGGTCAGGGGAGTCTGAGAGGCTGTGTGCTTCCTGGTTCCTGCTGCCTGGGAGAAAAGAAGAGGACTGAGGAGGCCGGCCGTCTCCAGGAGTTTTCTTTTTTTATTCCCTCGGCTCCCTCCCCTCACCCCCCACACCCTTTTGGTGGCAGCCGCTACTGCCATCTGTGATGTTTGCAGAACTTGGCTTTGAAAGTCCATCATCAGAAGGGAAAAACTGCTTTGTTTCTCGGGGACCAGAAATACTAGTTTGGCCTTAGGCAATGAATGCAGTATCAAGTACAATTGCAAAAGTAAATATATTCAGTGAGCACAAACGCTACATCCTGACTGTCTAGTCCCAGCTTAACCTCGACATTGCCCAGATCAGTTTCCAAATCCAGCACAAAAAGTGAAAAACCTTCCGATTTTCCTACAATCTGACATAAAGGAATCTAGCTTTCCAGCAGAAAGTGACTGTCACCATGTCCACTGTGCCAGAAATACTATGTATGAAAGACTTTATTCCAATAATTCAGCTCCATAATAAATCTAACCAGCTGGACCGCCCAACCCAAAATTCCAGAACCTCTGCTGTTTTTATTGAGGCAGCCTCAACAAGCTTGAGTTGAGGAATTCAGAAATGGAGATAATAGTGAACAATGCAAGTTCTTAAGAAACAACCGAAGGTCCAGCAACAGGATGCAACTTTGAAAAGTAACCCCGATTCTAACTGATTTTCTCCCCAGTCCCAGCTAAAGCATGGTGGATTTAACCATAGTAAATGTTATTTTGTGGACCGGACACCAGCTACCGGAGCTGATTTTTGCATTTGACCCTACACAGTGGAATCTCTTTTTGTGCAAATGCAGAACTCCCCAAAGCCCTTTGCAGATGGTGTAGTGATGTGCAATACATCTTTAAAATACCCGGCACAGTCTCATTTGTATTAGTGAATGGAAGACTACAGACCATCTCATCACTTGTCGCTGACATCCTTTGAGTACAGATGAGTGTCCATTACTCCCACTTTGCATGCTGACAGAACAAGAGCAAGGGGGCTTCTTTTATTCATTAAGCAATGATGATTACTAAATTACAGCAGACTAGTTTATGATGTGCAAATTAACCGGGTTCTGCAAGTTTAACATTTCCACCCTTAACCTCGCAGTCCATTTCGAGCTGCAGAAGTGTTGCGTTGAGGTTGTACAATCCTTCTGATGGGAAATCAGACTGCTTTTCTGTCACTTGCAAACTAGATAATAGGTTAGCAGCACAGCTGCCTTATTAGGAGGAGATGCTGTCTAGTGGCCGGTTTGGTTCTGATCCCAGATTGAAAGTTGACCAAACAAAATCCATGTATATGTGGTCAAATCAACTCATTTGCATATACCTCTAATTGTAAATATCCATAACGTAAATGTGCAGAAACATCACATGTACATATTTCGGCTTTGTTAGACATCACCCTGGCATTTGTACATATTTATTCAGCTCACTAATACAAATTACTATATTTACTAGTGCAAAACCAGGTTTTTTATTCACCGTTCTGAATTTGCAGTCATTAATCAAATTTACTATTTATCTTGTGTGATTTCATGTTACACGGAGATTAAATCTGCTCTCATGGGCAGGGACTAGAATTTGAAAGTATGGGTGTCTTTAAAAGTTTTAGGATTCTCACAAATTAGTGAATTTGTTAGAATGTATAAACAATAGGGTAAACAATTGTGGGCTGTAGTGGTTTTACAACAAAGACAAAATAAAAGCTACCAATTTAATATTTTCATAGTTCTTTTTTCTAGTGTGGTACATCTGCAAAACGTATAACCTGTGCATTAACCTATATATTCTGTCTATTTATTATCACTCTTTTAGTTTTTATTATTCAGATTGTTCTTATCATATGTATGTCTATTTAAGCACCATCCTGGATTGATGTTACAAATATGAATTAAGTCAATTTTTAATATATTACAAGAAGTTATATGTATATAATCATTCTTTTCATTCAGAATTAATGTGTTTAACTTATGGATACAAATTGATTATTTTAGCAAAAACATTTCCCTTTCACCTCCTTTACTTAAAGTGGAAAAAATAATGTGACATCTCAATTGTGATATTTGATGATGTTCTTTTTAAAAAAATGTCTTCCTGTTGGGGTAGTTAATATATTATTTCTAATTATCGATTTGTGTTAATTAATTCTGAGTTTTAACTGGAAATGTTGTCTGACCAATTTAATAGCTTGCACAAAGGCATCTGTATCATGTAGATAACCGCATGATTTTAATTGCAGGTTAAGGAATGCCATTTTTTTTAATTGTCTGGCTGTATAGGAATCGGAAATGTATCCTATTTTACAAGGTAATCACAATTAATGCAATTCAAGAACGCGTATCAGTCATCCCGTTTCATATACAAAGTTATTTTTGCGTCCTTCATGTGTCTCAAACCTGTTTTAAATAACAGATTCCTGAAACTCGGATTATGTGTTCAAGGAAATTAGATCTGGTTTGGTTACTTCCTCCATAATTGGATCAGTATTGAGTAATAGCCAATTTCAAGCATTTCTTTGTTAACTATCCAAGAAGGATGTAACAATTTAGTCACACATGTAATGATACATACAATATCATACTGCCACATCGCTGTTCACATACAGTCATGGGTGAAGGAGAGCTGAGCCTGGTTTGGTGAACACCAATCATGTGCTACAGGAACTATCTCCATATTGGTACTACAGGGAGGAGGAAGGACAGCAATATGAAGGTCATAACGAGGAGGCTGATGAAAATGACGGTAAGGAGAGGAGGAGGTACTTACCGTGCAGTCCAAGAAACCTGCACAGGAAAGGAGAAGCCTGTTGAGAGAAAATCGGGGCGTGATTGAAACTGTGGAGCAGTGCCACCACCTTAATTTGAAGAGACAGACGCTCCAGAAGGTCAAAAACGTAAGTAATGGTGTACAGAGCAAGAGGTCTAATTAATAAATTAAAAACTACTAACCAGCTCAGTGAAGCCAAGAATTTAACATTATAGAATCACATGCTGATGAGATGCAATTAATGGGCACTCAGGGAGATGTGAAGTGAATTGTTTAGCAACATCTCCTCAGCAGGG
This sequence comes from Triturus cristatus, assembly GCF_964204655.1. NCBI lineage: Eukaryota > Metazoa > Chordata > Amphibia > Caudata > Salamandridae > Triturus > Triturus cristatus. The sequence goes on from NC_140594.1 coordinate 190,068,826, forward strand.
TGAGTGACAGCTTACCATACAATCCTTTTCAGCACAATTATTGAAACATCACTACCCATTGAACGTGCAACCTGTGGGCTCAGGGCCAGCGATATCTGACAGAGCTCAAGTACAGCAATAACTAACTCTCTATTTTCACTGGGTTTCATTCTGGCAGGTTATATGTCCTCATTATTATCACATTAGTGAGGACAGGATGACATTTCTCTTCAACTATTGGCACGCCGTTTTGTGAAGAGCAGCGATGGAATTCAATGCATTGAAAAAAGCCAAGGTTTAGAAACTGAAAAGATCACAAGCTGACCTTCAGATCCACTTCTGTCCACAAAAGAGAAGCAGGAATCTATCTTGAATATGGAGATAATAATGAAGGAGTTTTCTGTGACTAAGGAACTGATTCTCTCAGTTTGCCGCTAGACTGTCAGGTCATAGTTACGGTCACCTCAAGCTCCTTACTGTGACTGTTACTAGACTTCTTTTTAAGCATGAGAGCCCAGGCAAAACATCACGCACTGGTCTTCACACACAGGGAGAAAAAACCCCTTTGCATCAGGGATCATAGATTCCTGATGGGAAGGAATCATAGATGTTTTGTTTTTCAAGAATAAACTCTCGCTTTGCGAATTTATTTTAAAAAAACCCAAAACAAAACATTGCAGAATGGACACTACACACGTCAGCATCACTTAAGGCAGTGAGAACCCTGTTGGACTGATGGGGATCCCTAAATATCTCCACTGGTTCTCCACCAGAGAAGCAAAGGCCATCACCTCTGACATGTTGGACCTCCCACCATGCTCTAAATCAGTCCCTAACTCTGAAAGTTTAAATCAAGTAGCATTCACTTACTTTCTCAGAGTCAGCATTATTTGAAACTTTGCAGCAAAATAGCATTGTGGATGGGAAACTCGAGTGCACCACAACATTTTAAATAAACGTCCTTGTTTTATTAACCTATTTTTCTCCCTTAGGGGGTGTCTATATGTTAGACCTGGCACCTTGGCGTGAGTTTCCCTTCCACTTTTTGATGGTGTGCCTCGACTGTTTTGCTGGTGTTGTCCGCTCAGGGCACTGCGCCACGGCTAATCCGTGCCGCAGTGCAAGTGCTCCCTAAGTAAAGTGTACCTGTAATTGATGTCCATGATTGGTTTATTGGATTCACTGTCAGTCCCCAGTAAAGTGCACCAGGGGTGCCAGGGCTTGTGAATGCCAATGCTGCTGGTGGGCTTGCAGCGCTGGTTGCGCCACCCACGGAAGCGGCCTTGTAAAGTGTGTCTAGGGTCTGCCACCGCAGACCCTGTGCGCGGTCCGGGACCGTCGCGCTGACTGCGCAAGTGCCCCCACTTGCCAGTCCCTAAACCTTCCCTTACCTACATATTAGCCACCCCTCTGGTAGGCCCGAGGGCAGGGTGCATTGTAGGCATAAGGTAGGACATACCCTGATGTGTGTGGCATGTCTTAGTAGTGAATTACAGCCCTTGTCGTTTTTCACTATTGAAGGCTACCTGCTCTCCATAGGCCAGAATGGGCTGCTGGGATCCCGCCAACGCTGTGACCCCAGTGGACTCAGAGAGCATGGTAGAGTGTCAAGTTTGGTATGCCTGAACTCAGAATAATAAAATACTTCTTGTAGTCAAGTTTATTTTAATATCCTGGGTTTGTAAATACTACTTTTAGAAAGTTAGTATTTACTGACCTGACCATCTCAGTCCGCCTCTGCTGTGTGTATGTGTTCTGCCTGGCAACAGTAAGGAGCAGGGTGGGGGAATCCCCAGAGACAGGTTGGCTGCCAGGTGGTGGGTAGAGAGATTACACCTGGATGGGTGGGAGGAGTACACCTTGACTCTTGAATAGACCTGTGCTCTGCCACCACAAAGCCGGCGCCACCCCCTGTGGGGCGGCTGATGTCTCTGCCCTGCTGCTGAAAGGAAAGAGCAGAGTCACAATAACAAAGTGCTCCAGAACTGGACTGAGCCAGGCCTAGGCCCCCTGGCGCTAAAGAACAAAAGAATCATGGTATAAAAATAGGAGCCTGGCTCCTAAGAAATCAGAATCCTGTTTACCACAAAGAACCTCTGCCCGACTAGAAGGAGAAGAAGACGCCGGAGGAGCTGGCCTGCTGCTTGCCTTGCTGAGAGAGGAGAGGAAGAGACTTACTGAAAAGACTTTGCTACTTTGTGCTTGAACATTCTCCAAGGGCTTGATCTGAGCTTGCCCCCTGAACTGAACCCCAGGAACAGTGGGTTCTTTGTGCTTCTTGCTCGTCCTCCAATTCGAGCCGTGTGTGCATCCCGCTGGAAAAGAGACTGCGCCCCTCATCGCCCCTCCTAGGGCCGTGACACTCAGAAGCTCGCCTGCCTCAAACCCGTGAGAGCCCCGCTCCGTCCCGAGCCGCTCTCTGTCCCCGGGCCAGGCCGCCTGCATCCCTGTCACCGCCTGCTACTGGAGCGCGCTGACCGCGCTATCACCCCTCCCGCCGGAAGCCGTCCGACGACTGTGATCTACGCCGGGTCATCCAGCTGCACTGACCGTGCCCTGCGACCCCGCTTCGCTATCCCCGGACATCTCAGGCCGCGCCGCCCCCGCTGTGGAGACCCTCCTGCACCGCCGTGCTAAAGGGTCGCTGGCCGCGCCTGCCTACGTGCCCACACCTGCTGATTGAGGACCCAAGAACACTTCCCAAGCTGAGAGTCGCACCGACCTGTGCCGACTCTCCACATCACGAAAGAAGTTCCAGTATCGGGCTCGGGGCCCGCAACGCCTTATTTCCCCGTTCGCAGGAACCGATCTCTGTGAGTACTGGAACTACAAGTAAAGAGACTACGAACTATCCATTTGGAAACCTACAAACCCAGAACATTTGCCTACTGCATAACCTGGTGGCCTAGCGAAAACGTTATTGGTCTTGTGATAAGTCTGTTGAGATATATATACCTTATTTTTACATAAAGAATCGTATTTTTATATATATCCAAGTCTGGTGTCCGTTTCTGGGGGGATTAATGTATTTACTGTGTGTACAATTGTGAGTGCTTAACCAACAACGCCTGAGGAATCGCCTTGGCTGCTCACGCCACGCACCTAGAGGGTGAGCAAGGGTCATTCGCGAGGGGTTATCCTGCGCCCTGACGTGGAGGAGAGGGTTCCTGCTTGACACAAGGGCAACCTTGCGCCAACCAGAGATCCCCGACTCTAACATTGGTGGCAGCGGTGGGATTTCGGATTTGCACTTGTAATTTGCATACAGTGAATTATTAATCGCCAGATAGTGAGAGCAGACCAAATAACGCAGCCACAGGTTTGTAATTGTTGAACTTTGTTGAGACATCTGCCATTACTGCAACCATGCCTGGCTCGCACTCCGCTGGAAGAGCACTCTCTGTGATTTCTGGAATAGATGAGGTGGATTGGGAGAGACTGGAAGGCTACACGATGGAGCAATTGAAAGGCTACAGTGTACAATTCAGAGTCCCCCATGCTGGATGCAAGAGGAAGACCCAGTACACCAAGGCGTTGAGAGCCTGGAAGGAGTCACGAGACCTACGGAATGCGGGGGACATCGTTCCACCCGACAACCTTGAGGAACCCAGCAGAGTCCGGTCGCCAGAGGAGCTGGCAGACAGGGCAGCAGACAGGGCGCATGCAATGGAGATGGCAAAGTTGGCAGGACAAATGGAAATGGAAAAGCAGAAGTTGGCCCTGGAGGCACAACAACGCCAAATGGATCATGATATCAGATTGAAGGAGTTGGAGCTGAAGGCGAAAAGTTTGGACACCGCTCCTTCTGGTGGCAGCACTCCACCGGCGCAGGTAGAGTCCAAGGTGTACATCCCCAAAGATGTAGTTAAGGAGTATTTCAGAAAGGATGACATAGGGCAGTGGTTTAGGGCCTACGAGGTGGCCATGTCCTCACACCGGGTCCCTGAGAAAGACTGGGGAGCGGGGTTGTGGGGAAGGTTCCTTGCTGAAGGGCGTGACACACTGTTAGATTTACCCCTAGAAGTCCAGACCTCATACCCCCATATGAAGGAAGCTTTAATGAGCAGGTATGGGTTAACTCCTGAGCTATATCGACAGAGGTTCAGGGAGACCAAGAAGATCCCTGAGAGTACGTATGTGGAATATGTGACCTTTTTCTGCAGAGCGCTGGATGGTTGGGTGAAGGGTAGCAAAGTGAATGATTATCAAGGGCTGCTTGATTTAATTGCATGGGAGCACTTGTCCAGTCAATGTTTTCCTGAGCTACGCCAGCACCTGATAGATAGCAAGCTGTCCAACCCGAGGAAGCTTGCTGAGGAGGCGGACCGCTGGCTCAGCACCAGGGTCCACAAGGGTCAAGTGGGAGACTCCGCCAAAGGTGGGCAGGGTCCCCAGCAGAAGAGTGGGGGGGACAAGGGTAAACAGAAGGGGTTCCAAAAAGGCCCCCAAAGTAATTCCCAAGGGAACCAGCAGAAGGGTTCTCAGCCTCCCCCAACCCCGCAGCAGAACGGGGCCCCGACAGGTAGACCTGTTCCAAAGGGGCCCTTCAATTGTTATAAGTGTGGCGATCCGGGTCACATTGCCTCTGATCCTAAGTGTCGCCTGTTTGGTAAGACCGCGCCCACTGGTGCTCCACCCCGGCAAGTAGCTAGTGTTAACTTTGGGGAGGAAGTAGCAGTCCAGGAGGGTGGGGGTCCCGGGCAGATGACCCTAGTCTCGCTAGGAGACAGTGAGATGGTCCCTGTAACCTACCTGCCCTCTAACACTAAGAAATATGGGCAGGTGGTGACCATCAATGGAAAGAAGGTGGAGGCTCTTAGAGATACAGGAGCCAGCGTGACCTCGGTGAGGCAACACCTGGTGTCTCAAGAGCAGATTGTACCCAATGCCTACTGTAGGGTTGTCAATGCTGACAACGTAGAGAGTCGTTGTCCAATGGCTCAAGTTCCCTTTGAGTGGGGGGAGGTCTCTGGTACTCTACAAGTCGCTGTGAGAACTGACATGCCTGTAGATTGTCTGCTAGGGAACGACCTGGAGAGTTCCCCTTGGGAAAAGGTGGAGAAGACCACGCATCTGAGGATGGTGGGTCTACCCGACTGGGCGTGCGTGACCACCCGGTCCATGGCAGCCAGTAGGGGTGTTGAGAGGGTCCTGGAGCCTGAGGGAGAGGTCCAGGAACCAGCCTTAGGGAGAAGGCGCAGGAGGCGCGGGAAACCGGCCCCCGAAGTTCCCACGGCCCAGGAGGAAGTAGACCCTGAGGGGGATGCTCTGGAGCCTACCGGGGAACAGATTGCCGAACTGGGAGATCTGCCTGAGCTGACCCATTGGCAGCAAGAAGGAGGTCCCTCCAGGGAGGAATTCTGCAAGGAGCAGAAAGAATGCCCTTCTCTCGTAGGTATGCGGCAACAGGCTGCAGACCAGGCCAATGGTGTTCAGGCCAAAACACACTACGTGTACTGGGAGAGTGACCTCCTGTATTCCGAGCCTAAGGCTGCTGAACCTGGGTCAGCCCGTGTGCTGGTGGTACCCCAGAAGTTCAGAACCTTCCTACTGGGGCTGGCTCACGATGTGCCGTTAGCAGGACATTTGGGGATGGACAAGACCTATGACAGGCTTGTCACCCACTTCTACTGGCCCCAAATGCATAGGAATTCCGATTCCTACTGCAGAACCTGTCAGACTTGCCAGGCAAGTGGTAAGAGCGGAGGGAAGCACAAGGCTCCTCTGCAACCTTTCCCTGTGGTCGGTACGCCATTCCAACGAGTGGGTATTGACATTGTGGGGCCTCTGGACCCCAAGACAGCCCTGGGCAACAGGTTCATCCTGGTCTTGGTGGACCATGCCACCCGGTACCCTGAAGCCATCCCTCTGAGGACAGTGACGGCCCCCGTGGTGGGACGGGCACTGATGGGAATTTTCTCCCGAGTGGGATTCCCTCTAGAGGTGGTGAGCGACCGGGGGACCAATTTCATATCCACATATATGAAATCCCTGTGGAAGGAGTGTGGGGTAACGTACAAGTTCACCACTCCTTACCATCCCCAAGGAAATGGGTTGGTTGAGAGATTCAACCGAACCCTCAAAGGCATGATCATGGGCCTGGACGGTCCGATGAGGCGTAAGTGGGACGTCCTCTTGCCATGCCTGCTCTTCGCTTACCGAGAGGTGCCACAGAAGTCTCTAGGATTCAGCCCCTTTGAGCTTCTGTATGGTCACCCGGTAAGAGGACCTCTGAGTTTGGTAAAGGAAGGCTGGGAGCAATCTCCCAGGAAACCTCCCCAGAATGTATATAGTTACATGCTGGCCTTCCGAAACCAGACTCGGCGTTTCAGGCAACTTGCTGAGGCAAATCTGGAAGCCAGCCAGGAGGAGATGAAGCGGTGGTACGACCGGAATGCCACTCTGGTAGAGCTTCAACCTGGACAAAAGGTGTGGGTCTTGGCCCCAGTGGAGCCGTGTGCACTTCAGGATAAGTGGACAGGTCCATTTGAGGTTGTGGAGCGCAAAAGTCCTATCACCTACTTGGTGGACATGCAGACTCCCAGGAACCCTTTAAGGGTCCTACATGTTAACCGCCTTAAGCCCCACTTAGAGAGGACCGAAGTGGGCATGCTGCTGGCCACTGATGATGGAATGGAAGAGGAGACCGAGCCTCTTCCTGACCTCTTGGTGGCCTCGGAGAAAGATGGGTCAGTGGATGGAGTTAACCTCTCACCCACCCTGACGCCCGAACAACAGGAAGATTGCCGCCACTTGCTGGGACAATTTTCCGACCGATTCTCCCTGGTTCCTGGTGTCACAGATTGGTGCGTCCATGATGTGGACACAGGAGACAGCTTACCTGTGAAGCACAAGGCTTACAGGGTAACTGACAGGGTCAGAGCTTGCATTAAGGAGGAGGTCTCCAAAATGCTTGCGCTAGGGGTGGTTGAGTCCTCCAGCAGTCCTTGGTCCAGCCCCGTGGTCTTGGTCCCCAAAGCTGCTGCGCCGGGAGCCACACCTGAACTCCGGTTCTGTGTGGACTACAGAGGACTCAATTCAGTCACGAAGACTGACGCGCACCCCATCCCCAGAGCTGATGAGCTCATTGATCGGCTGGGGGCTGCCCGGTTCCTCAGTACGTTTGATTTAACGTCTGGGTACTGGCAGATCGCCTTGACCGATGGGGCCAAAGAGAGGTCAGCATTCTCTACACCAGATGGGCACTTCCAGTTCCGAGTCAGGCCATTTGGGATGAAGAATGCCCCTGCCACCTTTCAGAGGTTGGTCAACCAGGTACTGGTTGGGCTGAATGCGTTCAGTGCCGCCTACCTGGATGACATCGCAGTGTTCAGTGCCACCTGGCCGGAACACCTGCGCCACCTCTGGGAAGTGTTGATGGCGCTGCGCCGAGCAGGCCTCACGATCAAGGCAAGCAAGTGCCAGATCGGGCAGGGTTCCGTGGTGTACTTGGGACACCAAGTGGGGAGTGGCAAGGTGGCACCCTTGCAACCCAAAATTGAGACCATCCTGGCTTGGGAACCCCCCAAGACGCAGACCGCAGTGAGGGCCTTCCTGGGGCTCACTGGGTACTACAGGAGGTTTGTCAAGGGCTATGGAACGATCGTTGCCCCCTTGACAGAGCTGACTTCGAAGAAGCAGCCCAGGAACGTGGTTTGGACTGACACCTGTCAAAAAGCTTTCGACACCCTGAAGACTGCCATGTGCACGGCGCCCGTGCTCTTGGCCCCTGACTTCTCCAAGGAATTCCTAGTCCAGACAGACGCTTCAGAGCATGGTGTGGGGGCTGTTCTCTCACAGATGACTGAGGAGGGCTGGGACCAACCCGTAGCCTTCATCAGTAGGAGGTTACTTCCACGGGAAAGTAGGTGGAGTGCAATTGAGCGAGAAGCATTTGCTGTGGTCTGGGCGCTGAAGAAGCTAAGACCCTACTTGTTCGGGTCTCACTTCCGGGTTCAGACGGACCACAGGCCCCTCAGATGGTTGATGCAAATGAGGGGTGAAAACCCGAAGCTGTTGAGGTGGTCCATCTCCCTACAGGGTATGGACTTTACGGTGGAACACCGTCCTGGTACAGATCACGCCAACGCTGACGGTCTGTCCAGGTATTTCCGCCTTAGTGACGAGGAACCCCCTGGGCAAGGGTAGTTCTCCCCACATTTCAGCTGGAGGGGACACGTGTTAGACCTGGCACCTTGGCGTGAGTTTCCCTTCCACTTTTTGATGGTGTGCCTCGACTGTTTTGCTGGTGTTGTCCGCTCAGGGCACTGCGCCACGGCTAATCCGTGCCGCAGTGCAAGTGCTCCCTAAGTAAAGTGTACCTGTAATTGATGTCCATGATTGGTTTATTGGATTCACTGTCAGTCCCCAGTAAAGTGCACCAGGGGTGCCAGGGCTTGTGAATGCCAATGCTGCTGGTGGGCTTGCAGCGCTGGTTGCGCCACCCACGGAAGCGGCCTTGTAAAGTGTGTCTAGGGTCTGCCACCGCAGACCCTGTGCGCGGTCCGGGACCGTCGCGCTGACTGCGCAAGTGCCCCCACTTGCCAGTCCCTAAACCTTCCCTTACCTACATATTAGCCACCCCTCTGGTAGGCCCGAGGGCAGGGTGCATTGTAGGCATAAGGTAGGACATACCCTGATGTGTGTGGCATGTCTTAGTAGTGAATTACAGCCCTTGTCGTTTTTCACTATTGAAGGCTACCTGCTCTCCATAGGCCAGAATGGGCTGCTGGGATCCCGCCAACGCTGTGACCCCAGTGGACTCAGAGAGCATGGTAGAGTGTCAAGTTTGGTATGCCTGAACTCAGAATAATAAAATACTTCTTGTAGTCAAGTTTATTTTAATATCCTGGGTTTGTAAATACTACTTTTAGAAAGTTAGTATTTACTGACCTGACCATCTCAGTCCGCCTCTGCTGTGTGTATGTGTTCTGCCTGGCAACAGTAAGGAGCAGGGTGGGGGAATCCCCAGAGACAGGTTGGCTGCCAGGTGGTGGGTAGAGAGATTACACCTGGATGGGTGGGAGGAGTACACCTTGACTCTTGAATAGACCTGTGCTCTGCCACCACAAAGCCGGCGCCACCCCCTGTGGGGCGGCTGATGTCTCTGCCCTGCTGCTGAAAGGAAAGAGCAGAGTCACAATAACAAAGTGCTCCAGAACTGGACTGAGCCAGGCCTAGGCCCCCTGGCGCTAAAGAACAAAAGAATCATGGTATAAAAATAGGAGCCTGGCTCCTAAGAAATCAGAATCCTGTTTACCACAAAGAACCTCTGCCCGACTAGAAGGAGAAGAAGACGCCGGAGGAGCTGGCCTGCTGCTTGCCTTGCTGAGAGAGGAGAGGAAGAGACTTACTGAAAAGACTTTGCTACTTTGTGCTTGAACATTCTCCAAGGGCTTGATCTGAGCTTGCCCCCTGAACTGAACCCCAGGAACAGTGGGTTCTTTGTGCTTCTTGCTCGTCCTCCAATTCGAGCCGTGTGTGCATCCCGCTGGAAAAGAGACTGCGCCCCTCATCGCCCCTCCTAGGGCCGTGACACTCAGAAGCTCGCCTGCCTCAAACCCGTGAGAGCCCCGCTCCGTCCCGAGCCGCTCTCTGTCCCCGGGCCAGGCCGCCTGCATCCCTGTCACCGCCTGCTACTGGAGCGCGCTGACCGCGCTATCACCCCTCCCGCCGGAAGCCGTCCGACGACTGTGATCTACGCCGGGTCATCCAGCTGCACTGACCGTGCCCTGCGACCCCGCTTCGCTATCCCCGGACATCTCAGGCCGCGCCGCCCCCGCTGTGGAGACCCTCCTGCACCGCCGTGCTAAAGGGTCGCTGGCCGCGCCTGCCTACGTGCCCACACCTGCTGATTGAGGACCCAAGAACACTTCCCAAGCTGAGAGTCGCACCGACCTGTGCCGACTCTCCACATCACGAAAGAAGTTCCAGTATCGGGCTCGGGGCCCGCAACGCCTTATTTCCCCGTTCGCAGGAACCGATCTCTGTGAGTACTGGAACTACAAGTAAAGAGACTACGAACTATCCATTTGGAAACCTACAAACCCAGAACATTTGCCTACTGCATAACCTGGTGGCCTAGCGAAAACGTTATTGGTCTTGTGATAAGTCTGTTGAGATATATATACCTTATTTTTACATAAAGAATCGTATTTTTATATATATCCAAGTCTGGTGTCCGTTTCTGGGGGGATTAATGTATTTACTGTGTGTACAATTGTGAGTGCTTAACCAACAACGCCTGAGGAATCGCCTTGGCTGCTCACGCCACGCACCTAGAGGGTGAGCAAGGGTCATTCGCGAGGGGTTATCCTGCGCCCTGACGTGGAGGAGAGGGTTCCTGCTTGACACAAGGGCAACCTTGCGCCAACCAGAGATCCCCGACTCTAACATTGGTGGCAGCGGTGGGATTTCGGATTTGCACTTGTAATTTGCATACAGTGAATTATTAATCGCCAGATAGTGAGAGCAGACCAAATAACGCAGCCACAGGTTTGTAATTGTTGAACTTTGTTGAGACATCTGCCATTACTGCAACCATGCCTGGCTCGCACTCCGCTGGAAGAGCACTCTCTGTGATTTCTGGAATAGATGAGGTGGATTGGGAGAGACTGGAAGGCTACACGATGGAGCAATTGAAAGGCTACAGTGTACAATTCAGAGTCCCCCATGCTGGATGCAAGAGGAAGACCCAGTACACCAAGGCGTTGAGAGCCTGGAAGGAGTCACGAGACCTACGGAATGCGGGGGACATCGTTCCACCCGACAACCTTGAGGAACCCAGCAGAGTCCGGTCGCCAGAGGAGCTGGCAGACAGGGCAGCAGACAGGGCGCATGCAATGGAGATGGCAAAGTTGGCAGGACAAATGGAAATGGAAAAGCAGAAGTTGGCCCTGGAGGCACAACAACGCCAAATGGATCATGATATCAGATTGAAGGAGTTGGAGCTGAAGGCGAAAAGTTTGGACACCGCTCCTTCTGGTGGCAGCACTCCACCGGCGCAGGTAGAGTCCAAGGTGTACATCCCCAAAGATGTAGTTAAGGAGTATTTCAGAAAGGATGACATAGGGCAGTGGTTTAGGGCCTACGAGGTGGCCATGTCCTCACACCGGGTCCCTGAGAAAGACTGGGGAGCGGGGTTGTGGGGAAGGTTCCTTGCTGAAGGGCGTGACACACTGTTAGATTTACCCCTAGAAGTCCAGACCTCATACCCCCATATGAAGGAAGCTTTAATGAGCAGGTATGGGTTAACTCCTGAGCTATATCGACAGAGGTTCAGGGAGACCAAGAAGATCCCTGAGAGTACGTATGTGGAATATGTGACCTTTTTCTGCAGAGCGCTGGATGGTTGGGTGAAGGGTAGCAAAGTGAATGATTATCAAGGGCTGCTTGATTTAATTGCATGGGAGCACTTGTCCAGTCAATGTTTTCCTGAGCTACGCCAGCACCTGATAGATAGCAAGCTGTCCAACCCGAGGAAGCTTGCTGAGGAGGCGGACCGCTGGCTCAGCACCAGGGTCCACAAGGGTCAAGTGGGAGACTCCGCCAAAGGTGGGCAGGGTCCCCAGCAGAAGAGTGGGGGGGACAAGGGTAAACAGAAGGGGTTCCAAAAAGGCCCCCAAAGTAATTCCCAAGGGAACCAGCAGAAGGGTTCTCAGCCTCCCCCAACCCCGCAGCAGAACGGGGCCCCGACAGGTAGACCTGTTCCAAAGGGGCCCTTCAATTGTTATAAGTGTGGCGATCCGGGTCACATTGCCTCTGATCCTAAGTGTCGCCTGTTTGGTAAGACCGCGCCCACTGGTGCTCCACCCCGGCAAGTAGCTAGTGTTAACTTTGGGGAGGAAGTAGCAGTCCAGGAGGGTGGGGGTCCCGGGCAGATGACCCTAGTCTCGCTAGGAGACAGTGAGATGGTCCCTGTAACCTACCTGCCCTCTAACACTAAGAAATATGGGCAGGTGGTGACCATCAATGGAAAGAAGGTGGAGGCTCTTAGAGATACAGGAGCCAGCGTGACCTCGGTGAGGCAACACCTGGTGTCTCAAGAGCAGATTGTACCCAATGCCTACTGTAGGGTTGTCAATGCTGACAACGTAGAGAGTCGTTGTCCAATGGCTCAAGTTCCCTTTGAGTGGGGGGAGGTCTCTGGTACTCTACAAGTCGCTGTGAGAACTGACATGCCTGTAGATTGTCTGCTAGGGAACGACCTGGAGAGTTCCCCTTGGGAAAAGGTGGAGAAGACCACGCATCTGAGGATGGTGGGTCTACCCGACTGGGCGTGCGTGACCACCCGGTCCATGGCAGCCAGTAGGGGTGTTGAGAGGGTCCTGGAGCCTGAGGGAGAGGTCCAGGAACCAGCCTTAGTGAGAAGGCGCAGGAGGCGCGGGAAACCGGCCCCCGAAGTTCCCACGGCCCAGGAGGAAGTAGACCCTGAGGGGGATGCTCTGGAGCCTACCGGGGAACAGATTGCCGAACTGGGAGATCTGCCTGAGCTGACCCATTGGCAGCAAGAAGGAGGTCCCTCCAGGGAGGAATTCTGCAAGGAGCAGAAAGAATGCCCTTCTCTCGTAGGTATGCGGCAACAGGCTGCAGACCAGGCCAATGGTGTTCAGGCCAAAACACACTACGTGTACTGGGAGAGTGACCTCCTGTATTCCGAGCCTAAGGCTGCTGAACCTGGGTCAGCCCGTGTGCTGGTGGTACCCCAGAAGTTCAGAACCTTCCTACTGGGGCTGGCTCACGATGTGCCGTTAGCAGGACATTTGGGGATGGACAAGACCTATGACAGGCTTGTCACCCACTTCTACTGGCCCCAAATGCATAGGAATTCCGATTCCTACTGCAGAACCTGTCAGACTTGCCAGGCAAGTGGTAAGAGCGGAGGGAAGCACAAGGCTCCTCTGCAACCTTTCCCTGTGGTCGGTACGCCATTCCAACGAGTGGGTATTGACATTGTGGGGCCTCTGGACCCCAAGACAGCCCTGGGCAACAGGTTCATCCTGGTCTTGGTGGACCATGCCACCCGGTACCCTGAAGCCATCCCTCTGAGGACAGTGACGGCCCCCGTGGTGGGACGGGCACTGATGGGAATTTTCTCCCGAGTGGGATTCCCTCTAGAGGTGGTGAGCGACCGGGGGACCAATTTCATATCCACATATATGAAATCCCTGTGGAAGGAGTGTGGGGTAACGTACAAGTTCACCACTCCTTACCATCCCCAAGGAAATGGGTTGGTTGAGAGATTCAACCGAACCCTCAAAGGCATGATCATGGGCCTGGACGGTCCGATGAGGCGTAAGTGGGACGTCCTCTTGCCATGCCTGCTCTTCGCTTACCGAGAGGTGCCACAGAAGTCTCTAGGATTCAGCCCCTTTGAGCTTCTGTATGGTCACCCGGTAAGAGGACCTCTGAGTTTGGTAAAGGAAGGCTGGGAGCAATCTCCCAGGAAACCTCCCCAGAATGTATATAGTTACATGCTGGCCTTCCGAAACCAGACTCGGCGTTTCAGGCAACTTGCTGAGGCAAATCTGGAAGCCAGCCAGGAGGAGATGAAGCGGTGGTACGACCGGAATGCCACTCTGGTAGAGCTTCAACCTGGACAAAAGGTGTGGGTCTTGGCCCCAGTGGAGCCGTGTGCACTTCAGGATAAGTGGACAGGTCCATTTGAGGTTGTGGAGCGCAAAAGTCCTATCACCTACTTGGTGGACATGCAGACTCCCAGGAACCCTTTAAGGGTCCTACATGTTAACCGCCTTAAGCCCCACTTAGAGAGGACCGAAGTGGGCATGCTGCTGGCCACTGATGATGGAATGGAAGAGGAGACCGAGCCTCTTCCTGACCTCTTGGTGGCCTCGGAGAAAGATGGGTCAGTGGATGGAGTTAACCTCTCACCCACCCTGACGCCCGAACAACAGGAAGATTGCCGCCACTTGCTGGGACAATTTTCCGACCGATTCTCCCTGGTTCCTGGTGTCACAGATTGGTGCGTCCATGATGTGGACACAGGAGACAGCTTACCTGTGAAGCACAAGGCTTACAGGGTAACTGACAGGGTCAGAGCTTGCATTAAGGAGGAGGTCTCCAAAATGCTTGCGCTAGGGGTGGTTGAGTCCTCCAGCAGTCCTTGGTCCAGCCCCGTGGTCTTGGTCCCCAAAGCTGCTGCGCCGGGAGCCACACCTGAACTCCGGTTCTGTGTGGACTACAGAGGACTCAATTCAGTCACGAAGACTGACGCGCACCCCATCCCCAGAGCTGATGAGCTCATTGATCGGCTGGGGGCTGCCCGGTTCCTCAGTACGTTTGATTTAACGTCTGGGTACTGGCAGATCGCCTTGACCGATGGGGCCAAAGAGAGGTCAGCATTCTCTACACCAGATGGGCACTTCCAGTTCCGAGTCAGGCCATTTGGGATGAAGAATGCCCCTGCCACCTTTCAGAGGTTGGTCAACCAGGTACTGGTTGGGCTGAATGCGTTCAGTGCCGCCTACCTGGATGACATCGCAGTGTTCAGTGCCACCTGGCCGGAACACCTGCGCCACCTCTGGGAAGTGTTGATGGCGCTGCGCCGAGCAGGCCTCACGATCAAGGCAAGCAAGTGCCAGATCGGGCAGGGTTCCGTGGTGTACTTGGGACACCAAGTGGGGAGTGGCAAGGTGGCACCCTTGCAACCCAAAATTGAGACCATCCTGGCTTGGGAACCCCCCAAGACGCAGACCGCAGTGAGGGCCTTCCTGGGGCTCACTGGGTACTACAGGAGGTTTGTCAAGGGCTATGGAACGATCGTTGCCCCCTTGACAGAGCTGACTTCGAAGAAGCAGCCCAGGAACGTGGTTTGGACTGACACCTGTCAAAAAGCTTTCGACACCCTGAAGACTGCCATGTGCACGGCGCCCGTGCTCTTGGCCCCTGACTTCTCCAAGGAATTCCTAGTCCAGACAGACGCTTCAGAGCATGGTGTGGGGGCTGTTCTCTCACAGATGACTGAGGAGGGCTGGGACCAACCCGTAGCCTTCATCAGTAGGAGGTTACTTCCACGGGAAAGTAGGTGGAGTGCAATTGAGCGAGAAGCATTTGCTGTGGTCTGGGCGCTGAAGAAGCTAAGACCCTACTTGTTCGGGTCTCACTTCCGGGTTCAGACGGACCACAGGCCCCTCAGATGGTTGATGCAAATGAGGGGTGAAAACCCGAAGCTGTTGAGGTGGTCCATCTCCCTACAGGGTATGGACTTTACGGTGGAACACCGTCCTGGTACAGATCACGCCAACGCTGACGGTCTGTCCAGGTATTTCCGCCTTAGTGACGAGGAACCCCCTGGGCAAGGGTAGTTCTCCCCACATTTCAGCTGGAGGGGACACGTGTTAGACCTGGCACCTTGGCGTGAGTTTCCCTTCCACTTTTTGATGGTGTGCCTCGACTGTTTTGCTGGTGTTGTCCGCTCAGGGCACTGCGCCACGGCTAATCCGTGCCGCAGTGCAAGTGCTCCCTAAGTAAAGTGTACCTGTAATTGATGTCCATGATTGGTTTATTGGATTCACTGTCAGTCCCCAGTAAAGTGCACCAGGGGTGCCAGGGCTTGTGAATGCCAATGCTGCTGGTGGGCTTGCAGCGCTGGTTGCGCCACCCACGGAAGCGGCCTTGTAAAGTGTGTCTAGGGTCTGCCACCGCAGACCCTGTGCGCGGTCCGGGACCGTCGCGCTGACTGCGCAAGTGCCCCCACTTGCCAGTCCCTAAACCTTCCCTTACCTACATATTAGCCACCCCTCTGGTAGGCCCGAGGGCAGGGTGCATTGTAGGCATAAGGTAGGACATACCCTGATGTGTGTGGCATGTCTTAGTAGTGAATTACAGCCCTTGTCGTTTTTCACTATTGAAGGCTACCTGCTCTCCATAGGCCAGAATGGGCTGCTGGGATCCCGCCAACGCTGTGACCCCAGTGGACTCAGAGAGCATGGTAGAGTGTCAAGTTTGGTATGCCTGAACTCAGAATAATAAAATACTTCTTGTAGTCAAGTTTATTTTAATATCCTGGGTTTGTAAATACTACTTTTAGAAAGTTAGTATTTACTGACCTGACCATCTCAGTCCGCCTCTGCTGTGTGTATGTGTTCTGCCTGGCAACAGTAAGGAGCAGGGTGGGGGAATCCCCAGAGACAGGTTGGCTGCCAGGTGGTGGGTAGAGAGATTACACCTGGATGGGTGGGAGGAGTACACCTTGACTCTTGAATAGACCTGTGCTCTGCCACCACAAAGCCGGCGCCACCCCCTGTGGGGCGGCTGATGTCTCTGCCCTGCTGCTGAAAGGAAAGAGCAGAGTCACAATAACAAAGTGCTCCAGAACTGGACTGAGCCAGGCCTAGGCCCCCTGGCGCTAAAGAACAAAAGAATCATGGTATAAAAATAGGAGCCTGGCTCCTAAGAAATCAGAATCCTGTTTACCACAAAGAACCTCTGCCCGACTAGAAGGAGAAGAAGACGCCGGAGGAGCTGGCCTGCTGCTTGCCTTGCTGAGAGAGGAGAGGAAGAGACTTACTGAAAAGACTTTGCTACTTTGTGCTTGAACATTCTCCAAGGGCTTGATCTGAGCTTGCCCCCTGAACTGAACCCCAGGAACAGTGGGTTCTTTGTGCTTCTTGCTCGTCCTCCAATTCGAGCCGTGTGTGCATCCCGCTGGAAAAGAGACTGCGCCCCTCATCGCCCCTCCTAGGGCCGTGACACTCAGAAGCTCGCCTGCCTCAAACCCGTGAGAGCCCCGCTCCGTCCCGAGCCGCTCTCTGTCCCCGGGCCAGGCCGCCTGCATCCCTGTCACCGCCTGCTACTGGAGCGCGCTGACCGCGCTATCACCCCTCCCGCCGGAAGCCGTCCGACGACTGTGATCTACGCCGGGTCATCCAGCTGCACTGACCGTGCCCTGCGACCCCGCTTCGCTATCCCCGGACATCTCAGGCCGCGCCGCCCCCGCTGTGGAGACCCTCCTGCACCGCCGTGCTAAAGGGTCGCTGGCCGCGCCTGCCTACGTGCCCACACCTGCTGATTGAGGACCCAAGAACACTTCCCAAGCTGAGAGTCGCACCGACCTGTGCCGACTCTCCACATCACGAAAGAAGTTCCAGTATCGGGCTCGGGGCCCGCAACGCCTTATTTCCCCGTTCGCAGGAACCGATCTCTGTGAGTACTGGAACTACAAGTAAAGAGACTACGAACTATCCATTTGGAAACCTACAAACCCAGAACATTTGCCTACTGCATAACCTGGTGGCCTAGCGAAAACGTTATTGGTCTTGTGATAAGTCTGTTGAGATATATATACCTTATTTTTACATAAAGAATCGTATTTTTATATATATCCAAGTCTGGTGTCCGTTTCTGGGGGGATTAATGTATTTACTGTGTGTACAATTGTGAGTGCTTAACCAACAACGCCTGAGGAATCGCCTTGGCTGCTCACGCCACGCACCTAGAGGGTGAGCAAGGGTCATTCGCGAGGGGTTATCCTGCGCCCTGACGTGGAGGAGAGGGTTCCTGCTTGACACAAGGGCAACCTTGCGCCAACCAGAGATCCCCGACTCTAACACTATATTACATCACTGTACAGAGACCTTTGTACTTACCCACATTGGTAATGAGAATTCAAAGGCTGCTTACACAGTGTTAGGGTTTTTCATTATGATAAGTCCTTACCGGATCAGCGGTCATCCTCACAGTCATGGATGAACTTAGAAGGGGGGGCTGATAAGGGCATCACCCAGACCCTGGTACTTCTTGATCTCTCGGCAGTGGTCAACCGTGTCAGTAACGCCGGGATCCAGGGCCTGGCTCTTAAGTGGCTTTCATCCTTTCTTAGTAACCGCTCTCAAGCGATTCGCCTCACCAATATTTCCTCCACCAAAATGAAACTGACCTGCGGAGTACCCCAGGGTTTACCTCTTTCACTGCTTCTCTTTAATTTGTACCTATTGCCCCGATCCGCTCTCTCGGAGAAAGGAAGATTGGCATCTTCAACTATGCCGACGACCTTCAATTGATATTCGATATCGATCAATCGGCATCTTCTGTCCCCAATTTTCGAACCACTATGAGATTTATCAGTGAATGGATGAATAGTAACCATCTAAAATTAAATCCTGATAAAACTGAGCTGATCCCAACTGGTGGGCCGCTAATGTTATGTTATGTTGTTATGTTATCAGTTTTGTAAAGCGCAAACAGCTGCCCCCGCAACGGGGCGTCCCGGCGCTGGAACCATAACACAACCAGCTGAAACAGGGGGAAGGGAGGGACCTAACAGGGGGGGAAGAGATAGGTTTTAATAGCTCTGCGGAAAGCTAGGATGTTGTCCATGCATCGAATATTGAGGGGAAGGGAGTTCCATAATTTGGCCCCCAGTAGTTTGAAGGAGCGCCCTCCGATGCGGCAAAACTTAGTGTAGGGTACCATTGCTAGGTGTTGCCCCATGGACCTGAGGTTCCGTTTGGGAGTGTAGGGGGTCAACAGCGAGCGGAGTAGCTCCGGGCCTTCGTTCTTCATGATTTTAAAGGCGAATATGAGGGCTTTGAACTGGATGCGGGCTTCCATGGGTAACCAATGTAATCTGTGAATGGTCGCTCTCGCCGAGCATCTTTTAGGGAGACCTACTATAGCCCTTGCCGCCGAATTTTGTATCCGTTGGAGTCTCTTAACTTCAGTTTTATTAGCTCCTAACAACAAGACACTCGCGTAGTCCAGTCTGGACAGAATGGTAGATTGTACGATGAGTTGTCGAGTTTTGGAGTCAAAATAGCCTAAGATGGGGGTGAGGCTTCTCAGTAAGCCAATGCAGGTTGCGGCAACTTTTTTTGTGTGCGACTGGAAGCTAAGAGCAGAGTCCAGCCACACTCCCAGGTTTTTAGCTAGAGTCTTTGGGGGGGGTGCTGGGCCCAGTGATTGGGGCCACCAGAGGTCATTCCAGTTGTTACTATTTTTCCCCATTATCAGCACCTCTGTTTTGCCGCCGTTGAGTTGAAGGCAATTAGCCGTCATCCATTTAGCAACGGCGGTCAGACCATCCCTGAATCTAGTGGCATCGGGAGAGGGGGCATGGTTGAGGCTGATGACCAACTGGGTGTCGTCGGCGTACGACACCATTGTGAGGCCCCATTTCTTGGCAACCTCCGCCAGGGGTTGCATGTATAGGTTAAACAAGGAGGGACTGAGGGCAGAGCCCTGTGGAACTCCTTGTCCTATGTTTTGAGGTTGGGAGATAAACGGGGGGGCAGATACCCTAAACGATCTGTTGGTTAGGAATGATCTAAACCATTGGAGTGCCGCGTCTACGATACCTATGTTTTCCAGGCGTTTCAATAGGATGGCATGGGAGACCGTGTCAAAGGCCGCGCTGAGATCGAGTAATATCAGCGCGGCACTTTTGCCGGAGTACATAATTTCCCGTAAGCTTTCTGTGGAAGTTAGGAGCGCGGATTCCGTGCTATGGCCCGGCCTGAACCCGTGCTGGGAGGGGTCCAGGATGTTGTTTTTCGCCATGTGCTCACTTAGAATTTTGTTAGCGTGGGCTTCCGCCAGTTTCGCGACCCATGGGAGCAGAGAAACGGGCCGGTAGTTTTCCGGTTTAGCGGGGTCTAGGGAGGGTTTTTTTATGATCGGTGTTACCCAGGCCTGTTTCCAACAGGTGGGGACCGTAGCCGTGGCAAATGAAAGGTTAAGGAGTGAGGTCAAGGGTGGGAGGAAGAATTCCAAGGCTTCCAGAAAATGAGTAGGCCTCATCGGATCTGTGGGTGCGCCCGATTTCACCTTCCTACAAAGTTTAGAGAGTTCTTCACCGGAGATGGCGGGTATGCGTGTGAGACTAGAGTCTCCGAGGATGGTAGTGGGAGGGTTGATGTCCTCTGGACTGTCCTGGGTGAAGGCGTTGTAAATTTTTTTCACTTTATCCGTGAAGAAGGTAGCTAGGTCTTCACATTGTTGCGTGGAGGTAATGTGAGAAGCCGGCTTGTTTCCGTTTTGTAGTTTTTGCACGATTTGGAAGATCGTTTTCGTGGGGTTAGGGCTAGCATTTATCTCAGTGGCGTAGAAGGCAGCACGGGCTACCCGGATTGCCTTGTGATACGTTCTGAGAGTGGTCAAATATGCGTCTTTGTCCTCCTGCTTGTACTCCTTTCTCCATTGTCGCTCCATTTTTTTACAGACTTTCCTCATTGTTTTGAGGTTCTCATTGTACCAGGGATTGGAAGGGGTGCTACGCCCTTTGGTCCACTTCGCTGGTATAATGGCGTCCAGTCCCTTGGTAATCCAGTTCTGGAAGGACAAATATGATTTCTCAATATCATCTATATCCTCCAGGTTAGGTCTCCCCAAACTCGCTGCAAGGTCACATTGTTGGAGTTTGTGCCAAGGTCGTTTTAGGCAGGAAGTTGGAGACTTTTTTATGGTGGAGTGGTTATTAGGGATGGAGAAGGTTACTAGTGAGTGGTCCGTCCAGGCCATGGGTATAGGATCATCCGCTCTGGCCTCAGGAATGTTCGTAAACACTGGGTCCAGCAGATGGCCCGCAACATGTGTTGGGGTTCGGACAAGCTGAATTAGCTGAAGAGCAGCTAGGTCTGCTGTCAAGTTGCTGCTTTTAGCATCTGATGAATTGTCTATATGGAGATTGAGATCTCCTAAGATTGTGAAGTTGGCCGAGTCAGTAATCATAGCGTGTGTTACCTCAAGGAGCTCTTCCTAATCCTTGGAACTCCAACTTCTGGCCACTCCAATTGAGAGACCCCCCACTCCCAGCATGTTCTATCAAAAGTCTGGGTGTTACTATTAGCAGCGACCTATGAAAGCTCAGATTGGGACAGTGGTCTCCTCCTGTTTCTTCCAGTTGCGAAGAATCAGGAAGATCAGTAGATTTCTGACTATAGAAGCCCTAACCCAAGTCGTCCTGGTTTTGGTAATTTCCCGCATTGATTATGCCAACTCATTTTATGCAGGTATCCCGGCATGTCAACTAAAACGCCTGCAGTTGGTGCAAAATCAAGTGGCCAGATTAATCTACCACCAGCCCAAATGGCACCATGTTGGGACAATAATGGAAAGCCTACATTGGCTCCCAGTGGACAAACCCTGTGCATTTAAGCTGGCACGTATCACCTTTAAACTCTTCGATGCTCATGACGGAATGGTTCCGTCATGAGCATCGGTGCCCCTGTGCTCATGATGGAACCATTCCGTCATGAGGCCAGGGGCATGAAATCCCTCTGCTGCAGACAGCAGAGGGATTTCCTTATCTCCCACAAAGCCTTGGGAGCTGGGGAAGAGTTCCCCAGCTCCTGAGGCCCCCTCCCTGGTTTCTGTGCAATGACGATCAGCCCCCTGAGCACGTAGAAAGACGGGAGAGGTATCATTGGCACCATCTGCCCCCCCGGGAGGCAGATGGTGGTATTAGACCCCAATCTGCACCCCCGGGGGGGCAAAAAGCCCACTAGTCGCCAGGGATTTTTTTTGGTAAGTTTGAATTAGGGTGGGGGCTGCCCAAAACGGGCAGGCCCATGCCCCTACCCCCTCCCCGTAAAAATTACAGCCTTCCTGTCCCCCCCCTGGGGGGCAGATGGGGCATTAGCCCCCAATCTGCCCCCTCGGGGGGGCAAAAAGCCCACTAGACACCAGGGATTTTTTTGGGCACATTTTTTATAAGGGTGGGGGCGCCTAGCAACGCAAGTGAGGTACCGTTTTTCTCAGAAGACTCTGGGGAACGTGGGGTGCATGGAAATTTGAGGATCTACACAGATTCCAGAACTTTCCACCACAGAAATGTGAGGAAAATGTGTTTTTTTGGACAATTTTTTAGGTTTGCAAGGGATTCTGGGTAAAAGAATCTGGTGAGAGGCAATCAAATCACCCCATCCTGGATTCCCCTGGGTGTCTAGTTTTAAAAAATGTACAGGTTTGCTAGGTTTCCCTAGGTGACGGCAGAGCTAGGCTTAAAAAACGACAGCTAGGCACTTTGCCAAAAAAGGGTTATTTTTTACTTTGAAATTGTGGTGTGTCAACGTTGTGCTTTGCGCTGTTTCCTGCTGCGGGCACTAGGCCTACCCACACAAGTGAGGTACCATTTTTCTCGGAAGACTTTTGGGAACGCGGGGTGGGTGGAAATTTGTGGATCCACATAGATTCCAGAACTTTCCACCACAGAAATGTGTGGAAAATGTGGGTTTTTTGACAATTGTTTAGGTTTGCAAGGGATTCTGGGTAACAGAACCTGGTGAGAGGCAGTCAAGACACCCCATCCTGGATATCCCTGGGTGTCTAGTTTTCAAAAATGTATAGGTTTGCTAGGATTCCCTAGGTGCCGGCAGAGCTAGGGTTAAAAAACTACAACTATGCACTTTGCCAAAAAAGGGTCATTTTTCACTGTGAAATTGTGTCTACGTTGCGTTTTGCGCCGTTTTCTGTCGTGGGCACTATGCCTACCCACACAAGTGAGGTACCATTTTCATTGGGATACTTAGGGTAATTCAGATTTGTAAAGCAAATGTTATTACCTATTGACTTTCGATGCATTTCCGCCTTCCAAATGAAAGACAATGTGTAAAAAAGAAGTCATTTTGAAAAATGACCGATAATTCTCATGCTAGTATGAGTATTCCCAATTTCGGAAATGTGCAAATATCTACTGTTTCTAAGCTCTAAATTTTGTTCCCATTTCAGAAATACATAGGTGTCTTTCATACCGATTTTTCCATGTATACATATTCCCAGAATAATTGCTACATACCCGGTACATAATAAAAAAACATTGCAAGTCGTTGCTCAGTTTTTGGCTCTGGGTTGTCCGGTTCTTGGTGAACCTACAATTCCTATATATCCCCACAACCAGTAAGGTGCAGCGGATGTAAGTGTATGGTGCTTTCAAAGAGCTGTCATGATTAGAAGAAGTTACAGGTGAAAACGTTGACACAAAAGGCTGTTTTTTCAACTAATTTTCAATTTTTCCTATATATAACTGTTAGTTTCTATAAAGAAACCTTGAAGGATCTACTTGACCCTTGCTCAATTCAGAATTTTGTCTACCTTTCAAAAATGTATAGCTTTCCAGGATCCATTATTGCTTTCATACCCATTTCTACCATTAACTGGAAGGTGGTTGAAAGCACAAAAAAATAGCAAAAATAGGCTAAGTCCTAGAAAAATGCCAAAACTGTGTAAAACATGTTGGTTTTCTGACAAACGTTTGTAATTCCTTAAAAGCTGGGAAAATTGTGATTTCAGCCCCACAAATCCTTTTTTGATACCATTTTCATGGAAAAAACCAGACGCTTTCATTTGCTGCAGTTTTTTCCCATTCTTCCCCCCAAAAACTAAATTTAGCTGTGTTTTGTCTAATTTCTGGGTCCCCTCCAGGGGAATCCACAAACCCTGGGTACCTTTACAATCCCCATGATGTTGGAAGAAAAGGACGCAAATTTACCGTGGATACCTTATGTGGTCAAAAAGTTACAGGGGCCTAAGCGCGAACTCCCCCAAATAACCTAAAAAAGGTTTAGCACGGGGGGGGGGGGGAAAGGCCTAGCAGCAAGGGGTTAATGCTCTCTATGGCAACAGTCCAGCATTCATATCCTCTGGGATTCAGCTCTACGTCCCTTCTTGGGTCCTCTAATCTGAATTTGTTGGTCATCCCTTCCTTTAAACGTAAGAAACATAAGGGACTAAGATTTGTGGTCTTGGCCGCTCAATTCTGGAACTCTCTCCCTGTGGAAATCAGATCAGTGACCTCTCACAAGCAGTTTAGGAAACAGTTAAAGACCTGGCAGACATATGACTAAGTCCCGCACTGCTGCAGCATTCCCTGGACTCCAGTGCCGTGAAACCGTTTGGTGTACATGCGCTTTACAAGTTCAATAAAAAAAAAAAAGCTGCTAATTACATACAACCTGAGAACATTTACTCCCAACATTGTCATCTCGAGATTCCCTAAACAAAACAGGGAGAGCAAGACATTGTACCCAGGGCAAAAAAATCTAATAGAAGGTGGCCGAACCTCATGCAGAATATAGAGTCTGCCTGGGAATCAAATAATAGGCCACACATGGGGAAAGCTCCCACTAAGCACATCCAAAAGATACTTGACAGGAGTTCCCGCCCAGTTCCTGATGATGGAGATATTCTGGATCACTGCTGGATCTGGTGTCGGTCGGAGATTTAGATACAGTCATTGGCCATCATGTTGTCCATTTGGACCAGAATTGCTGAACTTTCTAGGTGGGGCTGAAATTCCTGCAAGACAAGAAGGATTATAGGAGAAATTACACACCGTCCTTTGATCCCAAATACCCCTGGTGGAGAGATAGTGACAGGTTGCTTCTAGTCTCAGCCACTGGTATACATCAACGTGTGACCCTGTAGATCAAGAGAAGATAATGCTGCCGTCTCTGACTTTCCATCTGGGAAAGGAAATGCTTCAGGTTCTGGGTATTGTTCTGAGGAAGGAAGATTTTGCCCAGGTGTGTTTTGAAAGTGATACCAATCTATAGAAAATTTTGCATAGAAGTGAGGTGGGATTTCTCCCGTTTGAGAAACACATGTGCTCTTATATTAGGATGCATACCTTGAAATGCCATGCAAAGTCAGTTGTCTGGGTAAGGCATGCACCAATCATCAGTGAAGATTGTTCTGTCCCCCCTTATGATCAAGTGTTTCCACAAGGGAAGAAAGCACATTGTAGTAGCATTGCCTCCACCATACGGCTATTTGAAATATCCCTCTACAGGACTGTAAGAACCTGTCACCTCCACAGGGCTGTTCAATTAACCTTCCATGTAGTCCTGCGCTTTAAGAAAAAAAAAACACGTCTGCCCTACCTACAAACCAAATCTTAAAAAATAAAATCATAAACAAGCCAGCCGAAGTATATTGATGTACGTTAAGTTAGGAAATCTGTGAAAGGAACCTCAGTGTGAAGATTAGTTGAGGGGCAGGATGAGAGTGGACAGGTTTGCAGTGGAGAAGTGGAGAAGTTATAAGATCTGTGAAAGGTATCTCAATGTAAAGATTAGTTGAGGGGCAGGATGGTAGTGGACAGATTTCCAGTGGAAAAGCTCGAGTGGATAGCAAGGTGATAATCAGCAATCTTAGATGGTGTCTCGAATTTGTTTGCAAAGTAGACGGTGTTAACAGTCCTGTTTTGAGTGTAGGGAGTTCCAGTCAGGTGTCTGGAGGGAATAGAGAAGAAACTAAACGATCACTGCGGCCTTCACATTGGTCTATTGAGTTGCTGAGTGAGTAGCCAGGATTAAACCCTAGAGCAGAGGGGGTGGATGAAGAGCCCAAGGAAGTAGCGCAAAGTGATACCCACTTAGTAGTGCTCCAAAAAGTGCAGACTCTGCAGGGGAGATGCAAGCATTCATCTCACTGAGGATGGGTCTTGTGAGACAGGGAGGGATCAGCAGCAGACCATAATGCTCCAATATGGCCGCAACATTAGTGAAGGTAGGTCCTGGGGTGGAATTAGAAGAAGGCCGTAGAAATTAACCTTCCTAGCCAAGCTTGAACAGGTGCTCTTTCATAGCAAGAGCAAAGGAGCAGGGCTGTGCCCCTGCCATGTAGGTTGCGAGGCTTTATAGGCAGGAACTAGGGGACATGCCAGGAAAGACAGAGCGTGGGCCTCTTTCCCAGTTTGAAAATTCAGACCGGGAACAAGTATTCAAGGAGCGGCCATTTGGGTAAAGTCGAACGTCATGAGATGGCGGGCTCTAGACCTGCCATCAGGGGAATGCAGAGGAGCAAGAACGTGCAAGAATGAGTGAGCATCACCCCAGCTCCGACCCAGGAAAGATAGATGTCCAGCAAAAGCAGAGAGAGAGCTCAGCAGTCCTAGTGTTGTGGCCAGCCCCCAGACCAGGCTGTTTGCAGCTCAGCGGGAGAGGGAACCTCTGTCAACCTCTTTGGCCTGAAGATGGCGTCAGCAGGCTGGGCTAGGCAAAGCGACAGAAGCACGCCAGCAACCATGTCAGAAGGGGCTAGCGACAGCCCCAAAGTTGGAGAACAGGTTGAAGGCACTTACCCTATCCTCCGAGAAGTCAAGAAGTCTAGTGGGGCTGAGGAAACATAGCCAGGCCGCCCGTTGCGACGAGGGAGGATGAGGCCTCATCTGCCGATAGGTCGAGGCAGTGGGCTCACAAGCATCAGAGCCGATGCATCACGGGAGGCCTTGGGCCATAGTCCTCCTCATCGGCAGCCGGATCGAGGCGGAGGGCAGGGGACTCACAAACAGGAGAGTCGATGCGTTGCAGGAGGCCAGGGGCCGTGGTCCTTATCAGCAGCATAGAGATTGGGCAACTGGCAGGGGGCTCAAGAGCAACAGAGTCCGGCTAGCAGTCACCATACAAGGGTCCGTCTCCACTCACCAGAGCCTAGCTCGAGGCAGTAAATGCTGGCTGGAGGTCTGCCTCAACACAGCAGCTTCGGGAAGATCTTCGGGGTGAGCGGAAGCAGGGCACACCGCCCCCGCTCACTGGAGTCTGATAGCTGTCGAGAGCAGCATAGCCCGGTTAGCAACCCCAGGGCCAACCTCCATTGACAACAGGGCCAGCCTTAAGGCTGTAAGTCCCCGCTGGGGTCCACCTCACAACCGTGGCTTAGGGATGTGCGGAAGGAGGACACACTGCCACCGTCCACAGACTGAAGGCAAGAGTCGAGAAGGCAAGGAACATCCATTGCAGGGGAACCCGTTCTACCGTGATCAACGATGGGGCGAGGCTCGATGGTCCCGGGGAGAACAATCCTGTTGAGAGCAGCGAAGCAGAAGAGGTGAGGCTCAATGGCTCCAGGGAGAAGGATTCTGCAGGTAAGCGGCGTCAAAATCAAATTCCATCTAGTGAAATGTAGATTGTATTATATGTGTGGATGTTGGTGTCGGGTGGCTGGGTTATGAAGGGGATAACTACCGATAAGGTAAACACCCAACCTGTTAGCTTTAGGGAAGAGCTCCTACTCAGCGGCCATCTTGAATTCACAGCCAGATGCTAGGCTTCAGGAAGGAATGAGCAGATGTAAGGGGGACAGACTATGGAGATTACCCATCCTAGGGGTGTGTTTAGCCAGCTCTTCTCCCTCTGCTGAAAAATCAGCCATTACGAATTTGGAAGAATTGGTGCACTCTGGGACAAAATAGTGCCACACTCTGAAGGAAGTGGTCATGCCTTGGGGCGGTACCCTACTCCCCATTGGATAGGAGTGACCTCTGCTTAACCCAGAGAACTTGGAATACGTATCTGAGAGGGGCAGAGCATCTCAGAGCTGCTGCTTGAAACTTAAGAAAGCAAGAAGGGCCATGCTGAGAAGTTTGATGTGCATTTCCTAAGGCCTGCACTCTGAAGATTGCACCTTCTGCACCATCTGGAACTACAGCCCTGTGTACTACCTTGCTGTAAAAGGACTAAAGAGTGGACACCCTGCAAGCTACAGGTTATCAGAGCTCACTTGAAACATCACCACCAAGAATCTTCAACCTGGACCAGTGGATTTGTAAGGGTTTTGTCCAAGAGGATTTTGGGAACTGTAGTCTTCAACTTACTTTCAAGGGCCATCTTGGAGCTTCCAGACCCTTGGAGTGAGTTTGAGATACTTTGGGACCTTTTGGGGAACTTCAGGAAGAAGTTACAGAAAGTTGGAGAACTTTGGAGCAACTTTGGAAAAAAGCTCCAGAAGGGGACCGACTCAACCTGGCCAGCCAAGCCGCCTGCCTTTAACCGCGAATCGGCCTGCCGTCCAGGTTTGTCCCACTGAAAGCCTCCGTAGGTCCTACTTCCAGAGTTTAGCTGTGAGTAGTCGAAATCTGAGGCCGGCGAACCCTCACCAAATCTGGCCTGGTAAAGAGCATCGAGAGACCCGGGGAAGAAAAGCTCCAGAAAAGTTACTAAGTCCGAAGGTAAAATCTGTGACGAGACCTACCGCGAGGGGTAGCCGAGCAGGGCTCCATCGCGGTGGGCCTAAAACTTTGACTTTGACCCGGTCTATCGTGACCAGATGTCCTGATAAGGTGCTATAGTTTTCTATGTACTGCTAAATCTTTGAAAATTCATATCTCTAGTTCCCTACATTGGATTTTGGTTGTTTTGGGGTCATTTTTAAGATAAAAACTTTTCCTATTTTTATAAATTAGTTTTGGATTTTTATTGTGCATTGTGTCTTAATTATTTACTGAACTGGTGTTTTTAAATGCTTTACATACCTGTCTTTGAAGTTAAGCCTGCCTGCTCGCAACAAAGCTACCAAGGGTTGAGCATGGGAATCATTTTCCAAGACTCATTCTAAGCTCTATACTGTGTTAGTGGCCTTATTGCCAGTGGCAGATATACATTTGCCTCTACTAATAATCCATTTTCCAACAGGGAGGAATTACCTACAAGAGTACATGTTCTTGGTGTAACTTACTCATGAACTTCCAGGAGTCACCATGATGCTAAACTGGACAGTTGTAGAGAGTTTGCTGTGAGGCAAGTGGGCCAGCTTGAGATGCTATCAAATGAAGAGCAGGAGCATCGCCTCTCGGATTTGGTCTGAATTCTAGCAGTAAGTCATGTCTACTCATGGAAAAAGGTTGTGGGAATCAGCTCCCTGAGTAAACATGTCTTACCCCTGGAAAGGTATGATTTAGTCAAGCCTGGAGTAAAATACAGTTGCTATTAGGCAAAACTTTGTGAATGACAAGTCAACAAGGAGGTAAGGGCCATATGTACTACTCTTCTTGTCACTTTGTAGCACTGTGTTTGCTACAGATTGTGGAATAGGTGAGTCAGAACAGATTCAAGGGTCCAGTTTGGCTCAAATGGCCTCTGACCAAAGAGAAATTGATTGAACTCTGAAGGATTACAGGCTTGTGAAGTCCTGTGAAGATTAGAACGTGTGTACATCTCCAGGCTAAACACTGATCTATCAATGCGCAGATATGATAGCTCTGCACCTAAAGCTATCATATCTTCTTTCATATGTTGCAATGGCGAAACTTCACAAATAATTACATTCACACAATGCCCAGGTAATACGTGAGAAATATTTCTCATGTTTCAGTCACGCAGTGTATGAAAGTTGGTAGAATAGCCTGATGGGTTTGAGCAACCACAGAAGAGGTCTGTGATAAGAGGAAGATTGAGCAGGGCTGAAGGGTAGCTCTGAACACTGCTCAGTTCTTATTGAATTGAGGAATGAAACACCTCCGCCCCCTGAAGAACTGCACACCCACTTAGCTGATTCCTCCCCTACTATGCTGTGAAATAGTACTTTAAAAGGGTCTGAAATACCAAAGGAGGGGTTTGGTGGGTATGGAGGTGGGGTTGAATGCTTCCGTTAACTTTGCAGAAATGTACTGGATTCTTTTTAGCTTCTTCGTATTAAATTACTGGATTTTGCCATTATTGTGGTCAGGATAAGAGTTGTGTGCGAGGAAAAATGTCTGCTGAATCAATGCACGACACAGAATGCCAATAAGAGTTGACCTCGTTAGCTCCACTCGAAACACAACATATTAGAGCAAAGTTTAATTCAAGGACACTAATTTCATACTAGGATTGGGATAAAAGAAGAGTGAGGATGGGCATCAGAAGAAGGCTGCAGTAGTGACTGAGAAAGGGCCTAAGTTGTAGGGTAAAACAGGGAGGATCTGCAGAGAGGCAGAGAGCCCATAGCAAAGAAGTGAAAACATGTTTTTTTCCCAAAATAAATTCACCATCTTGTCACCCTGAGATATACCCAGGGACAATATTCGCCCCTTCAAGTTCAGTCTACGCTCCTCAGCATATGTAACAGCCCAACCAACACGCCCCCCCTCATGTTGGTAAACATTAACACCTTTCTATCTCCAGGTAATTTATTAACGACTGACCTGTATCTGGGCATTATGCAGTAATGTAAATTCATGCCCCCTTGAGGGAGGGTTGGGTACCCTACGTGGTTTGGCCTCTTGATTATGAGGTCCCTGTTATCTGTTCTCACTCCCCCCCCACAGGTGCCCGTAATGGTGGCTGGTTCTGTGCCCACCAGGCATCTACATTGGAAAAGACTTCCTTCATGGTGAATAGTCTGTGCCACAGCCCTTTCTCTAAGGCTCGATCTATGATCCCTCCTTACCCTCTCGCTTATGGGTTTAGAAGATGTCTCCCTGATGTTCCCCGGGCCTCCGGCTCTGTAGTGCTTGTAATTTGACACAATAGGACACACTTAAAGCCTGCACTCCCAAGAGGAGGCAAATGCACTACTGCACCTTTAAATAACACACGTAAAACAGCACTCCCAAAAGACAAGCGATAAAACAAGACCCAGCACTCTCTTAAGGCGAGGCAAGAAAACAAATTCAGGTGCATTTCAAGTGACACACACATGTTTATTGATTCAATGTTTGAAAAGAAGGCTAAATATATTGGTCGATGCAGATTCCCAAATATCAAGTAACTCAAGCACAACGCCAGAATAACATGTGGCATATATACATGTAGCAAAGAAACTTAGAAATGATATACACAAAGTAAGTAACACCTCAACGATTGATCATGCAAGATCCTTGCCAACTCAAGCTGGAGGAGGCCTTTGACAGCCCAGGAAGGAGTTTGATTGGGATCCAAATCTAGATTACTTTGTGGCTGTACGTCTACTCCACACATGAGCTCCCACCTGCCCACTAAGACTCCCCGCTTTTAAAACCTTTCACTCAACATGAGGTGAAGGTTCTAGAAACCTCGCCCCCCTTCTACTGTTGCGAAAAACCGAGCTGACTGTACTGGTCTGTGTCAAGGTCAAGACAGAAGCTGGCCAGGCTCCTGTATTTTGACTCCGAGACAGAGCTGTACGTTCCGCACATTCCCTGAAAGGTACCAAGTACGCGTCCCACACAACATGTTCCAGTTCACTCTGATCGGTGAGGAGCGAAAACAAGTGAAGAGCGAAACCATGCCCTCCCCACTTTGCAGCTACGTGCGAGCACAGAAATTGGAGTCTGTTACACAAGATGGAGTAAGCACAGAAAATGGAGTCAATTATGCCAAATGGAGCCAATGGTCAATATATCATTCTTAACCCCTTGCATGCCCGCCCCTTTCCCCGCCCAGTGCCGCGCTTTGTATTAGCGGGCGGAGTTCATGACGAGCTGGACTCGTCATGGGCACAGCGCCACCGCAGCCCATGACGAGTCCAGCTCGTCATGGGCACTGAAGGGGTTAATATCACTGCAGGCCCCCACCCCATTTTTATTGCCTCGAAGGCTCTTTTTTAGTCCTTAATTAATATTAAATCCTACTCTTCTTTTCACCTGTTCATAGATCAACATCACCAGCTACATTTCATTCTATCCATCAAAAGGCCAGAGCAGTTTGTTGTTTATTATTTTTTTATTGTTGTTATTTTTATTGCTCTCCCTCTCCATATCCCTGACCGTTAGTGAGTATAGAGGGGCTTCTGGAGCCCGACCTCCGGGTTCATTCCTTTTGACATGTTCTTTGTTTATAATACTTTTTATTGATAATGATCCAGCGCGAGACCAGAGAAAAAGGGGAAATTATATATATATATACACAACTATCCTTCCTGCGTCGCAGACCCAACGTCACACTAGCTCATTCACACATGCAGTCATTGGTGGGGACCATAACACCAACACTCACACGCCTCCACTCACGAGTCTGCACACAGGAGGGATGATGATTTTCCACTGGACATGTGGGGGAAGTACCTTATAACCTATAGGGAAGAAAAAGTCAATTTACAGAATATACAGGAACATTCGCCACCTATAGATTCCTAATCCCAAAACATCAAGGCACTCCACCCACTTGGTCGACGGACCAAGTAGTTGGATTGGTTGATGGTGAATAAGAACCAGCTAAAACACATTTTAAGACTCAGAATCCTTTTTCTCTTCATCGAAAAACCACAAACTCGTAATTTCTGTTAATCAAATATTTGTTTATCTAAAATGTTGTTTGCAATTAATATTAGCATTTGTTTCATCAAAAGTTTTAACATTTCTGGATTAATTAATTCAAATCACAGAACATTATATTTACCTATTCTTGCTAGCTGGATTTTCTCCAATTCATTTGGCTCTGCATATCCGAATTAGCTGTTAAATTATCCTAATAAAGCAGGCCAAAGTCCAAAAGTTCTTTGCTCAGCACGTTACAGTCCCAAAGATCTCCAAAGGACCAGAAATCATGCAAGCATCTGTCATCGCCAGCATAGACGTCAGGAAATTGGAACATGCCGGCCCCCTCCCTATTTTACTACTCTTTTTATAATAAATTTCGGGATAACATGAAACATTTTTTAGATGGACAAAGTCTGTGATTGGCTGATCGAAAACGTCCGATTTTATTCAGTTAGGTTTCTCATAGATTTTGCTGGTTCACTTCCGTAGATGACGTAGTCCTTATGCTACAATGTCTTGGGTTTACTTGTATGATCCGATTGTTCATTTAAACCAGTTTTTTACTGACTGAAATTTGGCAGTCCACCAAGACCCTATCCTTGACCGAGGACATTGGGTGCTCAGGTCTTCAGGAAGTTCACGGAGCCATCCGAGTCTGCGCAGTAGGCATCACGCTCACGAGACGGTGGCCACTTCTGAACTCGATTTACAAAGCCATTTTAGGGTAGGCCCAAATGTCAACTTAAGCGAAACAAACATAAAATAATAATTAATACAAAGAAATGATGATTCTAATGTTATACCCTCACTAATCCCTTTATATATTAGTATTTTCCTAGCATATAGCGACATTTAAAGCGATAATATTCACCTTTAGGATCCAATCAGGAATGCAAACATCACATAAGCAACATAAATCATGCGCTATCTATTACCACATGTACTACTATTAATATGCGTACGTATTTTAGTCATTAGAGTTATTTTGCCATGCAAATAGCAATTTCCCACGTGTAATTTGTGTATGCAAAAGGTTGAATTAGTATAACACACCAAACCGTTAGTAAAATTATAATCAGTAAGTTATATAGTTAGTCTTTTCATGCAAAATAGAGGAGGTATACAAAATTTCTCTACCTGATCAATCAATCCCCCCTTTGGAGATTTTTAACATCACAACACTAACTTTAAATTTGAAAAATTGAGTAAATAGAAATGAATTCAGTTCTCCTAATATTTTGTTAGATCACATTACTGTTTCACCTGTCTCTTCTTCTCTTGTTTTTCTATACATGTTCTCTTTCCACTCTTTTAATTCTACTTCTTCAAATTCTCTTTCTTTCCTTTGTTTCTCTCTTTTCTTTACAGTTTCTCTTTTTATGTTATTTCATAATTTTCTTCTTTTCCTATATAGACATCCTAATCTTAGAATTAACCCCTTGAGTGCCCCGCCCTTTCCACGCCCTGTGCGGGCTTTTCATTAGCGGGCGGGGCTCATGACGAGATAGTCTCGTCATGGGCACAGCGCAACCGCGGCCCATGACGAGACCATCTCGTCATGGGCACTCAAGGGGTTAATGCTAAAATAATCACAGATGTTACTGGAAATAATATCTTACCAATAAAGGTACTACCCAGTTTTAGTAAAAAGTCCTTAATAATAGTAAATCTTTTCCCAATATTTTCCCAAATACCTTCAGCCTCCAGTGGAACAAGCTCCTCATGCAAATCAGTTATATTCTTAATGTACGTCTTCAAATCTTGACTTTCGTCAGGAATGTAAGTACAACAATGTTGAACTTTCAGCATTCTACAGAATCCACCCTCTTTTGCCAAAATTATATCAAGGGCAAGTCAATTTTGCATTACCATGGCTCGCATGGCAACCATTTCAGTATTTACCAATAAAAATCCTCCAGCAGTGCTTGTTGACAAGCGATCCACTACTGTTGATAATTTTCTAATTTTATGTGCATTCAGAGATATTCACACTGCTGGTATATCAACGCTCCAAAAATGTCTCCTACAATTTCTGACCAAGATTCTCTTTTCCTACGTGTTAGTTGTCTACCTATCTCATGTGCACCATCTTTTCCTCTTCCCACATGAAGTATCTTTGGGAAAACCAGGCCTAGATAACATGTGCCATACCAGTGATCAGGTAATCGATAATAAGCTTTGTCACGCAGATAAAATATAATCGAGGATAAACCGGATCATTTCCTCCTTTAAATCCCCATCCTTCCATGATTCTATAAGTATCATGGCAATCACTTGTGCCTACAAAGTAATTATCATATGCAGTTTGATTCCTTCTAATACACAACTTCCCTTTCTGAGGCCAATCTAAAGACATTGTTGGACTAGCTTCTCAATTCAAATGTTTTTCTCTTTTCACATCCCAGACTGTCTTTTCTTCTTTTCCCTCAGGTATCTTCTTTTGCATTTTTAATCTCCTTTCTTCTACCATATCTAAGAAAGTCTTCTCCTCTCTTTTTAGACTACAAGTTAGATTATTTTTAAATATTGACTCTAATGTTAATTCTTTAGTTTCTAAGAACAATTTACCTAACACTTTAGCAGGTTTTACTTTATTCAGCTTGTTGACTACAGGTATTTGTGAAAATATGTTATCTATATCTGAAAAATAATATTCTAGTCTCCCTATTTTGTAAAACAAGCTTTCTAATACACTACATGTTATTCCATATGTCACTGGGAGGTGATGGTATGTCACTCCCTCAGATACAGATGCAGGCAACTGCATGCAAACGTAGCAATCCCTCACATCCATCGTCTTCACATATTCGGATAATAATTTAAAAAAAACATTGTTAGAAAAATCAGTTATGGACCTATCTTTATGTAAATAATTTCCATCTATTTTAGTCGGAAAAATCTTTTAAATCTTTTCTACATTAGTCTTATTTTCGCTATATCCTTCTATTGTTTCTAATGTAACCTTAAATGAAACCATTAAAGCTAACGCACTCCACAGAAGCATTCGTAATCCTGTACAACAACACATTTTGCACCATCTTCTAAGGAACACACATTTAGATTTTCTACTTTCTGTGTTTGCCATTTCGAAAAATGATCAGTGTCTTTTGACTTAGCCTCTTCGACTTCACAACTAGTTTTGTCTAACCCAAGGCTCTAAGCACCTACTTGATTCTTTCAGTTTATGTCTTTTCCGGTAAAATTTTCGTTTCTTCTTTTAGAGCACTTTTTGTCTCTTCTGTTTGGCATTTGATCGTCTTTCACTTTTCTTTCACAATCTTGATTCAGGATTTCCTGAATATCCGTCTCTTCTCCGATGTCGGACAAGATAACTCTCAGGATTTCCGATTCATCGTCTTCCTCAACCACTTCCGGTACAGTCACCTCTAGATCCCCTTGGCTGTCTGCCTCTTCTCGAACTTCAGGAAGTGCCACATATGACCATTCTGGTGACTTATACTTCTGGTTAGGTTTTCTCGTTCTCTTATTTTCTTCTGATGGTGTTTGTTCAACGTCTTTTGATTTCTCTTGGCTAGACACTTCATTCACCTGTTCAGCTCTAGATGAATTTACACATGTCAATCTGTATCTCAATCTCTTTATCTTGTTTGGCCAAATTTCATCCCTGGCTGGCCTTTTTAACTTACTTCTTTTCTCATTTCTCTCAGTTCTCCATGATCTTTTTTTCAGGGCTCGACCTTCTGGTACTTCTTCATCACTGTCCTCCGATTCAGTTCCAACTTGACCTTTACTTTCAGTAGTCTTTCTTTCCACCACTTCCTTTTTCTTACCTGCTTCTGTCCCGCCTCGTGGTTCTTCCACACAATCTTCTTGCTGACTAGCTGTCCCTTCTTCTACCTGGATGTGTGATTTCCCTACAACTCCTCGGGGGTCTTCCGCAAAAATCTTTTCCTCACTCTCTGTATCTGGTACCTTACAATCTATTTCTGTTATTTCAGGTGGAATTTCTCTTGAATTTTCATTCGGAATTTCTTTATCAAGAATTTCTTTGACAGTCTCTTCACTGTCTTTATTTTCTCTTTTATGTGCTTGTACTGGTTCAGTGTCTGATTTTGAGCTGGTGTCAGAAATCTGCAATTTTCTTCTTAAAGGAAGATTCTCTGGTGCAATAACTAGACTTGGTTCTGACTCTCCCCTTTCAGGAGTTTGTCTTGTTCTTATTTCTTCAGTATCTGATTCAGAACTTGTATCTGATTCTTCAAAGTATTCTCCTTCCTTGTTATCTACTGGATTTGGAATTCGCAAGGTGTGACTAGCATGAATCCAGTTCTTTACTCCTGCACATTTTACAGCTGTTGTCGTGGTCAGAATCACCTGACGTGGTTTTCCCCAACGTGGGACCAAACAGTTTTGTCTTCTGTGCATTTTTATTCTCACCCAGTCTCCTGGGCTCAGGTCATGAGCTGGCTTCTTTTCAAGAGTGGTGGCATCCGATCCAACCTGATGGAACACAGAATGAACGGAATCAGCCAACCCCTTGCAATAATCCAACACCAAGTCATCAGATCTAGGCAATAGCTTGTTGACTGGTATGAAAACATGTTGCATTGCTCTTCCCATGACAATTTCATGGGGACTCAATCCTGTATTCCTATCTGGAATAGATCTAATAGTCATGAGTACCAGAGGCAAGACATCAGGCCATTTCAAACCTGTGGCTAAACACATTTTTCACAGTCTGTTTTTAATGGTGCCATTTACTTGTTCCACCACACCAGAAGCCTCTGGGCGATAGGCACAATCTAGTTTCTGTTGTACATTCAATGCTTCACAAATTAATTTCATTATGGAAATGGTTTCCTCTATCTGACTCAATCGTAACTGGAAAACCAAACCTAGGAATGAACTCTCTCAATAATAGCTTGGCTACTGTAATTCCATCACTTCTTCTTGTTGGGTATGCTTCCACCCACTGGGAGAACAGACAAACCATCACTAGCACATACCTCAACCTGTTGCAGGGGGGCATTTCAATGAAGTCAATCTGCATTCTGGTGAAAGGCCCTCCTTCTCGTCCTATCGTTCCCAGACTTACCACTGTTTTTCTTCCAGGATTGAATTGCTGACATATAAGGCATCTTTGACAAAGGCTTTCAGCTACAAGTCTAAATTTTGCATTATACCATGTCTGTTTGAAAATTCTGATAATAGCATCTCTTCCTACATGTGCTTGTCCATGATACATCCGTGCTGTGGTAGAGACCATGCTATCAGGCATGACTGGTCTTCCATCACGATAAACCCACACATGATCTGTTTCCCTTGGTGCACATCCTGCTTTTACCCACTGTCTCATTTCCTCATCTCCTGCTTTCTTCCTGCAACTGCCTCACTTCTTTCCATGTATTCACAGTGTGAGTAAACAACAAGGGACATGAATTCATTTCTTTTTCTCTTCCCCCATTAACTGAGTTTTGATTACGTGCACAATATTGAGCCATATCGTTGGCAAATTGGTTGCCAGCTGAAATATAGTCATTTGACTTCCAATACAGCTGCTACTGTACATACTGCATACGCTGCACTCAGATTTCCCTCATCCGTTCTCAAGCACGATCCATCCACGAACATCACATAGTCACTTTCTGTCAAAGGTACATCTTTTATGTCAGGACGTGGTTTGGTACAAAAATCAAGCACTTCCAAACAGTCATGATCCACATCATCTCTGACTTCCATATTCTCAGCATCAGGCAGCAACGTTGAAAGATTCACATTCAGACATCTCACAAGGCTCACATTCGTTGCACCTAAGATGACTTTCTCATATTTAGTCAGACGACTATGCGTCATGAACTGAGTGCGGCTCCTTGTTAAAAGGATTGCCACATCATGGGGTACATACACTTTCACAGGATATCCCATCACAATTCCTTCACTCTGTTCCAGAGTCTTACAAGTAGCTGCTACAGCTTTCAAACAACCAGGCAATGCTACAGCTACAGGGTCTAATATAGCTGAAAAATATGCAATCGGTCTCCTCAATTTTGCGTGTTTCTGTATCAACACAGAAAGAGCACATCCATTCTTTTCGCTGCAATAGAGCTCAAATTATTTCTCATAGTCAGGCATGCCAAGAGCTGGTGCTTCACACAAACTATCTCTCAATTGTTCAAAGCCTTCAACTCTTTATTTAATTCAATGGGATCTTTTACAATTTACATCACTTCTTGTCAAGCGTACCAAAGGCTTTGCAATCAGGGAAAAGTTACTTATGCACTGACGACAATATCCAACCATTCCAAGAAACATTCTCACTTCTCTTTGAGTCATTGGGGCTCTCATTCCTCTTATTATCTTGATCTTATCTGCAGTTACTTTTCTCAGTCCTTTTTCAATTTTGTGGCCTAAATGTTGTACTTCTTTCTGACAGAATTGCAATTTCGATGGGGATACTTTAAGTCCTCCATCTGCCAAATGATTCAACAATGCCACAAGCAGGTCGTCTATATATTGGACCAGAACTGAACTTTCAGGCATTTTTAAATCTTCTAGGGACTTTTTCAATATCTGATTGAATATTGAGGGAATCTCTGTATACCCCTGTGGGATTCAGCACCATGCCAAAATACGTTCGCTAAACCAGAACGCTAAAATTTGTTGGCTGTCAGGGTGCAATGGAATGGAAAAGAAAGCATGACACAAATCAATCACTGTAAACCATTCTGCATCATGAGGAATCCGATACAAAATCACAGATGGATATGGTACAATGGGACAACATGATACAACTATTTTATTTATTTTCCTCAGATCTTGTACTATTCTAAAAGTTCCGTTAGGCTTTTTCAGATCCATAATTGGTGAATTACATGGACTGCTCATTATTTCTCTCAGAATACCTTGCTTAATCATCCTGTCTATTATAGGAGTAACTCCTGTAATTATCTCGGGTGTCATTTTGTACTGTGGAATATTCGGGTAACTTACTCCTTCTTTTACAGCAATTTTCACGGGATCTACATTTTTCATTAATCCCACATCTTCTCCTGTGAAATCCCATACCTCCGGTTTTACTGTGTTTTTCAATTCTTGAGGCAATTCCTCGGGGTCAAATACAGCAAATGCCTCGGAAATCTCAGGTTCCATATTAGCCATAGTCATTTTACACAGTACATCCTCATCAGGGGTTTCAATCTAGAGTACAAAATATTGTGCAGTTCATCTTGCACAGCAAGTCTCTCCCTAACAAATTTACAGGGCTTGAATCGCACATGACAAAACGGTGCATTTCAGAAAATTTCCCTATGTTAATCTTAACTGGTTCAGTGAGATACGTTTTTATCTGTCTGTTGGATACTCCCACTACTTGGATCGATTAATCCTAGAGAGGAAGATTTTTAACATCAGCTGACCTAGCAGTTGAACGAGTAGCACCAGTATCTACTAGGAAAGTAATGTTTTCGTCATTTACCTTTCCATCTACAAATGGGCCTGTCTGGTCTACTTCTAGAGTTGCGCCAAGTATGCACTCCTCTTTCTCCCCTCGGCACCGTCAATAACTTTTTTCTGACTCACCCTCATCGCATTGTAGCTAATACTGCGAAACAGCACTAGCGCGCGGCAGTTTAGTTACCTGTTCTTCATTGTAGAATCCTGTCTCATTACTGTATTTCGGAGGATTTACGTTCTGTGGAAAAGGC
Source organism: Triturus cristatus (assembly GCF_964204655.1). Classification (NCBI taxonomy): domain Eukaryota; kingdom Metazoa; phylum Chordata; class Amphibia; order Caudata; family Salamandridae; genus Triturus; species Triturus cristatus. The sequence continues at coordinate 190,108,357 of NC_140594.1, forward strand.
GGTTTTGTTGCCTGATTCTGTTGGGCAACAACCTGCTGCTGTCGCTGCGGTTGACAACTCACCTCATTCTGCACCTGTGAATTCAATGATGCATTATCACCATTAGCATTTGGGGGAAATTTACACTCGGTTCTCCAATGCCCTATTCTTCCGCAATTATGACATGGACATTTCTTTTTGGCTTCATCTAGACTAATTTGTCCTTTCCCTTTTCCAATGCTAGGTTTTTGTCTCATGCCAGTACCATTTGCCTGTTCAATCAATTGAGCTTCCTGTCTCTCTGCCACTTTTACTTGAGCCCACATGGCTTTTTCTTTTAATTTACGCTGTTTTGCTTCAATTTCATCACTAAAATATTTTGCATGTCTCAATACTTCATCTATCTTTTTATTTTGCCAATCTACTGTATGTTGTTTAATCATTTCACTTACTTCAGGTCGCAACCCATGCACAAATCGATACACAAAAGGACTCAAATCCTTCTCACTCAGATTTTCATCACCACTATACTGCTTAAAGGCAAGTATCAACCTTTCGTAATATGTGTGTACGGATTCCTTCGCTTCTTGATGAGTTCTATCAATCTTTACCCAATCAGTTTCTTTAGGAGGTACTTTATTTTTCAGAAAGGTAATTACTTGTTCATATTTTTTCATTACTTCTGGATCAGGGGCACCTGTTTTTGGATCTCTAGGGTATTCTTGAGTAGGCCAACTTATTGTCATTTTACATTCTGCCCATAGATCTGCTGGTACAAATATGTCAAATAGGCTATTCAAATCGATCCATAATACTTTTGATAATTTTACAAACCTGTCTACCTGCCTATACCACTCTACTGGCTTCTCACGCAATCGTGGAAAATCATTGGTAAATGACAAAATATCTTGTCTGGTCCAGGAGACATGTACATAGCCTCTGCCTGGAATCTCTCTCATGGGACATTCAGTTACTACCTTTTCTTTTTCTCTTACTGGGTAAGCTGCAAACGTTTTATCTGTTGCATCATCTCGTTTTCGAACCATCTACTTTTCCATTTGTCTACATCGCCCCATTTTCTTAGAAAAAAAAATTAAGTCTTTAATCTGAGTTATTCTACCTGCAGTATTCAAATTTTCAATGTCTGTTTCAGAAAAATCTACTATATATGGTTTTTGTAATGACTTTACCTTTTCGAAGTCGATACCCATTTCATTTGCTAATTCCTCTAATCTTTCATGTAAATTTCTCGCTCTCCATGTTATACTTTTGCATAGAAACATTAATTCTTCATCCTGATAGGTTTTTAACTTTTCCGTAGGAATAGTCCCTACTATTAATTCTTCTAACACTATTTTTAATTTGGACACATCTAAAGGTCTAGGCTCAGCATCTTTTTGCTGTAAATTTCTTAGCCATTCACTTAATTCATCAGAAGTAGGACCTACCGGAATCATCTCATTTTGTGTCTGTTCTAAACCTTTTGGTGATCCTGGTACTGATTCTGTTGTCATTATTGCTCTATTTGCTAGACTCTGATTTACTGTCAAATTTATTAAGAGTACTTTGTTCAGAAATTCCTACTGCTTGTCCCCATGAATTTTCTCTTGTATCTCTTCTTTGCATTTAATTTTCTCTGTTACTGTTATAAGGAATCGTCAGACAATGCTCACTATTCTTTTGTTTATCAAAAATCGGCATTACAGGTCCTATTGTTACAGGAACAGTTACAGCGTCCATATTTTAAGTTAATTCCCTAATCTTTTCAGTTAACTCTAAAGTAGTCCTGGCTAATTCAGCTGACTATTCATTTGCCATTTTACTAGGTTGAGTATTTTCTGTTTCTCTGAAGGGATTATTTCTTCCTACCTCATGTGATACAGATTCAAACTTTATATTTTGTGGTGATTCTTTTACTGGGGCACTTGGTGTCAATAATGTTGAATTTGGTTGATACGGGGGTGGATTTTCATAAAACATGTCTTCAAGAACATCATCCTCCGATTCATGCACATCATGCTTACAAACTTCCAATCCTGTATTATTTCTTTTTTCAGTACATTTTCTACCAATTGTCTCTTCGACATTTCTCATAGGGAACAACCCATCAGTCATATTTGCACATCACCATCTCTTCATTCTATCATCATGATTCTCTTGTCCATACGATCTGCCAAACATATAATTGTACCTTCCACCACTCCGCTGTCGTTCTCTGTCATACATTTCATCTTCCCATTCTGTCAATGCTTCAAACTGTGTAGGTCTAGGTCTTGGTTCTAGTTTCATCATTCTTTCTCTCAAATTCCTCAATACCGCTAAATTGAATGAACCATGTTCCGGAAATGCTAAAACTCCATCATCTTTTGTATACTTTGCCCAATTGTCTAACCAAATACATGTATGATAGCCATATTTCACAACCATAAAGGATGCAGGTGATTTCGCTGGAGGAAGCAACTGTCCCTATCTAGTCACAATCGGTTTGTCCTTTTTAAATAAGTTCTTGATCTTTCCGAACCTGGACATTTCTCTTTCTCTGGTGGATCGTAATACATCATTTTCTCTTTTCTGTATCGCTAGTTTTCTTCTACGACTATTCTGTTGTCTTATCCAATCATAGCGCGACTCACACTAACGCACCAATCCGGAGCGTCTATGTCACTTTTGCAATTCTCCAATCCCAGCGCGACTCTCACTAACGCACCAATCCGGAGCATCTACGTCACCCTGTAATTCTGCACTCCTAGCGCGGTGCACACTAACGCACCAATCTGGAGCGTCTACGTTTCTTACTGACTGGCCAATCCCAGCGCGGTCTTTCTGACATCAGCTTTTCTCACTACTCATGCTCTGCTGACCCCTCCTTTACAAAATTTATCGGCAAACTTTCTCACTTTTACTCAAATTCTGTTAGTAACGACATAAATACGCCACCATTATCTGTTTCGCTAACAAAAGGATAGCCTTGACCTTTTTTCACAAGAATTCCGTTTTTCCCAAGAGCAGCGCAACAATCTGCCCGACTACGGAATCATTACATCCATTGATAAAGTAGCACTTCCCTCTACTTTACCCTTCTAACAAGCATTAGCTAACCGTTTCTCTAGAAATAAAACACCTGTTGGAGACCCAATACTCCTGAGAATTAAAACCAGAGTTTCACAATTAACCTGAATGTTATTTCATTTACACACATTCATACGGAAAATGTAGTTCATTCACACAGAATTCTGTCTTTCCCGAGAGCAGCGCGACAATCTGCCCTACTACAGAATTATTACACTTGTTAATAAAGTAGCATCTACTTTACCCTTCTATCAAGCTTAGGGAACACCTATTACCTTTCCAGTGATAAGCGTAATCAGAGTTCCTTTTGGACTCCTGGTACTTAAGACCAAAAATTTCACAGGTGGCCTTCGCTACCCATACACTTCTTTCACACAGAAAATATCCCTAACGGCAACACACGACGATGTTACCAAATCGAACCCAGACAATGCGTCGTGCAACTTCAATCGTGACACATTTTCCCCGTGTACCTACAGGGCACAATAATTCCGTCTTTCCCGAGAGCAGCGCACAATCTGCCCTACTACGGAATCATTACAAACTTCCGACTTATTACATCCCAGAAGTCGTCAAACAACATAGAACGCCACGCGACTCAACATAGAATGTTAATACATAAACCAATACTTATCCAACATCCACAATCAATAATCAATATTCTAAATAGGAAAATCAATAAGCAATAATCAAATCTATAAGCAATAGTCCCCAAACCAATGCAATGAAACCATCATTCTGCTACCAGAAAAACTGATCCAGAGCGAGTCCAGAGAAAAAGGGGAAATTATATATATATATATATATATATATATATATATATATATATATATATATATATATATATATATATATATATATATATTCACTGAAAAAACCATAGGTTTCACACACGTTATAGTTAGGAATTAGCATTTAAAAAACCTTGCAAATTCACTGAAAAAACCATAGGTTTCACACATGTTATAGTTAGCGGAAATTTTACTGCTAAAAAATCAATGAAATTCCCCCGTTATAGTTAGTGCAGGCAACTATAACTCACGCGACCGCAATCCTCTGCTGATGCTAATACTGTATTTAGACACTTATTTGCCCATATCTTCTTCCATACATTTTTAGCTATACATATATTACAAATATTTTTTTTTCATAAAGACACATATGTCATCAGCAGAAGATTGCGGTCGCGTGAGTTATAGTTGCCTGCACTAACTATAACGGGGGAATTTCATTGGTTTTTTATCAGTAAAATTTCCGCTAACTATAACATGTGTGAAACCTATGGTTTTTTCAGTGAATTTGCAAGGTTTTTTAAATGCTAATTCCTAACTATAACGTGTGTGAAACCTATGGTTTTTTCAGTGAATTTGTACGGTTTTTTAAATGCTAAGTTACTTTACGCCATTCGTGGCGTGCGCGCCCACTTAACGCAGTTCGTTCCATGCGCGCACGGTGCGCTTCGCCCACCGTGCGCGCACAGTGAGCACGCGGTGCGCTTCGCGCACCGCGCGCCCACTTTACGCAGTTAGTGCCGTGCACGCACGGTGGGCACGCGGTGCGCTACGCGCACCGCGTGCCCACGTTACGCTAGATGGGCCATGTACGCACGATGCGCTTCGCGCACCGTCGGCACATGGAGGACATATGATGCACTTCGTTTTGAAAGGTAATATTTTAATTTTTCGCATCTGTTATAAGCCATGGACAAATGGTGCCCTTCGGGCACCATTGGCACACGTGGTGGAGAGAGTGTGGATAATTTTTTTTTTAATATTTTTTTTTTTAATATTTTAGTTTTTCACTACAATAATAGGCCATGCACAATTGGTACCCTTCAGGCACCAATTGCACACGGGGTGGGGAGAATGTGGATAATTTTTTTTTTTTATAATTTTTTACCGTACGCGTACGGTACGGTAAGCGTACTCGGCGAAATTAGCGAAAAAATAAAAATTCCGTTTTTGGCCTTGGGGGATCTTTGGGGACTCCCTCAACATGGCTATGTGTGTGGGAGCTGTCTAAACAGCCCCTTTACATGTTTTTGTGCTTTGTATTTTAAACATCACTCTCAGTGCGAGAGAGAAAATGGCGGCCGCCGCTTCCAGGTTTCGGCCGATTCGAATGTTTACTAAGATCTAAGTGCCAATCAGAATCGCGCGCGCGCACGCCACCGTACGCGTACGGTAAGCGTACCGTAAGCGCACCGTAAGCTGGCTCAGATATATATATTGATTTAAAGGCTATTTTCTCATAATCTACTGAACAGATTTACACCAAACCTACAAAAGGCACTTCCTTGACCTGAGGACTACCTCTCTGCCAAATTTCTAGTAATTCTGTTCAGCCGTTCGGGCTGTAGCCCTGTCTAAAGGTCCTATGGAAAAATGCATGGGAAAAACGCGTTTTGGGACCCCCCTTTTATCTCAGCCCCCGCTTGACGAATCCCCCCGAGACTTTCAGGGTAGGAGCGGAGCGTAGCGCCCCACCTATTTTGAAAAATTCGCGAGGATTCGTCGACCGGCGCCAAAGTTATTCAAAATAGAATGTTGCGGATTTTCTATGGAAACGTGGTCCTAACTATAACTACCTACTGGCGACCGCCAGTAGGTAATATATATATATATATATATATATATATATATATATATATATATATACCTACTGGCGGTCGCCAGTAGGTAGTTATAGTTAGGACCACGTTTCCATAGGAAATCCGCAACATTCTATTTTGAATAACTTTGGCACCAGTGGACGAATCCTCGCGAATTTTTCAAAATAGGTGGGGCGCTACGCTCCGCTCCTTCCTTGAAAGTCTCGGGGGGATTCGTCAAGCGGGGGCTGAGAAAAAAGGGGGGTCCCAAAACGCGTTTTTCCCATGCATTTTTCCATAGGACCTTTAGACAGGGCTACAGCCCGAACGGCTGAACAGAATTACTTGAAATTTGGCAGAGAGGTAGTCCCTAGGTCAAGGAAGTGCCTTTTGTAGGTTTGGTGTAAATCTGTTCAGTAGAATCTGAGAAAATAGCCTTTTAATCAATATATATATCTGTGGCAGCTTACCGTGCGCTTACGGTGCGCTTACCGTACGCGTACGGTGGCGTGCGCGAGCGCGATTCTGATTGGCCCTTAGATCTTAGTAAACATTCGAATCGGTCGAAACCAGGAAGCGGCGGCCGCCATTTCGTGTTTTTCACTCAGAAAAAAAAGAGTGATATCTTGAAAAGGGGGCAAGGTGGAGAGTTACAGACCCCCTAACATTTGTAAGGGGGTCAAAGAAGGACAGAAAAGTTCAAAGAAAACATTTATTGATTTTAAAAAAAATCGCGGGTTACGCGTACGGTAAGCTTATGGTAAGCTTACCGTACGCGTACGGTAGAAAAAAAAAATAAAAAGAGAAATAAAATTCAGATTTAAGTGTTTAGATATTAGGGGGCTCTAAAAAGAGCCGTTGTGTTTATGAAGTGATTTTTTAGTGGTACCTACAAGTAAGTACCGATGCAGAGTCTAAGGTTCAAGAGGAAGACTCTGTTCCCTTCATCATTGAAGTGTACACCATCTCCTCTATAAATGTCTTGCATGTCGTAACGCAAGTTGTTGTGGTAAATGGAACCCATACCATAGTCACGGAGGAAAGCAGAAACAGATTTGTTGACGTGCTTTCTTGCTTTGTCAATCTGCGGACAGAAATGATTGGACCAGTTCCATTTTTGCCTTTGGCATATGTTAGAAAACACAAAGGCAGTTTTAGGGAAAAGTGAAAACAGTTGTGCAAAGGTGTCCTTCATAAGCATTTCCAGACCTATCCCAGTCAAAGTGCCTAGGTCATTGCCACCACAGTGCACTATTATGAGGTCAGGGTGTTGGATTTGCATGAAGGATTTCACCAATGGCATCAATTGGTGCCACTTTAACCCTCTCTGACCAATCCATTTAATGTCTACATTTGGCAAAGCAAGGTCTCTCACCATACCTGTTTTCTCTGCATACTTTTCACTCCAGAAGACATAGCTGTGCCCTACAATCCACACTGTGAACATCTTCCAAGGAGATCTGGATGCACTCAGGAGGTGTAATTCAGTAGAATGGGAAAATGAAATGAAAGACAGTTTGGAAATGGAGGCATACATATTTTTTTCATAAAAAAAAGAACTGATTGGCTGTTTCATACCATTCTAGAATAAAAACTAGGCTGCATGTGTAAATTAATAGAAGCATGTTTTGTATTGGTACAGAAAAATGTGTTACCAAAGAACAGTACTTTGGATTTGCTGTTAGGTTTGAAAAGTCAAGCACTCTTGCTCTGTGGAATTGAAACATTGTTTGGCGAACTTCTGACCTAACTCCACACAGCAGTGTTCCATGAGCTGTTGCTATGGTAGCAGGCAGAAGTCAAGTTGGGGGAAGGGTACTAGGCAGAAGTCAAGTTGGGGGAAGGGTACTTTTGGAAAAGGGTTGGTTTTCAACCAATAGAAAGAGAATAGGAGAGAGGTGTAGAGAACAGAGATCCTGGCTCTGATAATCTGCTGTTTGAGTGCCACATTTCTTTCACAGCTAACTAATTTTAAAGGTGAGTTTAGAGTTTGAGAGGGGATGTATATGGTAAATTAAGAAATGAATAATAGAAATGGAATTCCTTTTGTTGAAGTTGTGTTTATCATTTTCTGTTTTGGGACAAATTTAAATGTGAGGAACATGTAAAATAATATGGACTATGTTTTCACGATAAATTAAGGTGTACTTGTATAAAAAAAGAATAGTTTAAGGGTTTGAGGTTGGACTCAGTAATGCAAATACATTCAGCATCACTAAGGCTGGTTGCCTTTGCTGGAATGTAGGCAGTCACCCAGGTTACACATGGTGGTGGTCTGAAAAAGCAGTTTGGACATGTGCAATTAAAAAAATCTGAAAAGTGGATTCATAATGTGTCAGTCTGTAAAAGTGATTATCACTTGTCAAAAAAAAGAGCAGTAAGTGTGCTTTCAAATTGGCAAAGAAATTTCGTTTTGTGACTAATGTGAAAATATGACTTTGTGTGCATATAGGAATTACAGGCAGAGATGTATTGTGTACTGCTCTGGTGATTTCATTGTTGCATTAGTAGTAAAAAGGGGGAGTCATTTTTTGGTGCAGAAGCAGACTCTTAGCACACACCCAGCTGCTTTCCATGTGGAATCATGCACAGTATTTACAAGCGAGTGGGGTTTGAGGTTTCAGTCTGTAATGCAAATACATTCAGCATCACTAAGGCTGGTTGCCCTTGCTGGTATGTAGGCAGTCACCCAGGATACACATGGTGGTGGTCTGAAAAAGCAGTTTGGACATGTGCTTTTTTAAGAATCTGAAAAGTGGATTCATAATGTGTCAGTCTGTAAAAGTGATTGTCACTTGACAAAAAAAAGAGCAGTAAGTGTGCTTTCAAATTGGGAAAGAAATTTCGCTTTGTGAGTAATGTGAAAACATGACTCTGTGTGCATATAGGAATTACAGGCAGAGATTTATTGTGTACTACTCTGGTGATTTCATAGTTGCATTAGTAGGAAAAAGGGGGAGCCATTTTTTGGTGCAGAAGCAGACTCTTAGCACACACCCAGCTGCTTACCATGTTGAATCATGCACAGTATTTACAAGCGAGTGGGGTTTGAGGTTTCAGTCAGTAATGCAAATACATTCAGCATCACTAAGGCTGGTTGCCCTTGCTGGAATGTAGGCAGTCACCCAGGTTACACATGGTGGTGGTCTGAAAAAGCAGTTTGGACATGTGCTTTTAAAAAAATCTGAAAAGTGGATTCATAATGTGTCAGTCTGTAAAAGTGATTATCACTTGTCAAAGAAAAGAGCAGTAAGTGTGCTTTCAAATTGGCAAAGAAATTTCGTTTTGTGACTAATGTGAAAATATGACTCTGTGTGCATATAGGAATTACAGGCAGAGATTTATTGTGTACTGCTCTGGTGATTTCATAGTTGCATTAGTAGTAAAAAGGGGGAGTCATTTTTTGGTGCAGAAGCAGACTCTTAGCACACACCCAGCTGCTTTCCATGTGGAATCATGCACAGTATTTACAAGCGAGTGGGGTTTGAGGTTTCAGTCTGTAATGCAAATACATTCAGCATCACTAAGGCTGGTTGCCCTTGCTGGTATGTAGGCAGTCACCCAGGATACACATGGTGGTGGTCTGAAAAAGCAGTTTGGACATGTGCTTTTTTAAGAATCTGAAAAGTGGATTCATAATGTATTTTTCTTTTCCAGAGGGGGAGAAAAAGGTGAATGCTCAATTGGTCACTTGCATACTTTGTGGTCTGGTCCACTTTATCTCTAAAAGATTTTAAAAAATTAGTTATTAATTTCTCAAGGATCTTGAGATGTGGTAATTGATTTTTAGTGTTTTAAAAAAAAAAAAAAAAAAATACGCTTACCGTACGCGTACGGTAGAAAAAAATAAAAACAAAGTTTCAAAGAAAAAATAAAAAAAAGTTGAGAGGTAAGGTTGGCTCTTATAAGAG